>NC_090271.1:346735859-347440359 GCF_040414725.1 Anabrus simplex | reverse complement strand
CCAGCAGACAGACGACTTTACGAGGGGTATGGTGATCGGGCTGAGAAGAGCAGGTTGGTCGCTTCGTCAAATCGCAGCCGATACCCATAGGGATGTGTCCACGGTGCAGCGCCTGTGGCGAAGATGGTTGGCGCAGGGACATGTGGCACGTGCGAGGGGTCCAGGCGCAGCCCGAGTGACGTCAGCACGCGAGGATCGGCGCATCCGCCGCCAAGCGGTGGCAGCCCCGCACGCCACGTCAACCGCCATTCTTCAGCATGTACAAGACACCCTGGCTGTTCCAATATCGACCAGAACAATTTCCCGTCGATTGGTTGAAGGAGGCCTGCACTCCCGGCGGCCGCTCAGAAGACTACCATTGACTCCACAGCATAGACGTGCACGCCTGGCATGGTGCCGGGCTAGAGCGACTTGGATGAGGGAATGGCGGAACGTCGTGTTCTCCGATGAGTCACGCTTCTGTTCTGTCAGTGATAGTCACCGCAGACGAGTGTGGCGTCGGCGTGGAGAAAGGTCAAATCCGGCAGTAACTGTGGAGCGCCCTACCGCTAGACAACACGGCATCATGGTTTGGGGCGCTATTGCGTATGATTCCACGTCACCTCTAGTACGTATTCAAGGCACGTTAAATGCCCACCGCTACGTGCAGCATGTGCTGCGGCCGGTGGCACTCCCGTACCTTCAGGGGCTGCCCAAGGCTCTGTTTCAGCAGGATAATGCCCGCCCACACACTGCTCGCATCTCCCAACAGGCTCTACGAGGTGTACAGATGCTTCCGTGGCCAGCGTACTCTCCGGATCTCTCACCAATCGAACACGTCTGGGATCTCATTGGACGCCGTTTGCAAACTCTGCCCCAGCCTCGTGCGGACGACCAACTGTGGCAAATGGTTGACAGAGAATGGAGAACCATCCCTCAGGACACCATCCGCACTCTTATTGACTCTGTACCTCGACGTGTTTCTGCGTGCATCGCCGCTCGCGGTGGTCCTACATCCTACTGAGTCGATGCCGTGCGCATTGTGTAACCTGCATATCGGTTTGAAATAAACATCAATTATTCGTCCATGCCGTCTCTGTTTTTTCCCCAACTTTCATCCCTTTCGAACCACTCCTTCTTGGTGTTGCATTTGCTCTGTCAGTCAGTGTATGTACGTAATTTGCTATGTCACTGAATAGTCTGTCTCCTCCTAACATATGTAAAAAATAATCCATTTCTTGTAACACTCTTTCAAAATTATGGACAGGTTCAACATCATCCATATAATCATTCGGAGTAAAAAGACTAAATGTTTGCGTTACCTGAAATGTCGCGGCATCGCCAACAGGTCCGATTTCTTGAAATCGGTTTTCACTTATAGCACTGTTATCACTAAAATTAAATTCGTTGTATGTTATTCACTCACTAAAAATTCACCTACAGCCCTACTCAATGATTCTGTGTCACTTTCTTTGCCTATATTCAGCTCAGTTTCAATATTGTTATAAATGCCTTATAAACACTTCACTGCCGAAAAAAATACAAAACTATCGCATAGATCGCAGACATGTGCAGATAATGCAGCGGGGTGCTGTTGGGCGCTAAGGACCGGAATGCAAAGTGAACAGTAGGGCGCTTTCGGGCGCTAAGGGTTAAGCTGTTCCATGAGACTGTTAAACACCTAGAGACTAATGACCTGCTTGCTTTAGAGTTTACAAAATCATGGAAACACTTAAGAAAAAACTGGAACAAATAGCAGATCAGTTTTTTGTTTCAAAAGTATCACCTTATTAAAGAAGTTAGCCAAAGAAGAAATGCTAGCTATGCCAAATGGTTTCATCGAATGGTATGAAGCTGCATTGAAATATTTAACATCCACATGTGATTTTTATAGAAGATAATGATTTTTTTCAAGTAAAGAGTTATGGCTACGGAAAAAGAAATTTATTTTGAGGATGTGCTCCAATTAATTCAAAATTTAGATTTGGAGAATATATTAGATGTTGAGTGGTTCGTGGTGTGGGTTACTGTAGTCACACCCTAGTTTGTGAACCATGGGCAATGGTTGAGTGCCTAGTAAGTGGTCGTGATACCAGTTGCTATGGAATGGCAGTGGGCATCTCGGGTATATTTTAAGTCATGGCTCTCCTTGTGCTCATGCGACTAGGACTATACAATCCACCGTAGTCCCTAACCCGTCAAAGGAGGGATTCTTACTAAGACTGTGTAAGTAGGGTAGTATCCTGTTTCACGAATTTACCAAGCTCAGAACGTTTTAAGCAAGCCTCAGACCTATGGGAGTAATAGAGTCCCCCTCCCGTTTGACAGGCGAGGGACTCCTTGGAAACAACTTGGCAAATAAAATGGAATTTGTTGGGGAGCTATTAATAACAATGGGGCTTATTGAAGAAAGAAAGAAAGAAAGAAAGAAAGAAAGAAAGCAGAACTGGCTGAGTCAGCAAAGAGGATGTGTTAGGAGTTAATGACATTCGGGTAAGAGGAGATAAGAAGAGATAGGAGAATACAAAATATTCTTAACAGGTGTTAGAAATGGAAAGGGCAGTGTGGGGTAGGACTGTTCATCAAGAATAGTATAGTACGCAACATAGTTTCTCTCAGGCATATAAATGAGCAAATTATGTGGGAAGATTCGGCTTTTGGAGGAATTAGGATGAGAACTGTCTCTGAGTACTGTATTCACCATGTGAGGGTGCAGATGACGATAAAGTTGACAGATTTTATGAAGCACTGAGTGACATCGTAGTAAGGGTCAACAGTAAGGATAGGATAGTGTTAACCCCTTAAGCGAGGAGCTCGGCACACACTGGCTCACTCCCAGGTGGGGAGCGATTTCCCTGATTGAAGAAAATATTGAATTACTTGATTTAAAAAAATCTTAGACTAAGATGAACTATTGAAGGGCTGTCAGAGAAATATTTACTTGAATATAATGTATTCAATTCTATTATTTTAATTTTTTAATACTTTGTGCAAAAACGTACCAAGTGCTTTCACACTGTGATATCGAGATTGCTTCTTCCTAATAGCAAAACTCTGGTTTTCGTTTATACAGTAACTTTTGCCTGAATATTTTAGGCAGTTTACTAACAATCTCTACCTGGAAATAAATGTTACTGTATATGTAAATTGTAGATTTACAAAATTTACATGTACATAAAAGATGTACAATGGAATAAATTATAATATGAAATTTTCTGTTATGTTGGTTGGCGCCTTTGAGGGATCAAATTTATATAGCCTACCTACAATTCATAAGTGACATACATGGACTATATTACACAACAATACAGGTACTATTTACAGCATTTACAGTCTTCATGGTGTTATGTCTTTTACAGCTGTTCATTATGATACACACGGAAGCAGGTCATGTTATATAACCTGCCTCGGCTTCGCATAATTTATATGAACGATAAGATATCTATTAGGTTCAACCTTTTCAATACTAATTAGGTACGTGTTTATGTTACAAATACCTTTTATTCAACTTTGGGACCGGTTTCGACATATATAATGTCATCATCAGCCATAAAAAGATCACAATATATAAGCAAGGACACAATCTGTAACTGACTATTCACACCACATGTCATAACAGAAGAGTTACGGCTTAATAATTAAATCTGGCGCAGTGACACATTGAAGTAAACATAATGTCTCTCATTATTTAAGGAATAAAAGAAGGTTCTTCGATATGTAGTCTTTGTGCATCCGTTCAATAGAAGGCTCCGATAGGCTTCCAAAGTAAAGAGTCATTTAAAACACACACGTGATATGCGTCAACCAGAGTGTCGAGAACATATTTGAGTCACTTGTAATTTATACCTGATAAGCTGCCTCTGTGGATCCGTGGTAGTGTCGGCCTCTGAATCCCAAGATAGCGGGTTCAAACCCGGCAGAGGTAGTCGGATTTTTGAAGGGCGGAAAAAAGTCCATTCGACACTCCATGTCGTACGATGTCGGCATGTAAAAGATCTCTGGTGATACATTTGGCATTTACCCGACAAAATTAATTAAATCTCAGCCATAGATGCCCAAGAGAGATCCGGTTTACTCTGTCTGCCATCTAGCGGACCTAGAGTAAAACGGAACGTCGAAATTGACGAGCAGACAGCCAGATGGCGTCAAATCGAAATGTCTGCACACGGTAGCTGAGGCCATACGATTATTATTATTTATTATACCTGATAAAAATTTAATACTGATGAATATGAAATCAGTCAGTGGTAAAAGACATTAGTCTTGTGGGAAGGAGATATAAAATGTGGTAGGTCTGGAGGGGAGGAAGATGGGGGAAGAAAAAGATCTTGTTAGGGGATTAGTAGGTTTAAGGTGGGTCTTGTGAACAATGTGGTGGGGGTTTGTAACATGATAGGGTACTGTGTATCGCAGTAAATATTGAGCTCCTATTCGGAAGATTAAAATACTTAAATACTTTAATTAAAAAATCAAATAGAATATTAGTTTTTTCTGAGACTTCGTTCAGATTCGAATTGGAGTTGAAGAACTGGTCTAAGTGAATGAAGCAATTTTCTGCGACGTCAAGAATAGGGCCTTCGTCCATATTCATGAGCACCTCTATATCTTGTTGTATGTTGCTGAAGCTATACTTTGAATCTTGAATGTGCTGGCCAACTGCCGAGTATCTATTATATTTTGTAGCATTAACATGTTCCAGGTATCTGATTTTGAAGTTCCTCCCTGTTTGACCAATGTACGAGGATTGACGGATTGGAGGTGTGCCTGAAAAGAGCTGTACAACCTCAGGATGAGGACACAAGTTTACTTTTTTATATCAGACCTAAAATTTCACATGCAGCGCAAAAGACCACACTTCAATCCACGTTATTACCGCCTATGTCACACAGTGTGACATCACCCCGTGAGTGTCAGAACCTATTTGAAAACAGTTGGCTGCTTAACACTCGCCCTCAATTGCGTCATTAAGCTGCAGCTCACAAAGTTTCAGCGGACCTTCTTCACCGTGCCTTCCATGATTTGCTTTAAGTTGAAAAATAATTTTTGACACGCTCAACGACATTACACTTAAGGAATCGTCACAAACGTTTTTATAAACCTTTCAGAAAAAGTAAACTGACAAATACAACGTGGGAATTACAAAGAGAGCTATGACTATGAGGAAGGCTGATAGAGTACGCACAGTATAGCGCCAGTCCTGTTCAACAGCTAAGCAGACGGGCAGGCGCGGGGAGAAGGGAAATGTGCCGTGGTGAACCAGTAGGAGGGGGTAGGGGGAGCTGCAGAGTTATGGCACTAGGCAGGCAGTGTGCCAGCATAGCAATGGCCAGCAGGTATTCATCGCTGTTCGCGCGGAACTTGAAGTTTCGCAACTTTTAGGCCCCTTAGTTAACACCCTAATGAATGTCAGCACCCAAAATTGATGCTGACATATTTTTTCACATGTACCTCAATGTGTTTTCCAAGTTTCATCGTGATCGGAAACTTAACCATTGCCGATGTTCCCTTGTAAGTCTGCGAGTTGGATTCGACACCGTGCACTACACCAGTCAATCAATCAATACTGATCTGCATTTAGGGCAGTCGCCCAGGTGGCAGATTCCCTATCTGTTGCTTTCCTAGCCCTTTCCGAAATGATTTCAAAGAAATTGGAAATTTATTGAACATCTCCCTTGGTAAGTTATTCCAATCCCTAACTCCCCTTCCTATAAATGAATATTTGCCCCAGTTTGTCCTCTTGAATTCCAACTTTATCTTCATATTGTGATCTTTCCTACTTTTATAAACGCCATTCAAACCTATTCGTCTACTAATGTCATTCCACGCCATCTCTCCGCTGACAGCTCGGAACATACCACTTAGTCGAGCAGCTCTTCTTCTTTCTCTCAATTCTTCCCAACCCAAACATTGCAACATTTTTGTAACGCTACTCTTTTGTCGGAAATCACTCAGAACAAATCGAGCTGCTTTTCTTTGGATTTTTTCCAGTTCTTGAATCAGGTAATCCTGGTGAGGGTCCCATACACTGGAACCATACTCTAGTTGGGGTCTTACCAGAGACTTATATGCACTCTCCTTTACATCCTTACTACAACCCCTGAACACCCTCATAACCATGTGCAGAGATCGGTACCCTTTATTTACAATCCCATTTATGTGATTACCCCAGTGAAGATCTTTCCTTATATTAACACCTAGATATTTACAATGATCCCCAAAAGGAACTTTCACCCCATCAATGCAGTAATTAAAACTGAGAGGACTTTTCCTATTTGTGAAACTCACAACCTGACTTTTAGGCCCGTTTATCAACATACCATTGTCTGCTGTCCATCTCATAACATTTTCGAGGTCACGTTGCAGTTGCTCACAATCTTGTAACTTATTTATCACTCTATAGAGAATAACATCATCCGCAAAAAGCCTTACCTCTGATTCCACTCCTTTACTCATATCATTTATATATATAAGAAAACATAAAGGTCCGATAACACTGCCCTGAGGAACTCCCCTCTCAACTATTACAGGGTCAGACAAAGCTTCACCTACTCTAACTCTCTGAGATCTATTTTCTAGAAATATAGCAACCCATTCAGTCACTCTTTTGTCTAGTCCAATTGCACTCATTTTTGCCAGTAGTCTCCCATGATCCACCCTATCAAATGCTTTAGACATGTCAATCGCGATACAGTCCATTTGACCTCCAGAATCCAAGATATCTGCTATATCTTGCTGGAATCCTATTGCTATTTTGTTAAAAATCTTATGTTATAATGAAAGATATTACGATTATTACTGTTTATGATATGTTATAAATTGTCAAACTGTAAAAACCACATTTAGCTTTATTAATGTTGTTTTTTCACTATGTTCAATAATTTACAGCTCTGCCCACCATCCACAGTTTGGTCCACTTACATGTCTTTGTGGTACTTGTCAAAGCCACCAACCGGGCAAAGCCCCAGCAAATCTGGACAGCCAGAACAGAGAAACATTAATTGTTTTTTTACTTCTTGCTTTATAGCAGACCCTGCACTTTTTGCATTTGGTTCCTCCTTTGGATTCTCACTCGTCATTTTTCACCAAGCGATGTAAGTTGTTCTTTCTTAGAGGAGTGCGCACTAGCCTTGCTTGACGGGGTGGCAGAAATTATTCCACTATTTGTAGGTGAAAGTCGTATAAAATCATTTTTGGATTAAGTGGAAAGCATTGATGATCATCAATTGAATGATATGGACAAAAAAATCTTGTACCAGTGAAGGGTTTTCCTTTCGAAAGGATGTATGTCTTGAGATGGTGGTGATTATTGTTTTAAGAGGAAGTATAACTAGGCAACCATCCTCTAAATAACACTAATCAGAGAGAAAAAATGGAAGGGGTCCGACACTTTGAAAAATGAAGGTATCGGCCAAAGGAAGACAAGGGCCACGAAGGGCATGAAAATGAAAGACTCCCTTGGTCTCCATACGTAATACCGCCGGGGTCGGAAAAGAACAAGAGTTGACCAAGTGAGGTCGGATAGGATAGATGAAAGTGAGGAGCCTGACACAAGTAAGTGGAAGCAATGCCAGTGTCTTGAGTTGGTCACACCGATCAGTCCCTTTCGTGTTATACTGCACTATTGGCAAAGGTTTTTCTTTTTCTTGGCCCCATTTATTTGTGACAGTGACCACTGTGTTCTCAGTTTGCGAGGAAATGTATTGTACCTGTCACTTGTCCCTCCATTTGCCCACCATAATTTCCCCAGCATACTGAGCGATGGTTCCACCTTGAGGCAGTATTGCCATCTTCACAACTGGAGGGTTGAGCTGCCGGTCAGCTCGGAGTGTTCCTGTACTGTATGTGTTTTCTGACAGCAGCTTAGACACTAGAGCAAAACTATCATAATAATTGTCCATGAACACGGCATGGCCATTATTAAGAAGTTGCTCCAAAAGATGCATGACCACTTTTGTAGAGTGTCCCTTCCCAGACAACTGGTTGTTGACTCCGGCATACACAATAAATTTGAAAGTGAGGCCCTCAGGTTTATTTAGAGCATCAAGTTTTATGCCATACTTATGCTGTTTGCTCTTTATATACTGCTTGAAAATCAAACGATCCCGCCAAAGTACCATAGCTTCATCAACGGACAGTTCCCGTGAAGGATAATAAATGCTAGACATTTTATTGTTGAAAAAATCTACAATTTGTTTCACCTTTTCCAGCCTGTCTAATGACTGGGATTTGGGATCATTGATAGGTCTAGCCAGCAAAAAGTGTAGGCATCGTAATATAAGTAGGAAATGATCCAGGCTCATATACTGTCGAAATGCAGGAATGTTGAAAAGCCTGTGAGTTTTCCAATAATCTTGGAGTCTGCTCATTCGCAATGTTCCTGTATGAATCAGCAAACCCAAAAATGTCTTTGGTTCATTGACATCAATATCCTTCCATCTCGTAGTGCACGATTTCTCCTTTGTGCCTGGCCCACAAAACAACTCTTAACGTATAATTGTTTTAATAAAAATGATCTGTTATTGGACATTATAAATTTTCCAGCTAACTCATTCCTGGTTGCCAGCGTTTCACCCCAGTGTACTAAGTTGGGCTCACCAGTTGTTAAATAGCACACCCACCAAGACGCATGGCTAGTGCATACCTTGGAGGCCACTGCATAGGCTACTTCGAGCTAACGGCAGTGAAAATGCACTATGAGAGACTTAGTCTCACGACAAACAAATTCCAAAAAATTGTTATCAAGCAACAATAAGAACCAGTCAATTGGCTTGTTTTCTTCCGGTATCGGCAATAGCAGTTTGTTTTCTTTCCTAAATGGTACATTCTTCAAGCCGAGTGTTCGATTTGACCAGGTTTTTTAGTTCAGGTTTGTCCTCGCGTACCGTTTCAGAATCAGCACTTCCTTCACTCGTAAACTCATTCATCACTGTCGGACACATCAACATGACAATGAGCCACCACACACTCACGATAAAAACAATTTAAATATAATTCAAAGTTATAACATATAGGCCCACTACTATCACAATCGCAAAAAAAATTCACCAAAAGATGTGAGCAACGAACGACAAGCGAAAATATATCACACAACTACTACTGAAGGTGATACGACATACGATGTCTTTGCCAAGAGCTGAGCTCACACTGACTGCTTACAAATGGCATAGCAACATGGGCCGGGAAGCGCGTTAGGGGCCGGATCCGGTCCCTCAGCAATGAACGTGTTAAAGTGCTACACCACAGTAGGCTAAACTAAATCTCCAGCCATACGTTCAACTGGACTACCACACATCATAAAACTGTTTCATGTCATGCAGGCAAAACCATCATCCCATTGAAATTTTGATGGTGTATATTCTCCCAACTCCAGAATTAAGATTTAAAATTATCCATTCCTAGTTATTATTTTGATATTTAAGCTAGGCCAAAAATCTGGAGTTTTGTGAAATTTTCATACAAATAGGCAATGCTGTATTCTCTCCTTTATTTTTATCACTGCATAAGACTTGATACAGACACAAACTCTTAAATTTCTTATGATGTATTATAAAAACTGCAGGCCTATTTCATTTCACAACCTTGTCTTGCTTACAGTGTGTGTGTATATATAAAAGAACTGTTTTTTCTTCTTTTTTTCAGAGGTACATTGAATCTTGGCGTCACGAGTGAGGGGTACAATCTTATAGAAGTTTGAGGAACTTCTGCTCCAGAGAAATAACATCTTTCAAGTGCTAACGAAGTTGATCACAGAATGCCTGAAAAGAGATCAACCATATGATCCTGCAAGAACAATTTGGATTCCAGAGACGAAGAAGCACACTTTCTGCAGTTGAAAATATTATAGTTGACATAGAAGAGGCCTAGGAGTACCAAGAGGAAGACTACACTCTGTGTTCATGAACTACTTTAAGGCATTCAACATAAACAGAAAAAAAAAAATTTTTTTAAGAAAAGTAATAACATTAGAACAGCTCACCAGAGAAGACCACTCGCTCACCACAACAGTAAAGGATATTCTGACCTACAAGTTCTTGACTGACGATTCCACCGCTGTAACAGAAGATCTGACACAGATGAATGGTGTACCGGTACTACCAGGAGATCTCATCAGCCCCCTCCTACATCAGACATCACCAAGGCAATACAGCAGGCTACAGAGTCAACCACACTAATAAACTAAGATTATCTGGTTTTTACTTTCACCAGCACACAGGACATCCAGAGCTCACCCTCAATGCCTTGGCAATACGGGCAGACAAAAATGGCTTTACAGTGAACAAGAAAAAAGAGGGTATTTAGGATGTGAAAGAGAGGATGTATAAGTCACTGTAAGACCCCAATTAGAGTATGGTTCCAGTGTATGGGACTCTCACCAGGATTACTTAATACGAGAACTAGAAAGGATTCAAAGGAAAGCAGCACTATTTGTTCTGGGTGATTTCCGGCAAAAGAGTAGTTACGAAAATGTTGCAAATTTTGGGCTGGGAAGATTTGGAAGTAAGGAGACGAGCTGTTCGACTAAGCAGAATGTGATAAAAAGCATTTTTGTTCGTATTGAAAGTTTCATAAAGTATATAGGAAAATATTTAATATTTGTTTCCACCTATTCAATACAATACAAGATGTTGGCATTTAAGTTAAAACATTTTTCAAATGTGAGACATGTTTCGCCTCTTGTTGTGAGGCATCTTCAGGCATTAATCAAAACCTTATTATTTTTGTCAGACAACATTTCCAAACATTTTACAGTTATTATAAAAATGTTCATGTATTATTATTTTATGAAATACTTCCTCTCATGCAGAGGCTGCCTTGCAACAAAGTATACTTTTACATTTTTTCTTTTTTTTTTTCTAGGGGCTTTACGTCACGCCGACACAGATAGGTCTTATGGCGACGTGGGATAGGAAAGGCCTAAAGGCCTAGGAGTTGGAAGGAAGCGGCCGTGGCCTTAATTAAGGTACAGCCCCAGCATTTGCCTGGTGTGAAAATGGGAAACCACGGAAAACCATTTTCAGGGCTGCCGATAGTGGGATTCGAACCTACTATCTCCCGGATGCAAGCTCACAGCCGCGCGCCTCTACGCGCACGGCCAACTCGCCCGGTACACTTATTTTTAGAAGATAAATAGATATAGGCCTACTGTACTTGATAAATTTTGAAGGTAACCTAATTGTAAGTGATTTCTTAGAATTATCAGTGAGCCCCGTAAGGCTATGATGGCAATCTCCCGTAACGCTGTAACTGGCAGAGACATCTGTTTCCAGAAATTAGCGGCAAAAGCGGGAATCGTTCCCCTTGCTCCAATCACCAGACCTACTATGTCGATTTCCTCTATCTGGTATTTATCCCTGTAGTAAGGAAGGGCTATTATTCTCTACGTTGGTATGATTTTGATACGAAGGTTGAATGGCTGTTTTTTTCTTATCTGATTGACAATACATTTTCAAAACGTTGATATTGGGAATTTTATATTATTGAAGAATGTTGTGGAAGTTTGATGGAGCTGTTGAAATAATGTTGCGATTGGTTGGTTCTGAAATGAAGAAAAAAAAAACTGCATTAATTTTGATTAGAAGGAAAGAAAAAACTTGGGGAGGTTTTGTCAAAGTGTTGAAGGAGAGATGATGTTGGTGCTTAGCTATGGCGTTGTTGGCCCATTTGACTTGTGTGAATCGTTGTCAGGATACTACTGGTCACTAACGTTTTTACTCCTTGTGTTGTACGCATGTCGTCTGTGCGGAGGGGGCTCTAAAAATTCCCCTTTCAACCATCAATTTTAAAAAATAAATACAATAAAAGAAATAGCCTCTTTCAATGGATATAACCCCTCCATCATAGACAAACTAATTAATAAGGTTAAACTGAAACTATCCACAAACCTCTCTCCAATAAAAAATACCTTAAAAAATCAAGAGATCAAAATAACTTTCAAAACTCAAAATTCAAACCAAAAAATGTTCAACCACAATACAATAAATTCTGAAAATAATAAATACTCAGGCTCCAGTATCTATAGATTAAAATGTAATGAGTGCCTCAGCTCATACATCGGACAAGCAGGAAGAAGCGCGTCATAACTAGGTACTCCGAGCATTTCAAAGCTCAGAAACACAATAAACACTCAGGAATGAGCAATCACATGAAAGAAACTGGGCACAATTTTACCACAATTGAACAGGACCTTCAAATTTTAAAAAGATAAAAAAAAAAGTAGACTCATGACCGAATTCGAGAATTTATATATATTTTTGGACCAAAAATTCAATGCTAATAAGAATTTAAATTATCCAATAGACAATAGAAGCCCTTTATATGACCAAATAGTAACATTATTTAATAAAGTAAACCTTCAGGACAAAAATTTCTTCAATAATTTCAATACAGTATCAATAAACACTCCTTCCCCGTCAACAAACACGTCACACCCCCCTTCCCCTCCCAACTTACGTAACTCTCCTCCACGGGCCAATCTTAAGCCAATAAATGCTTCATGCACCTCCGCTTCCCCCACTATACACAACTCCCTTCCGTGCACCAATCACAAGCCTACAGACACGCCCCCTCCAACCCATCCCCCTCCGCACAGACGACATGCGTACAACACAAGGAGTAAAAACGTTAGCGACCACTAGTATCCTGACAACGATTCACACAAGAAGTCAAACGGGCCAACAACGCCATAGCTTTTTTTTTTTTTTTTTTTTTTGCTAGGGGCTTTACATCGCGCCGACACAGATAGGTCTTATGGCGACGATGGGATAGGAAAGGCCTAGGAGTTGGAAGGAAGCGGCCGTGGCCTTAATTAAGGTACAGCCCCAGCATTAACGCCATAGCTAAGCACCAACATTATCTCTCCTTCAACACTTTGACAAAACCTCCCCAAGTTTTTTCTTTCATTCTCATCAAAATTAATAGGTTTTTTTTTTTTTTTTCCTTCATTTCAGAACCAACCAATCACAACATTATTTCAACAGCTCCATCAAACTTCCACAACATTCTTCAATAATATAAAATTCCCAATATCAACGTTTTGAAAATGTATTGTCAATCAGATAAGAAAACAACAGCCATTCAACCTTTGTGTCAAAATCATACCAACGTAGAGAATAATAGCTCATCATCATCTCTACAAACTTACTCAGATGACTTTAAATTTATGACAACTATAAACTTCGTGTCAACACAATCTCGCTGAACCAATCTATAAATAACCTATAAACTGTCGACCATTAAACATTACGGGCAAATATACGCTAACGTCAATAACAATTGCCCAGCATTTGGAATGTTTTTCCTTCACATTTTATATTCATCAATGTAATCTTTTTAACATTCATTTACTATATATTAACATGTTATTTTACTTATACTTCAAACTATGACTATGGACTTAAGCCATCAACTGTCACTTATAATTATATGATACCTCCATTTTTAAGTATACCATCTAAGAATCTACAATGTGAATATCATTTAAATGTATTGTATATTTTCAATATTCAATGAAATGATTTTATATGCCTTCCACTATGTATTTAAAATCTAATATTGACTAAGGCTTCAAGCCATCATCTAATGACGTCCTATTCATCAAGTGAACTACACATGAGTTTATCATCATATAAAGCTGCCTCTGTGGATCAGCGGTAGAGTGTCGGCCTCCGGATCCCAAGATAGCGGGTTCAAACCCGGCAGAGGTAGTCGGATTTTTGAAGTCGGAAAAAAGTCCATTCGACACTCCATGTTGTACGATGTCGGCATGTAAAAGATCTCTGGTGACACATTTGGTGTTTACCCAACAAAATTCATTAAATCTCAGCCATAGACGCCCAAGAGAGTTTCGGTTTACTCGGTCTGCCATCTAGTGGGGGCCTAGAGTAAAACGGAACGTCGAAATTGACGAGCAGACAGCCAGATGGCGTCAAATTGAAATGTCCGCACACGGTAGCTGAGGCCATACGATTATTATTATTATTATTATTATTATTATTATTATTATTATTATTATTAGTTATTTCATGAACATTTTTATAATAACTGTAAAATGTTTGGAAATGTTGTCTGACAAAAATAATAAGGTTTTGATTAATGACTGAAGATGTCTCACAACAAAAGGCGAAACATGCCTCACATTTGAAAAATGTTTTAACTTAAATGCCAACATCTTGTATCGTATTGAATAGGTGGAAATAAATATTTTCCTATATACTTTAAGTAGAATGTTTCAAGCTGTCAGTGAAGAGACAGCTTGGGATGACATAAGTATACAAATAAGCTTGAGTGGAGATTTTAAAAGTAGGAAAGATCATGATATGAAAATAAAATTGGGACTCAAGAGGAAAAATTAAGGCAAATATTTCTTTACAGGAAGAGGAATTAAGTACTGAAATAATTTATCAAGGGAGAGGTTTGCTAAATTTCCAAATTCTTCGAAATAATTTAAAGGCTAGGAAAACAACAGATAGGGAATCTGCCACCTGGGCGACTGCCCTAAATGCAGATCAGTAGTGATTGATTGAGTGATTGATTGAACAGACCAGGTAAAAAAAACTGATAGGGAATCCAAATGCAGATCAATGGTGACTGAAAAGACTCAACAAATGATGTGACAAGGAGGATAACCTTTACCATAAGAATAATAGGTTGGAGAGGGTGAACGCGTTCAGATATCTAGGCATCACATTATAGACCACCAACTTCTCTTACAGACTATATGAAAAGGATAGAACAACAGCTGCAGTAAAAGCCATGTATAGAATTAAGGAGATCACTAGACTGTCCCTTCGAACAGTGACTCTTTCCAGCGCAAAGAATGTACCAACGCTGACTTATGGACTGGACCAAATCTGGCTGAAACTAGCAAGACATCTCCCCATGATCAAAAACGTCATGACCTGCTACCTAACAGCAGTCCTAGACCAGTCAAGGTTTACACATTAAAGACTTTTCTACCAGCTGTCCTAATCTACGACCAAAGAATACATTACAGTCTACAATCCACAGAGGTCAGAGCTGGAAGAGGAGAGGAAAAAAAAGAGAATGGACATATGACCAGAGTTTTATTTGAAAGATACAATGATGGATACAGGCTGGACGGGTTCCAACTAAAAAACTACGTTATGTACTAACACAGCTGGTTGTGCACAGCTGCCATCACTAGATATGAACAAAGACATACTTTCACAATCTGGGCGAAATTTATGTGGTACAGCTTGTGCAAATTCAGGAGTGTAAAAGATAACACATAACTATGCAACCACAAAGAAAGAACTCTATTATGGAGTATAGTGTAATGTGTCCAAGATCTAGTGACAGTGACTAACATTCATTAAAAGCATTTTTGCACACTGTTCTAATATATTTGAAAACTAGCATACAGTCTGTAATCCCTTCAGGCAAAAATTCAGAACAACTTACATTTTCCACTATACGCATCTAGGCGCGATTGCACTGTCATTTGTTTCTCTCTCTCGCTCATGTCTCGCGAAGCGCTTGATCGTGGGGTGGACAAAGCTGCCAACTGTACATATAAAGAACTAGTCCTAGTGCAGTGGCACGTTTTTTCAATATACACAACTACTACAGGTTTCAATTATTTCTGCCATTTTTATAATCTACCTGTGAAGTATGACCTTTTCTGCTCAGTGGAATGTCAAGAGCATTAATACATCTCTTACCTAGCGCATTTAGCTGTGCAGTTTGGGTCGCGTAGCAGTGTGTTTGCATTCAGAAGATGGTGGGTACTATACCCACCGTCGGAAAGCCTGAATGTGGTTTTCCATCGTTTCCCATTTTTACACCAGGCAAATTTGAATTTAAGACACTGCCACTTCCTTCCTCACTGAGCAAGTTGGTCATATATCTCAGGTTACTTAGCTATGAGAAAGTGGGTTTGAACCACCACTGTTGCCAGCTCCAAAAATGGTTGTCCATAGTTTCTCATTTTCACACTAGGCAAATTCTGGGGCTGTACCTTAGGAAGGTCATGGTTACTTTCTTCCCAGTTCTAGACCTTTCCTATCTTGTCATCACTGTGAGACGTATCTGAGGTACCTACAAGGATTAAAATAAATCTTTATAGGGTTAACAAGATCATACACCTATTTGTAAAAATAATAGAACAGCCTATTTTGGGGTAAAAATACAGTCCCACACAAAGAATTGTGGAAGTGCATGAAAGTGTTTTTAATGAATGTTAAGCCATTGTCGCCAGATGTTAGATCACATTACACTATATGGTACTCCATAATACAGTTCTTTCTTTGTGGGTACAGAGTTACGTGGTATCTTTTACACTCTTTTGTTGTATGGGCAAGATTCGATTACGCGTTTCCCGAGAAAGTTTTAGAAGAATGTCAAGATAAAATTTTGGACTAAAGGATACTTATCCTGTCAAAACACGTTATCTGAATGTAAAAGCCAGTCCATAATGCGGAGCGGAAATGACACACTCCGCCCTTTCTTAAATGCACGAACACAACCCTGTATTTCAAGCACCTTCAAATAAGACGTCGGTCACAGATTTTAAATACGATCTTCACTGATCAGTAAATATATCAATTCCGGGATCCAAATATATTACATACAAGAACAGTTTCCACATTTCAGAATAATCTCACTAATCCCACAATTTCTGTTAAAAGGATACTTATAACTGCTCTCTCCCATCTCTCCACCATATACAGTTCTGTCACCATTAAATAGCGGAAATACCAATAACAAAGGAAGTCCCAAACAGACTTAATCATTCTGTAGACTAAAGAACTACGATTCTCAAAAACCAGCTACAATATTTCATTCTTCCTTCTCATCATACAGTGATTATACATCTCATCCCAACGATTGCCGCAACCCGGTATCCCATCAACGCACTGCAATAGTGATGAGTCGCTCGTGAACGAACCGACTCTTTTGAACGACTCACTGGTGAGAGCTAGATCAGAGCTGTTCTGTTCTGTTCTGTTCTGTTCGTGAAGGTTATTTGGGCTCGTTATTTCACCCAGACACTATACCGTATGATATTTGTACTAAATCGACACACGTACACTTTTTCAATAAAGTAGTACACCAATGGAGTTGACAATGTTTTCGAAGGACGAAGTACTTGAAGATTGAGGGAAGTAGACCATACAGCAGACTCACAAAATGGTTTCAAAGCGCGGAAAGTAGATCAAGAAAAGATGTATCACCTAGACAATTAAGAGTGAGGAATTACGTATACAAGACTAGGAGTTATAGGAAAAGCACAGGGACACAAGGTATACTAATCTTCACGCTAGAGTGGCCGTCTCAGCGACTTCTACAATACATACACACCAGGCCAACATATAAGGGACAAACAGGAGAGGGCAGGGGAACGACGGAGGGGTGGATATATGTGAGAGTGTAGAACTTTGGACAGATGGAAAGAAATATCTGAGCAACGTATATGGGGGATGTAGGGAGGGTAAAGTGTCAGTGAAATCGTAAACAAAAGAGGAAGAGGGGCGACATTGTGTTGATATGAACATCAATAGTGTTTATTTTGTAGGCTCCTAGCATTCCATGGAAGGATGCGTACTACCATTATTAAAGATAAGGTGTAAACTTTCGCGAAGTTGACTAAGAACTGGTAAGATAGTGGGGTGATCGCCAAGTAGTTGAGTAAGCTGCATGAGAATGTGGAGAACACACTGATGAACATGTTCTCGCTGAGGAAGTGTAGTACCTGTTTGCGGATGCTGTGCGGGTTGCAGAGGCATTGACGGGCTCGATGTTGAGGGAGTGGGCTGACTGGGTTGAATGGGGTATTGAGAACTCAGAGATTGAGAGGGGTGCGAGGATGTAGTGGATTGCAGTAGCTGGAGATATGCAGCTCTATCATAGCCGGGAGAAGGTTTAGGTGGCAAATCCTTAACAACCACTTGTGTGAATTTGCGTTTGCGAGGGGCGTCTGGTAATGGAGAAGGATGTTGAGAGGGTAGGGGAGGAAATTGGTGAACGTTATGATACTCCGAATAAGTAGGTGGAAATAGTCGAGCAGAAGCTTCTGAGAAGGAGATGTTATCAGTGCACATAAGTTTTTTGATTTCCACTTGCTTCTGATGAACAGCACAGTCTGATGAACCCGTTTCGTGTTCCTGATTGCAATGCACACATAACTTGACATTAGCAAGGCAGTCAGAGGTAGAATGGTTCATACCACAGTTGCGACAGCGAAAGTTAGTGGACTGGCAATTGCGGAGGGTGTGTCCATAACGCTGGCATTTGGAACAAATAATGGGGTAAAATATAAAGGGAGTGACTTCTAACATTACATGATAGATTGAAACATATTTGGGCAACGTTTTGGAGCAAAAAACAATCTTGATGGAGCCAGTAGGTAGATATACTGTCTGACAATCTTGGAGGGATTTACGGCGTAGGCGATGAACAGAATGAACTTTGACGTCACTCTGAAGTAAAGTAAGAATATCGGATTCAGTTAGATCTTTCTCAACACCGCGTATAATGCCTACGCGGAAGATATTTGAGTGAGGAATAAAGGCATGCAACTTTTGTGTCTCAAGGAACTTATTCTGCAGAAAGTCATTAGCATGATGAGGAGAGTGAAAGTTTACCTGAATCCTGTTACGGCCTTTATACTGGATGGATTTAATAGGAAATTTCCTTTCATGGAGTAGACGCCCTATAGCCATAGGGTGTAGATTGCCAATATTATTACCTTGTTTGGATGAAACAAAAACAAGATATGGTCCTGGGTGGTTTAATGGGTATAAATTACATGCACTAGTATTCGGAGGTTGAGCAGGAGGGGGAGGGTTAGGATTGCATTGAGTCGCAGTTTGCAACGAAGGGGTAGGAGTAGAATTAACATTCACGGTTGTATCCATTTTCACTACTTCTTCCCGTTCAACATTACTATTGGACGCGGGATGAAAGTCCCGAGTACCTCCACTATCAGAACTCATGCCACCACTGCACAATCACACGCAAGCTAGCACCGGAACGCACGAGTAAGTTCTAGAAATGTCAGACACCGAACACGAAACCTCGAACACAACGAAGCGTACAGGACGATGTCGCGGACGAGACTATAGATCAGAGCTATCTCTCTGCTTGCTTGCTTGCTGATGCTTATGGGCTGTGTCTACGACATATCACCCAGTCAATACTCACTTACTCATGTAAACACACTAGTATAAAAGAAAACTGTCAGTTCAATAATTGATGCTTGCGCTAGCAAGTAGAAAAACACAAAACAATGCACTTCACTATATCACATAACAACCCCATTTGCTATAGTAGCCTGTTGTCATACGGGACACTTCCAATCTTGCAAGCACACTGCGTCTAAAGCTTCACCCACACGAAAAATCCAAAATAGCACTCACAAGTAATACACTAAGGATATGAGGAATCACTCAAATGGAACCTTGAAAAGCAAGAGTCGTTCTCACCCTACATTACAGACAGAATTATAACACGATATTGGCTTCATCTAGAAACAAATTTAACACTCGAATAATCTCGACTGTAGGAGTACAGAGCAAACAAGAAACACTGGTAGGAAAAACCTGCTTGAGTCGCTTGAGGTTATTTAGAAGTTTTTTACGGGGGTTAGCATATACAGAACATTCAAAGAAAATGTGGTTAGAGTCGCCATTACGGATATCTGTACCACACAAACAGCTGGTATCCTGCGTTAAATGGAAACGTGATCGATATTGTGGTGTAAGGGCATGATTAAACCGTAACCGAATGATGTTAATAATATGTCGTCTAGTATAAGATCCTCGTATAAACCAAGGTTTAATTAAAAGTGTTGGTTGTAAATGATAATAGAAGTTACCTTTGACTTGTGCAGTCTGACGAAAGAAATTCTGCCAATCTTGATGTCCCTCCTGTCGGATAACAACTACATAATCCGAAGCTGGAACAATATTGTTAGTATTCGGTACAGGAAGATGAGAAGCTTGTTTTGCAAAACAATCTGCTTTTTCATTACCGTCGATACCCACATGACCTGGTACCCATACTAAAGTTATGGAAATACCGACGTTGTCCAGCATATAAAGGAGACTCTTGACATTGTAAATATACCAATTATAAGATACCTCATACGAAACCAAAGATTGTAATGCACTCAGCGAATCCGTATAGATTGTAGCTCGCGTATATCCCTGTCGCTGAACAAAAAGTAAGGCTTGCTGTATGGCGAATAGCTCCGCCGTAAAAATCGAACAGTCACGAGGCAAACCATATTGTTCTTTAACATTTAGAGAAGGTATATAATAAGCGGAACCAACTCCATTACTGTTCTTTGCCCCATCTGTAAAAATGTTTATGCTTCGTGGAATATTAGCAAATTTCACTCTTTTAACAGGACATATCTCGGTCTCCTGCAGGCAAGGAACATTAGTAGAGCCATTACGCATAGGCCAAATTATTTGAGGCTTAAAATAAGAAACAGGATAGGGTAAGGTATAGGATAGTAAAGTAACACTGTGTATTAAGGTACACTGTTTCGACTTCAATGTATTAAACGCATGAAACAGTACAGGCAATCTGCTTAAACCCTGTCGCCGAAAGGAATAATACTCCGAGAGTAACTGTAACTTCGGAATTAAAGGATGACTTGTGAAAGAAAACTTTTTAAGTAAATATTTCGTCGCAAGTATTTTTCTACGTACTTGTAAGGGAGCTTCGCAGGCTTCAACTAAAAGGGCATTGGTAGGTGTGGACTTTAAAGCTCCAATACAGGAGCGTATTGCTTTATATTGACAAGTGTTAAGAATATTCAAGTTAGTAGAAGAGGCTACGTCAAAAATATGTGATCCGTAGTCCAATATCGTCCTAATAGTGGTTTTGTACAAAGCTATCACCACAACGGGATCTGCCCCCCATTGCCTCCGGGTTACGGCCTGTATGACCTGAATATACCGTTCACTCTTCGAACGCAAATATAAAAAATGATGTTTCCATGTGAGTTTTTGATCTATAAATAACCCAAGATATTTATGGTGACTAACCATCGGTATTTCATACTGATCAAAAGCAAGTGGCGATCGGTTATAGGTTCGGTGATGTGTAAATATCATTGCTCGACATTTCGCTGTGGAAAGATTTAACCCATGGGCCTCTAACCATGTTCTAGCCTCATGAAGCGTGAAACTAATATGTTGTCTACAAAGCTGTAAATCTTCATGTGTACAATAAATCAAAAAATCATCAGCATACGCCTGTATTCGAGCATGACGTAAAATGACCGTTTCAAAATCTTTCATAAAAAGAGCGAAAAGAATACCACTCAGAATATCGCCCTGTGGCAACCCATTACTTACCTGCCGGGGCTGAAGTGTACAAGGTGTCGATTTAAATCGAAGTGTTCGATAAGTCAGAAGTTGTCTGGGAATGCTAATAAATCCCTCAGGAATCTTAAGAGTTGCAAGTTTTTCCCATAATATGTTCAAAGGTACTGAATCATAAGCCCGTTGAATATCAAGAAAAACCGCTATGGTACTATGTTTTCTATGACGTGCTAATAGTAAATCGATAACAAAACTATTAAATGCATCAGCTGTACTGCGTCCCTTAAAAAATGCATATTGATATCGTGGCGTCAAGTTATAGTATTCTAATACCCATAGGATTCTTCGAAGTAAGATCTTTAGAAAGACTTTACGAATGCACGACCCGAGGACTATACCGCGATAATTACTTACCTCAGTGGGTAACTGCTTATTTTTAAGAATGGGAATTAGGAAAAATTCATTCCAACTAACCGGTGTACTGTGATTGCGAAAAATATCATTATACCTATTTAGTAATGCCTTCTTTGCTCTAATAGGTAATAATTGGAGCATTTGATAGGATACATTATCTGGACCTGGGGCAGAATTTGAGCATGATTGGAGTACTGCCTCTAATTCCTGATAGTCGCAGGGTTGTAGCAATACGGAAAAACGTGCGTCTAATGGGTCTTGGGAATGAACATACTGTGGCACTACAAAATCAGGCGTCTCTCTAACAAGAAAATCTGATAAAACTTGATCTGGGATGGTCTTGGCAGGGGAGTGCTGCGTAACTCGTGTGATTGCCCTGATGGCATTCCACAAGTCTGCAATTGGAACCTGGCGCGTGAAGGATGATATAAACTCCCTCCAAGCGACACGACGTTTTTGATGGAAAATTCGGCGGGTTTGTGCCATGTGTCGTTTGAGTCGGAAGTAATTTTCAGGTGTTGCGTGCTGCCTATATTGTCGAAACAGTACTTTACGAGTTTGAATCAGCAAATGACATTCGTCATCCCACCACTTAACATGCACAGGTTTCCTAGAAGATAAAGGGGGTAAAGCGCTGATAGGGTGGTGAAGGTTAATATAATCTGTTAAAATCTGCAGTAAAGTTTGATATGAAAAAGTAGTTTCCGGTATTTTTAGTAACGCATTCTCAATGTAAGCGGTATATACTTGCGGTTTAAATCTCCTCAAAGATCGAATCATGTTATTTTGAAATGTGTGGTGCGGTGGAGAAAAGGGTCTGCCTACACCATAAGAAATAACAATAGGGAAATGATCACTGGAATAAGTATCACTCAAAGTATGCCATGTAGTGGTAGACACCATATTTCGCTTACACAATGTTAAATCTACTGCGCTAGGAGGGGCAGAAGGCGCAGTCAAACGCTTAGGAGAGCCATCATTCAAAATAGCAAAAGCATGGTTATTTACTTCATTAAGGAACTGTGTACCCGGAAGTGTATCCAAATTTCCTCCCCACAGCGTGTGATGAAGATTAAAGTCCCCAAAGATAAAAACATATGGTTCGGTAGTAAATTGTTGAAAGAATTGGTTCCATTGTCTCTCAGTAATGGAAAATTCAGGAGGACAGTAGATATTCACAAGTAAAAAATGCATATAATATAAGCCTATAACATATGTATGGGGTATGGCCTGAATATTCGAATGGATGCGATATGTCACGGACGAGTGGACCAAAAAGGCAACCCCACCGTAACCGGGTCCATCATTACGTAAAACTTTATAATTAGGATACTTAATGCGAGTCTCAAGATTAAACCAAGTTTCTTGTATATCTAAAAAGTGAGGTACTGTTTCCTGTATTAATTTAAATAGCTCATGACGCTTGTTCATGAGACTTCTAGCGTTCCATTGAGTGATTCTGATCATACAATTGAATAAAACTACAAACCCTATCCCTTAACTGGAATACATTATGAGCTAACGCGGGGTGATCACCCAATAATTGTACCAATTGCTGAATAGATTGATAAAGACCACTTTGAAGATATTCTCTTTGCCTATGAAATGACGAAAGCGGTTGCGCCATAGAGGCGCTACTCGTGGCAACAGGTTCGCCCAAAGGTGCCTCCATCCGACGGCTTGCGCCTTCGGAAACAGGTGTAACTCTTGAAGCTGTCATCTCCATGCGGGGAATCTCTCGAACCAAATTTTGATAACCTTCCGTATCATATCCTGGGGCTGGTACTGGTCTCGGTGATTTTAAAATTACTTGTGTGAATTTTCTCTTACGGGGATTCGACTGTGTAGGAGTCTGCCCCTCCCCAGTTAAAGGGGGAAAATGTTGGGAATTGTCTACTACATTATATTCACTAGGTTGGACTTTTTGTACAGCGTCCTTGAACGATAAGTTCTGATGGCTCATGATCTTTTTAATGTGGACTTGCTGTTGGTGAGTTGGACAGTCAACATCGCCAGTTGAATGGGTGCCGCGACAATGCACGCATTGCAGGAAAGTTTCCGTACAGTTCGCCGTAGTATGGTGCAATGCACATTTCCCACACCTGGGACTCGTCGCTCTGCAATGCTTATCAACGTGACCGTACCGTTGGCATTTTTTACAGATGATGGGAGCAAAAACATATGGCTCCACCTCTAAATGCACCTGATATAATGACACATACTGTGGCAGTTTCTGCGCACGAAAAACCACTTTTATAGATCCAGTAGGGACATACTGTGTGCCTTCTTCGTTAACAATTCTACGGTTCAAACGCTTTACAGATTTGATAGTAGCAGTAGACTTTAAGTGCTTTAATATAGCATCCTCTGTCAAGGTCTTCTCTACTCCCCTGATAACTCCTACCCGCAATACATTAGAGCTAGGTATGTATGCCCGTAACTTTAGCTCAACTAATATAGGGTGTTTCAAAAATGAATTTGCCTCTACGGCATATACAAATTCTATTTGTACCCTATTTCGTCCCTTGCGGGCCACTGATTTTATGCCTGGAATATTTTTCTCATAGAAGATTCTTCCCAGGGTCATAGGATGCATGTTACCGACATTGCCTGTTGCTGTGGACTCCACAAAAATAATGAAAGGTCCATAATGAGTACTAGGATAAAGTTCCTGCGACTCAGTCTTCGAAATAGAAGCATCAGTCTCTTTACTCACCACCGCATTGGGTGTAGTCGATTTACTCACTGTGCCACTATTCTCACTTAAACTGTCATCTTCATCCTGGTCCATTTGAACTGTCTCTTCCCGAGCAACTGTGAGGGTTGAAGGATCAGGAGACTCCTCACCACCACTTTGCTCCCCCATAACGTACGAATTACACTCGTAGAATCACTACTCTATACCGTCCACGCTACCTCCTCACAGCGACTGTCAACTCAACTGCACACGAGCACTGCTAAGAGGGAACTAACAGCTATCTCTCTGTTCTGTTCGTTCTGTTCGTTCTGTTCGTAGGTTGATTTGGGCTCGTTATTTCACCCACACACAATAAGAGCTGTCTCTCTCATTGAGAGTCGACTCTTGCGTTTCCTACGAGATATACAAGACCGGGACCAAGACCGAATCCAATCTTCAGGCCTTAATGCTACTATCGATCGTTCAAAGATGGCGAATCGAGTAGCCGAAATTGTTGGAAGTGGGTTTGTTTTGGTTTGTTGTTATCGTATGTAATCGGTATAATTTGATGAAAGTTGACGATAAATGTGAGTTTCTTTGTAGAATATAAGTGTGCGAGTGTATTTATATGAGTCAGTGGATAAATAGGATCTGTAATTATACACATTAATGTGGGAATGTGCTTGTTTTGATCGTGTGTTTACCCATTAAAGAACATGAGTGCACTAGGTGGACCAGGTTTTATATAACTTGGCAATGCCACTCATACAACTATTCTTAAGTTTTCTACGGAATAGAACATGAAGAGAGAAATTGATTAGGAATATGCATCGTGATTATTTTGAAGTCCATGAGAAAACTGTAGCGTGCATGCATCATTTTGAGAATGTCTGAAGTTAGGGGAGCCGTTCCTCTACTTCCAAACTATTCGTGTTCCTCGAAAATTATTAATTTAGATATAATATAACTGATATTGTGTCTATGTGCTTCAAAATGTCGAGTGATTTAGATGCAAGTGTATTTTACAATAATCTGTGCTTTGTCTGCGGAAATGTTTGGCTGGATCTTCAAGTATAACAAAACTTATAAGTGTGACAGATGGAGCAATCTGTATAGTGTTACACAGAAGATATGGTGACTTGAGGGATTAGCTGGGTTTGTAACGTAGGGTTTTACACTACCAACACCTTCCGATTCATGCTGCGGTTATCTGTTATCAAGCAGACAGCGCCGAACTGAAGCTCGTCCATGTGGATAAATATCAATGTTTAGTCAATAGAGTTTTTGCACTCATGTTCTTTAAAGGGTAAAAGCCTATTATATCTTTAGTGTCTGAACGTTTCATCACTTAGATTACCTTCATTGTGTGAAGTGCTGTTATGCCATGTGTCGACATTATGTTCACATTAACATCGTTAAATTATTTATTAAATTAAATTAAAATCGTTAACATAATCATTTCGGGTGTGCTTGGACCGATTGGCTCAGACGGTTAAGGCGTTGGCCTTCTGACCCCAAGTCGGCAGATTCGATCCCAGCTCAGTCCGGTGGTATTTGAAGGTGCTCAAATACGTCAGCCTTGTGTCGGTAGGTTTACCGGCACGTAAAAGAACTACGTCACGACTAAATTTCGGCACTTTGACGTCTCCGAAAACCGTAAAAAATTAGTTAGTCGGACGTAAAGCCAATAACATTATTATTTCGGGTGTACTTCCCATTCATTGGGTGCTGGATTTAAGAAATTGCCACCACTTCATAACTAAGGTAACAAATTATGATTCACAGTTCTCATGACAACGAATAAATCGAGGGATTCCGCACCTTAATTTATTTTGAAACATTCAAAATAATGTTAGAACTGTTTAACAGTTTTATCATGTATTTTCATCTATCCAGCAAAGTGAAATCTAAGAGTAAACGTTATTTGACGAATTGAAATTTCTAAATAATCACCTTGTTGGGCTCTTTTCTAGTAGAATATATATGATTCTAGTTGATTATATGTGATGCGTACTTGTTGGCGAAGCGTTTTCATACATGCAAAAGTGTTTTCCCTATGATATTACATTTATTATGTTATATTACAACCGTTTATATAATATGTACGTGTATTTTCGTGGTAGCCAATACCAGCAATCCGGCTACGTCGGCCGCCATGTTTTTTTATATTCCGGTCTGAGGATTGGAGTCGGTCTTAACCGGGACATAGCAAGACCGACTCCAATCCTCAGACCTTCATGCTACTCTCGATTGCTCAAAGATGGCGAATCGAGTAGCCGAATTTGTTGGAAACGTGGGTTTGTTTTGGTTTGTTGTGATCGTGCTCAGTCGGTGTTTTTTCATGAAAGTTGAGGATAAACGTTAGGTTATTTGCAGAATTTTAGCATGGGAGTGTGTATATGAATCAGTGGACATTCATGATATGTAGTAATGTGAAAATGTGTTTATTTTAATATGGGTTGCTCATGCTGTGTGCCGGGTTATAAATCAAACTACACGAATGCCTCTCGTACTAGTATTTTTAAGTTTCCTAAGGAGAAAACATCAAGAGAAAAGTGGATTAGGAGTATACACCGTGACAATTTTGAAGTAAATGATAAAACAGTCGTGTGCATACACCACTTTGAGGATAAGTTTGTGGTTAGGGTGTTTTTCCAGTTGTAAATGGAGAACCTATTCGTGTTCCTCGAAAATATCCAAAACTAAGTAATGATGCTTACCCCACAATTTTCTCTAATCAACCATCATATCTAACAGTGAGGCTAAGTAAAGGAAGAAAAGATCCTGAAGAACGTGTGCAGAAGATATTACAGAGAGATGAGCATAATTTTAATGAACGGTGTGAACAGGATACTATTGCAGATTTTGATTCTTTTTTATGTGAAATTAAAAATAGGCAGGTAAATCCATTCACAACGATTGTAAAGGAAGACTGTGTTAGTTTCATTAAAATAGATGATAATGGATATCGAGATATTCCATCAGTATCTGTGTGCTTTAAAGTGTCCAGCGATTTAGATGTAAGTGTATTTTACAAGAATCTGTGCTTACCTGTGGAAACGTTTGCCTGGATCTTGGAGTCTAATGGAAACAAAACCTACAAGTGTGATAGATGGAGCAAACTGGAGAATCTGGTGAGTTGCTTGCTAATTACACTGACTGACAGAGCAAATGCAACACCAAGAAGGAGTGGTTCGAAAAGGATGAAAGTTGGGGGGAAAACAGAGACGGCACGGACGAATAATTGATGTTTATTTCAAACCGATATGCAGGTTACACAATGCGCACGGCATCGACTCAGTAGGATGTAGGACCACCGCGAGCGGCGATGCACGCAGAAACACGTCGAGGTACAGAGTCAATAAGAGTGCGGATGGTGTCCTGAGGGATGGTTCTCCATTCTCTGTCAACCATTTGCCACAGTTGGTCGTCCGTACGAGGCTGGGGCAGAGTTTGCAAACGGCGTCCAATGAGATCCCACACGTGTTCGATTGGTGATAGATCCGGAGAGTACGCTGGCCACGGAAGCATCTGTACACCTCGTAGAGCCTGTTGGGAGATGCGAGCAGTGTGTGGGCGGGCATTATCCTGCTGAAACAGAGCATTGGGCAGCCCCTGAAGGTACGGGAGTGCCACCGGCCGCAGCACATGCTGCACGTAGCGGTGGGCATTTAACGTGCCTTGAATACGCACTAGAGGTGACGTGGAATCATACGCAATAGCGCCCCAAACCATGATGCCGCGTTGTCTAGCGGTAGGGCGCTCCACAGTTACTGCCGGATTTGACCTTTCTCTACGCCGACGCCACACTCGTCTGCGGTGACTATCACTGACAGAACAGAAGCGTGACTCATCGGAGAACACGACGTTCCGCCATTCCCTCATCCAAGTCGCTCTAGCCCGGCACCATGCCAGGCGTGCACGTCTATGCTGTGGAGTCAATGGTAGTCTTCTGAGCGGCCGCCGGGAGTGCAGGCCTCCTTCAACCAATCGACGGGAAATTGTTCTGGTCGATATTGGAACAGCCAGGGTGTCTTGTACATGCTGAAGAATGGCGGTTGACGTGGCGTGCGGGGCTGCCACCGCTTGGCGGCGGATGCGCCGATCCTCGCGTGCTGACGTCACTCGGGCTGCGCCTGGACCCCTCGCACGTGCCACATGTCCCTGCGCCAACCATCTTCGCCACAGGCGCTGCACCGTGGACACATCCCTATGGGTATCGGCTGCGATTTGACGAAGCGACCAACCTGCTCTTCTCAGCCCGATCACCATACCCCTCGTAAAGTCGTCTGTCTGCTGGAAATGCCTCCGTTGACGGCGGCCTGGCATTCTTAGCTATACACGTGTCCTGTGGCACACGACAACACGTTCTACAATGACTGTCGGCTGAGAAATCACGGTACGAAGTGGGCCATTCGCCAACGCCGTATCCCATTTATCGTTCGCTACGTACGCAGCACAGCGGCGCATTTCACATCATGAGCATACCTCAGTGACGTCAGTCTACCCTGCAATTGGCATAAAGTTCTGACCACTCCTTCTTGGTGTTGCATTTGCTCAGTCAGTCAGTGTATAATGAGGAAAATGTATTCCTCTCTGAAAGGGTAACTTCACTGATAAATGTTACAAAGGAGGGCTTGCTACTCGATGCTGATATGAATGTAGAGAGGGCTGGAAAGATAATGTTTCCATTAGAACAGTTGGAACTTGCTCTTTCTTGTCAAATTAAATATTCAGCAGATCTTTTAATATGGGCTGCAAGTATTTCTTACTCACATCCAGGGGCTTATCAGTCTTTGAGAAGAACAAACATGACACTACATCACCATGTTTATCTGAGAAAGTTCTTGTCCAAAATAGGTCCAAACAGTTCTGCTATCGGCCCTTTGCAAAAGTCATTTTTAAGAGGAAAAAGTAAGCTCCTGAATGATGATGAGAAAGTTGTCGCTATTTTGCTGGATGAGATCTATGTCAATTCCAAACTCAGTTATAAAGCAGGGAAAATAATAGGAATGGCTGAAAATAGCTCAGGAGGAGACTCTGCCACTACCATTCAGGCTTTCATGTTGTCCTCTTTACATTCAGAGAATAAGGATGTAATAGGTCTTTTCCCTGTGAGAAACATGAATGCAAAAACTCTATTGACTCTAACTATTGATGTCTTAACCTTCATAGAGGAGCTTAAATTTGATGTAGTCTGCTTGATATCAGATAACCATAGCATGAATCGCAAGATGTTTGAGCATTTGGGTGGTGGTACTCTAAAATCCTGCATTGCAAACCCAGCTAATCCTTCGAGGTCACTATTTCTTTTGTTCGACAGTGTACATTTTCTGAAATGTGTAAGAAACAATTGGTTAAATCAACCCAGTCAAACTTTTGTCATTCCTAAGACTGAGCAGAAATTTCCAAAAATAGAAAGCTTGCTACACTCTACTGCAAACCAATCTACTTTTCAGTACACAGATGTTGAGGCAAAGCTATCTGATATTAGAGACCTGTTCCATTCTGAAAAAATATGATATTAAAACTGGCTCCAAAGTTAACAAGAAAGGCACTGTATCCCACCGCTATAGAGAGACAGAATGTTGCTCTTCCTATGAGTATATTTGATACTAAAAACACAGTGGCATTGGATATGCTTAAAAGTGAGGTTGTCACTATTTCTGAGGGGACTGTCCAGTTTTTAAAATTAGTTTCTAAGTGGTGGACTATTTCTAATGTTCAGCACCCAATGAAAGGGAAATACACACGAAATGATGATGCTAGCCCGATTAATGGCCCTGGTGATGCTAAGCTTGTCTTTCTAGAAGCTATTAAGACATATGTTGATATATGGCATAGCAGCACCTCATACAATGAGGGTAAACTTAGTAATGAAACATTCTTAGCTTTTACACACACATTGACTGCAGTTGTTCAGTTATGCAGATATACTTTCAATAAATATAAATGGTCCTACATTCTGACAAGTAAGTTACAGACAGACAGTTTAGAGGGCAGATTCGGAGCGTACAGAAGGTTAAGTGGCTGCACATATAATGCCTTAATGTCTCAGTAGAACAAGTGCTAGAATATGAACGAAGACTCAAGGTGATAAGTTTGTTAAAACTTCATTCTGCAAAGTTCGGGGAATTTACTCTCAAGGATCTGACAGTTACTTTCAGCCAAGATAAAATAGTTGAGAACTTGGACAAATTTCAGTCTGCCTTGGATGAAACACCTTTAGTGCCGATTTCTTTTGAGACGCTGAAAATAATTGTATGTATTGCAAGTTACACGAGCATGAAGGTTTTGTTAAAGTTAGAGAAAAGTGGAAAGTGCACACAGTGTAAGCAAGTATTACAATCTGAAGATGATTTGATCATCAATTGTGACAAGGAAGATCTTCTATCTTACTTCAGTGAACTCAACAGGGGTGGTTTGAAGTGTTATTCATCTTTTTTGATGTGTTTATGTTGTGACATTTATAGACTTTGTCAGGTACTCATTAGCAGCAGGTTTGAACCTGCATTTTTAAAGTTAGAAAATCAGAGAAATGCTGTGATTACATTAGGGATACAGTTTATAGAGAGCAAGATAAGCAATGTAAGTGATGAATGGAATTGTGGTGTGCCTTTGAAAAAAAATTGTCAAGAAATGTGTGAAAGTGTTTGCTAACATATTTGTTAATAACTATTCAAAAGTGCTGCATGATAAAAATGTGTCCAGGGAACTGGCAAGAAACTTGAGAACCAGGAACATAAAAGGAAAATTACTGAGGAACTTGGAGTTAAAGTGAACACACGTAAGGCATTAAAACTCAGCAGTAAATAAGGTAGGCCTAAAGCATATTTTACATTCATTTATTGTTCTGTAGCACGGTCTAGCTCGAGCGGTCGAGGAGAGAGGTCGTGTAGAGTAGTGCGTGCGGTGAACATGGTTGGCATCGAGCAGTACCGGGCCGCTATTGGCAAATGGCAGGCGAAGCGGAAGAAGGAGAACAAGAATGGATTGGTGATAAGTAAGGACGGATTAAAAATGGGTGAAGCGGTGGTGGTAGTGGCAGTGATAGCGGTGCTACTGGTTATTGAGGGGGGGGTGGAATTAAACCCAGGCCCAAATACCAGTGGAAAATATAATACAGAGGATTTGGCCGCACTCAGGGTGGTTGTGAGTGAAGTCATGCAAGAGAAATGCCAGTGGGAGAAAGTGCAGGAAATAAAGGACATGATGGAGGAGCAGAGAAAGGAGATAGGCAACATGAAGAAATGGCTGGAAACGAGGACGGAGGAATCAAGCAGAAGAGTTGATAATAATGAGAAAGAAATCGAGTTATTGAGATGGGAAGTGAAGTATTTGAAAGAGGAGATGATGAGGATGAAGAAAGAAGGGGAGGAGTACAAGCAGGAGAGATGGAAGAAAGCCATATTTATATATGGAGTTGAGGAAGATGTGAGGGAGGACAAGATGAAACTGATAGACAAGGTGATCGAAGTTATACGTGATACAATGAAGATAAATTTCAGTAGTATTGACATAGACGATGTAGAGAGAATTGGTAAAACTAAAGGTCGGAGGCCAATTAGGGTAAAATTTTTATCTACCCTAATGGCAGAAATTGTGTTAGGTAACAGTAAGAATTTACAGGGACAGAAAATAAGGATAAAAAGAGACATGAGAAGAGAAGGAAGTGAAAATATGAGGATCTTGAATAGGCACCTATGGAGAGCGAGGAACCAGGGGCTAAAGGCCCGAATAAGAGGTCTGAGGTTGGAGGTGACAAACGGGCGATGGGTTAGAGTACATTCAGTGACGAAGCTAAAGGAGATGGACGAAAACTAGAGGGTTGAGGGTGGTGAGATGACAAGGCAAGATGGGAAGACGAAAGAAGAAAAGAAGAGGAGGAGAGACGTGGCAGGAGAGGAGAGCATCTCAGAAGAGAATAGGCAGTGCAGCCGGGAGACAGAAGATCAAGATAGTGAAGTGGACGGTGTGAGTGAGCAGCAAGAAACTGGGAGAGTAGAGTGTAGTGCTGCAGTGGGCAAGAAAGGACAAGGGAAGGTGGATTCAGAAGTCCAAAATAGTGAGGAGGTGAGTGGGGGTGAGCAGCAAGAATCGGTGGGAGCGGAGTGTAGTGGTGTAGTGAACAAGAAAGGACAAGAGGAGACAGATCGACAGGAAGGTAAAAAATTATGAGTAAAGTCAGAAGTAGGAGCTTAAAAGACATATGGGGAAAAGTACGTAAAGGGATGGAAGATACAGAGGGTATGGAACGGTATAGGTGGGTTAAAGAAGGAGGAATGGAGATGAGGGATGAGAGGACGATAACTACTAGAAGTAAGAATAGAGGGGGAGACCTAGAAGGGAGGGAGGGAAAGTTATAACTATATTGGAAAATAGGATGTGTGAATATTGAGGGACTAAGGAACAAATTAGGAAACAAGAAAGTTCGGGAAGTAATTGAAAGTTTTGATATTGTGGCACTCTTGGAGACGTGGCTGGAAACAGGGAGGGAGATTTCATGGAAGGGGTTTGTGATAAAATATAAATATAGAAGAAAAGAGAGGAATAAGGGACGAGCACCAGGAGGGATGATAGTTCTAATTAGGGAAGAAATTAGTGAAAGAGTAGAGGATATAGAGACCGATATGCTGGAAACCATATGGTTGAGATTGAATATGGGAGGGGGTGAGGGAAGGAGGAAGAAAATAAATCTAGCTTTTGTTTACTGCCATCCTAGTAATTCAGCATATGCAAATAAATATTTTTTTGAAGAGTTATTGGTAGATATTGGTAGGATAAGGGAAATGTTTCCAGGTGAAGAGGATATGTTGTTATTCGGGGATTGGAGCGCGAGAATAGGGGAACAGAGCCCAGTATATAATAGGGAGTATGGAATGTGTTTGTTGGAAAGTAGAAGGAGTGAGGACAAAATTACAAATAGTTATGGAGAGAAGCTCCTAGAGATGTGTGCTGTGGGAAATTTGTATATTCTGAATGGGTGGATAGAGGGTGACAGGACGGGGAAATTGACATATGTTACTGAGAAGGGTGGTAGTGTGATAGATATGGTTTTAAGTTCGGAAGGTATGATTGAGGAGGTTGTAAGAATGGAAATAAGAGACTGGATTAAATCACACCATTTCCCGGTGAGGGTTATGCTGAAAAGGGGGGGGAAGAGAAGTGTACAATGAAGGAAGATGAGACAAATGATAAACGAGGGAGTGGTTATAATAAGTATAAATGGACAGAGAAGGTGGGCCGGGATTGGAATAGGGTAGTAAAAGAGGAGTTACAACTTCTGAAATATGGGTGGGAAGGGGCGTTAGAGGAGAATAATACTGATAAAGCCTTCGAGTTGCTGCTACATCCAATAAAGATAATAGCGCAGAAGGCGAAAGCTAGAAAGGGAAATAAGAAAGAGGGAGAGGAATGGTTTAATAGGGAGTGTGAAGGAATGCGGAGGAAGGTGATGGACGCGTTAGGAGAATATAGAAGGAAAGGTGGGAGCCAAGAAAGGGAGATTTTCTGTAGATTGAGGAAGGAGTATAAAAAGAAAATTTGTGAGACAAAAAAGACGTGGTTAGAGGAACAAATGGACGCCATAAATAATGACTGCAAGACAAATAATTTTGAGAGAGTTTGGGACAAGATTAATAAAATTATTAAGGGTGGAAGGAATATAGAGAAAACGAGTATTGAGGAAGTGCAATGGGTCAGACACTTTGATGAATTACTAGGGAAAAGGGGGGATGAAAGATGGAGAGGTTCGGGAGAAGAAGTAATTTGGAGGAATAGGAGAGTGGCAATTTATGACCTGGATAAAGAAATCACAAGGGAGGAAATCCTGAGAGTGATAAGCACAGCCAGAGGGAAGTCGGCCGGGGGTGTAATGGTATAAATAACAAGTTTTGGAAGGAAATTAGCAAAAATGAGATAATGATAGAGGGCATGGTTAAACTATTCAATAAGATATTTGAGGGAGGTAATTACCCTAAGGAATGGGAAACAGGAATTATATGCCCTACATACAAGGGGAAGGGTAGTAGGAACAATGTGAACAGTTATAGAGGTATATCTCTGTTGGATTCTTTGAGTAAAATATATACTGGGGTGTTAGCGAACAGAATAAGCGGGTGGGCGGAAGAAAATGAAATTTTGACAGATTACCAAAGGGGATTTAGGAAAAAGAAAAGAACAGTGGATAATATAATGATAGTAAAGACTATTCTAGAAAAGTATAAGAATATGGCTAGAAGTACGGTTTATGTAGCAGCAATAGATTTTGAGAAAGCTTTTGACAAGGTGAATAGAGAGGCCCTGTTAGAGAAATTAGGCCGGCTAGGGATTTCGGAGAAGATGTTGAGGGCAGTGGAAGGAATATATAGGGTTGTCAGGTTTTGTGTAAAATTGGGAGAAGAGAGACTGAGTGGACCCTTAGAGTCCAAGGTGGGTTTAAAACAAGGATGCAAGTTATCGCCAATACTGTTTATTTTATTTATCAACGATATTTTAGAGGGGTTTGGGGCAGAAAATTGGGCTGTGTCGGTGATTAATGGTTTAGAGGTACCAGGACTGATATTTGCGGATGATGTGTTATTGATGACGATAACTTCAGGGGCGATGAATAGGGCCTTAGAGTCAGTGACGCTATTTGCGAGGAAATGGGGGTTGAGAATTAATGGAAATAAGTCTAAAATATTAGTAGTCCAGGTGGACAAAAGAAGAAAGATAGAAGGTAATTGGATAATTCAGGGAGAAAGACTGGAACAGGTAAGGAAGTTGGAATATCTAGGAGTTGTTTTTAATGATAAAGGAACGTGGAATGACCAGATCAAAAGGGTGAAATATAGAGGATTGGCAGCCTTAGCCTCAGTCAGAAATTTGCTAGCCAAATACCCGGGGATCAGTTATAAAACACTGAGGCTAGTGTTGAGGTCGGTAATTTTTGGGAGGGTATTATACGGCGCAGAAGTTTGGGGCTGGATGAGAAAAGAGAGGAACTAAGAAGGATTGTTGGTAGTTTTGCTAAGTTAGTAATGGGCTTACCGAGGTGTACAGCAAATGTAGGGGCGGAATTAATGTGTGGGGAGGATTTGGAATCAGAGGGTGTGAAAAGATTAGTTAGATACTGGATGAATTTAAAAAGACAGGAAGGTGGGAGGGTATTACAGGCAGCGTATGAAAAGCAATATAAGAGCATGTATAGGGGTGGATGGTTAGAAAAAATAAAGGGATATTTGGAGAGGATAGGATTAGGACACCTGTGGGGGGAGGTTTGGTCGAAGACAGAAGTGAGAGGGATGAAGATACTGGAAAGGAGCATTAGAGATATCCATAGGCAGAAATTATTGGGGGAAAGCAGACTAAGAAACTCGCTGACTGTTTTGACGAAAATAGAGGAGATAGCAGGGTTGAATATTAGATACGTTGATAGGTCAAAACGGTATGGGATGATGTGGTGGCTTTTAGGTTTGCAAGTACAGAGCACAATAAGGACACTGGATGAGCATATTTGAACACTGAGTGAGTGACTGCTACAGCTAATGACTGCTAGAAGAATACTATATTATTATTATTATTATTATCCTTATTATTATTATTATTATTATTATTATTATTATTATTATTATTATTATTATTATTATTTATTATATTCTGCATGTGAACATGTATAGGGGCGAAATCGCCTGTTATGTTCAATAAATGTATGTATGTATGTATGTATGTATGTATGTATGTATGTATGTATGTATGTATGTATGTATGTATGTATGTATGTATGTATGTATGTATTGTTCTGTAGCATTTGCACCCATTTCCCTTGGCTGGCTTGATTACCTCCATTCACCTTCAAACATCAGCTTGATTCATTCCAGGAATATTACAGCCCCACATCCTCACCAATTCACTCTGCTCTGTAATATTCTTGTTAAAATGTTTGATTCCCTCAGAGCAAAAGTTATGCTTTCTTAGCTCTCATGCATAGGAACAAATTGAGAAATTTTACACCATAATTTGTTTAAACAAAACAATTATACAAAATACGGTGGAAAAAAATTACATATATATGAACAAAAAACACTATCTGCATACTTACTTAGTTAAAATAATTGTTGTAACTGTTGACATTTTACTGTAGGAAGCACACTTGATGGTACCCCCTCTCCATGCCTTTGTACATCATTTTCAAGTTGTTTTTTAATGAATTTATTTCTTCTATTTCTTCTGCTGTAAGTTTTGAGAATTGCGCCGGCAGGAAAACACTCACAGTCTCCTCATCTTCCCCTTCTATATCAACGATTATTTTCCTCCCAAATCGTGTTTCTACCGCTCTCAGCGCTTTAACCTTAAATGGATGGTTAATTTGCAACTCGTTTAGTTTTTTATTATGTAATTGTGGTGCCTTTGCAATTTTGTTTAATTTCATTAGCATATCCATTATGTTGAAGCTGCTATATCTTTTTAAAATTAACAAACTAAATAAACTTACACTTACTGAAGAGGAAAGAAAAGTAGTAGTAGAGCACCAAAACGTATTTTTTTTAGTCATGGAGTTTCCTTCGAGCAAACGTAGAAAATTAGACATTAATTTACAGACAGATGAAGATGCGGGAAGAATGCGAGCTCATTTTGATAGAGCGTTTGAACACATTCGGGAGTTTATGAGAGAGGTAAATGGATCAATATTAATTTCATATCGGTTCGAACCTAGCGAGGAGCGAGAAGAAGCTCAGTTCGAGCTGATTGAAAATTTGAACGAGCTAGGGGAAATGCGTAATCGGATGTTAGAAATTTATTTTCACGCTCGCACTGTTAATGCGCTAACTTTTCAGATAGAAGATTTGTCTGCTTTTCAGTGTAAACAAATCGAGGAAGCTTTTCGGCGCAGAGTGTACACACTAGCGGTGGAAAATGTTAACAATGATTTCTTACTTCCCGAAGAGTTCCTAGATAAATCTTACGTGTGGTTTAATAAGTATGTGAAGAAAGCACTTAACACACAAGCATTAAAAGTAAATACCGTTCTCTGCACACAACATGTTCTTCACGATAAAATCGATAACAAATATTTTCATTCAAGGAATGCTGAAATTACCGAAGGTACTAATTTAAGTGAATGGTACAACGAGCATGTAACTAAACCGATTCTGAAAAAATATCAGAGTTCGAGGCTCGTGATTCGGGTTGGTCACTGCTACGAATTCGCGAATTGCGGATAAACATTAATAAAAATGTAGGTTTTCACGTTGGCAAGTCGCCAACTAGTTTAACGTTGCCTACAGCAATTAGAAACAAGAAAGCAGTTATTAATCTGCAGAACACACGAGATGCTTGCTTTGCGTGGAGTGTAGTTGCTGGCTTAGTTCCAGCTAATCATCATGTAGATCGCATTTCTTCTTATCCACATTATAATGAAATTTTAAATTTAAAAGACCAATACCGATGGAAATGAGATACATGAGAAAATTTGAAGAATAAAACGAAATCTCCGTGAATGCATTCGGAGCTCAGTATGACGAGAACAACTGGGTGTGCATAGGACAGAAAGAAGACAAAAAAGAGTTTACTCTTGTACCTTTGTACATTTCACATAAAACGTGCGAAAAGAAAGTTGATCTTCTAATGCTTCAGATTGTCGACAGTGAGAAGTATCACTTTTGTTTGATTAAGAATCTTCCACGTCTTTTGCGCTCATCTCTTACGAAGAACCGCAGTAGAATATATGTTTGCAGACGGTGTTTGTCTTACTTCCGCAATGAGGAAAAATTAGCTTTGCACAGTAATGACTGTATACAATTTCCGGTGGGCAAAAGTATAATGCCTTCAGATAGGGAACGGCTAGTGTACTTTTCAGAGTATAAGTTTAAGGAGACAGTGCCTTTTATTGTGTATGCTGACACAGAATGCATACTGAAACCTGTGTCTACTTGTTTTCCAAATGATAACACGTCGCATTCAACTCCAATTCACGAACATGTGCCATACAGCGTAGCATATTATTTACACTGTAGTTTTGACACAGATTTGTGCTCTTTCAAACTCTATCGAGGTAGTGATTGTGTTAAATGGTTCGTAGACGAGATGTATAACTTAGTGGACAAGCTTGCGCCCTATTATTTTGAAACGAAACCGATGTTACCATTGACTGTTGAGCAAGAAAAGAAATTTCTCTCGTCTACATTATGTCACATATGTGAGAAGGAAATCGCAGATAATGAAATTAAAGTTCGCGATCATTGTCATTTAACGGGTGTCTACAGGGGGTCAGCACATCAGTCGTGTAACTTACAGTATCGTAAAATTTCTATCTTGCCGGTAGCATTCCATAATTTAACGGCCTATGATGGTCATTTTATAATTAGAGAACTGCATAGGAAGGGAGGGGATGATGTGACAATTCACAGAGCGAACATTAAACTATTACCAGTGAACATGGAGCGATACAAAGGATTTTCAAACTTCATGCGTTATAACCAAAGACAATGTGTTGAACTAAGATTTATAGACACTTACAACTTTATTCCTTTTTCGCTGGACAAAATGTCACTATTACTTAGTGGCGAGTTAAAGCTTATAACGAGACGGTATTTCACCGATGATTTACAGTTTAAACTCACTTCTCGGAAAGGGATATTTCCATACCAATATATCACTAGTATGGAGGTGTTAGACGACACTAGTTTACCGCCAAGAAGTTCATTCTTTAGCTCTTGAAAGGTTGAAACTGATTCGGAAGAAAACTACGCGTTTGCTCACCTTGTTTGGAATAAGTTTAACTGTAAATCGTTGGGTGAATATTCTGATCTTTACTTAAAAATCGATACTTTACTCTTGGCTGATGTATTTGAAAACTTTAGATTAAATGGAAAAGAGACATATGGTATTGATGCTGCTCATTTCTACACGGTACCGTCTATGGCATGGAGTGCTATGAAAAAATAACGGTTGTCCAGCTAGAATTACTTCAAGATATCGACATGCTGCAGTTTTTCGAACGCTCCATACGCGGTGGTAATGTGCAATGCGTTTCGCGCAACGAGCTAGAATAACATAGAGAGGCGGAAGCGCTGCCTGGGTGAACCTAATAGAACGAACGAACGTCCACCATGTTTCCTGTCACACAAGCAAGGGGGCATGGGCTTTAAATGACGAAAAGTGTAGAAAATGCGCATTTTAGAATCGCTGGGGAAGAATTAAAGTCCGTTGCCGAAAGCTTGAAGCATGAAAGCGAATACCGCTACTTCATCATATTGCGGCACGAGGCCAACATCACGGTCAGTTGATTGTAGGGTAGTTCGAAATCATCGCACAGTGACATACGAATAGGCCTCGAAATCGGAACATGAGCGTTACCCTGCTTGGCTGTTGTGGTTAAGCGTAAATTAGAATAAAAACGATGGACATAAATATTTATGACAGGAAACCTTAAAATCATAGGGGCCTATAATAGGTTACAACCTCATTCTGTTCATATTTTTAAAATTATTGCATCCTCATGAGTACTGTGTTCCTTTCTTAATCTGTTTACCCTCCCGGGTTGGTTTTTCCTACGGACTCAGCGACGGATCCCACCTCTACCACCTCAAGGACAGTGTTCTGGAGCGTGAGACATTGGGTCGGGGATACAACTGTGAGGGAGGACTGCACCTGCTATGCTGAACAGGGGCCTTGTGGGGGGGAGAAGGAAGCGGCCGTGGCCTTAAGTTAGGTACCATCCCGGCATTTGCCTGGAGGAGAAGTGGGAAACCACGGAAAATCACTTCGAGGATGGCTGAGGTGGGAGTCGAACCCACTTCTACTCAGTTGACCTCCCCAGGCTGATAGAATCCCGTTACAGCCCTCGTGCCCCTTTTCAAATTTCGTGGCGGAGCTGGGAATCGAACCCGGGCTTCCAGGGGTGGCCAGCTGCTCACGCTAACCAGTGCACCACAGAAGCGGCCCATGAATATTTTACCACAATAATCGTTTAGTGTAATTATTGATTATAATATAGGCGGGATATCATGTTTCTCCCATTACCATATCATACTGGGATTACTAGCTTGAAAGTTGTCCATTATGAAGTATGGCAACATACATCTACAATAAAGGCTGTATACATTTCAAAAAAAAGTAAAATGCTGTACTTATCATACTTAGTGTACGTTTGAACGAAATAAGTGATTTTTTGTGGTTACGTTTTCTTGGTGGTGGGCGTTCCATTTCCTTTATTTGTAAATGTGAATGAAAATTAAATAGGGCTGGAAATGTACAGAGAATAAGCAACTGAATTGAGTGGGATACCATTTATCTCTTTTCGCCCTCACAACGCATTGTTCGGTTAATTCCTTGTTCTTTATTAAACGAAATCTGAAACAAAATTCGACAAATAATTACCGTAGCTATCCGTACTTTCGCTAAGTAAACAATAAAATGGATTTAATTACAAACAGAAATTACAAAAAGGAATCTCGGCTATAATTCAGTAATACTTACTTAAAGTACGATATATCCTTGGTTTTATTACTCCGATTAGTACAACCATACGCTGAGCTTACGGCTGGCATTCTTGAAAGCGAGAATCTATCTTTTCACTTCTTAGAACTTAGGGAATTATATTGGCATGCACGATCTCCCTGTCACCTCAACATATGCTCTCGCGCCAATTCGCTTTGTTTTGACAACCGTTAACATGGCTGCCCCTTATCAACTTGCTTCAAGCAGGGGGCGCTGATGTCAGGTATACAGCCCCTCTATGTTATTCTAGCTCGTTGGTTACGCGGCATGCAGTTGCAAATAACAAGTACATGTTAACATACGATGAGTCCAAACCGGAAACATACATAATGTACTTTGACGTGAACAATTTGTATGGATTCGCTATGCAACAGTTTCTTCCAATGGGCGGCTTTCAATGGGTAGAGAACGTCGAAAATTTAGACATTATGAATGTAGGAGATGAAGCAGATGTTGGGTTTATGGTAGAAGCTGATTTAATCTACCCCTCAGAACTTCATGACAAACATGCCGATTATCCATTGTGTCCTGAAAAATCTACGAAACTAATGACCACTCTTTACAACAAGGAACGGTATGTTCTTCATTATAGGCTATTAAAACAGTGTGTAGATTTAGGTATGAAAGTAGCTCGCATTTACAGAGCGATTCAGTTTAATCAGAGCGCATGGTTAAAATGCTACTTTGATTTGAACACAGAGAAACGAAAGTTAGCAAAAAATGAGTTCGAGAAAAGTTTCTATAAATTAATGAATAACGCAATTTTTGGTCGTTCATTAATGAACGTAAGGAAGCTGCGTGACGTCAGATGGGTCACACAGTGGGAGGGTCGTTCTGGTGCACGTACGTTGATCTCAAGAGCAAACTTCAAACGTCGTATTATAGTAGACGATCAGTGTATGATTATCGAAATGAAGAAACTTCAAATTCTTCACAATCAACCGGTTTACCTCGGTGCTACGATTTTAGATTTGTCAAAAATGAAAATGAACGATTTTCACTACAACGTTATTTTAAGAAACACAGATTCAAACTCACAACTACTATACACTGACACCGACAGTTTGATACACAATTTTTCATTTGATATTTACGAGTTTATGAAGGAAAATTCAGTTTTGTTTGACACAGGAAATTATGATGAAAATAATCCTTTCCAAATTGAAAGAAAAATTCAGGTGAAATAGGTTTAATGAAGGATGAAAACGGTGGAAGTATTGTTGAAGAATGTGTAGGTTTGCGACCAAAGATGTATGCTATTAAGTTGTGTACAAAAGAGAAAGCTACATGTAAAGCTAAGGGTGTCAAAAAATATTGTTGATCACCTTACAACTGATCAGTATAGACGTTGTCTGTATGAAGGTGAGCGAGTGACTAAACTACAAGTGTGCATTACTTCTACTTCTCATTCTGTGTTCACGGTTTGTCAATACAAACTAGCACTCTCAGCAAATGATGACAAAAGATACATCACAGATAACAAAATTAATACATTACCATTTGGACATTACAGTCTTGCAGAGAAAAGAAGTATAACCAATGTATAGCTATCTTGCATAGTAGGTTTGCTTTTTTGTAAGCACCTCCTCCACTTTCTCATCAGTTTTACCCTTCGAATGTAAAAATAATGTAATTTACTCTGTAGATAGGAGGAGAAGCTCTTGTTTCTTCTGTGTTTACTTTAATAATTTTAATTTAGAAACTTTTGTAATTAAGAAAAAAATGTAATCTTATAGAATTTCAAACTAGATAAACATTTCACTCGCTGTTTCTTTTATTCAATGTATTGCACTACTTTCTCTTTTATAGTGTACTGTATACTAATTTTTTTAGAAACTTTTGTTTAACAAAAAATGTGATCTTATAGAATTTCACTTGCTGTTTCTTTTTATTCAATGTATTGTAGTGTATATAGTGCACTGTATACTATTATAATGTAAGTTAACTTCCTATATATATTAAAGTGCATTGTAAACTTTTATTTAATCTTTTTTCTTTTTCGAAAAAGTAAATTCCAAACTAGATGATCAAAAAGTTGTTAAAAGATTTTTCTTTCAACTATCCTGCGCTGCCTCTCCTTTTATTCCTTGTACTCTAACTAAAGTAGGAATAGGAGAATGAAAAAAGAGAACATATTTCTTTTTACAATCAAATTTATTGAATGAGAAACTACAGAGGATTTTTTTAAAGATATAAAATTTTGATTGAATTTTTGACTGCCACCACGAGGAGAGATCTGCAGAGACTGAATCTTCGACTGCCACTGCGAGACTGAATCTTCGACTGCCACTGCGAGAAGAGACCTGCAGGGGGGAAAAAGGAAAGAAAAAAATTAGTTGATAGCAGAATAAAACAGAAAACGCAAGCAAAAAAGGAAACTAATATTTATTTTCTTTACCTTAATAATTGTTGAAATAGTAACTAATATCAAGCTCGGACGTTGTTGTTGTTGTGCGCACCATGAGGAGAGACCTGTAGAGGAAAAAAATAGTTGCTAGCAGAATAAAACCGAAAAAGTAAGCAAGAAAGAAAGGATAGTATTATATCTATATTTTTCCCTTTACCTTAATAATTGTTGAATTAGTATTGATATCAAGCTCGAATGTTGTCGTTGTTGTTAGCTCCTGAATCCTGACAAGCATGGTGTAAGTTCGCCTTCAGATGATCTGGTAGATACTGCCAGAGCGCACTTAACTGATGTTGTTCGTAAATAGATAATATGTTTTCAGGGAAGAAAGCCCACTCAAATTGATTGAATCTGTTCACACCTTCTTTCTTAAATTTGTTTATCACTGAACACACTATTCTCATTACACCATCTGACGATTTTAACCAACTATGAAATGCGTGAACGTTGAACATAGCACAGTTGCCTGAATGTCTTGCAACGTGTGGTAAATGACGTGGACAGTCAACGGGGAAACACTCGTTACGCATTGTTCTTAAATCCGGTACACCTTCTATAGTGTTCAAGTCAATTATGCATGTACGAGGATACTCTCGCAGTGCTAATAGAAGTAACTCATTAACACAGTTGCACACAACCAGATATTGGCATTGTTGCTCACTGAGAAGATTGAAAAACGACATAAGCGTGAAATCTAAATTAGGTACACTCATACCTAACAGAGCAGTAGATAACACATTTGTAGACGAATCTATATTACAACAGGCTATCTCGTAACCTCCAGTAGGTAATCTCTGAATGTCAACTATCACTCCTCTGGGTTTTGCACTCATGGTGTGCTTGATATCGAAGAACTGAAGCAGAAAATCCTCACTCTCTCGTTTATATACACTATACGAAAAAAACCTCGCGCAAGATTATTGGAAGAAAAATACTTCATTCGTTAGTGGTTTATAATTTATTATGCGGTCATGAATAATAATGCAATGCAGAGTAGTGTTGGCTGGAATAGGTTCGTTTGTTTCAATTTCAACGCGAACATCAACGGAGGAAGATTTTATCGATTCTACCTGTTCCATGCAATTAATAACAACAATACGACAATGCGATTGAAATTCACTTCGTGATATATTCGGTTCGGAACGATTATCATCAAGCTGATAGTACGCATCACGAAACTTGACGAAAATATCATACAATTCACTGCAGTCACCATTGTTAAAATTAGCTACAGCCTTTTCATGGGGATAAACGTTTGAATTTAAGAATACGCCAACGGATCGAATGTTACAGTGATCGAACAGAGAAGAAGAAGCATTAATTTTCTTACGATCGGTTTGGAAAGCAAGCATAAAATCTCTCGGTTTTTCTATTTGTGACGTAGTCATAACAGTCCAATTAATTTTCGTTGAATTTGGAATAGTAGGTAACTCGTGATAACTCTACGATCGAAATGCTACAGGAATAGAAGGATATTTTGGATTAACTTTATGCGTTTAACTTCTTCCTCGTCGGACAGGTTTTTTTGCTAGGGGCTTTACGTCGCACCGACACAGATAGGTCTTATGGCGACGATCGTCGGACAGTATTAGAGTTGGTAGCTTTATATACATTTTCGTACTCTGACCTTAGCTGTATCTTCCGCGTTGGCTGAAAACAGTGCACATTTGTCATCTCTAGAGCGAATAAAGATAAATTCAAGTTTACAGTTTATGAATGGTTTCCTGTAGTCTTCAAATAAACCGCAAAGAAGACGCAGTGGGATAATTGCATGGAACAGCTTTGTAGTTGCGTGGGCAATATTAGCTTCGTTTGGTGGTGTAGAAATTGATGGAAAATAACCGGCATTTTGCAGCGCTAGCATTTCATTTTTAGAATAAGAGGCGAAAGTTTTCATAGCACTAGTCGTACCTACACGCCGAGTTCTTTCAATCTCTTTCCCATTCAATTCAACACGAATTTCATCGAAGAGATTTGCTGCAAAGTTTTTATCGGAAGCGGCTGTTGCTGAAGGAGTATTATCTGCTGTTGATCTAACTATTTCACCTTCGATGTGAACATCAGCTTCAGAGGGTAAAAAGATATGTTCTTGGTTGTGTACAGGAACTCGAATTTCATAGTTGTTTTCATATTTCGTGCCCGCATATGGATGATAGCTCCTTACTTCCCGCCTGGCAACTCTGTTGTCAAATATAACTTTGTCCGTTACGTTGAACATATTTCTCCTTGATGTTACCGTGATTGTACACAAAAAGAAACTAAAGTAGTTTTTAGTAGAGAAATAGAATGTATATGCTTTATCCTGTGGCAGTTGGTAGCATTGTAAAGTGATTACACACGAAAAGAGAGTAATGTTACCTTGATTACACACGAAAAGAGAGTAAAGTAGTTTCCGTAGGAGAAATAGAACTTATAGTAGTCGGTAGCCTAGCGACTGTAAAAAGTCTTTATTTTTTGCGGTTAATTTGTTCTTGTCGCGTACACGATGAGATTGTTTTTTAGCTTTACTCTATATTTTACTACTCTGGCTGCTTCCTCTTTTAATCCTCGGTTTTTTGACTGGTTGTTGTAAATTACCACCATGATGTTGTTGTTCAACTGTTCCTTACTGGAATGATAGTACATAAGAGTACGCTTTATGTTTTATATGATTACTGTATTTTTACTGGACGAATAATTAACTCTACTGTTACATCCTCATTTTGTAAGTCGATTGGGTTTTCGAACTGATCTTCGAGTACGACTGATATATGTTGAATAACACTAGCGTTTACCGGTAAGAAGCTTATAGTTGTCGGTTGAACTACGATAGGATAGCCTGCTGGAACAAGCGGTTTAAAATTGTATAACGAATGTGTTTGTTTACCGTTGAGGTAGGAACCGGAACCTAACACGAGATTACAACATACGCGAATCGAGTTCACGTTATTAATTTTAATAATCTCCCCTGAAATATGTAATTTAGTAGCTTCATATTTTTGTCGTGAAAATCCTAACAAATCAGCAATTGAATCGGAAACATCAAAGTCTACGTCTAGGTTTGAAGACATTTTACAGCGAAGATGAGTCTTTTCATAAGTAATAGTAATAAGTTTACTATCTCCATCTAGAGGGTCATTCTCCTTTTCGAGAATAGGAAAGTTGTTAATTATTGCTTCTTGAACTAGAGCTCCTATTTCCGAAAAAGTGTAACTACCTTCCGGTAATGTGAGTACAGTTGTTTTGTCTCCCTTCATTTTAATACCAATCTGGTTATTTGTGCTATTAACGCTCACGTTACCTATTTCATTCAGCTGCGATTCATGGTTAGCATATTTCTCATATACATTTAACAGATAACCTACCAACACTGTTCGATACATTGAAATCAATGTCAAACGGAGAATGCATAGTAGGTTTGTTGTTAATAGTCGAGATAAAAAACTAAGTTTTGGAGTGTACTCCCGCAGAAATAGTTTTACATTTTTAATAGTTAGCAAACTTTCTATTTTTGCCACGAGATCTTCGAATTCAAAAATACCTTCTGCCACACTCAAAATATTTTTTTTACCATTCAAATATATAGCAAACATATTATTTTTACTAGAGACATTTCGAATACTATTAGATGTAAATAGTGCGGCAAGTCCTATTTCATAGAAGGAAGCTCTATTCAAATAAATCGGGGTTTCTAATACTACATCAATCTTCGAGCCTCTACCCTCGAGTGTAATCCGTCTTTCATATGGCATCGTGTACACTGAACACAAATACTAAGGTCATGCTGTATTTATACAGTATAAAAATAGTAAACACAGATGACCACAAATTGATGAATTAAGAGTTTGAAAAGAATGAAAATTATACCGAATGTAACAGTTTTTTAAATATTCTAATACCTCTTTAGGGGGACGTAAATTACCAAAACTATCGAAGTAGTACATACGCACCTCGTTTACTGAACGCAACCCAGTGCGAACCAGATTTACTTATCGGATCTAAATTCAAAATACAACTCTCATTTTTACGAGAAATTTTCGGTAACGTATCTCGCATAAACACACCTCTGAAGTAGGGAATTTTTAAACGAAATGCGTAACGATATAGATCTATGTTAGATAATGCTCTATTCGGCAGCCCTTCCATTAATTTTTGTATGCTGGAGGATTTAAGTAAATTCCCTTTCCTTTGTTTCGAGTAGAAAGCCCTTTCCCACGCATCGCTTCTAGCATTCGATTGTGGCGTTTGATTTCTTTTAATTCTTCCTGTGCGGCTTTCGCCTTGTTTACTGCCGGTGCTATGCCCGCAGCTCCACTTGCTAGACCGCCCAAGCCCGACAAGGCTGCAAATATCGGAAGGAGTGGAAGAAAACCACCTTTCTATTTTTACAGCATGCTGTCTTTTTTGGTTTTACACGTTCTCTTCGTTGATTTGATTTTCTTCTTCGTCTACCCCCACCTACTTTAGATTTCGCTTTCATAATACCCATAACTGGTAGTGCAGCTGCTCTTTCTCCTAATGATGCGTCCTGAGAGTTTACACGAGACCAAGCCTTAGAGGCTAAGATTTCATCTGCTTCTTTCCTTCTGTTCTGGTCTTTGTATGTAGCATAAGCGATATCGTGTTCTTTACATGCCTTATCCAATAGATTTATTCCTTGATCACCACGCTTAAGTTGTTTTCCTAACTTTGTCCCAGGTCAACAAAATTCATAACCTGGTATGTGCAATTCTACTGGTAAATTATCTATAGCTTTATTAAGAACTTTGCCTATTATTCCTCCTTTCCCTACTCGTTTACATGGAGCTGCTACAACGTTGCGTCTTCGACGCAGCATACTCAAATAAGAGCTCCTTCTAGCAAGTGTGTTATTATATACGATGTACATTTTTACACGATGTGCAACTGTTGAGTACTAAAATGTATGTAAGTTAATTTTTATTCATTTTTTTGAAGGTAGGAAGATATTTATATAAATAAGAGAGATATTTTTCTGCTCTCCTCATTTTACAACGACATGGCGTACATTCCTCGTCCGTTAAATTTAAAATCTGAGGTAGATCGGTTAAGGACTTTCGCTAGATGGCGTGTACCGTGGACAGACCCCGTAAGTTTAGCTAAAGCTGGATTTTACTACACGGGATACCTAGACGCAGTTAAATGTATTTTTTGCGGAATTGAATTATTTTCGTGGGAAAAAGATGATGATCCGTTAACAGAACACAGAAAATGGTCACCTTCTTGTCGGTATATGAGGGGTTGGGAAGTTGGCAACATATTATTAGATCACTATAACAGGACAGGTCTTCCAGCACTTCTTAATACTACGTGTAGTGTGATGCACGAACCATTTTGGAACTAGATAAATAAAACAGAAGGTAAAAAAAGTTCATGTTTATTTAATAATCAACAATAACTTTGAGAAAAAGAAATCCACTGTACGTGTTGCTCTTGTGCACTCGATCGTTGAAAATTATTATCATCAAAAGAAAGTGATGGTAAAGGCAATAAAACAATCGTTATCTTTACCTGTTGCAAATCTGAACGACATAAAACGTTCAGTAAGAAAGAAAAATAAACATAGTAAACTGTTACCGGACACAATACGCGGTATCATATGCGGTCCATCGAATGCAGGGAAGACTAATGTAATGATTAATTTGTTATTGCAACCGAACGGGTTACGATTTGAGAATGTGTATGTTTACTCAAAATCATTGTCGCAGAAGAAATATATTGAGCTAGAGAAGCTTTTAAAATCTATTAAAGAAATAAAATGTGAGTTTTACTTTGAACGTGAGCAAGTAATACCGCCAGAAAAAGCTCAAAGAAATTCCGTTGTTATTTTTGACGATGTAGCAAGCGACAAACAGCAGCACATGAAAGACTACTTTAGTAGAGGTCGACAAAATATCGTGGATGTTTTTTACTTATGTCAGACCTATTCCTGCATTCCCAAACAACTTATTAGAGACAACGCTAATTTCATTATTCTGTTTAAACAAGATGCAAGAAATCTTCGTCATGTCTACGATGATCACGTGAACACCGATATGAGTTACAACCAGTTCACTAATTTATGTTATCGTTGTTGGTCGCAGTCGAAATTCAGCTTTCTCGTTATCGATAAGGATAGCGAAATAAGCAAAGGTCGATATCGAAATGGATTCGATATATTTTATGTGATATAAATACGACAGTGTATACATTAACGAACTCATTTTCGAATTGTTGAGTAGAGAAAGAACATCACGATGGCATCAAACAACAGAACCAGTAACGTGTATGTAACGCGACCATCATCACGACATGATATTGTTACTAAATCATATGTAGATGAAAAAATGATGGTTAATACAAATTACGTAACATCAACATCTGACGGAAACTTAAGTATTCATGGTAAACGTTTAAAGAACGTCGGCAATCCTATAAACATGGAGGATGCTTGTAATAAAAATTATGTGTTAAAACCGTTAAGGACAGTGTTAATAAAGAAGAAATACAACGTGACATTTTAGATCTTAAAAATGAAATACATGACATATGTGAACTAGAAGAGGATGCAGTTGATTTTAAGAACAAAAGGCTGAAAGGAATAGCTCCAGCGATGAATGGAAACGAAGCAGTTTCGCTTGACACAATGCATACACACACTAACCATGTGCAGAGAAATTTAGAGAAACGAGTTAACGACGTTTCTGCACGCATAGAATATGTTGATTCTCTTTTACGTGATATTGTGGATGATCACCTTCCTCTAACTGACAATAACCTCAACATGAACAACAAGAGAATATCGGGTGTGGCAGATCCTGAAGAGGAACAAGATGCAATTTCGCTTTTATTTTTAGAAAAGCATACAAAAGGTAGACTACTACAACTGAATGACGTTGGATCGAAGATATGCAAAATAAACGAGTAACAAACATCGGGAAAACTATTCATTCGACGGATGCGATTAATAAATCATACCTAGAAAAACATTCAGCAGCGCGTGAAGAACTCGAAAAACTGAAGAATGAAATAAGCAATCAACAGAAACTAAACGTTGATGTGGGTGGTACGTTGAGTATGGAAAATAAGCGAATTAATAACGTACATAATCCGTTAAATGAGAAAGATGTTGCAAATAAAATCATTGTAGAACAGTATGCAGCTGCGCGGAGAGAAGTTGACGAGTTAAAACTTGTCATATCTAAACTTCAGAAAAATTATCTACCAGTAGAATCTAACGGAGAATTAAATATGAAGAACAAACGAATTACAAATGTTGATTCACCTATCTACGAGCAAGATGTTGTTAACAAACAGTACTTAGAAACGTTTGCTACTGCAAAAGAAGAGTTTGAAGTGATGAAAAAGGAACTGCACAATAAACCAAGAAAAGCTCTTTTTCAAATTAACAGTCTACCGTCAAATCAGTCACCAATATATATGCTACAAAACTGTCGACTTATGTATAAGCTTCCCTACACGGGTACACTTACACCGTTAACAGTTTCATGTGGTTCTCTGGTATATGCGATTATTAATCACGTGAACAATCCAATCGAATTAGAAGTAGGTACACCAACTGCTGTAAAGGAAGGTGATGAAATTCAATTCCGCCTAAAAATCCAGAACAATGGAATACTAACGATCTTCCGCTCCATTTACTCTTTGAATATACTATATATGAGTAAAACAATAGACGTTACACTTCAGTTCTAAAAATGCCGGCGAACATAGTGGAAAAAATCGTGTAAAGGATAAACTAGCAAAATTAAGAAAAGATGTAAAAAAAAATATAACTCTCTTAAAGCAGATATGGCTTTAAACCAACTAAAGTTAGAAGAAACATTTAAACCAATAACTGCACCATTAAATAAACTACAGCAGCTTACAGTTAACTCGAATGGATTAAATGCAAAGAAAAATCGAAAATTAAATAGTTATATAAGTGATGAAAAAGAAGAATCAGAAGAAGAAGAAGAAGCTCTGGACAGAAAGGTTATAACTCTCCTGCAAAATTATCTTAACCCACAATTGAGACACAAAGTTGATAGAATATTCGGGGTTCGAGTAGTTCATGGAGAACACTATTTAGGGAGTAAAAAAGTACTGTTTCGCGATAACAATCTTATAATTGACAATTTTAACTATCCTTTAACTGAAGGTCTCCTTGAATTAATATTTCAGAAAGATCCGGACGCACAGTTGTATGATGATAAGGATCTGTCAGCTTACAGTCATATATTAAATTACACTAACGTGCACAGGAAACAGTATGACGCAGGCAAGCCAATGAGAGGCACAAAATCGCTCAAATTTCAAAAAATTATCAAGCCATTAGTAGAAGATGCAAAAGTGAAAAAAGGAAGGATCACACCAAAATTTGTAAGTGTACACAAATACAAACGTACAGGAAGAGGATCAAAAGTAGCTAAGTGGAAAAATGAACAAAGAAAGAAGATCGAAATAGTTCATTGGAATGATCCAAACAATCTAGTGGAGAGACTGAAAAAGTTAATAGCATCTAGAAGTGCTGGTCATTCGTCACACGAAAACGAAATCTTGTCAATCGAAGAAGAACTTCGAAAGTCGAGGTACATCGAATAAATGAACACTGCGCGGTGGGACGAACTTCCGTTCGCAAATATATTTAAAGCGGTTAGATTCTCAAAGGATATTTCAGTAATCTATGAAATTGGATGTGAAGACAGAAGAAGCAACTGGCAACAACTGGCTATAGATCGACTGCAATTCAAGAAACGAATAGACGACACAGAACGAATTCTTTTACCTATACTTTATGAACAAAATCAGAGAAGAAATAGCGAAAGAACTCCACGCTCCAGTGCGAAAGAATTTTGAAAGACGGAGCTTTATTAGCCTCGGAAGAGATGATTTACATCAAGCGGATCTTGTTGATATGTCTCTGTTTTCGAAAGTTAATAGTGGATATAAAAACATGTTAACTGTTATTGATGTTTATTCAAAGTATGCGTGGGCAGTTCCACTTAAAACAAAAACAGGAAACGAAGTAGTGGAGAATATGGAACGCATCTATTCAAAATGTAAACGCTATCCAAAACATCTGCAAACTGACAGGGGAAAAGAATTTTATAATAAGATTTTTCAACAGTGGATTACAATAAGAAAAATTAAACACTATTCGACAGGGAGCAGCTTGAAGGCAAGCGTAGTTGAACGCTTCAATCGAACACTGAAGCAGTGGATGTGGAGTAAATTCTCGGCGTGTGGATCATACCACTGACTTCGCATGCTACCAAAACTATTAGATGAATATAATAATCGAAAACATCGTACGATTGGTATGAAACCTATAGATGTCACAAATAATCTACAACAACTTGCTACTGTGTACAAATTACGGGAAATGAAGAAAAAGAAGTCTCCTTATCCACCAAAATTTAAAGTAGGTGACACAGTATGAATAAGTAAAATTAAGCGATATTTTACCAAGGGCTATACTCCTAATTGGAGTAATGAATTATTTACTGTAAGAAAAGTAAAAGAAACATCACCGAGAACTTACTTGCTTCACGACTATCAAAATAAACCAATATATGGAGGGTTCTATGAACAAGAACTGCAGAAGACAAAACATCCTAAATTTTATACCTCATTGATAAAATGTTAAGAAGAAAGAACGACAAGGTTTTCGTATCCTGGCTAGGATTCGACGCCACGCATAATTCATGGATTCCGAAGGAATATGTATTCTAAAAAATCAATAGTAAGTACACTAGTATAATACATTTTTAATTTTTTACTCTAATGTCTGATAGATTTACCATCTTATAGTGTCCTCTCTCTATTGTTGCAGACTTCCCTTGCTCAAGAAACTGTGCTGTTTGTTTTGTTGATGGCAACGTTGGACATTACCTCAAGCAAGAAGATATTTTCACCTCAACTCTGCATAATTAATTCGAAACATTTGTGTAACATGTATCTTAATAAATTATATTAAACAAAATTTAACTAAAGATAACCTCTTATAATTTTTAATAGAAAAATTAAACTCCCTTCTTTCTTCCTACTCCTTTACGTATCTGTGTTAGCGCGATGTAAAATATCTCTTTAATTAGATTGTCTGCCTAAGAGCAGAAAAGAAAGCAAGATAAATAAAATATATTTTTGCACTCACCTATAACGGTTCAAATAAATTAAATTCTCCTCCTCCTCCTCCAGGCTCTCTCACTTCTTATTCTTCTACTATATGGAAAGAAAAAGTTAATGTAAAATTAACATTTTTCGCAATCCTACAATAGACGATGTCTTGAAATTTAAAAAAGTTAAAACTCACCAAAAATATCATCGTCACTTCCGTGATCGTCCATTAACTCTCTTAGCTCAGCTATCATAGCGTTGCAGGAAAAAAGCTGAATTTGTGAATGAACAATAGATGAAAGTTCGGACTTTCGCGTCGTAAAAGAATACGAGTATGCACCCTAACGAAGAGCCGAAACTCTTCGTTAGTCAATTGTCGCATTCTATTAACAATCGCTCTTTCAAATGCGCCCTCTACTTACAATATATTGTTTATTTCACACATTTCTTGCAATCTAACTACTTCCCGCAGCGCTAGAAGTTTTTCGTAGAGAGTTTGTTGTACAGATGGCATTTCAAAAGGTGTTTGAAACTGTAACGTACTTACAGCAAGCGATTCGCACTATTTATATACCCGTTCTAATGCCAACATGTAATTTGAAAAAAAACTAGTTTCAAAAAACCAGCTTGGGTTCCACGTCTGCTGCGTGGCGCGCGCACTTTAGTTTACGCATTCTTTTTCGTAGCCTGAGGAGATGAAACTGCGGTCGAAGATCGACCATGACCACTAACGACTGCGAAAGCTGCTTGCAGGACACATCCGGGATAGATGTACACTACAAAGCAACGTTCTGCTTCAAACATATGTCTACAAAATAATAATTTTACACACAATAAAGTCGCGTGTGGTAATATAATGTGAGATTATCTTACACCTAGCATTAATTTTTTTATATAAAACAAGTGAATTCGCTCACATCTAGAAGAGTGCATGTTCGATCCTCCTCGTTGGCAATCATAAAATAATTCTCTCTAGTTCGCTATTTTCACACTAGGCAATTGCTAAGGGAAGTATACCTTAAAGCTAACTGGACTATACGCCATGTCAGTGTGACGTAATGTTAACTGTAGCACACTATTTTAAAAAGTGTGTGAATAAATACCAAGGTATTGTCCTTGTTGGCAACAGTGTCTGTGTGTCATCAATCATGGAGCAACAAGTAAAGAATGAGTTTGGTGAGAAGAGAAACCATAACATCCAGTGTAAATGTGAACTTTGTACACCAAATATTAAACCTGATCCTTTACGTACAATATATTTCTCACTAGTAGCCTAAGTGAGGCTATTACATCATACTATACACATGGTAGTTTACTTCGAATGCCACAACATCTAATTCACTATTTACCATTTGGATTTCTCTCAACATATGCTGCTAAAGATTTAGATGAAGCATGGGAGAAACTTCCCTTCTACACAAGATCGAAAATGGAAATCGCGGTGTGCAGGCGATGTGTCAAGCATTATTGCTACAGAGGACAAGATGAAGTTGATGATTTTGACAGCCCTAATCCAATGATTAAGGACTGTGAGGGATGCAAGAAAGAATTTAATCATGTATTTTGAACTAACAGGTAAATAAAACAGTGTGATGTTCCACTTATTATTCGAGTTGCTTGAATAATTCATCCTAACCTATATATATGCATACACATATTTTTTGTTTTTACACCAACCAAATGCTATAACCTTGAATCCTTTACCAGATTTTATTTTTCTATCATCTAATCACCAACCTGTGTAGGTGTGACAAATTATAGCTCTCACTCACACACTGTCTCAATTCAGAGGTTGATTAAGAAATAATTCGTAATATTTTATTTTAAAAGAAACCATGCTTTACAGTTTTTCAACCAATATTTCGGCTACGTAGCAGCACGTTCTTTTGTTTTGTTAAAACACTGTCGTGTTTGATGTCTTTGTTCACGGAAGTTCTTTGTTGTCGTTTTTTTTCTACGTCATTTAACGCGCGGTCAATTCATGTAGCCTAACTGAATAATTAAACGATTTTATTATTTCTTCTTCCGTGCTAAACATATATATTCCATATAATTTTTTATAAGATAGCACATCTTGTGTGCGCCTAACTAATTTATTAGTTCAGAGATCGTAATGCATTTTTGTGTTAGCCATCTTGGACAAAGATAATAAGAAATCACAGACATGACACTCTCATGTACGGGTTGTTTAACCTCGAAGAGTACAAACAGTTGGCGACGTATCCAACCTTAGAGCATTAATACTATAGAGTGCGCTAAGCGCCACCTCGTCCATGTTGCGGCTTGAAGCCAACATCTCGATCAGCTGACTGGGGGGTAGTTCGAAGCAGAGTCCGAGAGGATATAACGAAATTGTCAAAAAGTGACATTCGAAAAGACGGCGAAATCGGAATATGATATGTACCCTGCTTAGCTGTTGTGGATAAGCGTTAATTACAATAAAAACCGTGGACATAAATGCATAATTACGACGAAAATGTTTAAAACCAAAAGAGAGCTACGATAGGATACACCCTCATTATGATCGTTTTTTTGCAAGTATTACATCCCCGTGAGTAACACTAATTGTTTAATGTTAATCATGTATTATAATGTAAGAGACAAGTAATTTTTTCCAATTACCGCATTATATTGGGAATAATAGCTGAAAGCTAACCTCTGAAAGTTGTCCGTAAGGAAGTGTAGCCTAATATGAAATATTAATGCGACTGACATCTACAATAAACAATTCATAACTTTCAAAAACAACTTTAAAATACTGTATTTACCGTGCTCGGTATACTTTTGACTGAAATAGGCCTACTTCAAACCAATGCCCAACAACACAAGATGCAAAGAGTGACACATAGCCTACAGGACCATTCTGGAAAGAAAATAACACAAGTATCACACATAAGTGAACCATACACCACCAACAGATGGCAACAAAAATGAACTCTCCAGGGTAAACGATAAACAGGTACCATAACAAGAAATATTCACTTATCATAAGTTATAAAAATTCACAATACAGTAGGGTCAACTGCATATCATTTGGCACTGGTTGTAGTACCTATTTATGCCTATGAAGCAGGGATCTGTTGTAATATGCTGCTTCAACAACAACAAAATAATAATAATAATAATAATAATAATAATAATAATAATAAATAATAATAATAAAGGGATACATAAAATGCTACACAGGTAAAATTTCACTCCACTGCCATCTACTAAATTAAGCTTAGTTTAAAGCCCAACATAAACTAATGCACATGCCATATTTGAAGTAGGCCTATAAATAGGAGGTCACATCTGAAGAAAAGAAAACATCCTGCAGCATTCAGTAATGTTGTTCCCAAAATACAGAAACAAGACATGCCAATATAAAAGTAATTTAAGAATGAATTTCTATAAAAATCAACCTGCTCATAGACAGAATGATTAGAGGGAATATGCTTAAAAGTAAAGCACTAATACAAATCAGTGAAACTAGCATACCACACCAGCATCCTCTTACATTAGCAACTTGAGTCTATATAAATATTCCAGTCATAGGAAGCATAGAAATCCTCATATAGGCCTACACACTCTAACACGTTTATATAACAAATCCAATAATTATATTATAAAGCAGCCTACCTTATATTACTGGTTCCTGAATAGAACAGTCTTTGTGTGAAAGCTTCGTACCCTCACACTGTGAAGTTTTTCTGTTTCAAGCCGTGCTTTATGGTGTAACCTCACTTTAAAGTATTCCATCAAAACTGCTCGCTTCAGCTGATGAATGTGGTTGTCAAGGGGCGGAGAGGCAAATGTATGCTCCTGAAGTTCATCAAACACTTCTCTCTTAGCATGGTTCACTACTGCCATTACAAGTACATTTAAAGGGTCCTTCATCCTTGTCATTTTGTGCTGGAATTGTCGCATCATCTTTTCACCTTCCCTGCAGAAGTATATCACATCTAATGATGGGATTGACAGGCCACCTCTGTTTTTCCACTTCAGGAGTGCTGAATGTGAAACTGCTGTTTGGAGAACCACCTTACAAACATCACATTTAACTGCTTTCTGTAATCTTTTCACAACAAAACCTGCTATATATTCCACTACATCCTCAACATACAGTGTCAGGTTGGTTGGGTGTGGAATGTAGTTTTGATCATGACTAACAAAAAGTACATCAGTACTGTTGGCAGGCAGATGAATAGGATCACCAGTTATTTGACTGCTGTCTCTACAATTCATAATAACAGTAGGGTCAACTGCAGAGCAATTGGCACTGGTTGTAGTACCTATCTGTATATGGAGCAAAAGTCTTTTATATGCTGCTTCAAACTGCCTAGCTGTGGGGTTGTTGTTATGCCCACCATGACTCCTAATGGCACTAAAAATACTTCCAGGTGATCCTGACTAAGTTTGTAGGTGAGCAGAAAATACATCTTCAGCTGTGGCATGTTCAAAATTGAGTCATACACTCCTAAGACAGACTTTAGACACACAATCAAACCTATGAAACCAGTTTTCCTAGAGCACTTCACTAGACAAACACCACCATCCATCTCTTGCAGTGATTGTATATATTCAATAGCCTCCTGAATGTAGGCCCTCGTACTGTGGATATTCTCTGCTTTCAGTGGTTTCTGCCATCCCTTTGAACAAAGATTACGGCTGTTCAAGATATCAAATACATTGTTCATGAGCCTAACAAATTTTACAGTCTCCTCACACCCTTGAAACTGAGGAAGATTTAAGTCTCTGTCACAATATGTCATTGCACTTGCAACACTTTCACTGAATGTTTGTGTGGCGAGCTTTACTTTCATGGGTTCCTTCTCCCAGTGAATGTGCCTTTTGGAAAGTTTTGTTCCTAGATGAAGGCCCTCGATACTCTGAAGTTTCTCTAACTCTTCTAAGTACCTCCAATCTATGACATTATCACCCCTGGCAAAATTTCTCTTAGCTCCTAAAGTATTCCTCACTAATTTTATAGCATGGCAAGCATCTAGAAGAATAAACACTTTAGAATCATTTGAGGGATTTTTAAACCAGTTCACCATATTATTTTCATCAAAAGAAGCTCCCAAACAACGGGCCATGCATAAATTAGAAGCAGCACCATCAAAAGTAAGTGACACTACAATTACATTTAGGTCATTTAAAAATTTAAGGCACTCAATCACTAGGTTTGCTCTCTCCGAGCCACTTAAACCGTTAATCAAAAAATAACCCACTGGAATCTTCCAGTGTCCATTTAGTGAGACCACCATAAACACTAAAGCCTCCTTGGCTTCTGGTAAATCCTGATCCTCGATTTCAGTACCGCAATTCACATAATCGAGAAATTGTTTTCCATCAAATTCAATGTGCTTCCGGATGCACATTTCATCCATCATCAGTGCACACACTAGGGGTTTTCCACTGATAGCCATCTCCTTCCCTTTTGAAATGAGAGCAGTCGCAGCCTCTGAACTGAATCCTGGCTTACCATCCACCGACTGATACCACTTCCGCAGTGTACTTGGATGGGGCAAACCATGAGGAAATACATCCCTCAAGTAGCTGTATGCACGACTTGAATAGAAATTCAATGTAAGTGCAAAGCAGCGTAGTTCAGGAGGATACTCTGCTCTTGTATCACCATCCTTTGTTCGCATCAGAAGTTGGGCAGCAGCAGGAGAAAGACATTTCTGGAACAATGGAAGTTAAAAGGTGCATTATGCTTTTTCACAAGTTAATTTATGGTATTACATTATTTTTGAAATATTTGTTTAACAGAGATTGTGATACAATAAAAACAAATTACAGACTTCTAAAGGCTCCAAATTTTATGTATGTATGTCTGTCTGTTAGGTCATCAACCCAGAGACTGTTTGGATCCTCAAATAGCACCACCAAAGGCTAGCGGATATAGGGAAACCGGAAAAGTATTTAAGCTGTTGTTTTCTTACCTCAAGCGTGCAAGCAGCATCTTCAGTTATCATCATTTTCTCCTTCAGATGGTTTACTAAGGCTTTCCCATTCTGCAACTGATTAATAGCTCGCCGATACTTCTGCCTTTCCAATTTCAGCTTCTTATGGGATTTATGAATAACTTCCCTGGCAACCTGCATGAAGGTTTGGGCTTTCCTTGGTGACTTTACCATTTCCTCAGTGTAATCACCAACATAAGATTTTCTGAACACCTTTGTTTTAGGAAGAGACTCGTTCTCCTCTTCCTGAGGAACACTGAAAAATATGAAAATTATAAGGGTCAACAACAAAAATGTATTACCTATGTGTAATATAGTAACCTAATATGCTGCAATAGATGTTGCAGTTGAACAGTATGTTAAATATCTTAAACACAAATATTTCACATAAGGATGACAGGCCACATTCCTGCATAAATCTATGGAAAATAATAAATAAAAAAATAAAATCTGCTCACACACAACTTGTTGGCAACAGGATCCACTTGAAGTTTCCTCTTCACAGGAGGTTTTCTCCTCTTCTCAGCTGGTAAAAGGTGGGGTGGAAAATTAAAAATTGTTGGTACTGCATTTGGCTTCAGTTTAACTCCCACACCAAATGCTTCATTATCAAAACATTCCGGTGAAAAATGCTTAGAGCATAATCTTGAATGCTTTCCAGGCATGAAATTCTCTCTTCTTAATGCAACTACCCATTGCTTTTTCCTTGTCTCATCAGCAGGAAAACTGAAATCAATAAAAGCACAGTATTCAAAATTGCTGTAACCGGGAAACTGGAACTGTACCAATACAATAAACGTACGTATTCTACAGACACCTGACAACAACTATATGAAACCCCTTACATCATCATCATATTTACGTAAATATTTTCTTACCCGTGAAAGGAAATGCCAGATCCTTTTTTGAAGGTCTCCTTGCATCCATACGCTACGCAATAGTGCACCATCGCTTCATTAACAGTAGCTAAAAGTCACTTTTAAGTACGCTGATCACTATTCTCGCCTATAACACAATGTTCAAAACTCTCGCACTACCCACCAGTCAGCTGATTGAGATCCTTGCTTCAAGAATGTGACGTCATCAGCCATCTATTGGATATATGATCGAAGTATCCAACAAACAAAAATGGCGAGCTGTTTTTGTTTTATTCCATATGTAAAAATTCATACTATCGCGTTCGTAACGACGGAATTTCTTAATCAACCTCTGATTTCAGACTTTACCTGAGTTTTTTATTTGTTTTTAACTAGCACAGTGATATTTCATAGATGTCATTTATTGATGTAAGGTTAGTTCACATTTTGTAAAAAATGTGTTTATATAACATCAAGAGTTACTGCTGGATGTGCTTCCTGTCACCATCATTAAAAGCTAATCAAGAACGAAAATAATTAAAAGGTAAGTAGTTCAGCAAAAAATATAAAAATATTATTTTTATTTTATTAAACAAAGCACTCCTCACCAGTACGCTAGAGTGGTTAGTAGTTTACCTTCACTCAAAATTGCAACATAACACGAACACCCTGTTAGAGATAACCTTCAATAGACAACAAAGCAAATCTTGCACACTGAACCACTCCTTGGTGTTGACCTTCACTCACAGGAGGGGAGGAGGAGGAGAGGGCGGATTCTTAAACTAACATCCTGTTCGCTTTTTGCCAGCAATTAACCTTGTAAAGCAAATCCAGTTGCTGCATAGTCACTGTACCTGGCTATTACCGTAACCTTCAAGAAATTAATTGCCTCTTACGTAAAGACCACAAACTGCGTAGTAGCAAGCCTCCTTGAGCAGTAAGAGGCACTCCAGTAAATCTACTCACAGCACGTTGCACACAGTTTTCAATAAATATTTACCTCTTACATAATGACCTCTGAGTAAGTAGCCTAACATGTCAGAGGCCTCCCCCCAAAAATATTTAGTAGACAATGTAATTATCTATCATAATAATTTTTTGTCTGAATATCCTTCCTGTCACCAACATAAATAATTTAAGAGCTAATCAAGATTTTAAAAAAATGCAGTTAAACTATGCAGTTAATTACAATCAGTAGAGTTTTTTTAATCTAGCTACTAGAAGAGCAAGGTTAATAGTTAACTTGTTTTGCTCTTACAATACCCTTCAGTAAAAGAAACTCAATCACGCACCATAACAAGTGTTGTTAGCTATCACACCCACCTAGGGTTAGCAGTAGAAAGCTACCGCAAGGAGGACATTCCACACTTGTGTGTAGCGTTGACGGCAAGAGGCCCCCCCTCCGTACAGGAGAGTACATTCCACACGCGACTTCGCAAGTGAGAGGCGCCGTTAGGGAGGGAAGCGCGCCCCGCGCATGAGCAGAGGCTGCGGCTGGTCCAGCCTCCTCACTGGTCCAAAGTCCTCACTGGTCCAGAGTCCTTAAATTGTACCTACTCCTAGCCTTTTCCGAAATGATTTCAATTAAATTGGAAATTTATTGAACATATCCTTGGTAAGTTATTCCAATCCCTAACTCCCCTTCCTATAAATGAATATTTGCCCCAGTTTGTCCTCTTGAATTCCAACTTTATCTTCATATTGTGATCCTTCCTACTTTTATAAACGCCATTCAAACTTATTCGTCTACTAATATCTTTCCACGCCATCTCTCCGCTGACAGCTCGGAACATACCACTTAGTCGAGCAGCTCTTCTTCTTTCTCTCAATTCTTCCCAACCCAAACATTGCAACATTTTTGTAACGCTACTCTTTTGTCGGAAATCACTCAGAACAAATCGAGCTGCTTTTCTTTGGATTTCTTCCAGTTCTTGAATCAGGTAATCCTGGTGAGGGTCCCATACACTGGAACCATACTCTAGTTGGGGTCTTACCAGAGACTTATATGCCCTCTCCTTTACATCCTTACTACAACCCCTAAACACCCTCATAACCATGTGCAGAGATCGGTACCCTTTATTCACAATACCATTTATGTGATTACCCCAATGAAAATCTTTCCTTATATTAACACCTAGATACTTACAATGATCCCCAAAAGGAACTTTCACCCCATCAACGCAGTAATTAAAACTGAGAGGACTTTTCCTATTTGTGAAACTCACAACCTGACTTTTAACCCCGTTTATCAACATACCATTGCCTGCTGTCCATCTCACAACATTTTCGAGGTCACGTTGCAGTTGCTCACAAACTTGTAACTTATTTAAAACTCTATAGAGAATAACATCATCCGCAAAAAGCCTTACCTCCGATTCCACTCCTTTACTCATATCATTTTATATATATATATAAGAAAACATAAAGGTCCGATGACACTGCCCTGAGGAACTCCCCTCTCAACTATTACAGGGTCAGACAAAACTTCACCTACTCTAACTATCTGAGATCTATTTTCTAGAAATATAGCAACTCATTCAGTCACTCTTTTGTCTAGTCCAATTGCACTCATTTTTGCCAGTAGTCTCCCATGATCCACCCTATCAAATGCTTTAGACAGGTCAATCGCGATACAGTCCATTTGACCTCCAGAATCCAAGATATCTGCTATATCTTGCTGGAATCCTACAAGTTGAGCTTCAGTGGAATGATCTTTCCTAAAACCGAATTGCCTTCTATCGAACCAGTTATTAATTTCACAAACATGTCTAATATAATCAGAAAGAATGCCTTCCCAAAGCTTACATACAATGCATATCAAACTTACTGGCCTGTAATTTTCAGCTTTATGTCTATCACCCTTTCCTTTATACACAGGGACTACTATAGCAACTCTCCATTCATCTGGTATAGTTCCTTCGACCAGACAATAATCAAATAAGTACTTCAGATATGGTACTATATCCCAACCCATTGTCTTTAGTATATCCCCAGAAATCTGATCAATTCCAGCCGCTTTTCTAGTTTTCAACTTTTGTATCTTATTGTAAATGTCATTGTTATCATATGTAAATTTTATTACTTCTTTGGCCTTAGTCTCCTCCTCTATCTCGACATTATCCTTGAAACCAACAATCTTTACATACTGCTGACTGAATACTTCTGCCTTTTGAAGATCTTCACATACACACTCCCCATGTTCATTAATTATTCCTGGAATGTCCCTCTTGGAACCTGTTTCTGCCTTAAAATACCTATACATACCCTTCCATTTTTCACTAAAATTTGTATGACTGCCAATTATGCTTGCCATCATGTTATCCTTAGCTGCCTTCTTTGCTAGATTCAATTTCCTAGTAAGTTCCTTCAATTTCTCCTTACTTCCACAGCCATTTCTAACTCTATTTCTTTCCAGTCTGCACCTCCTTCTTAGTCTCTTTATTTCTCTATTATAATAAGGTGGGTCTTTACCATTCCTTACCACCCTTAAAGGTACAAACCTGTTTTCGCATTCCTCAACAATTTCTTTAAACCCATGATCCACTTTTTTAAACGTTCACACACGTTTAAATCTTTCAACACCATCCATAGCGTCACTCCTGCGAGGTTCATATCAGCCTACAAGTCACTGGAGAGAAGTGAAGCGGCTGGCGACTTGTGTGACGTAGCGCCCGAAGTGGAGGGAGAGCCTTATGGCCTGTCCATCTAGTTGGCCTTGGTATGGGTGTGTATCTCGTAGGCAACGGCATGGGGCCCAACCAAATATCAAGAAGAAGAAGAAGAAGATGAAACACCTTCCCGCTGGCAAGAGTCAACTCTTCTGAACGACTCTCATTTAGGAGCGGGAGCGAATGAGCTAGCTCCCTCAAAAGAGCTAGTTCGACCCATCACTACAATGCAACGTTGCCTACGAGATATACAAGGCCGGGAAGTGTGCGCTAGTTCTGAGCATAAAAACCGTCCCCAACCAGGTTCGTAGTACCGCCGCCAGATGTCTCGACATCGTGCTATAGTTTTCATGTGCTGTTGTATATTAACATATGGAGAAAAGTGTTTTTAATACGTTTACTTATAGATTTCACTTACTGTTAGTGTTCAAATGAACTCGAAGTAAATTTCATATACTCGATAAAATATGGTATATCGTACTGTAAGTCCAATTCGTAAAAAAAGGAGAACAATTGAAGTTTTCAATCATTTCCAGCCGATCCAGTTTTAAAAGAGAAGTGGATAACTGCTACATCCGGACTGAGGTAAGGGGGCAAATTAGGTTCGCTTTGGTCGCCTGGGACGTCATCCAGAGTCTGTAATTTGCATTTTAAATATTGAGACTTCAGATTATTGGTTACAGATTCATTAGATCACTTCACTGCTTCCGACTACCACATCAAAAGACACGAAACTAGAATAACACTCCTCATTAAAGATGAACCTGTGGGTGGGGGTGGTAGAATAACACCCACGCTGTCCCCAGCCTATCGTAAGAGGCGACTAAAAATGGCCGCAGGGGCTCTGAACTTTGGAGCGTGGGTTAGCGACCATGGGACCCTTAGCTGAATACTGGCATTGCTTCCACTTACTTGTGCTAGGCTCCTCACTTTCATCTATCCTATCCGACTCCTCTTGATCAACTCTTGTTTTTTTCGACCCCACGGTATTAGGTTCCCAGGCCTAGGGATTCTTTCATTTTCACGTGGTCCTTGTCTTCCTTTGGCCGATATCTTCACTTTTTGAAGTGCCGGATCTGTTCATTTTTTCCCTCAGATTAGTGTTATATAGAGGACGGTTGCCCAGTTGTACTCCCCTTAAAACAATAATCACCACCACCACCACCACCACCACCTCATTGAAGTAAACCTCCATTACGAAGCCATGAATTTGACATGCGTGGAGGAAACGTTAGGATCCCTTATCATAGATGAAATAGCTATCAAGCCCAGACTACACTATAATCGTAATCCTGATCAGCAACAGTTCTGGAAATAGGCCTACTTGATGAGACGCTCGAAGGTAAGCTAACTATTCAATTCGCGATTATTCTATTTTCTTTCAAATGTACTAGTGTAGTGTAGTGTATTTATTAATGAACAAAACAGGCGTTCAGCCCCGAATACATGTTCACAATAATAATAAATAAATAAATAACTAATAAGATTAATAAACGTAGTCCAACCTAAGCCACCCCTCTCCACCATATACAAAATAAAATAAAATGAAATTAACAATAACGCCCCGGTTCTATACCAGAACCAACTCCATCTACACCAGTTCACAACAGCCTGGTCAATGTTTACATTCTACTGCTGGTGTTACAACTTCCTGCTTGTTATCACTCACACGTACGCAACCTTCTTGCTTCAGCATTTTCATCACCTCCATTGTTCCCTGACCTACTCCAGAATAAGCTACAACAGCAACATTACCAGATTGCATTCCAAACACTAACATTGCTTTCAATCTTTCAGATTCCACCTCTTATAGTAAAAGGCTAAATAATAACAACAATATTCCGTCATTGCATTCCAATCCATCATACCACAGTTTTTACCAATCCGCGTTAACATTGCTTATTTCGGCAATGAATAACAAATACCAATCACGCATCTACCAACACCTCTCCAACATCATATTTCTTCCTCCTCTCCATACAAACAAACCAAAATTTACAAAATGATAATAAACTCACCTCTCTCCAGCTCCAAAAATTAAATACTCATACCAGAATAATACCACCTCCCAACTCCCACGAAATCAGCCGTAAATAAACCATCTCAATACCAAACCATACATCACCTAATCATAAATACTAAGCCTTCAATACTTCCAACACCACATTTCAGCAATACAACACCAACTCCACATTATATACCACCTCTACTTATATCACCACTTCTCCCACACCACATTCCAACGATATAACACTTATCCAACACCACATTTACCACCACTCCTCAAACTCCAAATATCAACAATAAATATACCACTTCTCCATTACCACATTTCAGCCTTCACAAATAAATACCATTATAACCTAATAAACAACACCAACTCCACATCATATACCACCTCTCCTTATATCACCACTTCTCTCACACCACCTTCCAACGATATAACACCTCATACATTAAATACCAAGCCCTCAGTATTTTCCGACACCACATTTCAGCAATACAACACCAACTCCACCCCTTATACCACCTCTACTTCTTCTACCATTACACTCACCTTCTGCCATCCGCCATCTCATACCACCACTTTTCCAACACCACATTTCAACCCTATAACATATCATAACACTTCATAAATTAATCATAACATATAATCATAAATACCAAGCCCTCAATATTTTCCGACACCACATTTCAGCAATACAACACCAACTCCACCCCTTATACCACCTCTACTTCTTCTACCATTACACTCACCTTCTGCCATCCACCATCTTATACCACCACTTCCCCAACACCACATTTCAACCCTCTAACATATCATAACTTATACATCACTTCTCCATCACAACATTTCAGCCCCCAAATAACACATAATCATAAATACCAAGCCCTCAATATTTTCCAACACCACATTTACCACCACTCCTCCAGCTCCAAATATCATCACCACATTTCAGCCTTCACAAATAAATACCATCATAACCTAATAAAATTACCTCTCCATCTTCAAAAATTTCAGCAATGAATAACAAGTACCAATCACTCATATAATCCAACTCCACAACACCACCTACATCTCTTACTTCTCCGCCAATCCTGCCCTTTATTTCCTCTTACTATAAATAGCCGCCATCATGGCCCTCAAATCTCTATCTCTCTGATCGCCATGTACACCCCTGCTCAGATCGCGCGTCAGATCGAGTTTCTGCCCGAGCCTCTTACCTTGCTCTTCCCTTACTTCACTGCATACACTTCCCTTACTTCTCTCTTCTCTGCAAATAGTCACATTCTCACTTGGCCTCTCTACCCGCACTTCTTCACTCCGAACACTGCTATCGGTCACTTTATCACTTGACCCCTCCCCCTGCCTCTCTTCACACGGTACACTGTTACTTCTTGTATTTTGCCTATCCTCTCCACTAATCGCTGTACTACTACCTTTTTCTTCAGCCCGCTTTGACTTCATCTCTAAGTCCATCCTCAGCACACTGCTATTTGTATTTCGTCTCACTTGCCTACAGTTTATTGCACTCCTCTCCTTTTCTCCCTCTTGTTTTAACTTCGATTCTAAATCCATCAATCTATCCACAGACCAAATTCTCTTCCAATTCCTGTCTGACACCACTAAATTTTGACCTTTGATAGTTGCCCTCAGCCCCTGTTTTACAGCCAGCATCTTGTGTTTTCTGAGTAGCCTCTCATTTCTGATCGCGTCACTTCCCACGTCTCTCCTTATCCATATTTTATCCCTCTGGACATTTCCCGCATTTGCTAACACAATATCCGCCAGCAACGTTGAAAACAATTGAACCTTTATAGGCCTACTGCCTCTAGTTCTCCCCACTCTCTGCACATCGTCAATATCCACTTCACTAAAATTTATTTTCATTTTTCCCTGTATTAGGTCCACTACTTTATAAGTTGTAATTACTTTGACTTCTCTCGTCTCCTCAGGCACTCCATAAATAAACAAGCACTTCTTCCTTCTATATAAAGTATTCGCTTCCACTTCTACTTTCAGCTTTAAATTCTCCTCTTCAAGTCGTCCTACTTTTTCCCTTAATGCTACCACTTCCTCGGTGTTATTTCTCACCTGTGCTGCTATGTCGTCCGTTTTTCCTCTTATCCATACTTCCATTTTTTCAATCTTACTGGCCTGCTCTTCAATCATCTCTGTCAACACCTCTCGTACAGCTCTTTTGATTGCGTCCATATTTTCTCTTTCCTCATTTCTCCTAGATGACGGGCCTGGGTTCAACTCGACTCCCCCAATCTATCTATCTATCTATATATATAAAATAAGAGTTTTGTCTGTACATTGCTCAGAATTTGAAAATAATGGTATTTCTGTATCGGTCATGTCCATAGTAACAAGAAAATGCACTTTTTACTTTTCCGTAATGTCTGTCTGTCTGTCTGTCTGTCTGTCTGCCTGTCTGTCTGTCTGTCTGTCTGTCTGTCTGTCTGTCTGTCTGTCTGTCTGTCTGTCTGTCTGTATGTACACGCATCGCGAGAAAACGGTTGAAGAGAATTTAATGAAAATCGGTATGTGAAGTCGGGGGATGAGCCTCTACAATCTAGGCTATAAATCATTTTACTCGCGCTGATTGAAATGGTAGTTTTGGGGAAGGCCTAAAATTGAATTCTCAACTATTTATGTTATTAGTGGTCTAATGAAAATCGGTATGTGAAGTCGGGGGATGAGCTGCTACAATCTAGGCTATAAATCATTTTACTCACGCTGAGTAAAATGGTAGTTTAGGGGAAGGCCTAAAATTGAATTCTCAACTATTTATGTTATTAGTGGTCTTACTTTAAGGAAAATGGGTATGCAAAGTTGGGGAATAAATTGCTACAATCTAGGCTGTCAATAATTGTATTCACGCTGAGAAAAATGGTAATTTAGGGGAAGGCCTAAATTTTAATTCTCAAATATTGTTGTTATTAGTAGTCCTATCTTGATGAAAATCGGTATGCAAAGTCAGGAAATAAGTCGCTATAGTCTAGGCTGTAAATTATTTTATTCACGCTGAGTGAAATGGTAGTTTAGGGGAAGGCCTAAAATGTAATTCTCAAATATTTCTTATTAGAAGTGTAGTCGATGAATGCTAGATAACTAAGGTTATATAGTATTAAATTTCCTATTATTCATGTCTTGTACATTGTTACCGTACTGGCTATGATCACCAAGATATTCATGAATTTGAATTTTTGTTACTAAGTCCATATCAGCGCCGAGTAACGAGGAAATGGGTAAACAGTATTTAATGAAAATCGGTGTGTAAAGTCGGAGAATAAGAAACTACAGTTTACGGTATAAAATATTTTACAAATCACAGAGTCGAAAGAAAACTGAATGTGTAGGCCTACAATATAGAAAGCTCATAACACTGATCAACAATGACATTACATTGACCGTTGTTTGTCGTGATGTACTTTGTGTCTTCTGTTGCCCCTCATCTCCGGTAGATAGGATTACTGCTGCGTACAGAGTATTTTTTATCTGATTTCCGTCCCACCGACATAGAGAGGTTTTATGGCGACGATGGGATAGGAAAGGGGTAGGAGTGACTTAGCCCTTAATTAAGGTACAGGCCCAACATTTGACTGGTGTGAAAGTGGGAAACCACGGAATACCATCTTCAGCGCTGCCGACAATGGGGTTCGAATCCACTATCTCTCGGATGCAAGCTCACAGCTGCGCACCGCTAACCACACGGTCAACTCGCCCAGTCGGACAGAGTGTAACAACCTGCCTGAATATTGATGGGAAGTAGCTGGTGAGTTAGATAACTTTCTTCTTTAGCATGCTATTCCCCTGGTTTATAAATTTTCTGATACTACTGGTACGTAACACACTGGATCATCATAGCATTCGGGCTATTCAATCCCTACTCTGAGGTACTGATTGGAATGAACAGTGTGCATATTTAGCGGAACAATGACAGATGAGTGTTCATGGCAATCTGCGGCCTGGTCATCCCAGCTCTGGAACTTTGGACTATTAGATTGGCACCGCAATCTAAACGCAGCACTGTTCGTTAAAAGTGATAAAAAGTGCGGCTTTCCATTTGATCGAGTATTTTATATGATAGCATTGCTTTTATTCGCTACATTCATACTTACGTTTTTGTAATGACCTATGTTGATTTCAGTTAGGAAAACCACAAAGTCAGTCTTTCTGAGAATCCCGTAGCGAAGCACGGGTACATCAGCTAGTACATCATAAAATTATAATCACTACTGTCGATAACAATAGTTCTCCTTTCCTCTCCATATCCATTTTACACCCACCTGGCTTCTTTTCTTCTTTCTTCATTTTCCTTTGCCATCTTCCTATCGTCGCTCTGTACTGCTCTATACCAATCATTGTCGTCCCACTTCTCGGCGACCTTCCAGCACTCCACACTCTCGAACTCCACTCCCCCCCGGGACTCACCGCTCAATGCGACCTCCTTTGTCGGTGGCTTAGGCAAGACTGTCAGATATACTATTTTTAATAGGCCTAAAATATCTGGAAGTTTTTTTTGCTATTGGTTTTACGTCGCACCGACACAGATAAGTCTTATGGCGACGATGGGATGGGAAAGGACTAGAAGTGTGGAGGAATCGGCCGTGGCCTTAATTAAGGTACAGCCCCAGCATTTGCCTGGTGTGAAAATGGAAAAACACGGAAAACCATCTTCAGGGCTGCCGACAGTAGGATTCGAACCCACTATCTCCCGGATGCAAGCTCACAGCTGCGCGCTCCTAACCGCACGGCCAACTCGCCCGGTAGTTTTATATTATCTTAGATGCTATAGATATTAAGAATGACACCATGCCTTTTCAGAAAAACCTGTCACTCTGGAGTTGTCTTCCTTGGCCATGATATGTGGTTATCTCTTTCGAGGTGCGGAAGAAAATTCCAACTGTGAATCATGATTGGGGCAGATATCCTCGGCCACTACTGACAATCCATCGATGTGCCTCATTAGGATGAAATATCGTGTCGGCCACTACTGACAATCCATTGATGTGCCTCATTAGGATGAAAGATCGTGGAGTATTACGCTACCCCTCAAAAGAATTTGTTTACTTCCTGCAAAATATGTTGAATTTTACGCGTCACTCATTACCTTATCTGGGAAATACGAATTTAGTTTAAAACTCCTCGTTTTTGTTGTTCCAAAGTTCATTGAGGCATTCAAATGTGACGAGTGTGATCAGAGAGTACTGAGTGCAAGTCTCATTACAAAACTTTTAAAACCAATACTCGACAATGAAGCTCATACAATTACAGATGCTCATGACTTGGAAAAGAACTTCAGGAAAAAGCCTTTAAGTTCGAAGATGTGAGTGATACGAGCAGTGATCATGGTAAGTCATTTTTAATGTATTACATTTATTAATTATCACACTTGACTTCACCTAAAATAATTCCGAATACCACTTAAATGTGCCTTACTTTACATCCAATCACTCGAAATCACATTTAGGTGGTCCTAACTTCATTATTTGTAGATTTTTACGTCTTTAGAAACCAACATGTACTATTAATTGAATGTATTTCGCGCGAGCAGCATAGCAAGATGTCGAGACCTCTAGCGGACGTTCGTAAAACTACTTGCGACCCGCTTTTATATCGGTCCACTTCCCGGCCTTGTATATCTCGTAGGCAACGAATGCAATCACGAAGACCCACAAGACCTCATTCTCTTTGCACAAGACCAGTGATTTATTAGTCACTATAACTAAATGTTTCTGAGTGTTCGAAAGTGTTTCATTTATAAAGTATTGGAACTGGGTGTTAGTTTAATACAGAGCCCAAAAAAATATCAAGAAGAAGAAGAAGAAGAAGAAGCATACCAGTGATACTTGGATATACCGGTACTCTGTGATACATGCTAGTCTTAGTAGTGTTTAAGAACCAAGGATCATATAAGAGAAATAGATCCGTCACTCCTGTATAATAAAGTTGGCTGAGAAAACAGGTCATGGGAGCTACAGTGGCCACTTTCTCTCTGCCAACATAAGGAAATAAATCCCACGATAGTACCTCGTAGTAAAAACGACGATGATAGTTGTTCCTTTGTTAAAATTTTTATTGTGATAGAGATAATGATTGTATTTCGGTAGGAAAGTTGTATCTAAAGCTTCTCTCGTGTCTTTTACTTGAAAAGTAAGTTGCAATTTCCGTATTTGTATGTTGGCAATACTGTTATAACGCTAGCTTGTATCGTTGTTTCACCATTCGTATTTTAATGTAAATTTACATCTATTAAGTGATAAATGCAACATTGATTACTGAAAATGTTAATGCAATTCATATAAAACCCCAAAAGCCCATACTTGCCTAAATCACGATCTAACATAACGTCATTCTTTCGTTCGTTCGTTGAACCCTTCCCACGACTTTTATGTATGGGAATGGAAACACGAGAAGGAAAGGATAAAAGTAAAACACAGCATAATGCACACAGTTTATATTTTGAATTTATTTATTCCAAACAGCAGGTAAGACGCACAATCACACAGACGTTTACTAGCAACTTCAATGTGAAGTACCGGTACGTTCATGATCATAATACTATTTCTTCACACTAAGAACGCGCATAATTATAATTTCACACCATACTCTCAAAAAACTGGATCAAAAATCTCGTTCAATGCGAAAGAATCTCAACAAATTTTCGTCTAACAAGCACTATTACATACCGTACGACCAAGGTCCCTTCGCGCGCAACGATAACGGTGTTGTGTTTTGAATTTGCTGTACCACGCAACTGAATGTGTAATGCCAACCTCTGCCTTCTAAATTAACCCTCTAAAAGAGAATTTTAGTTTTCATTAGTTGGCGGAGATCGATTGGCCCATCTCAGAACTGCTTCGGACGCTCCCTATGAAGTGTCACCCCCTATTAGTCTCGTCCGCGACATCGTACTGTACGGTTCGTAGTGTTCGAGGTATCGTGTTCGGTGTCTGAAGTTTCTAGAACTTACTCCTGCGTTCGAGTGCTAGCTTGCGTGTGATTGTGAAGTGGTGGCATGAGTTCTGATAGTGGAGGTACTCGGGACTTTCATCCCGCGTCAAATAGTAATGTTGAACGGGAAGAAGAAGTGAAAATGGATACAAACGTGAATGATAGTTCTACTCATACCCCTTCGTTGCAAACTTCTACCCAATGCAATACTAACCCTCCCCTTCCTGCTCAACCTCCTAATACTAGTGCATGTAATTTATACCCATTAAACCACCCAGGACCATATCTTGTTTTTGTTTCATCCAAACATGGTAATAACATTGGCAACCTACACCCTATGGCTATAGGGCGTCTACTCCATGAAAGGAACTTTCTTGTTAAATCCATCCAGTATAAAGGCCGTAACAGGATTCAGGTAAACTTTCACTCTCCTAATCATGCTAATGACTTTTTGCAGAATAAGTTCCTTGATACACACAAGTTGCATGCCTTTATTCCTCACTCCAATATCTTCCGCGTAGGCATTATACGCGGTGTTGAGAAAGATCTAACTGAATCCGATATTCTTACTTTACTTAAGAGTGACGTCAAAGTTCATTCTGTTCATCGCCTACGCCGTAAATCCCTCCAAGATGGTCAGGCAGTATATCTACCTACCGGCTCCGTAAAGATTATTTTTTGCTCCAAAACGTTGCCCAAATATGTTTCAATCTATCATGTAATGTTAGAAGTCAATCCCGTTATATTTACCCCATTATTTGTTCCAAATGCCAGCGTTATGGACACACCATACGCAATTGCCAGTCCACTAACTTTCGCTGTCGCAACTGTGGTTTGAATCATCCTACCTCAGACTGCCTTGCTAGCGTCAAATTATGTGTACATTGCAATCGGAAACACGAAACGGGTTCATCAGATTGTGCTGTTCATCAGAAGCAAGTGGAAATCAAAAAACTCATGTGCACTGATAACATCTCCTTCTCAGAAGCTTCTGCTCGACTATTTCCACCTACTTATTCTGAGTATAATAACATTCAACAATTTCCTTCCCTACCCTCTCAACATCCTTCTCCAATACCAGACGCCCCTCGCAAACGCAAATTTACACAGGGGATTGTTAAGGATTTGCCACCTAAGCCTTCTCCCGGATATGATAGAGCTGCGTATCTACAGCTAGTGCAATCCACTACATCCTCTCGCCCCTCTCAATCTCTGAGTTATCAATACCCCATTCAACCCAGTCAGCCAACTCCCTCAACATCGAGCCCGTCAATGCCTCTGCAACCCGCACAGCATCCCCAAACAGGTACTACACTCCCACAGTGAGTCAATGTTCAACAGTGTGTTCTCAATCTTCTCGTGCAGCTTACTCAACTAATTGGAGATCACCCCAACATCTTACCAGTTAATAGTCCACTTCGCGACAGTTTACACCTTATCTTTAATAATGGTAGTACTCATCCTTCAATGGAATGCTAGGAGCCTACAAAATCAACAATACGAATTCAAAATTCTCATGCACGAAACATCTCCTCATATAGTCGCTTTGCAAGAAACTTGGTTTTCTCACACAACTAACTTTTATTTTCCAGGATATTCTATCGAACGCCATGACGGACCAGAATTTGATGGTGTCACACTTATGATACATACTTCGTTATCGTACACTCCATTACATCTACAATACATAATACCAAATACCTATTTCCTAGGTCTTATATATCAGAACACATATGTTATAAACTTGTATAATCCCCCTGATAACTACATCTCTTTTGCCCAATGGTTCAAATTTTTTAATAAGTTTCCACCTGATACCCAACTGTTATTCATCATACTCAGTGGGGAGCCCCGCTCAACACCTCCAAAGGCACACAGTTCTTACATGCTGTAACTCAACATAATCTCTTGCTTCTGAACGATGGTTCCCCTACCAGGCTCACTCCTCCTGGTTCGTTGCCTAGTGCAGTCGATCTATCACTTTGCCGCAACTCTATTGCCTCTATAACCACGTGGCGGGTCCTCAGTGACACTCATGCAAGTGATCACTTTCCTATCCTCATTACTTATGGACACGGGTATATTACTAAAAACCCACTTAACGACCATTATATCGCTCCGCTACGTTCCATGAAACAGTTCAATGCTTCGTGCTTTAACTCCTACATGGTAACCCAATTTGAGACCTTCCCTGTAACAGAATTATCCTATCACTCACTTCTCAAAATAATAACACAGTATCTGGACCTATACCATCCTTTTACACCACCATCAAACTCCATGACAACTGGTGTCTCTAAATTAAAGTGGTGGGACAGTGAATGTCGCCAATTAATCCTTAAACGCAAGAGACTCTTCAAAATTTATCGTAAAACTCTAACCCCTTCACACTACTTTCGCCTCAAACATCATCTTGATCATATCCGACGTGTATTCAATCAAAAACGACGACAGGCCTGGACAACTTTTATATCCTCTTTCCATAACCATATTTCTGCATCTCAATTATGGAATGCTATCCGTGCTCTCACCCGGGCTTCCACTCACGTTCAACGCCCTCAAATCCCGCCGACTATTCTGAATGACTTTCTAAGGTCCCTCACTCCAGATCATGCACTTCCACCTTATACTCCAGTTATCTCTGCTTCCACTCGTCAGTGTTCAGTCCTTTCTCGTCCCATCACTCTCCCTGAGCTCACGTCCGTTCTTAACTCCTGCAAATCATCCACTCCCGGTCCTGATTATATCTCTTATGCTATGTTACAACAGTTGCCGACCAAAGCCCTACACGTGCTTGTTCAGTACTTTAATTTTGTGTTACATACTACGACTCCTCCTCCCGAGTGGAACACTTTTTTCCTAGTCCCGGTTCCAAAGCCTCGACGTCCAATGACCTCCCCTCACAATATTAGGGGAATAATTTTGCCATATTGTATACACAAACTATTTCTTAAACTCATGCTCCAAAGGTTTCTCTGGTACTTAGAATATTATTCCCTCCTTCCCAAGTATCAGTATGCTTACTGTAAAGGTCGAAATGCTCAAGATGCGATCAATATGCTTATAATAGACATCTTATTAGCTAAATCTCGAAACGAACACACTATTGCTGTCTTCCTCGATATACGAGGTGCCTTTGATTCCGTCCCCCTGAATATGTTATGGGATGTGTTATCACAGAAAGGCATCCCAACCACTTTCATAACTCTTCTACGTCATCTGTTAACGTCTCGCACTCTAATCTTCAAACCTCCTCTCACTACGCCATCTCCTCGTCAAGCTACTGTCGGCGTCCCTCAAGGTGATATCTTCAGTGGAATACTGTTTGCTTTATATTTATCCGGTCTCGAGCAACTTGCCCTCCAATCTGCCCGAATTCTTATGTATTCCGACGACATAGTTCTCTACTTTTCCCACAAAGACGTAGATGTTGCTCGCAAATGCATAACACGACTGCTCATTCAAGTTCAGTCCTGGTTACACACTCATGGGTTCTCTTTATCATCCGATAAATGCTCTGCAGTAATCTTTACTACCGAGCGGGTTTACAACTCCGAGCCTTTACTGTTCGATACTTATGAAATTCCCATACGTTCGCACCATAAATATCTTGGCATTATCCTTGACCGTAAATTACAATTTTCCCAACATATACAACACCTACGCAACTGTACTGCCACGTATATTAACCTCCTAAAAGCCATTACACGTCGTTCCTGGGGAGCTGATCCTCTTACAGCAAAATTAGTCTACTGCTTCACCATCCGTGCTCGTTTCGACTACTGTGCACACATAATTGATCTTGGATCACCATCTGCCCTTCAATCCCTCAACACAATTCAAAATCAAGCACTACGAGTTTGTTCTGTGCGTTGTCTACCACACCTACTAATGCCTTATTAGTTGAAACTGGTGACCCTACTCTTCTCCTTCGACGCAGATTTCCAGCATCTAAGTATCTCCTCAAACGACTTCTAGTGCTCTCCAATAACCTTCTACCCAAAATACGATTACTCGCTCAATCATTCTCAACACCTATCACACATCCTTGCCGAGCCCCTGCCTTAATTTGGGCATTTGAGTCTGTCTCCCCTTTTAAATCTACTATTATTCGTAGTCATGTGCTACCATTCTATTCTGTGGCATACGACGTGATTCAATATACTCCTACTATTATTCATTCTAAAGAATCTTCTTTTGCTATGCTCCCTTACCGGCTTTCATTTTTTCCTCTACATTCTAAAAACGTTCGCATTTCATCCACTAATGCCTGTCCCAATTTTTATACTGATGGATCCAAAAATTCTTGTGGTGTCGGCGCTGCTTTTTATTACGAACAGACTCAGTATGCTGAATTGTTTCACTTATCGTCCCACTTTTCTATTTTTTCGGCTGAACTCCTTGCCATACGACAAACATTACTGTACATCAAACATTCATCCATACAATCTGCTAATATATTCACTAACTCTCTCTCCGTGCTCCAAACACTAAAATCTAGCAAGATTACGCTGAACTGGTATGTTTATAATGTCAAACACATCCTCTTCAATTTACACCAGTTAGGTGTCCAAATAACCTTCATTTGGATACCTGCACATAAGAACATACCAGACAATGAACGAGCCGATCGCTTAGCGAAAGAGGCTTCCCTCTTATCTACAACCCCAGCTACATTTTCTGTTCCAGCCACAGATTTCATATCTCTCCTCAAATCACAACAACGACAAATATGGCAAAACACATGGACAACATCTGCATGTCAGAAGGGCAAATTCTATCATAGTCTCCAACCCATACTACCTACTACTTTCTGGTATCAACACGCCACCTACACTCATCGTCATATCATCAATATCATACGTCTTCGCTTTAATCATTCCCTTACACCTCTATATAAATTTCGATTTCGCTTACAACCACATCCCCTATGTCATTGTGGATCTGTAGATGCTGATATCAATCATCTCTTTTTTCAATGCCCATTGTACAACTCTCCTCGCCGATGCCTGTACTCCAGCTTAATACAATACAATTATCCACTCCCCTCGTCAATTGCATGTCTCGTCTACAAGCCCTCTCCCACAATCATACGTATCTTAAATCAGTTCTTAGATCACTCTAATTTACAACTCTAACCCCACTTTCCCACAATACATTGACACTACTTACATATTTCATCATATTCTCATTTGCCTCCCGCCCTCCCTAACGCCTCCTCTTCAACCAAGACACATAGCTACCGTTTATTCACATCTCCCCCTCCACCGATCGCGTGTACATTTTCATTGATGTTCATATCAACACACTGTCGCCCCTTTTCATCCTTTGTTTACGATTTCACTGACACTTTGCGCTCTCTACTAGTGATGGGTCGTTCATGAACGAACTGACTCTTTTGAACGACTCATTGGAGAGAGCTAGCTCAGAGCTCTCTCAATGAGAGTCGACTCTTGTAAGAGCTAGCTCCCTCCTTGCTCCTTGAGAGCTAGTCGTTCAATTACGAGTCGACTCTTGTATGAGCTAGCTCCCTCCTTGCTCCTTGAGAGCTAGCACGAGGCCACTCTTTTATCAACAGCGACTCCAAGAAAGAGCTAGCTCGTCACATCGACTCTCGTTCATTTCTAGCCAATACCATGCTTCAGATAATCACGTGACATACAGAAGCCGCTTTCTTTTTTATAGGCTACAGAATCCAAGCTTCTTTCCTCGTTCAGTCAGTCCGCTGAGTGCAGTGGTAGTGGTGTGTGTGCAAGGCACGCTATTCGTACCATAGTTCCGGCAACTTGCTACCTAACGAAACATGTTATTGAGCAATACCTACCAGTTCCCTTCCTGTATGCACTCATAATCTATGAAGGGTGTACTGTATAAAAAAAGTCGTCCCCGTGTAAGGACGTACCCTAAGGGTGCAACCTTACCCTTTCTCCCCTGTAATATTAAAGTATTGATTTATAGTAACTTTTCTTGCTGTTGGGTCTTTTTCAGTGTCGGTAACCATACAGTTTAGGGACCCTACTTGCCGATACGACGTCTTACATTTACCGTTAATCTGGCACGTTGGCAACGTTCAATCACTGTTCTAGCGTGAATTGCGTGTTGCCACCGCATTGGTATTAAAGTCACTAATGATACATTTGCGAGAATATTTAAAGAATATTTTCTTTTTCTGTGGGATTGTAAATCTATTTGGCTAATACCAGGTAAGTAGAATTGTGGCATGTTCGGATAATGCATTTAATAACATAGTTTGTGTGAAATGATGAGCACAACATTTTATTAATTACGTTCCTATTTCGTCCCATACTTATACGAACAGAATTCGATTGGGATATCTAAGAAGGAAGAAAAATCTGCAAGAACTCCTCTGAAAAGGAAAGCAAGGTTACGTTCTTTACAAACATCAGGTCAAGAAACGCTTGTACATTGCTACGAGCAATTGAAACACGAACTACGACGAAGAAGGTATCAGTCGCAGTGATACGAAGCTAATGGCAAGAGTTTCATTATTAACTGGGGTAAGTGTTCGTTTTTATCTTGTTTCTATGATAAGTTTCTGACATAATGACAATCAGTTCAAATGGAGCAGTATTTCATTCTGAACCTAACCTAACCTAATCATGTAGGCCTATACCATGTCTTGTGTCGACTTAGATACGGTTTGTAGACTTAACCTTTGTGTATTCCTGTTGACGTACGGTGTATGTGTATGTAATATATTTCTGTGTGTGTATTCTTACAGGGTAGTGGTGAATATATATGTTATATATTATATTTTATTTTAAAATCTTAGAATAATTTATCTTCATCAGGTGTCTTTGGTTTCAAATGTGCATTTCTCTTTCAGGGTCACCCACATACTCCTGGAATAAACCACACAAATCTGGACATGATGTTCAAGGAGTAATTCGTCGACCTGTGTCTGAGGGAGGAAGACTGGTTATTGTTCATGCTGGAAAGAAAGATGGCTTTGTACCTGGTATGTTCTTACTTTATTTTACTTCATTTTATTATAGTGAGGTGATCTCTCTTTTCATAGTTATGAGGGTATTTAGGGTTTGTAGTACGGATGTAAAGGGGAGGGCACGTAAGTCTCTGATAAAACCCCAACTTGAGTACAGTTCCTGTGTATGAGACCCTCACTAGGATAACTTGATTTGAGAACTGGAAAAGTTCAAAAGAAAGAAGCACGAATTGTTGTGGGTGATTTCTGACAAAAGAGTAGCGTTACAAAAATTTTGTCGAGTTTGGGCTGGGAAGACTTGGGTGAAAGGAGACGAGTGGCTGGACTAAGTGGTGTGTTCCGAGCTGTCGGTGGAGAGGTGGTGTGGAATGACATTGGTAGACGAATACGTTTCAGTGGTATTTTAAAAGTAGGTAAGATCATAGTACAATTATAAAGTTGAGGATGAAAAGTGGGACAAATATTTGTTTTTTTTAAGAAGGGAGTTAGGGATTGGAGTAATTTACCAAGGGAGATTTCAATAAATTTCCAAATTCTTTGCAATTATTGAAGAAAAGACTAGGCCTATCCCTGAAACTACATCTTCCACCTGGGCGACTGATCTAAGTGCAGATCAGTGGTGCCCGATTGATTGAAATTGACTGGCACGAGATCGGTAGTGGCATTATAACTTACCGCTCATTGGGTTCTGTACGTGGTTTTTGATTTTGACTTCTCCACTGTCAAGGGATCTCTTGGTTATTAAAAATCTTGCAGGTATTCACTTTAGGCCAATGATTAACCTTAGAGAGGTACTTCAATCAAAACTTCCCCAGTGTATTTTCATATAATATTACTGGATATTTGTATCAGTAAATTACTTGTATTGCAGGCCTATTTATTATGTTTATTCTGCATTCGACAATCTCCACCTGAATCGGTACTTGATACCTGACTGTTGAACACCTTCCAAGCTTCTTATTTCTTACTGCCTGATATAGGTTCAGTGTTCGCAGCAATTACATTTGTTCTAAGGTATTGAAATGGGTGTTTATACTTATATCTTTAATGCAAGTGATCGTGGACTTCTAATCCAGATATAGGCCTACTAATGGAAATACATTCATGAGAGATGTTAGGATAAAGTAGTGTAAGTAGTAATTCATTGACTTCATCATCAGGTGACTTTGCTACACAGTAGTTGGTTTCACTTAAAATCAGACATCTTTTTGTATCATTCAACAGAAATCACATTTTTTATCAATTAATAGGCCTATCCTTGAAGAGGGGTGATCTCATATTTTTAGGCTGAGGACCTTCAAATGCCATCGCACTGAGCTCGGCCCTGCCAAGTTGGGTTCAGAAGGCCAGCGCCTCATCCGTCTGAGCCATTCAGACAGGCGTGGAGGCTAGAGAGCTGAGTTTAAGTAATTGTCGAACGTCAACTAGTTATAAAAATACTGATTGATTAAACTAATACGGTAATTAGAATAACCTGATTGCCTACCTACTTACAAGCTAGGTACTTTGGAATTATGTTCTGACTATCTTTTTAACACTGCAAATAAATCCATCTATTATTTAAAACTCCCTGTAAGAAGAGGACAGTGAATGCGAGTGGGTATTATTTTCAAATGAGCTGAGCTCGAGAGTCCATTGTAGCATATGATTTTTCCAGTGTACCATGACTCTGTATGTATTGCTTCAGAGGAAGTTTGGCTCCCCGCCAATGTCCAGTGTACCGATAATGAGCCGTGTGTGTGTTGTGTCTCTGATCCGTGACTACGTACGATTCTTTCAGTGTGCCATGATTCACTGTGTCTCGCTGCAACGGAAGCTCGGCTCCCCGCCAGTGTCCATTGTGCCGATAAGGAGCCGTGTGTGTCATGTGGCTCACTGAGCCGTGATTGTGCATGATTTGTGTGCCGTGAGCTTGCCGTTCCTGTGAATCGATTCACTCGGACACTTGAATGAATCGATACACTGCTTCGAATCATGCACTCAGTAGCCAACATTACTACAGGTACATAGTACATTACCATTAAGACAGATAGCATTGCAAAGTAATTCGTCTTTACCATAATAATAATAATAATAATAATAATAATAATAATAATAATAATAATAATAATAATAATAATAATAATAATAATAATAATAATAATAATAATAATAATAATAATAATAATAATAATCGTATGGCCTCAGTTACCGTGTGTAGACATTTCAAGTTGACGCCATCTGGCTGTCTGCTCGTCAATTTTGACGTTCCGTTTTATAATAGGCCCACTAGATGGCAGACCGAGTATACCGAAACTCTCTTGGGCGTCTCTGGCTGAGATTTAATTAATTTTATCAGGTAAACACCAAATGTGTCGCCAGAGATCTTTTACATGCCGATATCGTTCGGCATGGAGTGTCGAATGGACTTTTTTCCGCCCTTCAAAAATCCGACTACCTCTGCCGGGTTTTAACCCGCTATCTTGGGATCCGGAGGCCGCCACTCTACCACTGATCCACAGAGGCAGCTGTCTTTACCATGAAATACATCGTCAACATAGATTAGTTAGGTTAGACATCCTGCCCGTCATCATTCATGAGTCGCTGTTGAACATACTGTACTTGTCAAAACTAGTAAGTTTCTATTTTACACAATAATAGTGAAATGTTGATGAAGACGACATACACCCAGCCCCCCTGCCAGAGATATTAACCAACGGTGGTTCAAATTCGTGACCCTGTCGGTAATCGAACCCGCCTCCTGTGACCAAAGGCCAGCACGCTACCAATTTAGCCATGGGGCCGGACAATAATAGTGAAAAACCACGTTCACTGCAGCTATTGTTGACTGGATATTTCTTCTCTTTAAAGAACAGTGAGTACCACGAATTAATATCCTGTTTTGTTGATTCCTGTAAACTTTGTATGTACCGGTACGGTGTTGGTTCGCCAGTTCCTAGCGTATCTACTGAATGAAAACTTTGTAGATCAATGGATTCAGTTTTATGTTTATTGCCTTCAGTCGTCACGGCAGTGCTTTCAATGACAACAGTCGCTCGAGTACAATTCCTGTCGAACCTAACCTAACCCTGTGACAATCAGTGGTTTTCGGTGGATCACAACCTAACCGGTCATTATAATTTGTTTTCGGTGGATCACAACCAAACCTGTCCCTATCAGTGGTTTTCGGAAGAATACTGTGGTTTTGTCACAAGCCAATACAGACTCTTGAATCAATGTGTGAAAATGGGAAAGTACAGAAAACCCTCTTCAGGAATGCCAATCTCAAAGTCCATAGTCTTTTTAGCGTTGTCACACAGCTGAAATGTCACTTTAGAGGTAATTGTAAAAAAGTCTTGTATATAGGCTCTATAGATACATAGTACATTACCAATTCCATCTCGATAGCTATGAGATGCACACTGTATAGCGGTTTCGCTATATAGATAAATCATATTATAGTGAAAAAAAATTTGTTTAAAAAAATCTGACATGAAGGTCCAGAAGGAAAATACTTTCATTGGAATTCTTATTTATGTGTTCACCACCCTAGTAAGTTTAAATAAACCTTATAAATGCTTCGTAAGGCCCATTCTCGAATATGGATCTGCATGCTGGGATGCGTACAGGATGGGTTTAATAAATTCCTAGAGAAAGTTCAAAGAAGAGCGATGCGTTTCGTGACTGGGAATAGGAGGAATACCATTAATTGGGAAAGTCTTGAATCTAGAAGAACTAGAGCTCGCCTGTGTGGTCTTTACAAGAGCTATACGGAAAGGGCTGCTTGGAGTTATATTAGGAATAATTTGGAACCTCCCTCATACTTATCGAGAAATTATCATAAGCATAAAAACCAGCATACGGATGTGGGCAAGTTTTCCTTCGTCAACAGGATCGTAAGGGATTGGAATAAATTACCTGCAGCAGTCTTTGATAGATTCCCTTCTGGTATCAAGTCATTTAAGAAGACCATTAGTGTTTGTGTAAAGTGAAAAGTAAAAGTTGTAAATTATGGGCACTGAATTTGTGATTTTCTGCTTGGATTCGATTGTGAAACTGGGAGGTTTTTACTTGTGGTATTCTCTGTCCAGGAAATTGCTTGCTGTACTCATGTTTTTGTAATTGTTGTTGTTCTTGGTTAATTAACAATGTTTTTAACTTTATTTTTTATCACTTGTAACGTTAAGCTAGTAGTAAGCTCAATCTATAGTTTTGTAAGCCATAGTGTCAAGTATTGGAAATAATTAAATTGTGTGTGAAACTGTACATGATGCTGGATTTAAAACGACTAGTAGTATTTCTTGTAATATTTTTTATGGAATTCCTTTTTGTACCGATACTTGAGTTGTTGTAGTTGTTGGGTAGTAGGTTTTAACTTTATCATCACTTGTAGTGTTAAGCTAGTAGCAAGTTCAGTCTGTAGTATTGTAATTTGTAGTGTTAAGTACTGGAAATACTTAAGTTGTGTGCGAATATGTATATAATGACACTGGATTTAGAAAGTTAAATTACTAGTATTTCTTGCTTGTTGTAATGTTGTTGTTGTAGGGTAATTACGGTTTAACTTCACTTTATTATCACTTATAATGGTAAGCTAGTAGTAAGGTCAACCTATAATATTGTAAGCCATATTGTTAAGCACTATAAATACTTAAGTTGTGTGAGAATTTGTATATGATGTTGCTCGATTTAGAATATTAAACTAGCAGTAATGCTTGCAATATTTTCCTTCCATATATATGCTTCTTGTACACTTGTTCTTTGCTTGTTTGGTTGTTTTTTTGTTTGTTGTTGTTGTTGTTGGGTAATTATGTTAACTTTACTTTATTATTACATTACTCTAAGTGACCGTTGCCACCGGGATATTTCCCATTTGCAATTTAATAATAATAATAATAATAATAATAATAATAATAATAATAATAATAATAATAATAATAATAATAATAATAATAATAATAATAATAATAATAATAATGAGTGACAGGGGTTTAACGTAATTTGGAAGGAATGTTTTGCGTATGATAAACGAGTACCAGGTTAACTACTGGGGGGCAAGGGCGGCATGCGTAGAGCTAACCACTCCACTCCACCAAGTGCCAACGTTATGGATAGTGGAAGCCTTCACCTTCCACCCTTCCAATGGCTTTCATGGTTTGTACGGAGATGACTTTGCTTTTTGCTTTTTAAATATTAGTATTCATGTTTATTATGTTTGTTTATTCATACCCCTGCTTTGTAATTCAGTGACCATGGAATGGCTCTAAATGTTGTAAATTATATTTATATATACTTGTATTTATTTCCTATTTCCATATTGCACATGTTTGTTGTTATTATTGTTACTGCTACATATCGCTTAACATGTAAATAAACTAATATTTAATACAGTAAATAATGTTTATCTCTTTGGATTCATTTTTTCGTTGCATATTCTTTTTGCTATGACAACATTACTTCTTTATGATATAAATAAATATAAAATAAAAAGTATTTCTTCCCAAACATATTTGTTATACGTGCACCAATCAGAGAACCAACTAGGGAAGTACCTTTTACTAAGGTGCATAATGTTTTTGCATACATGTATAATTGAAGAACTGAAGATCCATATACAGGTAAGTGGGTCGCCCATGCGGTAGGCCTATTACGCGTCATAGGAAACTGAGTGAACTGGCTGTGCAGTTTGATCACATTGCTGTGAGCTTGGTATCAGGAGATGGTGATGGATTTGAACCCCACACTCGGCAGGTCTGAAGTTTTTTTTTTTCGCCCGTCATTTTCATTTCAGGCTAGTGCTGTGTCTGTACGCTTATGTACATTTTAAACGTTTGAAATCTTAGCCCTCTTTCCTATCCCATTCTTGCCTCACAACCTGTCTTCATGTGATTTAAGGCAATGTATATGTAAAAATCTGGTAATGTTGTTTGACTCATAGTGCTCCTGTACATTGGTTTCTGTAATGTTGTAAGCTTGAGATACACCAACTTGTAAGCTGAAAATATTTTTCAAATGCCAAATGTCGTAAATGTACTTAGTGGGATGTAAAGCTGTTAGCATTATTATTAAAAGGAAGGACAGATATGTCTTATGTGGTTAGTCCTTGAACTTGCAGAAATCGCAATGAATTATACAATCTATATTCCCTCCCCCCTTTTTATTTTTTTTGCTAGTTGCTTTACGTCCCTCCGACACAGATAGGTCTTATGGCGACGAACCCCCCCCCCCCTTCCTTTAAGAATGCAGTAATGCGTACATCAGAATAAAGGCAGGATTTTTAAAATTAAGCAAGTGAAGAAGAGAATGTATGACTAGCTCAGGTTGGCGGATTCGAGTTAGGCGGTATTTGAAAGTGCTCAAATACGCCAGCCTCATGTCTAGATCTACCGGTACATAAAGAACTCTTGCGGGACGAAATACTGGCACCTCGGCGTATATGAAAACGATAGAAGTAGATAGTAGAAGTAATATTCATTTCTGCAGTGGGCTTGAAAGCTGACCTAATTTCCGTTCACGTAGCTTGGCACATTAGTGTTCTTATATGGTGGGTTCGAGTCCGGCGGTATTTGAAAGTGCTCAAATACGCCAGTGTCATGTCTAGATCTACCGGTACATGAAATAACTCTTGCGGGACGAAATTTTTTGGCAGTAGAACTTATTACATTATTATTTTCAAATCCGCAGTGAACTTGAAAGCTGACCTAATTTCCGTTCACGGAGCTTGGCACATTAGTATTCCTATATGTTTCCTGGTAAGCTTGAAGATATAACCAGCCTGCAGGCTGAAAATATGCCCAGTAATCTCTCTACTTACTGGTTACCGGTATTGAAGAGAGAAGGAAATGTTCGCGCAAAAGAAAGGGAAGTCATTGGATGTCTGGAACTTTCGAAAATCACACTGCAAAGATTTATTAAATAAATTGTATCGTTTAACACGCCCCTCTTTTCAAGAATATGGTTAGTACGCCTACTGTATATCAAAATGAAGACAGATACATGCAATATTAATTTGAGTGAGAAAGTGTGTTTATTTCCTCAATTCCTCATTGAGCGTGGAAACCGACTTAATTATGAATATCTTGATTTATTTCATCTTAACTTTTAGCATTTACTAGGGTAGGGACACATTCATTATCGGTGTTTACATTGAGGTTAGTTTGTTATGGTTATGTCTGGTGATTTTAATATGTAACCAGGCAGGTTGGCAGCAGTGATCAGCCATTACAAAAAAGAGAAAAGAAGAGCATCGGGCGGCGATATTTACTTTCTGGGGTATTTCCTTACGCGGCGATTACTATAGATCCAGTAGGTTAAGAGCAAATTAACGACACCAAGTTCAGGTTAACTATCCCCAACTAAGCACGAACAACTGTCACTATCCAGAATACTGAATATACCACCCAGCAAGTAGAAACGGCGTAGTTTTACTCTGGCTGAAATAATTAAGAAATACTCTGACAAATCCTCACCTGTTTCTTAAATGCTGTCGTAGTTATCAATCAACATATTGCCAAAATCAATCGGATACTGTAGTTTTAAATCGAATTAAGGGAAATAGAAAATAACGCTAGTTTTGGCTTTAAAATATAAGCTAAATAACTCATGCCAAGGTGTATACCGCAGTATATTTTCAAATAATTATTAATTAACGTGTAGTCACGTAAGGAGTCCGACCCCTTAGCTGGATGGTCAGCATTGAGGCCTTCGGTGCAGAGGGCCCCGGATTCGTATCTCGGCCAAGTCCGGGATTTTAATATCTTCTGATTAATTCTTCTGGCTCGGAAAGTGGGTATTTGTGTTTGTTCCAACACTCTCCTCTTCACATTCAGACACGCCACACTACCAACCACCACAGAAACACGCAATATTTATTACATCTTTCCACTTAGGGTTAGCATCAGGAAGGGCATCCGGCCGTAAAATACGACCAGCTGGGCTGAGTGGCTCAGACGGCTGGCCTACTGACCCCAACTTGGCACGTTCGATCTTGGCTCAGTCCGGTGGTATTTGAAGGTGCTCAAATACGTCAGCCTTGCGTCGGTAGATTTACTGGCACGTAAAAAACTCCTCAGGGGCTAAATAACGTCACCTCGGCGTCTCCGAAAACCGTAAACGTAGTTAGCGGAACGTAAAGCCAATAACATTATTGTTTATGATAAAATAGGGCCAAATCCACATGTGCGAAACAGTTCGCACCCGCAACCCCACCAGTGTGGGAAAAGCGGTAGAAGAAGAAGTAGTGTAATAGTGTAAGGAGTGTCATTGTGTCGTACGGTGCATTCAGTCTTGAAAGACAACATTTTAGGAGAGAAGAGAATGGGACTTCGACGAAGTAGTATTAGATGCCGTATATTACTACTGCATATTTGTGCGTATATTTTCTATACGTCGCACCGACACAGATACGTCTTATAGCGACGATGGGATAGTCAGGGCTAAGAGTGGGAAGGAAGCGACCGTGGCCTTAAGATGCAGCCCCAGCATTTGCCTGGTGTGAAAATAGGAAACCACGGAAAACCATCTTCAGGGCTGCCGACAGTGGGGTTCGAACCCACTATCTCCCGAATGCAAGCTGACAGCTACGTGATCCAAACTATGCGGCCACTCGCTCGGTGTATATAAAACAATATAATTTAATTAGTTGCGAATGTTGCCAACAGTGCAAGTATTGGTCGCTCATTCAACTGGACATTCTGTTGCCTTCTGTTGTGGGAAACGTGAACTATCTGGCATTCGTTCAAAACTTAAATAGCTGATTCATTCCATCGACTTTCGCTTTCTTATAGCCAATAATATACTTCAAATAGTAACGTGGCATAGAGGTAGTGCATTATAGGCTTTGCAGCTCAGTCTTGTAGCCTACTTTCTCTCAAAATAAATATCACAACAATTACCCTTACCGTGTCTTTACCCACTGACCTGTCCTCGCCTTAGCGGTTTGAAACATACCTAAGTAAATGATATCATGAAATAAAATGTTAGTAGAAGTTACTTACCAGTCCACTTGACGTGTGTGCTTGTAATCCATGTAAGATGTACATTCAATAAGTTAAGGGCAAATAAACATTTACATTGCTAATCATCTCTCGCTTTCTGTTGATTATGGTATTTTGAGAGCAAAATTTCACACAATTACCGTTCATAAATCAAGTCAAGTTCGAGGCAATTGCACTAAACACATTTTTTCCGGTGTCATCAGTCCTTCGATTTGGCCGATGCATTTCTCTAAACCATATCACCTTCCTCTGTCCCACCCCACTCTTTCAATTACAGACCGACCGGCCCTCCAGTTTTAACCTGCCAGTCTGTCATAGTGAACCAGGCCAGCTCTGCGTGCTCACCTAGGTCATCACGCCTATCACCTCGCCACGACTTAGGTAAAAACCCATGTATGTCGCTGCCGGCCTTCTGAGGAGATACCGAGAACGTTAAGGTATTGCCCGGTTGACCTGGTTTTTAAATTTAAATAATTCATTGAAATGGCAAAGGGAAATTATTTTCTTCACAAATTTGCATTTAGAAACAGTATTTGGGACACTTTTTTCCCACGAAGTCTGTTCCTTCGTTCAGTCAAAACTTGACCTGCTTTCGAAAATATTCGTTCACAGGGAACAGAAGTTGCCACTATACACAACCGTGCATTCACTAATGTGTATAATGCTGGATATGTTTGCTTCATATCATTCCACCAAGTTAGAGGATTTACTGTCCTCGTCACCAAATTAGCGCGGAGGAAAGAATCCACTTCAATAATTGAGGCAACCTTCGGAGATGGATTCTGTACAAATTGCTGATTATTTGCATCAAAATCCTCCCAGAGAACAGACTTCTTGGTGGATAGTGAGAGTGAAGACTGTGTTGATGCAGGAGCAGCTGGAACAATTGTCTTTGAATAATATTTTTCACAGTGAGTCACCAGCAGCTGCTTAGCTTTCTCGGCGAACCTCTGCTGCGAAAAGCCCCTCATTTTAAATCGAGGGTCTAGGATTGTGGCCTCTGCAAAAATCCTGTTCTCTTCAATCTGTTTAAATCGGTTGTCTATGGCTTCCACAAGACTCTTGGCCATATATTTTACTTTAGGGATGGTTTCAATTCCATTCTGATATTTTAGGCACCACCTCCTCAGTGCACCACATACAACAATTATCTTTCATGCAGTGACTTGTTTTTCACTGCTCATTTCTTCCGTGCAGTCCTTGAAAACACGAAGGAGCTCGCAAACTTGCTGCATTATGGCAACATCCTCACTGGTAATATTACCAAGAGTAGGATAATTCAAAGCAGTTGTTGCCATGAGTGCGCTCCTAACACTAATTACGCGTTCCAGCATATCATAGGTGGAATTCCACCTAGTGGTGACGTCCTGTTTTAATTTAAGAACAGGTTCACCTAATTGCTCCTGCATAGCCCTTAATTTTGCGGTAGCTTGTGGACTTCTCCTAAAAAAGTCTACCACGCTTTTTACCTTTGCAATCAAGTCCTTGATGGGCTCAGTTGCGGAGTCCACGATTAAATTTAGGTTGTGAGCAAAGCAGGGCATGTGCCTCCAACCAGTTAAACGTACGGCGGCCACAATGTTCGCTGCATTGTCGCTAACCACCCCAACTATTTTGTTTGCAATTCCCCATTCTCTAGTCACGCGTTTCAGTTCTTCGCAGAGATTGTCGGCAGTGTGCCTTTCATCATACTTGAAACACTCAAGAAGAACTGAGTTCAGAGTCATTTCGATGTCAATGAAATGAGCCGTGACAGATAAAAAGCTTTCCTTGTTCCCTGATGTCCAGCCATCTGTTGTAATGGTGACAGCTTCTGCGTCAGTTAACTTTTGCCTAATCTGTCCCGTTACAATGTCACATAATTCCTGCAACATAATTCCTGATATTGTTTTCCTGGAAGGCATTTTGTATGTTGCATTTAGCAACCTGCAAAACTTTTGAAAGGCGGGACTTTCAACTATTTGGAAGGGCAAATAATTTTTTACAAGTGTCTCCAAAAGAGCAAAATCTATTTCTTGAGTCTTTCTACTATTTAGAGGCCTATGCATGTAGCTTGAAATTGATCCCTGAGACTGACGTGATCTAGATGTCAATGTCAGGGTTGCTGAAATGGGAGGTGATGCAGTTGATGTAACTGACGCTGTAAGGGGAACTGGTTGAGCTGTAACAAAATCTGGAGTTTCTGATTGTTCATCAAGATCATCAGAAATGTCTTGGTTTGCAGGTGTTAAACGACGACTTGATAGAACAACTGTCGGGTGTGCAACTCGTATATGCCGCATCAAATTAAACGTACTCCCACCTTTGTACGAAATTTTATTCGAGCAAGAATTGCATTTGCCTTTGCCTTTTCCTAAATCTGTGATATAGTCCCAAACCTGACTTGATTTCTTACTTCTAGGGGCCATGATTCCCAAATGAAATTTTCCAAAAAGAAAGAAAAAGAAAAACCACTTAACTTATTGAATGATGATTACTCGCCAGAGCAATGGATAAATCGTAGCCAAGGGACTATATATATATCGTATGGCTTTACAAGTACACCAAAAAAATATCAAATGGAAATGTCCAAATTTGACAACCAGTCCAGAGCACTCGGAGTCACTGATGGCCTCGGTGTGCTGTCCGTTTTAACTCCAACAAAACCACCAAAACGAGACAAAGTTGAAATTAACTTCCAGTCAGCCACGAACACACCACCACTACTGGAAAGCACTAAGCAGGGTGTGAGGGTAAGGGTAGCTTTATTCTGTTTGAGGCAGTCTAGTAAATCCCCAAACATGTCTCAAATGTTGACATATTTATGAATTAAAAATTACACCCTTGTTCAGATACAATCCAGTTTAATAGTTCTTAGGGTGAATTACTGCAGTTTTGAATCCGAAATGAAGGAAAATCTTTTTAGGATTTTAAAAATAAATAATAACTCTTACTACTGTATTTCCACTGTTGTTTGTTGTAAATGCGTATTTAGAATCGTGTAAGGAATGCCAATATACCGAACATATATGTCTCCTACGGTATAATAGTTCTTAAAATAAATAGAAGAGATTGTGACATACTGTAGGCGAAAAAAGGAAAAATACTGTGCGTACCGTAGTGAGAGATGTTATACATGGTTATATATACATTTGTACTGATAGTATTTTCCATTATGTTCGTTAAAGGTCGCATTTAATCAGTTATGTTTCCTACGCTGCATTATTGAATGAAAGAATCTGTTGTTCCATCGCGGAGAGTCGAGCGAATAACTTTCTGTAGCTCCAGCCGAAAAATGATATTCTGATGACATCTGTTGAGTAAAATGTAAACTACGTGAAGAACATTCCTCGAACTTCTAATACCACCCCTCCTTTACTGATTAATCCCGTCACGTATCAGTATCACCTGATTTTCAATTACACACACCCTCCATAATGAATTTAAAACTCTTATTGGACCAACAAGTCAGAGACTTGTCTTATGCCTTTTTATGCTCATCTGAAAAATAAAATTCTGTAGACTGCCGTGTTCGAACGGAAGTATTGCCAACATTTCGAGTATACGTCCCGTACGGTGCATTCAATCTTGAAAGACATCGTTTTAAGAAGAATGGAACTTAGGCAAAGTAATATTCGATGTCATCCATTAACACCGTATATTGTGATACGTTTCTTCGTTACTGTATATAAAGCTTTATCACTGGATTAATTGTCCGCCTCTGTAGCGTAACGGTTAGTGTTATTAGCTGCCGTCCTCGGGGGCCCGGGTTCGATTCCCGGTACTGCCAGAAATTTAAGAATGGCAGGAGGGCTGGTATATGGTTGAAATGGTACTTGCAGCTCACTTCCAATGGGGGTGTGCCTGAAAAGAGCTGCACCACCCCGGGATGAGGACACGAGTTTACCTTTTTTTTTACTGGATTAATTGCCAATGTTGCCAGCGCCCAGCAGTGTATATGTTCATTTGTTTTATTCCAAGAGTAGCGTATCCAGGGGGGTGACACTTCATAGGGAGCGTCCGAAGCAGTTCTGAGATGGGCCAATCGGTCTCCGCCAACTAATGAAAACTAAAATTCTCTTTTAGAGGGTTAATTTAGAAGGCAGATGTTGGCATTACACATTCAGTTGCGTGGTACAGCAAATTCAAAACACAACACCGTTATCGTTGCGCGCGAAGGGACCTTGGTCGTACGGTATGTAATAGTGCTTGTTAGACGAAAATTTGTTGAGATTCTTTCTCATTGGACGAGATTTTTGATCCAGTTTTTTGAGAGTATGGTGTGAAATTATAATTATGCGCGTTCTTAGTGTGAAGAAATAGTATTATGATCATGAACGTACTTCACATTGAAGTTGCTAGTAAACGTCTGTGTGATTGTGCTTCTTACCTGCTGTTTGGAATAAATAAATTCAAAATATAAACTGTGTGCATTATGCTGTGTTTTACTTTCATCCTTTCCTTCTCGTGTTTTCCATTCCCATACATAAAAGTCGTGGGAAGGGTTCAACGAACGAACGAAAGAATGAGGTTATGTTAGATCGTGATTTAGGCAAGTATGGGCGTTTTGGGGTTTTATATGAATTGCATTAACATTTTCAGTAATCAATGTTGCATTTATCACTTAATAGATGTAAATTTACATTAAAATGCGAACGGTGAAACAACGATACAAGCTAGCGTTATAACAGTATTGCCAACATACAAATACGGTAATTGCAATTTACTTTTCAAGTAAAAGACACGAGAGAAGCTTTAGATACAACTTTCCTACCGAAACACAATCATTATCTCTATCACAATTAAAATTTTAACAAAGTAACAACTATCATCATCGTGTTTACTACGAGGTACTATCGTGGGATTTATTTCCTTATGTTGGCAGAGAGAAAGTGGCCACTGTAGCTTCCATGACCTGTTTTCTCCGTCAACTTTATTATACAGGAGTGACGGATCTATTTCTCTTATATGATCCTTGAGCGTATCAAACTGGACACCCTATTGCCATCTGTTGTGAGAGAGGTGAACTATCTCGCACTATCTCGTTCCTTCAAATAAAAAAGGGAGGCATGACCAATCTAGAAAATGTAAAATAACACTATTTTGAGGTTTCATGAATAAATAACTCCTGCCTTAGTACATAGTATACTATAGTAACTTCCATCCCATTATATGTTTAAACAATTATTTATTAACGTGTAAGTAGTGCCAACATCTGGAACATGCGTCTCGTTACGGTGCATTCAGTCTTGAAAGACATCATTTTAAGAATAATAATGGAATTTGTGCAAAGTAATATTAGATGTCATCCTCTAATAGGCTACTGAATATTTGTGATGCATTTCTTCGTTACTGTGTAGGCCTATAAGCTTTATCGTTAGATCAATTGCCAATGTTGCATATATTAGTTGTTCATTTGTTTTATTTCGAGGGTAGTGTGCCAAACTGGACATTGTGTAGCGTGTAGCCACCTGTTGTGGAAAATCTAAACTATTTACGCTATCTCGTTCGTTCCCGGAAGTCATACAGAGCGAGCGGAAGTAATGTACAAGACCATACTTTTGTGGAACAGGCCCCGGAAGTCATACAGAGCCGTCTACCCTAAACCGGAAGAACGAATGAACGAACGAACCTGGATGCGGAGAGCGGCCTTTGCCTTCCTCGGCTCGCTCCAACGTTCCCGCTCCCAAGAGTCGACTCTTTTGAATGACTCTCAGTTAGGAGCGGGAGCGAATGAGCTAGCTCCCTCAAAAGAGCTAGTTCGACCCATTACTACTCTCTGCTAGTGATGGGCGATATTTCACGAACTGTGATTTTTTCACTGATATCAATAAATCACGAATAACGACTGTTACTTTCTACGCTATCACTGTGATCAGCCGTGATTTCAAGATTTCACTTCACTCCTAACTCCATATACCGAACTAGAATGTTGCTACCTAAACTGTGACTGTGATCGATGTTGTGATCAGTCGTGATATCACGACATGTGCTGCCGCAACGGTATCCACGCGAAGCGATGCGGTCTCTATTGTATTTGGTTCAAGGAAGCAGCCAAATACAGTAGAGACAATACACGACACTGAGCGAGATATCGAGGGCAGCTACTGGAGCTCACTCTAGCGGATAGACCTGAACGGTACTGATTCTGTCATAAGAGCACGTGTATTTTTGTGTGAAGTTTTTGGTGTTATTTATGCGTTTTCAGTGAGTTGACATAATTAAATAGTAGCGTGTGTCATTCCTTGATATCTCCTCTCAACATGAGGGGAAAGGTATGTGCTGTGTTTGGCTGCAGTGACTACGAAGTAGAGAAAAATGCGCGTTCGTTCTTCAGGTTCCCTCGTGACAAGAACATGTAAGTAATATTGTGTTTGCATATATATTCTTCCAGTGACAGAGATTTTTATAGTACTTCATAATCTTCTGACCTGCTCGACCCATGTTTAGCGGGCTTAAAATATAATACGCATATTTTATTGTATAGTTCAGCAGTTAACCTTCAATACCGATGTGTTGTTGGTGGTGTGATCTGTGGGTTTTAAATGTCACAGAAGCGATTTGGATAAAGTGTACAAGAAAGAATTGACGTTACGCTTGTATAAGAATTATAAGATCTGTTCAGATCATTTCCAGGCCAGCGACTTTAAAAATCCTCGACTATACAGCCAAGGGTATGTTACATTTTTACTCTAATTGTACGTAAATATTCCTCAAAGCATCACTATCGACAACATTTTCAAACTTTTCTTTATTTTATCCCTCTTCTCAGATTAAAGCCGGGATTTTATAGATTTTCTTTCTGTTAGTAGGCTTTATGTTAAGAGGAAAATTGTCCAGCTATTAAATGTTAATTCATTGCATCATATGTGTAAGGAATCTGCCGATATTTTTATTGACAAATGTCTTAATGTGATGATACATTGTTTTTAAATGAGGAAAAAAGACAAATCCAACCGTAAGATTTCAGGCAGGTATGCTAAAGCTAAAAAAGTAATGCATAAATGAAAGATCAAGCCATTTCACAGCAGTCCATTTCACACCTTGTTTATATGTCTAATTTCAGTCTTTGAATAATAACCTTTTAAATAATTCTTCATTCATTTATCCAGAATTGCTTTAGCAACTTCGAAGTTAATATCTCAATACCACTGTCTTTCTAGACGTAATTTAGTTATCCATTTCCGTATATACATTTCCATTGATATTTGAATTTAGCGCGATTTGTTCAGGTCAAGTCACTAGAAGCGCCACCGTCGAATTGTCTCCCATTTTAGCAAGGCGAAATCCGTAAGTGTCGTGTATTGTCTCTACTGTATTTGAAGCAGCATCGCCATGATTACCAACAGTATGGACATTTGTTGATTTCATTTTTTAAGGACGTCAACATATTGTTCAGTATATAATGTATTTGTAGGAATTGAGCACATTCCTCCCGAATATATTAACAACTGAAACACTTATAATCCTCGGCATCGCTTGCAATATCAGTTTTAGGAAATTGTCAGTTGACTCGCAGTGTGGTATTATTTTTAAGCGCGCGTTCCAAAAAAGCGTGGTATACTGTACTCTCCTAGAATAGTAACAAACATGTATTTCTCTTGTATTTTGGAATGCCCGGGGCATATTGTCACTGGAGCTCAGTATTAGGAGGCAAGTTGACTGAAATGGCGTTTTCTAGAAAAAGGAAGAACAGTGACCTGTAGCAGTCCTTTAAAGAAGTGGATGAAAACTTCACATTATGTAATATGTGCAAACAGAAATTGTCTTAAAAAGAAGTACTTCAAATCTGAATAAATATTTGGAATGCAAGCACCTCTCACTTGCTTTGCCAGAAAGCAGTAGTCAACAATTGGCATGTATCTGATGATACAGACCTGGGATTTTAGACTCTAAAAAAATGTTTTAGGCACTTAAAATGGCCTTTTATAGGTTTTTAAAAGAGAATATAGGCACTTCAAATATGCTTTAAAAATAGGCAGAAAATAGACTTTAAAATATGACAATATAGACCTACACTGTAATGTGATATACTTTTTTTTACGTTAAGTACAGTAATGTGGCTACCCTTTCTAAATAGGAATAGTTGCAAAATGAAGGCATAATTAAACAGGTGTTTATTACAAACAGCTATGAATTAGGAAACAAAAAATTTTCATCAGTACTGTACTAAAATTAAATTAAATGCGGAGTACTGGTATGCGTATTTATTTGTGAGGAACATTCCTACTGCTCTTTTCAGTCATAGTTTGCTTTACAGTACATAACAATTATCTTCTCCTAATTTTCCACAGTCAGGCTGCGTCTTTTGTCTGTTAAAACAATTTTAAAAGCAGAAAAAATGTGCTCTACACCTACAGATGTTGGAGGGGCATAGCAAAATTTACCTACATTTTTCAGTTCAATTTCACTAGGTAGGTCTACTTTTCCCCATCCATTACCTAATGTACCCTTTCCTGCACTGAATTACCTAGATTCTACTGCAATACACTAGCCCACCCGTCTTTTATTTTATCCCTTACTTTACCCCTAGTACTTTGTATAATATTCTCAGCTTCCTCAATTACAAAATATATCTGTTTGAGACTCTACTTTTATTTTTATTTTTGTAATGATTGACTGGAAGAAATCAAAAATTTGCCTGAATATATGCAGAGTTGTCTGTTAAAGGCATATTGTCTATAACAGATGTTCCATATAACACAGGGCAGCTTCCATTGAGGAACCCCAACGGCTGATGATTGGCTGTGGTGGAAAAGAATAGAGGGGAATTTCTCTCAAAAGATGGCTATTCTTGATGGAAGCTTACAGAACACTCTCTTCATTGTTGAAATCAGATTATTTACTGCAGGCAACTTGGCCCTAACTATTTCTGTGAGTCTGTGCAAGGCATGGGCCATGCAAGTAACATGAACATTAAAGAAGGGTAGAAAGTTTTAATGAGAGGTAGAGTAGCAATCATGTAGGAAGCAGCATTGGAGACAAGGAGAAGGTCTTTATAATCATAAACACTCCCGGGATACAACTGGAACCCCTTGTTGATGATGTACACAATGTTTTGCTCTATTTTCTGAAGCTGCTTAGAACAAAGGAGAGCAGTAAATGCCAATTGGGTTCCAGTTTTCCTACTATAAGATTAGCAGTGTACCTGCCCACAGAGTTGCTGGTTTTGTCCACATACAACCCTATGTAAGGACTCCCAAATATCCTCTGTGACTGGCAAAATTACTTCCTATATCTAAGTAGTTTTTCTTTAATGTAGATGTTGAAAGTATGTGTTGTTGGTGTATTTCTGTAAACAAATCTCTGAAAACATGACTATGCTCAGAATTCCAGGGAATATTTTCAGCAACTATAGGGCTCTAAACATATGAGCATAGAAACTACTGTGGATTGTGGGAGGTATACTTTGTGTGAGCAGAGTCTGTCCAATGTTACTTTTCATGGTTGATTTTGCTTTGTGACTCGTACTATCAGCATGCTCTTGTGAAATCTAAAACACAATAATGTGATGAAAATTACAGACTAAGATAAGGAATAGCTAATGAATAAATTTTGTAATTTCGAATTATTTCATTTAAACCACTATTACTTTAAAGTTAATTAAGAACAAGAACACTCCAGGCCTCGAAAGGTCTTGGCTTTCATTTACAGCTCTAGGCTTGCAGATATTAGATAGCTGTGTGGTCAGCACGTCACATCCCTCAAGTGTATTGCCGTGCCTCTGAGACCGCTGCTCATTGTAGCTTCCCCAATTGCCCTCACACAGCTGGGTCAACGCCTTTCCATACCTTACATTTTTCTAAATTACTGCCGGTACTATTATCTAGGGAAAGGTGCACTGGTATCGTTAACCTTACATTAGGTGGCTGAGAATAGTCATTCATCATTATATTTTTCACTTGTGCCAGATAAATGTGTAGAATTTCATTTCCTAGCACATACCAAATAATCGGTTACCGGTACAGTATAAAACACGACTGTTGCCAATATTGATCCTATTTTTTCCTTGACATATTGGTTGAACTTCGGCATGTCTACAAAAAAAGAATGTAAATAATAAAATGATTATGTTTGTACGCCTAGAAGTAAATTGGCAACGACCGTGTCTGTAATGCAACCAAAATGTAGGCTGTTTATTAAATGCAAAACCTTAGGTGGCTGATTTTCTTATAAATGTTTACACAGAGATAGCCTAGTCACAATAACAAGGCATTCTCTTGATCACAAGCTACAAATAACAAGCAGCACGGACGATGCGGTGATTGTGATCACGTCACGACTAAAAATCACTGCTATCAGAAAATCACGATATCAAATCACGCTGTGACTCACAAATCACGGTATCGCTCATCACTACTCTCTGCATCCCCCATATACGTTGCTCAGATATTTCTTTCCATCTGTCCAAAGTCCTACACTCTCACATATATCCACCCCTCCGTCGTTCCACTGCCCTCTCCTGCTTATCCCTTATATGTTGGCCCGGTGTGTATGTTTTGTAGAAGTCGCTGAGACGGCCACTCTAGCGTGAAGATTAGTATACCTTGTGTCCCTGTGCTTTTCCTATATCTCCTAGTCTTGTATACGTATTCCTCACTCTCAGTTGTCTAGGTGATACGTCTTTTCCTGAACTACTTCAAGTGCTTTGAACCTATTTTGTGAGTCCGCTGCATGGTCTACTTCCCTCAATCTTCAAGTACTATACTTCGTACTCAGAAAACTTCACGAACAGAACAGAACCTTGCATGCTGGTAAGGAAGACAGTGTCAAATTATTAAGATAGACTTGTTAACTTGGAAAGTGAACTAGATGAACGTAATCAATGAAGGAAGTTCCTAGTATGTTGAAGCAAGTACAACAGAAACGAAATGAGGTTATGTTGCTACGAGATTATAATAATAATTTAATAGAGCACACAATTTGTGTATATAAAGCAATTACATGTCATTTAAACATAAGTCTACCATAGGCCATTTCTCTTAGAGCATCCCACAACATGGTAACGAGTACAAGTCAAATTACACAGTGCACACACACAACTATCGTCCGGTTCATGAAAGATCCTAGTTTTGCAGAGTTTATAGTGGTATCCATGAATTGCCATAGATTTGATAAAATGTCGGAGATCCTGGTTTGTATTGGCCCATGTTCTATTCGTCATTGCTTCAGTCGAATAGAATTCAGGACAAATATCATTCCTTTTGGCCCTCTTTCATCCAAGAGTTTCTTCCATTGGACTGTATAAGGTAGAGCAAGCTTGAATCTCAAATCTTCAATTAAAAAAGGCTCCTTTGCGAGTTCATAAACCAGTCTTGATATATGGACTGGATATATGGACATATGGACTGGAAATCATTTGGGATAAGCTAACAAAGAATGACCTACACACTCTAGAAAAAGTCAAAGCCCGATTGTTAAAGACAACTCTGTGTGTCCAGATTTACGAGATTATAATAAGAATGTATTGCAGGCTATGCCCGGCTCCATGGCTAAATGGTTAGCGTGCTGGCCTTTGGTAACAAGGGTCCCGGGTTCGATTCCCGGCATGTTCGGGAATTTTAACCATAATTGGTTAATTTCCCTGGCACGGAGGCTGGGTGTAATTGTTGTCTTCATCATCATTATTTCATCCTCAGGTCGCCTACGGGCGTCAAATCAAAAGACCTGCACCTGGCGAACCGAACCTGTCTCCTGGCACTAAAAGCCATACGCCAGATGTTTTGCATATTGTTCAGTAGATCACAGGAACAATTGGTTCCTCAGGTCCTCAACATAGAAGGTCCCCTTGGTTAGTACGTAAACCATTCTTGTATGTGCTGATTTTCCCACTCTCAGTGCATTCTTAACGAAGTGTGCTTTGACGCCTTCTATTTTTTCGAAGTCCCTAAATTTAAGACGTTCCCAGATGAGTTCTAATCCATAAGATAGTATAGGGGATATGGTGGTGTTAAAAAGTCTCACAGCTGTAGCAAAGGACAGTAATGGCAAGTTCTTTATGGCTGAGATTGTTCTTGTAGCTGCTGCGGTTCTTTCTTGGACATTGTAGTAGTTTGCAGGGTAATTCCAAGATATCTAAAATGACATTGTAGTAGTTTGCAGGGTAATTCCAAGATATCTAAAGTGGTTGATGATTTTCAGTGGTTCTCCATTGAGGGTAAGAGAGTCTCTACCTGAGATTTTTCCTCCCTTTTGAAATGTCATTTGGACTATCTTATCCAAATTTATTGTCAGGCAATTTTTCTTCACCCACTTCTTCAACTGTATTAAAGCACTTTGTAGGTCTTTTCTATTTTGTGACCCGATCACCATGTCATCTGCGTATAAGATAAGTTTTGTATCCGTTGTGCCCTGAAGGATGTCTGTAATACAGGCTGTAGTGATGTTAAACACTAGAGGGCTCATTCGATCCCCCTGCGGGACTCCATTTGTTTGTTCGAAAAACCCAGATACATCGACTGTGTCCTCAATCTGCACAAAATTAACTGATAAGATGTTTTCTATTGCTCTAACAAGTGGACGTGTTAATCCAATCATGTCTTTTATCTTTGTAATCAATATTTCTCTGTGTAGTGAATCGAATGCTTTCGTGTAGTCAATAAAGACAGCAAAGTATTTTATGTTTGGGTGCCTCAGAGCTTCTTCTATTTCCTCCATTAAGTATTTGATGGCTTGTATTGTGTTTCTACCATGTACAAAACAAAACTGGCACTCAGGAATATTAGCTAAAGTCTCCAGTTTTGATGCTAGTATTTTTGAGTATATCTTGAAGATATTATTTTCCAGTGCGATTCCCCTGTTTGAGTTTGGTTCGCCTGTATCCCATTTCCTTTGTATAGTATTCTGATGGATGATTTTCTCCAGCACTCTGGTATTGTTCGAGATCTGAGGCATTTTGTCCACACCGGTATCATTATCTCTTGTTACTGTTTTAGGTGTTCCATGTGTATATGGTGTGGACCTGAAGCCTTTTTGTTTTTTGACTTATCGTCTCTGCGATTTCTGTGGGTGCTATTTGCATTATTTGTACCGATTGTTGTATTGAGGGCCTTTCATCCATTTTGAATGCACATGTTTCGTTCTCCTGGTTCAATACCTTTTTACAGTGTTTCTACCATCTGTCCATTGGGATTTCCTTTGGTCTTACAGCAGTTTTCCTTCTGAGTGGCAGGAAGGGTCCAATTTTGCTTCTTCCGCTAATCATTTTGCCTCTGTTTCCAAGTAGTGGGATTTCTTCAATGCCAAGAGTTTCTTATAGTCTCTCCAGTGTGTGGCTTGTAGCTATCTTTCCGAGTCCCTGGCCCTTGCCTCAATGTAAAAACCTTAGGGTTTCTTTTCTTTTGTTGTAACATTTGCCGTCGAACCATGGTTTGATTTTCTCTCCTTTGCTGGTATAATTGCCTCCCTTATCAGATCTGTAGCAGTTTGCGTTGCTTCGTTCAGATGCCTTTCGTTCAGATGCCTTTCTTGTATTAGGTGTTCTGCTAATGTAAGTGCTCCCCTTGTCTGTAGTTTTTCAATTTTCAATCTTCTTCATTTTTCTCCCTGTCCATATAGGCCTACTTATTGGGTATGGATTTCATAATTGTAATGTCGGTCGCAACTAGTATATGTTTCCTTATCGGGACTGCACCCGAGTTCCAGAGAACTTCCTGCTTCTGTATGGTTATTGCAGATCCTTTGTACAAGATACGGTCTAGCCTATAGTATTACTCGTGCAACTTTTAATGATATTTGGTGTTATAAGGGTAAGGAGTAGGGAGGGAGCTCTCCTGGTTCCAGTAATATTGCCATCTGAATGGAAATTAAATCTGAATTGCTAATATGATCGATCAATATGAATTTTCGAAACCTTTATTATCTTAAGCCAACAACTGTGTCACATACACACTATACAACATTATATAACATTTCTCGATGGGAATCTTGTTCCTAGCATGAATTCTATAGTTTGGCTTTGCTGTGTAAACAACAGTACTAGTACGTAAAGTGTACGCCAAATGTCTTACAGCAATGCATAAGCAATTCATAGTTTGTGTTTCAAAGGTTGCCAATATGAATCTCGAAGATAACCGAGGTGTACCGATTCAGCACTAGGGAGTCCATGTATCCCTAGAAATTGCGGAGTAATACTTGAACCATTGACTGTAAAGTATGTTTTTTCTTCTTTCTTATTTATTAGGTTGAAACTCTCCTCCGGTAGCATCTCAAGGATCAGTTTTGACTTTTGAATCGGTTTATCAATTCTGCAATTGATGTCCCTTGCAATAATGTTACTTCGACGTCGATTCAGTGCGTTAGACAGCAGAGATGATAATTTTAGTGGTAGTGATGTAGTTCCCAATAGAACTTGTGAAAATACGAGTAGTTTAATGAAGAAGAAACAATTAGAGCCTTCAGTGCATATTTATAGTGACAATCACAGAAGAGGACTTACCGTGAAAAATTAAGCAGAGAAGTAGTGTTGGGACAATTCGAGGTAGTTTGTCCGGCTCCATGGCTAAATGGTTAGCGTGCTGGCCTTTGGTCACAAGTGTCCCGGGCTCAATTCCCGGCAGGGTAGGGAATTTTAACCATAATTGGTTAATTCCGCTGGCTAGGGGGCTGGGTGTATGTGTCGTCTTCATCCTCATCACGACGCGCAGGTCGCCTACTGGCGTCAAATCGAAAGACCTGCATCTGGTGAGCCGAACTTGTCCTCGGACACTTCTGGCACTGAAAGCCATACGCCATTTAATTGTTTTTTTTTTTTTTTCAATGTAGTGTATATCCTGGAGCTGCTACTTCTGTGATAACGGCAAGTGTTCCCGAAAAATGTGAAAAACTGAAGAAACATGACTGTGATTTTGTGTGCAGGTTTTTATGATTACCGGTATATAGTATAAATGATGTTTATAGAAATGAAGCTGACAGTGCTATTAAACTCCTAAATTCAACAGATGTGTTAGTTATGAAATTACTCCAGAATGGTCTTGTGTGAATAAGAAAATTGACAAAACAAACATTTGATTAGTATCTTTAAGTACTCTAATAAAGTTAAGATGGTACTCTTAGGTAAATTTTACAAGGCATGGTATGCATGTGGGTCTTGTGTGTTTGACCCCCATATATATGTTGTTAATGCAACAGATTTTGTTCTTGCAGGTCCTCGCCCAACACTTCTTTCACTGAAGAGTAAGTTCCTTCCAGCATTTCCTATGGTGAAAAATGGAAGAAGTAATTAAAATATTTGTAGTTCATAATGAAGTACATTTTTATTTAGGGTCAGTCAGGGTAATTATGAGACCAAAAAAAAAAAGGAAAAAATGACACTCAAATTTCTCTGCTCTGATTAATGATCTCAACACTTTGCATGAATGATGTTTTATATTAGTCTTGTATCCATTATGATAAAATAATTGAAAAGTCTCTGAACTATATGTCTACCAGTAGACAAGTTTTTCCTGACTGGTGTCTTTTCTAACTAAAAAAATTTCAGCCGTTGCACTTTGTATTTTGTTACTCTGGCTCAGTCCCAAAATCCAGGAAAGTGTTTGTGCTTTTATTTGGTAGGGTAAGGGAGAATCCTCTTTTTCAGCTTGAAAACACAATTTTATGTTTTTGATTTGAGAAGAAAATTCATTTTTAAGAACAGGGGTAAATATGAGACATTATGAGGGTAAAAGTGAGACACTTCTAAGGGGAAAATGAGACACTTGTTACACTTGTTTCTGTACCTAAATACTTATCCTACTTTCAAAAATCAAACGCACTGACAAAACCATGATCAAGCGAAAAAGTAGACCCAACAGCAAAGGTGATAACATCTGAAGAGTATTGTCAGCTTGCGAGAGAAAAACAGAAACCAGTTCATAAGAAGAATAGAAAAGTTGATTCTTCCGACTCAGCTTCAAGCAAAGACAAAGAATGGCAAGGTAGCGGTGGCAGTCTTGATGAAGTTAGTCTACTAGACACAGGTACTGTGGAAAGGACCCTAGCAGATGAAGTAAACCCGGGTGACTTTTTACTTATACTTTTTGAAAGTTGTGGAAAGCGGCATCCTTTCAATATAAACATGTTGCCACTGTTCAGAAAGTTCTGTAAGGTGGAGACATGCACATTATGTGTCTCAATTGTGTGGACAATAACAAAACTGCGTTAGGCTTAACGAAAATGACATATCCGTTGTGGAAAAGTCAAAATTGCCTGTTCCAATAAAAGCAGGGAAAGATAGAGGCATTACCTTTGCATTCCTGGAAACAGTTGATGTTTTTGAAAAAAAAAACTAGAACTACAGTTTCTGTTAACCCATTTTTAACCAAGTGAAATGTCTAATTTTTTCACCATTCTGATTACAATGTAACATAAATTCAGACATAAAGCTCAGGTACCATTTCATTAGATGGTATAATGTCAACAATCTATACTACATAATTTTTGTCAGGAAAATGTATAAAAATATATCTCAAGCCTAAATTTTGTGTTATCGAAACATGGCCATTTTGTTCCTATAATAAAACTGAAGAAAGAGTTGCAAACTATCATAGCCAGATTTTTTTCTGTCTTCCTTTGACCCTAAACTGTCTCACAATTACCCTATTAACTCCCCGACATGATTTTACAGTCTACTACGATACTGTCTCACCTTTTCCCTGGGTTGTCTCAGAATTTCCCCTTTTGTGGGTTAAAAATGAGGCATACATTTATAGTTATTTTTCAAAAGTTAATGAATATATAGTAATTTGTTGTTTCCATTGTTTTTTGTAACACCAGTCACAATTTATTATGATTATTTGCATAATGGTCACTGTTGTAGTTTGTAATTTATGAACAAAGTTGTAAAAAATGTCTCATATTTACTCTGACAGCACCTTGTGACCTGGCAACAAGTGTCTAAGATTAAGGGACTTCATGAATTCTTGAAATGTCACATTTTCCACAATAACAAATTGTTGCTTATGATCTGTTGAATTTTATCAAGTAGCCATTGATTTTCATTTTGTCATCACTTTCCTTGGCATATGTCTGCATATTGCTACTGGTAGTGGCTTTGCTGGCCTCAAGACTGTTCTTATGGAATTGTTTTAGGTAAACAAGGAGAACTGACATCCCTACACCAGTGGAATATGATCACCCTCACTGTATGTAGCCTGTGTTCTGCTCTCATTCCTCTTGGAAAAGCTGCCACTTATCCAATTTTAATTATTTGCATAAATAACATAGAATGGAAGTTAAATAGAATTAAGTAATTTAATAGATAGATACTTACCAGATATTGTAATAGGAGTTGAATCATGTCTGAGAAATGATATAATGGATGCAGAAATGTTCTCATGGAACTGGAGTGTGTATCGTAGAGATAGGATGGGAATGGTAGGAGGACGAGTATTCATTCTGGTGAAAGAAGAATTTGTAAGCTACGAAAAAGTTAAAGATGACATACATGAAATTCTAGGTGTAACGCTCATCTCTAAAGATAATAGGCAACTTGATGTCTTTGGAGTGTACAGACCGGGAAAGGGTAGCGCTGATACTGATTCAGAATTATTTGATAAGATAATCAGCTATGTGGGAAACTATAAGGAAAGGAACGTGATTGTTGCGGGTGATCTCAATTTCTTTCTTAATCTGCTTACCCTCCAGGGTTAGCTTTTCCCTCGGACTCAGCGAGGGATCCCACCTCTAACGCCTCAAGGGCAGTGTCCTGGAGCGTGAGATATTGGGTTGGGGATACAACTGGGGAGGATGACCAGTACCTCGCCCAGGCGGCCTCACCTGCTATGCTGAACAGGGGGCTTGGTGGGGGATGGGAAGAGTGGAAAGGATAGGCAAGGAAGAGGGAAGGAAGCGGCCGTGGCCTAAAGTTAGGTACCCTTGCGGCATTTGCCTGGAGGAGAAGTGGGAAACCACAGAAAACGACTTCCAGGATGGCTGAGGTGGGAATCGAACCCACCTCTACTCAGTTGACCTCCCGAGGCTGAGTGGATCCCGTTCCAGACCTCGTACCACATTTCAAATTTCGTACAGAGCCGGGAATCGAACCTGGGCCTCTGGGGGTGGCAGCTAATCACACTAACCACTACACCACAGAGGCGGACGATCTCAGTTTACCAAATGTAAATTGGGAAGGTAATGCAAACGGCAGGAAGCATGACCAAGAAATGGCAAATAAGTTAATATGAGAAGGACATCTGATTCAGAAAGTGATGGAACCAACTAGAGGGAAGAATATTCTTGATGTGATGCTGGTAAAACCAGATGAGCTCTTTAGAGAAACCAAAGTAATAGATGGTATTAGTGATCATGAAGCTGTTTTTGTGGTAGTTAAAAATAAATGTGAAAAAAGGAAGGTATTAAAATTAGGACTATTAGGCAGTACCATATGGCTGATAAAACAGGCATGAGGGAGTTTTTAAAAAGTAACTGTTGTTACAAGATATTGGATCATTCCGTATTGACGGTTTTTACTTTACAAAGGTGAAAAATGAGAGTATCCTCCTAATTCAATACAATAAATATTCCGTTATTAGACGGAGTAAACAAATTCAAACATGTTTCGGCTCGTTTGAGCCATCTTCAGTGAAAAATGAGGGGAGTTTGAAATAATTTACATAATATAAGTTGAAAAAATGCTAAAAAACATAATGAAGGAGCAAATGAAAAAACAAACAAAAGAGAGCCTAGACGGAAACAAAATTAGCACAAATATACAATGTTTACATCAATATGCGGAGCAAAAAACAACTCACTGCGACAAAATTCAGCGAAAAGGTGTTAATTTAAAATAATAATTGAAACTAAAAACTGTGTTAACCTAAGAAAACAAAGGAATGAAAAAACAAATGATGCAGATGGAAATGAACAATAGTAGCAGAAGAAGTAGTAGAAGCAGTAGTAATAGAAACTTTTTCCACATTCACTTTCAATAATAGTAACATTTACCAAATTTCTAATATTTTTAAGGAACACAACATCAAAATAGCTTATAGAACCTCCCACACCAACTCCAAACTCATTTTCAATCCACACACTGTCAACAATAACTATAACAACATTAACAACAAATATTTGAACTCTGGAGTTTACAAATTAAAATGCCAATCCTGTAATTCCAGCTATATTGGACAAACAGGTCGCAATTTTGTCATAAGATACGCCGAACATCGCAACGCTCTCAAATATAATCGTTTCTCAGCTGTCAGTGAACATCATAAAGCATCCAGCCACGAATACACTTCAATAGATAAAGACCTCAAGATCTTGCATTATGAGCAAAAAGGCACCTTGCTCAACATTCTCGAGAGCATCCACATCGATTTAGATCAGTTTGTGAACCCCTCACAATTTAAATGAAGTCAGTGAGAAAAAGAACATTCTACTTGAAACATTCATTCCATATATTTGTCAGAATTTCCATAACACAAACAAACCCCACCTCCATCTCTCCAACTCACCACCACTCCCCCCTCCTCACACCAGCCTTGGACCACCCCTTCCCCCTCCGCTCCTTCCATCCTAGCAAACACAGTCGAACCAACAATAGACTCGATCACGCGAACGAGACCGCTAATTTGAGAGGACAACCACCTGCTAAACACCGTAAGTTTAAGCTTTCTTCACACCCATTCTACACTTTTTACTTATCACCCCACGTTTCTCACACAACCACATTTTTCCATTACAGATTAGAACTTCATTGACGGTTTCCACTAGATCACTTACAGTTTACTATACATCTGTCTTCTACCTAACACGGCTTCTCAATTTTATATCGCGGCCCTTCCGACCCTTTATAATAAGGCAAGACACCAGCCAACATTATGGAACAATAATCAAGAAAGGGACCGCTAGATTGAGAAGATATTGAGAATGCTGCTGTTTCTAAAGCTTTAAATTTCATTGGTGCTTTTTCCTTGTCACAGGCTTTTCGCCTGCACATTATATCAGGCTTGGTTTCTCAAAAATGTTTGCTCCCGCTCCCCTCCTGACCAATTTAATGTGATGGGTTTCTACAAAGATGATTTTCGACAGTGATTTCAACCTGTTTTGTTATTGTTACTAAACAATATTTTGTAAACTATGAGGTCCACAACCTCACCATGTGCTACTATTGTTCATTTCCATCTGCATCATTTGTTTTTTCATTCCTTTGTTTTCTTAGGTTAACACAGTTTTTAGTTTCAATTATTATTTTAAATTAACACCTTTTCGCTGAATTTTGTCGCAGTGAGTTGTTTTTTGCTCCGCATATTGATGTAAACATTGTATATTTGTGCTAATTTTGTTTCCGTCTAGGCTCTCTTTTGTTTGTTTTTTCATTTGCTCCTTCATTATGTTTTTTTAGCATTTTTTCAACTTATATTATGTAAATTATTTCAAACTCCCCTCATTTTTCACTGAAGATAGCTCAAACGAGCCGAAACATGTTTGAATTTGTTTACTCCGTCTAATGACGGAATATTTATTGTATTGAATTAGGAGGATACTCTCATTTTTCACCTTTGTAAAGTGAAGTAACTGTTGATCGGTGGAAAACGGTAAATAAAAATGTAAACAGACTCTGGGATGGGTTTAAAGCAATTGTTGAGGAATGTGAAAATAGGCTTGTACCTTTAAAGGTGGTAAGGAATGGTAAAGATCCACTATATTGGAACAGAGAAGTAAAGAGACTAAGAAGGAGGTGCGGGTTGGAAAGAAATAGACTTGGAAATGGCTGTGGAAGTAAGGAGAAATTGAAGGAACTTACTAGGAAATTGAATCTAACAAAGAAGTCAGCTAAGGATAACACGATGGCAAGCATAATTGGTGGCCATACTAATTTTAGTGAAAAATGGAATGGTACGTATAGGTTCTTTAAGGCAGAAACAGGTTCCAAAAAGGACTCTGGAGGAATCATTAATGAACAAGGGGAGTGTGTATGCGAGGATCTTCAAAAGGCAGAAGTATTCAGTCATCAGTATGTAAAGATTGTTGGTTACAAAGATAATGTCCAGATAGAGGAGGTGACTAATACTAAAGAAGTATTACCTATGACAACAATGACATATACAGTAAGATACAAAAGTTGAAAATTTGAAAAGCAGCTGGAATTGATAAGGTTTCGTGGGATATACTAAAGACAATGGGTTGGGATATAGTACCATATCTGAAGTACTTGATTATTATTTTCATGAAGGAGCTATACCATATGAATGGAGAGTTGCTATAGTAGCCCCTGTGTATAAAGGAAAGGATGATAGACATAAAGCTGGAAATTACAAGCCAGTCAGTTTGACATGCATTGCATGAAACCTTTGGGAAGGCATCCGTTCTGATTATATTAGACATGTTTGCAAAATTAATAACTGGTTTGACAGAAGACAGTTTGGGTTTAGGTAAGGTTATTCCACTGAAGCTCAGCTTGTAGGATTCCAGCAAGTTATAGCAGATATCCGGGATTCAGGAGGTCAAAAGGACTGTACAGCGATTGACATATCTAAGGCATTTGATAGGGTAGATCATGAGAGACTACTGGCAAAAATTAGTGCTTTTGGACTAGAAAAAAAGGGCGACTGAATGGGTGGCTATATTTCTAGAAAATAGAACTCAGAGAATGAGTAGGAGAAGCTTTATCTGACCCTGTAATAATTAAGAGGGGAATTCCTCAAGGCATTATTATTGGACCTTTGTTTCTTATATAAATCAATATATGTGTAAAGAAATGGAATCAGAGATAAGGCTTTTTGCAGTGATGTTATTCTGTACAGAGTAATAAATAAGTTACAAGATTATGAGCAACTGCAAAATGACGTCGATAATGTGAGATGTACAGTAGGCAATGGGTGATAATAAACAGGGTTAAAAGTCAGGTTGTGAGTTTCACTAATAGGAAAGGTCTTCTCAGTTTTTATTACTGCGTTGATGGGGTGAGAGTTCCTTTTGGGATCACGTAAGTATCTAGGTGTTAATATAAGGAAAGATCTACATTGGGTTAATTACATAAATATGATTGTAAATAAAGGGTACAGATCTCTCCACATGGTTATGAGGGTATTTAGGGGTTGTAGTTAGGATGTAAAAGAGAAGGCATATAAATCTGTGATAAGACCCCAAATAAAGAATGGTTCCAGTGTATAGCACCCTCACCAGGATTACTTGATTCAAGAACTGGAAAAAATCCAAAGAAAAGCAGCCTGAGATGTTCTGGGTGATTTCCGACAGGAGAGTAGCGTTACAAAAATGATGCAAAGTTTGGGAGAAAGGAGACGAGCTGCTCAAGTAAGTGGTATGTTCCAAGCTGTCAGTGGAGAGATAGCGTGGAATGACATCAGTAGACGAATAAGTTTGAGTGGTGTCTTTAAAAATAGGAAAGATCACAATATGAAGAAAAAGTTGGAATTCAAGAGAACAAATTGGGGCAAATATTCGTTTATAGGAAGGGGAGTTAGGGATTGGAATAACTTACTAAGGGAGATGTTCAATAAATTCCCAATTTCTTTGCAATCATTTAAGAAAAGGCTAGGAAAACAACAGATAAGGAATCTGCCACCTGGGCGACTGCCCTAAATGCAGATCAGTAGTGATTGATTGAACATTGCTACTCCACTCCGTTGGTTACAAGATACCTTCACTCGGTTAACTGTTTGCAAGTTGCACCACGCAAATAAGTTTGAGAGGAAAGACAACCCGAGACAGCATTGCTGACTTTTCTCTATTTCATGCAAAAGGTAATTTTGGACTTGACAAGAAAGTTCTTGTCACCAATAAATACAGTTGTACGAGAAAGTTCAACTATTTGTTCTTCAGTTTTCATTACTTCATCTCCTATTTCATGGGATGACAATATCATCTTGCCGAGGATGGTGATCGTTCTATTGCCGCTAGTAAAATAAATTTGTATTGTGACCATTGAAATACTGAACAAACTGTCATTATTGACACCTTCACAGCCTCATTTTATTAATATGGTCAAATCAGCATCAGAATCCCTTTGTTTGAAAGACCTCTTCTTAGATTTTACATTACAGTACATGATACAGTGTGATCAACAAGTGGTTTTACAGGCACTTTGGCCAAAATATCATTTACCAGTATGTCAGATGGTTAACACAGCCTTTTAGTCTCTCTAACTTTGCAGTAAGATGGGTATACATTAGATTTTGATTGATTTTGAATAACATCATACTGGGTCAACGGGATATTGGCACAAACGATCAGCGTAAGTTCTTGATTGGGAGATAATTATGGCGGATCTTCTTTAGAAGAATTTAGGGTGTTTTTCATTTGTAGACCTTTTGTCGAAGAAGCAGCTGATAGCTCTTTTACAATCACAACTGAGATCCGTTTTCTGAGGCAACTCCTCTTTGCTCAGTTGTAGGAGAAAGTTTGATGTTGTAGATTTTCCACTGATATTAGTCGGACCTGTTGAACCGTGTCAATAACATTTTGCAGTATTTTCATGCTTTATGGAAGCCACACGGTGCTGTTCTTTTCCTATGTCCGGAAGCTTTTACGTATCTCACTTGAGTGTTATGTGCACACTATCAAATTGTAGCTGTCAAGCTGTGTTCAGTAGGTCCTCAAATACGTCAGCCTCATGTCGGCTGATTTACTGGTACGTTAAAAGAACTCCTGCGGGACTAAATTCCGGCACCTCGGCATCTCTGAGAACCTTAAAAGTAGTTAGTGGAACATAAAGCAAATAACATTATTTATATTATTAGCTATGTAGAGTATCTTTTTGGAAATTGGGAACATCAACTTAGAACCAAATAAAGGCAATTAAAATGGAAAATTAGGAATCTACTTTAATTTTTATGACCTAATTATTGCGTGAACAAACAATTTCTTATGTATGGATTTTCAGTTTTATAGTTCTCACAAAATTGCACCTATTTGTGCAGAATTTCATTTTGAGGTAAACACTCACATTGTAGCCTAGATCTTGAAAGTTCAGCATGACTGTGTTGTGAAAAGTGCAAAATATCATATATCAGTGGCCTTTTCTGTTATAGGTCTAAGAAATGGGAGACAAAACAGGACTTTCGGATGCCGAAGCCAAAGAACTGTGCAAAAATGCTGATCCAGAAACTAAGGTATTGCAGTGTTAAAGTTATTTATAATTTATTCTGTTTTTTTGCATTGTAAATGGTGTTAATGAATCCCTATATGTAATCCTTTTTTTTTAAATATGAAATTGTTGACATATGTCAACAGCCATCATTATTAATTCTGTCTTTAAGTATGTGTTTCATTCTGGCCTGTTTTTTCACCTATTTTTTATAGTACAGAGTATGGTCAATCTGGGAGGTGCTTCCACTGTTGAGAGGTAGTTGAACAGTGTTGTGTAATGGATACTTACATGAAAAAGAGTACAACATGGTGAGATTCAATCATAGTGCAAGGAGGATTCGTGGTTTATTAGCTTCATTAGCAGTGTTCTCCTCAGAGATTTTTGTCAGCCGGATGGCAGGAATAAGTGGCCGAGTGGGGGAATACTACTTCAAAAACGAATGATAAAATTTCAATCTATTCCCCTTAGGCATTAACAATAATATCAGAGAGGTAATCATTAACTGCAAAATTGAACTACCGTATTTAGCCGAATAATCCCCGCCGTCGAATAATGCCGCAGCCTCATTTTAGGAAGGCTCATTTTGCAAAAAAATGAAATGAACTAAAATTCCTTCCATGGAAAGAGTAACGTAGGCATAAACAAACATTTCGTATCACTCTGCAAGGTCTACGTGGTCTTTATGCAAATATGAACATGTAAATTTGGATATAGCTGCTTTGCCTGAGATGATAAAAATACATTATTACAGCTATGAAATATATTTTCCATGAAAATGAGAAAGTAGGCCTACTTACGTGACAGGTATTTCATTAATCTGAACTTGCAATAGGCTCGATTCCCTGTAGATGGGAAGATTCGTTGTCTCTTGCATCACTAGAATCCTCTCCTAAATTACTTACAAGTTCGTCACACTCCACGTCTAAAACACTTCTCACACGTGGTCTCTTTTTACTGGACAGTAACACGACCGGTGGTGGATAATTCTTTTCGTGCAATGTAAACACTTGAAATAGACACACCGGCAAAATCTGATGTTAGTTTTGCGATATAGTAAAACCTCGTTAATTCAAAGTCTTTGTAATACAGAAATCAGACTTCCAATTACGTGATTTCGAATTAACAGCCATCTTGTAATTCAGAAATGCCAACCCTCGCCAGTTTTAGCGGATTCTGCTTTTCCGCGGACTGCCTGCTACGTGATATTGTGGCATTCCTTAAAACACTGAATACAAAAGAATTACGATTTCACTCTATTTTCAACTATGAAACTCGCTATAGACACACTGAACTGAGTGAAAGTGCAGAAAGCTACCCCTGCACTGAATATTGAATTTTCACAACCGCATTGTAATCGAAACAGACTTTCAACCTATTAGATCATGTTCCAGATATTCAGTACGTTCTGAAGACTCGTTCTATCGTGACGCGGAGAAATTTTGAATTTAAATTACTCTGTAAAATACGGTACTATTTAAAAAAATGTAAAGTCAGTTTAGAAGTAAAAGTGTGAATTGTTTTCTGTTTAAATATGACATATGGGGACAGTTTTCTTCCATCTATGGTTGCACAAAGCATACACTCAGCATCGAAACCTAGGTGGGCCAGGAGCATGTTGGCAACCTTGACGCAAATAAAACCTGCGCCCAATTTCATGCCTCAAATTTTTTTAAAAAAAATATGCGGGGATTATTCGCATAAATACGGTATTTTACTGTTATCACAAAGAAGACAAAATATGATATCTCTTTTTCTACCATTCCAAAATTGAAATTTACTTTTAGCGTGATACTTTAGATGTTTGTTTGTTGTCTGAATTCTGTTGAGTCTGGTTCCTCTAGTGAAATCAGCATCAAATTGTTGAGTGTGATCTGCCTCATACGATTCCTCAAACAGGGTTTTAACTCTCTTCAAAGCCGAAAATCCCCTTTCATATTCAGCTGTGCTCACAGTTCAATAGCAGCTAGTCTTGCTAAATTTGGAAAAGATTCCTTAAGCTCTCATGTTGTTGCAAACTTCATCATTATTTGTTTAGGTCTTAAACTGATGTAGGACTCTCCTTGCAACATTTTTGATGCAACAGACCATTCCAGTTTAGCGCTATTGTAATTTATGACTGGAGGGCTTCACAGTAGAAATCAAGAAGCAACTCAGAAGCTTCATTCTGATCTTGACTTTTTGCATTAAACACTCTTGAAAAGTAGGAAATAATGGGCATATCTGGAAATCTGTGTTTTAGATGTTGGATAACAGTATCTATGTACTTGTCATAAATTGTTGTCTTGAAGGTCACATTGACATCTGAATAAGTTCTGTGGAAGTCTGACCATTCACTTGCAAGATGGTGATTGAGACTTTGAAAATGATTTCCTGGAGTGTCTTTCAATTGTAAGACGCTGAGTTTTGTGACTTCTAAGATGGGGTCAATTTCTGTCAAGTCAATATATTGCATTTGCCAAGCTCTAGACAGAAGAGGTAAGATATCTGAAAGCATCATAATTGCATCTAAGAAATTGTATGTTTTCATGCACTTGTTTAAACCTTCAGCTGTAATGTTATTCTTTTCATTGGCCTCTCTTTGAAGTGCAGCAACAATACTCACCATAGATCTTCTTAGAGACTGTACAGCAGTCATGAGACAACCATCTAGTATCACTGGCCGTTTTTAGTTTAATTTGAAGGCTGCCCATGATATTCTGGGTTTCAGTTAAATGAGACATCTGACTGGGGAATTTTGAAAGAAAAAAAAAAAATTGTCTTAAAATATCATTAAACTTCAATAAATAAGGCACTTCAGCTGCTGCCTGGGCACTAGCAAGTGCCAATCTGTGATTTATGCAGTGACAGTTTACCATGAGTCCATTTGTTTTTTCTCTTAGCAGTGTTACTACTCCCTCTTGCTTACCAATCATTACAGCTGTCTCATCACTCATCAGATACTAGACCTACCAAATTACAAGTTTTTAACTCTACATTTTCAAGGGTTTCAGTTAGTTTATTTGTTATGGTCTCAGTTTTACCATCAATGATGTTGCAGGTTGACACACAACTAACATTAACCTCTTTTCAAGTTGGTTGACATATTTTATGTACACAGTAAGTTGCTTCAGTACGGATATATCTGTAGGTTCATCACACAGAACACTGAAATAATCTGGTGAATTTCACATCTAATTTCTGTAGCTATAACATCAAGTAACTCCAGCATTATTCTTTCTGAAGTATAATTAGCATTATCACCAATATTAAGATGCTTTAAGTATGTATATCCCATAGCCTTGCAGTGTTCGAGCAATTTTCATACATAATGTAGTGTGTGGTAGTTAATTTTTTGCCAACCAATACATTGATCTTAGGGTTCCAAGAAAAGCATCTCTCTGTAAATTGTTTAAAATAGAAACTGATTTTTCTATTTTCCCAAATCCACTTTCTTCAAATGCATGTCTTTCACTTAAGTTTGAACAAGAATCGGTATGCATCTTGCTTTGTTCATGGTCAACTAAACTCTCCTTTCAACGTCTTGCACATGGTATAGTCACCCAAGTCACTTCCTTTGTCATTTTCTTCAATGATCATCTTATACATGTGGAACATAACATACCATTTTCCTTCACAACTAACCACATAAATTGCTTTAACCAACCATTGCTGATGCCTGATAGGCGGTGTTTAGAAGAGTTTTTCACTTCTGGTTTTTCATTTTGAATACTTTCCACTTCACCAGATGAGCCAGCCTCAGCAATATCCTTTTCGGAAATCTCATCCAGTGCTGACTTATTACTTTTACTAGGTTCTTTCTTAAAGAAACTTAGAAGAGTGTATGTTTGACTGTATTTCCTGTTCATTTTGAGAACACAAAATTTACATAACATCAGCTTCATGGTCTGTATCGCACTTCAATAGATTCACAATTAAGTACATTATTTTCCACCTAGTCGATACAATGATTGCTTAAGGCAATTTAATGGTTAAAAGTGGTACATGTTTCGTATATTATCAACATCTTCAGCCACACAACACTGTTCAGATGAAAAATATATAAATATAAAAATAATGCTTTAGAGGAACATAAGATGTTAATTTTAAGGACACTTCCTCTAAAGCATTATTTTGTCAATTTATATATTTTTCATCTGAACAGTGTTATCTGGCTGAAGATGTTGATAATATACGAAACATGTACCACTTTTAACCATTAAATTGCCTTAAGCAATCATTGTATCGACTAGGTGGAAAATAAAGAAATACTTAATTGTGAACACAAAATTTGGCATCAAGAACACGAAGAAATGCAACAGGCAGTTCAGTTTAGCTAATTCCTGCCTGAAATTGAAAATAATACCAATATTCGTGTTGAATTAGAAAGTAAAGCACAAGTAGAAAACACTTACATTAACAATAGTTAAAATGTAATTAAATTGGAACTGTAAATCAACTGAAGTCCAATGTTAGCAGTAGTAATTGTTAAAGAAAGTAAAAGAACACCGAACAAACAGATTTGCTTCAAAAACAACTAAGTTGGTGACACTGAACACTAATATGTACTCTATCGATTCCTGTGTTTCATATTCAATTGTAGATCGATATTTTCCGTCAAAATAGCTGCCGTAGCAAATGCGTAATACCAAATACTGTATTAAAGCAAAACGTTGTGCTGAGCTAGCGATGTAGTAAGTCGAACAAGTCTCGAGTCGAATCCTATGCCTGGAAATGGACACTGCTCCAGAATCGAGTCCTTGGGAATACACGTCGGTATCTCTGATTGTTCGTAAAATTACTTGTAACAACAAAACTAGCGGGAATGAAATCGTGATATAACGAAGGAAGTATGTTTAAAATAGTGCTTAATGACTCCAAAACAATGATATGGTTCAGTATATGCAAAGTACATATATTTCAAATCAAGAATAAAATAATTAACACAACCCCAAACTCAGTTAAATCTTAATTTACGATAATCTCACTAAATATTCGCCTTACCACTTCATGAAATGAAGTAATGAAGGACTAATGTACAGTAGCTGCTAGTGATATTGTTGCCCGGCTGTGTGGCTCAGATGGTTGAAGAGCTGGCTTTCTGACCCCATTGTGGCAGATTTGATTCTGACTCAGTCCGGTGGTATTTGTATCCCGTTACGTAGAACAACCCGAAACAACCACGGTAACGGCAGCAATATTAAGCAACAACTAGCTGGTATACAAATGAGCTAGTTAAATAACACAAACAGGAAGTGAAACATACACCCACCAAACATCATTAACAAGAACAGAAGAGGACTTACCTGTAATGATGAAGAACCTGGTATCAAACACTAGCTTTAGAAAGAAAAACAACCAGTATTTAATTTAGAGGAAAATAAAAATGATTTATTTAAAAGAAATTAAATTGAAATTTAAAACCAGGAAATGTCAACACAGGAGAGGGAAAACATAGACCAAAAATTAATTTAGGGAAAAATAATTAAATAATAGTTTACATTACCAAACATGGTCAACCAAAGAAGATTTTTTTTTTTAAAGAACTAAGAGGCCTCAGTATATTAAAATGTGCAACCTTAACCACGGAGTTCTGTCCAACAGGAAGAAACCCCAACTGCACAGACAGAGTAATCGGAACGACGCTTCATACAAGTAGCAAAGGTGGAAATTAAATACGATACCGGAAAAACAGTATCAACATTACATTTAAGCAAGGGGAAAATAATTCAATTAATTAGAAATGCCACACGAGTTAGTAAACTCAGAAACCAGCCAAAATTATCATCATGCCTACTTCCATCTTTTTTTTTAAAAACAATCCGTTGTTACCGGTCGTCATAGCAATGAATGCCATGAATCCAAGCGTAAATAAGGTAACCACGGAAACCAAGACGGAACAATTAGGAAAAAAAAGCATAATTCAACGCGAAAGAAAAAAGGAGGATTCCAGAAAATAAAAATAAGAACAGAAAAAAATTTTAATAAGATTTCCTTCCTCTTGGTCGGAACTCATGTGGGTCAACCTTTACTTAATGGGGTGGTTTGATACCGTTTCAAACAAAGTATTACATAATTTTACAAATGTTTAAAGTAAATAGAAAATAGTTTAATAATTTAACTTCACCCCAAGTATAAGTGCACTACAGTACACTCTCAAAAGGCATTAACACTTCATTACAACGAACCCGAATTATGTTCTAATTTAATAATAATCATAAAAAATTTTACCGAGATGGAGAACCAAAAATACAATTTAGAGTCCCACACAGCAAAACACACTAGTTAATTTTTAAAATAGTTCCATACTAAAAGAAACTCCAGTACACGACGAAGCGAAGGAAATCCATTTTTGGAGATGACGCAAAAGCGCCATTTTTTCTTACTTACAGAACATGATGTAGAAAATAATTAGGATACCAAAATATACATCCTGGTGACGCTCCCGAGATGAAATTCACTGAAAAATGTATTGAGGGCGTGAGAGAAGGAGCCCTCTCACAGATTTCTTCAGCCGTAGTCCATCGCACTAGGTGAAATCTTCTCTTTCATGAGATGCTTGGAACGCGCGACCATCTCCAACAACACGCAAGACCAAGAATGGCCCGCTCGCGCAGGGCAAGAGTCAACAAGGAGACGTGCTCTACGAGGAGAGCTCTAATTGGTTAGTAGGCGGAGCATCGTAGTTCAAGCTTACTGCACAGATGTCAGTACGTACAAGGAGCTTCCTTTAGATAAGATTGTCGCTCAGACTAGAGCGCCAACACAGAGTAGTAGTGACAAATTAAAACTTGAAGTACCAAGAAACAGAATTAAAGATAACACCACGAAGGCAGAGTTAATTTGACACAATTTCCACGCCGTTTAGGCCACATCGAAAACGTTGAGAGGAGGAGAAGTAACATAATGACATCTCCATGTCATTTGAAGGTGCTCAAATATGTCAGCCTCGGTAGATTTACTGGCACATAAAAGAACTCCTGCGGGACACAATTACGGCACGTAGGCGTCTCCGAAAACTGTCCAAAGTAGTTAGTGGACGTAAAGACAACATTATTATTAGTAGTATAACACTGTTAATGACTTCACCAAGTTGACTGGGAGGATGCTGCTACCAAGCATCACATTGGGATACATGACTTCATAATGCTGCTGCAACAGACAATCCTCTCCATTTCTATATTGAGAGAATTTAGTTAGAATTTTGTGTTTTAGAACTCTACTAATATATCACAATCACTATCTCGTTCTTATAATGGTCTCTAACGATCATCATCATCATCATAATCATCATTTCTTCGCTCCAGCAAACCGTGTGCGGTTGTGTACGAGCCTCCTCCAGTTTGTTCTATCCATCCACAGATGCTGCTCATATGTGTGACACCAGTTCACATCTCTAATTTCAAGGTCCTTCATTATCTGTTTTTCTCAAACATCACGAGTTCTTCCTCTTAGTCTCTTCCCAGGAACATTGTGGTCAAAGTATGTTCGAGGAGTCCTGTGAAGCTTCATTCTTTTCATGTGACCATACCATTGCAATCTCTTCACTTCTAGAGTCTCCAGCAAGCTTCTTTCCAATCCAAGTTGTTGTCAGATATCCACATTCCTTATTTTATCCATTTTTGTTTTTTGTAGACAAGAACGGAGAAACTTCATTTCTGTTGCCTGAAGACGACTCTTTGTTGGTCCAGTAAGTGTTGCTGCTTCCAGGCCATACATCAATATAGGTACTAGATATATTTTGTACAAACTGATCTTGGAAGCTAACGGAAATGTTTCATCACAAAGTATTTGATGTACAGTGTGATAGAATTTGGAAGCTTTCTGTATTCTGTTACTAATCTCTTGATGTATGGTATTGTCTGATGACAGAACACTACCTAAATACTGGAAGTTGTCTACAGTATCCATCTCCTCATCTCCAATTCTTAGATGAACAGTTGGAGAGTTTCTACTAGTCACCAAGCCAGCTGTCTTCGTTTTGCTGATTTTGAGACCTAAGGTTGTAAAAGCTTCATGCAAGAGATCTAGTCTAGTTTGTACTTCCGCTTCTGTCTCGCCCCATACCATTACATCATCAGCAAAACCAAGGGCATTAGTTGTTGGATCCTTTCTCTTAACCGCTTTTAAAACTTCATCCATTATGATTATGAAGAGAAGTGGTGAAAGACAACTTCCTTGCTGGACTCCACTCTTCGTTTCAAACCAACCTGACCTTCCATCCTGGACCTGGACACAACACTTGGTTTCATCATATAATCGTTGTACTCGTGCTATGATGTCATCGGGCACTTTCTTATGTCTCAAACATTCCCATATATGCCTGCGTGGTACATGGTCATATGCTTTCTCGATGTCCGGAAAAACGGTTATAAGTGTTTTACCTTTCTCCCAATACTTCTCATAGAGCATTCTGGTGGCAAAAATGAGGTCTATAGTTGATCTATGAGGTCTAAATCCATGTTGTTCCTCCTCAAGTGTAGGTTCGATATATTTTCTAATCCTGCTCTAACGATCCTGGCCAATATTATATAGTGTATTTCTTCCATTTGTATGGCATGGAATTTGTTATAATCGTTATTAATTCAAGTATTAACAGAGAATTTTGCAGTTCTAGTGTTCTATGGCTCGTTCATAATCGCGTATCATCAGGCTTGTCACTCCGTTGCTGTGGAGTGCTGTGCGGATTAGTGACTTCATGCAGAATCGAGCCGATTGCTCGCATGCGATTCCACGCTGATCTAAGAGCCGCTGATGCACAACGCTACATGATAGTCAAGCAAAACACTTAAACTCCAATGTAATTATGCTGACAATAATGAATATTTATCATTTAAATAAATAGTTTCACAGTATTTATATTTTAATTCGAAACAGCCAGTGACTCAAATATGTGTTTATACACATCTAGGTTATGTTAGTCGGGCAGTCTGTAGAAACAGCTGGGCGGTGTGCCCATTAAAAAGGTCCTAGGGAGAACACTGATTAGCCCGTATTGATAGTTCCAACAGTCACACTATGAACTTGGATTTCCCAACTAATCAATACTTTTATTTCTGATGTATTTACATTAACATTTAGTGGTACCAGTTTCGGTCTGTATTTGAGGTCACGTTCAGCTGCTGAAGAACCTTATTTGATAAAACGACATATACAGTAATATTAAAAACACTACTTATCTCTGCATACATACATACATACATACATACATACATACATTATCATTATAGACTGTTATGCCTTTCAGCTTTTAGTCTGCAAGCCTCTGAGAATTTACTAAACGTCGCCACAATCCTCGATTTGCAATTAGTGTTGTGACCTCATTTAGTTCTATACCTCTTATCTTTAAATCGTTAGAAACCGAGTCTAACCATCGTCGTCTTGGTCTCCCTTTACTTCTCTTACCCTCCATAACAGAGTCCATTATTCTCCTAGGTAAACTATCCTCCTCCATTCGCCTCACATGACCCCACCACCGAAGCTGGTTTATGCGTACAGCTTCATCCATCGAGTTCATTCCTAAATTAGCCTTTATCTCCTCATTCCAAATACCCTCCTGCCATTGTTCCCACCTGTTTGTACCAGCAATCATTCTTGCTACTTTCATGTCTGTTACTTCTAACTTATGAATAAGATATCCTGAGTCCACCCAGCTTTCGCTCCCGTAAAGCAAAGTTGGTCTGCAAACAGACCGATGTAAAGATAGTTTCGTCTGGGAACTGACTTCCTTCTTACAGAATACTGTTGATCGCAACTGCAAGCTCACTGCGTTAGCTTTACTACACCTTGATTCAATCTCACTACATTACCATCCTGGGAGAACATACAACCTAAATACTTGAAATTATCCACCTGTTCTAGCTTTGTATCACCAATCTGACATTCAATTCTGTTGAATTTCTTACCTACTGACATCAATTTAGTCTTCGAAAGGCTAATTTTCACACCATACTCATTGCACCTATTTTCAAGTTCCAAGATATTAGACTGCAGGCTTTCGGCACAGTCTGCCATTAAGACCAAGTCGTCAGCATAGGCCAAACTGCTTACAACATTTGCACCTAAGTGAATCCCTCCCTGCCATTTTATACCTTTCAGCAGATGATCCATGTAAACTACGAACAGCAAAGGTGAAAGATTACAGCCTTGTCTAAACCCTGAACCAAGAACTCATTCTACCATCAATTCTCACTGAAGCCCAATTGTCAACAAAAATGCCTTTGATTGATTTTAATAATCTACCTTGAATTCCATAGTCCCTCGGTACCCTGTCATATGCTTTCTCTAGATCTACGAAACATAAACACAACTGCCTATTCTTCTCGTAGCATTTTTCAATTACCTGGCGCATACTGAAAATCTGATCCTGACAACCTCTCTGTGGTCTGAAACCACACTGGTTTTCATCCAACTTCCTCTCAATGACTGATCGCACCCTCCCTTCCAAGATGCCAGTGAATACTTTGCCTGGTATACTAATCAATGAGATACCTCGATAGTTGTTGCAATCCTTCCTGTTCCCTTGCTTATAGATAGGTGCAATTACTGCTTTTGTCCAATCTGAAGGTACCTTATCAACACTTCACGCTGATTTTACTACTCTGTGAAGCCATTTCATCCCTGCCTGCCCACTATACTTCACCATTTCAGGTCTAATTTCATCTATTCCTGCTGCCTTATGACAATGGAGTTTTTTTTACCATCCTCTCCACTTCCTCAAGCGTAATTTCACCAACATCATTTTCCTCCTCCCCATGAGCTTGGCTGTTTGCAACACCACCAGGATGATTTCATTTTACATTGAGAAGATGTTCAAAATATTCCCTCCACCTCTCCAGTGATTCCCTGAGATCTCTTATGAGTTCACCTGAATTACTCAAAACACTGTTCATTTCTTTTTTCCCTCCCTTCCTAAGATTCTTTATTACTGTCCAGAAAGATTTCCCTGCTGCTTGACCTAGCCTTTCCAGGTTATTACCAAAATCTTCCCATGAATTCTTTTTGGATTCAACAACTATTTGTTTCGCTCTGATTCTTTCATCTACGTACAAATCCCTGTCTGCCTCGGCCCTTGTTGGAGCCATTTCAGAAAAGCCTTCTTTTTACATTTACAGGCTGCTCTCACTTCAGCATTCCACCAAGATGTTCGCCTTTTCCCATCTTTACACACAGTTGTTCCTAGGCATTCCTTTGCTGTTTCTACTACAGCATCCCTGTATGCCACCCATTCACTTTCTATACCCTGAACCTGCTTACTGTCTACTGTTCGAAACTTCTCACTAATCATATTCATGTACTTCTAATTTTCTCGTCCTGGAGATTTTCTACCCTTATTCGTTTGCAGACAGATTTCACTTTCTCTACCCTAGGCGTAGAGATACTTAGTTCACTACAGATCAGATAGTGGTCTGTATCATCGAAAAATCCCTCGGAAAACTCGTACATTCCTAACAGATTTCTTGAATTCAAAGTCTGTTAAGATATAGTCTATTATGGATCTGGTACCCCTAGCCTTCCATGTGTAGCGGTGAATAGCCCTATGCTTGAAGAATGTATTCATAACAGCTAAACCCATACTAGCACAGAAGTCCAGCAGACGCTTCCCATTCCCATTAGCTTCCATATCTTCCCCACATTTACCAATCACCCTTTCGTATCCTTCAGTTCTATTCCCAACTCTCGCATTGAAATCGCCCATTAGCACTATTCTATCCTTACTGTTGACCCTGACCACGATGTCACTCAATGCTTCATAAAACTTGTCAACTTCATCCTCATCTGCACCTTCACATGGTGAATACACGGACACAATTCTTGTCCTAATTCCTCCAACTGACAAGTCTACCCACATCATTCGCTCATTTACATGCCTAACAGAAACTATGTTGCGTGCAATAAAAAATAAAACATTTATTGCAGTAAAATAGCCATACATTAGTGAAGGGTGTTATAACAATTTAACACTTGCACCATTGGACGCATAGTCTCTGGTTGATCTAGTCCTCTTGTTGTAGAGTTCTAAGTGATATCGTTCACATAACTGTCCACATAATGTACACTTGCATGAGTTTGACGGTTCGTGGTATGTTGTGTTTTTGCAGATGACATGGTGGAATCCATGTACTGCAAGTCTTGTAAACACGTGCCTCGTCTCAAAATTTGCTGCTGTCCATGTACGATCAATCATGGCCCCAGTTCCATAGAATTTCGTGGGTACTTCTTCTCTTTTCCTTATTAGTGTTCTTAGTAGGTTCTCTGATGCCGTTGTGTTAGGCAGGGGGTACATTGTCCTTAAATCCTTTATGAGGAAAGTTTCCCGCGCAAGAAGGTAGACTAATCTGGATCTTGTTGTTTTTGCCACTCCGATTGCTCTTTTGATGTATGTTGCTTTAACTCTTTCCAGTGTTGCTAAGTTCTTTTCATTCAGGTGTGTCCATATAATTTCAATTCCATACGTAAGTATTGGAACAATTTTCGATTTGAAGAGCGCCATTGTTGTGTCAAGACAGTGTTCTGATGAAGCTTATGTCGTTTATCGCTCTAATTGTTTGTGTCGCTTTCTCTATTGTGTGTGTAGTGAAGCATTTTGCAGACGGCTGGAGTGTTATCCCTAGATATTTGTATTCTTTGGTGATCGATATTATTTTCCCGTCTAAGGTGATTCTTAAACATATCAGATGTAAGGCTTTTCAGGCGTTTGCTCTATTAACCAGCATTTCGTCTTAGGTCTGACACTAGACTCGTCAGAGTGGGATGTGTCAGACCCTACCCACTGACGCTGGGTGTATGCAGGGGAGCCTATCAGAAGCCCACCCATGAGGCACAGTCTGATAACTGCATACGGGAGATAAATCTCCACGCTGGTTAATAGAGCAAACGCCTGAAAAGCCTTAGATCTGATATGTTTTTGACATGCTCTATTGGTGAAAAATATCTAATTCCCTTTATGGGATTTTCCATAAGGTGATTCTTGTCGATTTTGGTATTTTCCCTCCTGATCTGAACACCATCATTTCCGTCTTCTCAGTGTTAATTACGAACTTGTGTTCAATGCACCATTTTTCCACTTCGTCTATAGTGTTCTGCAGTTTCTTTAAGCTTTTTGAGCCAATTACGATATCATCCGCATAGGCGTATGCTGCTACATCTTCATTTTGCGCAATTTCCATAATGTCCTTCGCTGCCAGGATGAACAGCAGAGGGCTTAGTGTGTCCCTTTGGAGTACACCATTTGTTTGAATTATTAATTCTGAAAGGTCTAGGCTGTCCGAGATTCTTATCTTGTTCCATTCATTTATGGAGTTTATGATTCTTGTCCAGACGCTGTCTCTTCCTAGAGTTTCCTCGAGTTTCCTTTGTACTAATGCTCGGTCCAGGAGATCAAAGGCTTTTGTGAAGTCTATAAAGATTGCATAGTATTTTTCCTTCTTTTCGATGGCTTCCCATATGTTATTTAGCAGTAGTTCCACCGCTGCGAGAGTGGATCTTCCTCTCCTAAACTCGAATTGAGATTCTGGGAGGTGCTCTTCTACTGTGTCTCTTATTCTTTCTGTGATTAGTTTTGTGAATACCTTAAAAGGATTGTTTTCCAGGGCTGTTTCTCTGTATTTATTTGTGTCCTTTGGGTCTCCTTTGCCTTTGAAAATTACCTTTACTATTGATTGTCTCCACTGATCTGGGATTTTGGCTGTTTCTATGCATTTATTGTAAAGTTTCGTCCAAATTGGAGCTAGTAGATGAGCCGCGTCTTTCAGGTATTCATTGTATATCATATCCGGTCCTGCAGCTTTTTTCTTTTTTGTGGATTCAATAATGTTTTGAACCTCAGTTGTAGTAAGTGGAGACCAAGCTGCCATCTCATGTGTTGTATGCACTTAGTTGGTTTCCGGTGTTCCTTCTTTGCTGAGGGTGTCTTTGAAATGTCTCGTCCATTCCTCCATGCTGATATAGTGGGTCTGTGCCTGCTTTCGAGGGCGGATTGCTATGAATAGGTCTCTCCTGGCTTCCTCAACTATTCTTCTTCCTTCTTCTTCCCTGTATGCCGTTTTCTTCTCCCGTGTTAGTGTTTTGTAGCATCTTCTTTTCTCGGTGTATGTCTGGAGGAGTGTATGATTCTCGATGTCTGATTATGTTGGTATTCCTGATAAAGAGCCCTACTCCAGACTCTGCCCTTCCCTTTCTAACACCTGTCAAGTACACTTTATAATCTCCTATCTCTTCCTCGTTATCTCCCCTAACCCGAATATCACTTACTCCTAGCACATCCAGATGCATCCTCTTTGCTGACTCAGCCAGTTCTACCTTCTTTCTTCCATAAGCCCCATTAATATTGATAGCTCCCCATCGAATTCCATTTCGTTCACCAAATTGTTTCCAAGGAGTCCCTCGCCTGTCAAATAGGAGTGGGACTCCATTACTCCCATAGGTCCGAGGCTTGCTTAAAATGTTCTGAGCTCGGTAAATTCATGAAGCAGGATGCTACCCTACTTGCACATAGTCCAAGTGAGGATCTCTCCTCTTAACGGGTTATGGACCACCGGTGAATTGTACAGTATAGTCCTAGCCGCCTGAGCACAAGGAGGGCCAGGACTCAGAATATGTCCGAGATGCCCACTCCCATTCCATAGCAACTGGTATCCCGACTCTCAGGACCACTTACTAGGCCACTCAGCCGTTGCCCATGGTTCACGAACTAGGACGTGACTACAGTAACCCACAAACATGAACCATCTACTTATCTCTAAGTCTGTATAATACAGTTTGTAATAAACTTGCATCATATTAGAGTTTGAGGTCTAAAATTATGTCTAAAAGTTAATTTGCATTGTTATTGAATATATTTGATCTATTATATCAGATGATGCTTATCGTGATCTCTAGTATGATAGCATGAAGTGTCACTGGTATGTCCTTGATGCTTTATTTACAAACATTTGATGAGTTGTACATTTCTGTATTAAAACAGGTGGGTGTTTATTTTTTACATGTTTTAAATGATGCAAACTTTGGTAAAATGATCCTATTATATTTGAGAACTTGTCAACATCAGATTTGTCGTGTAGATTTAATTGTTCAGTGTTTTGAAGTAAAATGATGAGAACATCCCTTTGATTTTTGGTCTGTTTGAAGCTGGCACTGGGTTGTGTTGGAATGCCTGAAATAAAAGAGAGAGAAAAATGTTGTTTTATTTGTTTATTTTTGTTAGAGAATGTTTATATAATGTGTGTTGTGAGTGCAAGTATGACTTACTCTTCTCTTGTATCCAGCCGGTCGCTTGCGTGTCAAGGACTGGCGTTTGTAACAGTGGAGGGGAGAGTGTGTGCCACGGAGTCTTCATTGGTGTTCTTTTTAACATAATGTTGGTTTTGTCCATTATCTCATTAAGATTTAAGTTCGGATTGGCAAACTGGCCAATGTTGATGTAAAATAGATATTGAGAAAAGGGCCCTTGGAAATTATTTTCAGAATTTCCATGTCACCTTCAATATTGGAAAATTTTTCTTCTATGTATTGCCCTACGGAAGTAACAGCAGAAGTATTTAACAGCATTTATACGTTCATTGTAGCGGGTAAAGAAACTGCTGCTAGTTTGACAAATGTAACTTGCTTCACATTTGGTGCATTTCATTCTGTATACTTCTAAATGGTTGTATTTATTGTTTTTGCTGGCGGATTTGGTGTTATCTAGAATAGTAGCATTATTACAAAAAGTTTTGAAAGCTATTCTTAAATTACGTCATTTGAATATGTTAGTTATGAGATGGACATTGGCATTATTGAAAGTGAAAATTACATAGTCTTTTTTAATTTGTCTTCTTTAGTTAATTATTATTTCGGTTAATGTGATATTGTTTGGATAATTTTATTTATGATTCTTTGTTATATCCATTTTGTGTAACTGTTTCATGGAGGCCCAGTTTCTTCAACAAATGTTAACACTGCTGTTAAGGAGACTTAACACTTAATTTATCAAAATGGCCATCTCATCAAGATTTGTTAACTCTGTAACAAATTGTTACATAAGCTGTTTTTATAGATCTGTCGACATTAAATCAGAAACTTTACAACAGAACAGAATGAACTTGGTTGAATCCCAGGGGAAAAGAAGTTGGTGAAGAACACAGAATGATGTGCTTGCACTTACATTGTTGACCATCTATTCTAGTGACCAACCACACCAGCGAGGTGAACGGGCGTAGAGCGTGCATGCAGATGTGCTGTCCGGACATGGCATGTAGGATGAAAGTGATATCCATTGACAACGTCAACCTTACACAGTTTGTGTTGTGATGGTACTGTTGGTCATCGGTGGTGTGGAGTTGAACCCAGGCCCTTGACTGTCTTGGGAGGATATTGAGATGCTGATGGACCAGAACAAGGAACTACAAGACATGAAGAATGATAAAAAGGAGTGTCTGGTACAAAATAACTTCCAATTGGAGGAAATATAGAATAAAGTTCTGGACTTAGAGGCAAGCTGGAGATGGAGGAATTGATCCGAGAATGGGAAGGTAGGAAGAGAAATGTAGTTATGTATGGACTGACGGATTCGGAGAAGGAAAATTTTAATGAAATGTTGGACAAAGTAATTGCCTTAATACGCGAAAAAGTCAAAGTGGAGTGTAGTGAGAGCGACATTGATGTAAGTAAACTTGTGTCCGCATCCCGAGGTGGTGCAGCTCTTTTCAGGTACACCCTCAATGGAGGTGAGCTGCATGTACCATTTCAACCCCATATCAGCCCTCCTGCCATTCTTAAATTTCTGGCAGTACCGGGAATCAAACCTGGGCCCCCGAGGGCGGCAGCTGATAACACTAACCGTTCTGCTACGGAAGCGGACAGTGATATTGATAATGCTTTTAGAATGGGAAAAAAATACAGGAAGGCCAATAAAAGTATGTATGGTGTCAAGCATAAAAACTCAACAAATTTTCGAGAATGTGAAACACCTGAAAGATTCAGAAATTTGGAATGAAAGTACTACGCTACCATTTATTCCAAGCAAGGAAGTCAGGTCTCAAAGCATTTATCACCGAAAACAGGCTTGTGGTGGTAGAGGAAATGGTCTGCCGAGCAGTTGCAGGAGAGGATGTAACGACCAAAGACGTCAACAACGGGGAAGTTCAGTGTCACGGCGAGCACACGCTGAGGCACCATCCGTAGAGGAATGAGAAGTGTTATCCGAGCCTGCAAGGTCGGAGAAAGAACAAACAGCTGTACTAGCAAAAGCCATGGATGTTGGTCTACCAGACTACAGGATCCAGCAGAGGGACAAAAGAAAGTAGGTAAAAGTTTAAGTCTAAAGGACTTATGTTCCAAAAAGGGCAAGCCACATGCGGACACTATGGACAAGGAAGTTATTAGTTCAATAGAAGGCAGCATTTTAGAAGTGGAGAAATCGAGGGTAACAAGAAGCAAGGCAACCAACCTTACAGGGTAAAAATAAGAAACAACTAGAATTGAGATTAGGATGTGTGAACATGGGGGATTTTTGAATAAGGTAGGAATCAAAGAGGTGAAGCAATTAATGACTGAAATGGACATTATTACATTACATTATATCTTTATTGCCCCACCATAGTATACACCATCAAGTATAAGGTAATAAAGAAAGAAAAACTAGTTCGTGACAAGACTGACTACTTAACTCCACTGTTTTTGGTCTATATCAATGACCTAGCATGTAATGTTCCCTGCACATCGGTTCTATATGCTGATGATACAACTTTCCTAAATATTAATGTTGATATCACAAAACTACAAAACCAAGCCAACTCATCTGTTGAAATTGCTGAAAACTAGTTTCATCACAATAAATTAACTATTAATGTCACTGAAAATGAAAACCCACAACCCGTCTTCCAGTCATTGACCGGGTCAGGGATGTAATGAATGAAGCAGATATAGGCTGTTAGTACGATGGGGTCGCCACTCCCAAAGTGATTTATTAATGAATGACAGATGCCATGAAATGAGCATGGAGTGTGTTGCTGGAATGAAAGATGACAAGGTAAACCAGAGTATCCGGAGTAAAACCTGTCCCGCCTCCGCCTTGTCCAGCACAAATGTCACATGGACTGACTGGGATTTGAACCACGGTATCCAGTGGTGAGAGGCCAACGCGCTGCCGTCTGAGCCACGGAGGCTCTATTAATGTCACTAAAACAGAAAATATCCTATTGATCTTGGATCACACTGTAAATAATGGCTGTTGTAATTCTGTTAAATTATTAGGCCTACATGTAGATACAAGACTTACCTGGGAAATACATACATCGGAACTCTGTAAGAGATTAGCCAGGGTGTGGTATCTGTTGCTGAAACTGAAAACCTGCATCAGTCGTGATATGCTACTTGCATCCTATCATGCTTTCTTTCACCCTCATATACTGTATGGGATCAGGTTGTGGGGCAATTGTCCTACATCAAATAATGTATTTATTTGGCAGAAAAAGGCAGTCCGTCTAATTGCTGGATTAGAATTTAGAGACTCCTGTAAAACTTCCTTTGTGAGCTTAAAAATTGACAGTTCCCTGTTCATATATGTTCTTACAAATATGCATGTGAAAGAGAATCTTTCCAAATTTAAAGAAAGATCTACAGTTCACATGCAAGGCACAAGATACAAGAATGATCTGGATACTCCTCACTCCAGGCTTAGTAAAAGCACAAACAGTCACTGTTATCAACAGCTTAAGCTTCGAACATTAGACATTAGTGCATTCAACAGGGTACTGTCACAATTTTTAAGGAAAAAGGCATTTTATAGTGTAGAAGAGTGTCTAGAATGTGGTATTTCAAAAACTGACCTGATATGATAGCTAATGACTCAAGCATTATGGCTAAGATATTGTCTACAGATTATTTTTATTAATACTGACAACACCTAGTGTACATTTTCTGTACTTGATGGTGGAAGCAATAAAATATCTAAATCTATAACAAATTCCCTACTAAATCTACTATGTAGCATCTTACGTATGGGCAGATAGCCAGCTCCACATCTAACTAAACTAATTACGTAACTACATTAAATCTGTACTAATTCTATTCTAAATCTGACTGGTCTCTTCCCTGGGATGCCACGGTCAGCCATGTCTCGTAAGGCCGGAAACTGAGACCTTGAAGACCCCTTAAGCTGTCAGTGTAATTCCTCACCACTCCATTATGCAACAGCCCACATGTGAGCGGATAGCCAGCTCTACATGTGGCCTGCTGCAGCTCCATTCTCTTGCCGAGATGGATTCCATAACTTGCCTCGTCTTGCACAGTCACATTGACAGCTTACTTCCTCTCACCTACTCTACTCTATGCGTGCAGACGTTCTGAATCAACACTTTCTTGAGATAAGTCAGGCCTATCACTCTCTCTCACAGCTACGTCATACACTCCACCATCTCGCTTCTTCAAACTTACCTCTTGACATTCATAAAATTCCCATTTACATATATACCTTAACAATATATAATACATCACCATTGTAACTAAATCTACTATGTAGCATCTCGCATCTGGGCGGATAGCCAGCTCCATATCTAACTAAACTAACTGCTTAACCACACCCTTTCTTTTTTCCTATTTACCTAAACCGTACCTTTTCCTACCAAGCCACTACTCAACCTCTCAGCACTGTATTCTACATACATACAAGCAGTCCATAATTCAAAACTCATTCTCTGTTCACTCTTTCTTTTCATAGTTCTTTCCACACTGTCTTTCTCTTCTTCTTCTTCTTCTTCTTCTTCTTCTTCTTCTTCTTCTTCTTCTTCTTCACACTATTGTCTTTATCTTGGTCACATCAGTTCTATAATTTATTATAGCTGCCTCTGTGGATCAGTGGTAGAGTGTCGGCCTCCGGATCCCAAGATAACGGGTTCAAACCTGGCAGAGGTGGTCGGATTTTTGAAGGGCGGAAAAAAGTCCATTCGACACTCCATGTTGTACAATGTCGGCATGTAAAAGATCTCTGGTGACACATTTGGTGTTTACCCGACAAAATTCATTAAATCTCGACCATAGACGCCCAAGAGAGTTTCGATTTACTCAGTCTGCCATCTAGTGGGCCTAGAGTAAAACGGAACGTCAAAATTGACGAGCAGACAGCCAGATGGCGTCAGATTGAAATGTCTGCACACGGTAGCTGAGGCCATATGATTATTATTGTTTTTTAATAATTTATTATAACTAAATCAATTGCGCCTATCTCTTTCACATTTTATCTCCCCTATCTCCTTTTATTCACTCAATTTCTTTATAAATCTTGCTCTAACCATGTTTTAAAATTTTGAAATATTTGTTCCTCTCTCCCACACTCTACACAACCATGATGTCATCTTTAGCTAACTTCGCCACTTCAGTGTTATTAAGTAATTTCCTTTTCACTTCATCCAAAATTTTACACTGGTTGAATATATGAAAATCTGACCACCCATCCCCACACAATACACACCTATCCTTATTTTCCATTCCTACCCATCCCATATCTTTCGGTACGCCTAACAGCCACTAATACAAGCCTCTCTTTGCTCTTCTCCCCTCAAAATCTGTTTTCAGGCTAGTTATGTCAATTTCTTTAAAACTGATAGAGATTCTATATTCCTACATTCCATTATTAAACTCTGCCTCTCTATATCTAATATTCTCCCCTTTATCTTTTTTCCATACGGTATCCATTCTTTTACTTCCCCAAGCCTAGTTTTTGCATCCCTGTTTTTTTTACACTTATTCACCCAATACCCTTCATTCTCTTCTTTTTTTCTGAAATCTATCCGCTTCCTATATTAATTCCCCATCTTTCCCTTCCTCTAATCTTATCCAGTACTTTATCACCCTCTTTACCATTTCTACCTCCATAGACTTTTTGCAAACTAATCTAGCCCCTGCATTTGCTGTGCAGTTTGGTAGTCCATCATAATCTTGCTGAATTTTGCCACTCATCATCATCATCATTTCCCTTCATCCAGCTGTTGGGGCAAATATGGTTCCTCTCCACTTTCTTCGGTCTTTCCACCACTCCTCTTCTAACACAGTGTCCCAGTCCAGGTTTCTTTCTGTAATACTGTGTTGGATTGTGTCCTTCCGTCTCAATCGTGGTCGTCCACGGCCTCTCCTTCCTTGCATTTGCATTTCCATCACCCTTTTTTTGGCATTTCTTATCACTCATTCGCTTTATGTGCCCAAACCATCTTATTTAAATCTAAGAATTTCATTTTTTGTCAGTATTGAACTGAGAACGTAAGATAGGTAACTTAAAGGGTCCACCTTTTCAATATAAATAAATGTTATAATGTTTATTTAAAATATATTTTTACCTGGAACTAGTTTTGTCACTATTTAGCGTCATCTTCAGCCAAAATGTGAGAAATAGGCATAGGTGTATACATGCAGACATGTACAGTACACAAAATGTTACATCATTATGATTAAATAAGAGTAAAAGAGACATAAAATAGTGAATTACTAGGTCAGAAATTGTCAGTCGACAAAATGGTCCATGAAGGGTGAATCAAAACTGTATAAACATGAGTTAGGACTCAAAAACACAATCACCTAAAAAAACATATAAACTACAACAAAACCACGTGGATGTTCGAAATGAACTTGGCATTGGAGATTCAAATTTTTCAGACACTCTTCCATTATATGTCGCCTGCTGTGAGTGTAGTACAAAACATAAGTTAGGATTCAACAAACACATCAAATCAAATCAAAATCTCTTTATTTGCAAATGAGGTGTCTACCTCGGTGGCAAATGGTACACTAAAATACATTATTGTCAAGCACTAAATTTTAAATTAACAAAAGAAAAAAAATTATCTAGAATACAATAATATACAATTTATGCTAACAATTTTTTTCTATTAAACAAACAGAGCCCCCTTTTGCCACCATTTTTCAGAGTTCCTGAAGGGCCTTCACAGCTACTGTAACGGTCCCAGGGCTCTCGAAGTCACCACTGTACTTCACCCCTACAGGCAGTCCCCTACTTTGGCTGTCCAAACTCCATGGACCAGGGGATGGAATTAATTTTTTTTTAACACACATTTTTTATTTACAATAGCGTGCACTGGTCGAATGCCCTCTAATATTTCATTTATTTTCCTTGTTGCTGTTTATTTTGGAAAAGGATCAAACACTACCCCTAGTAAACTGTTCCACTCCTTCACGCCCTTCCCAATGAATGAAAATTTACCCCAGTCGCTTCTGCTAAAATTCCTTCTACTTTTATACTTGTGGTCAGTTCTGCCAATATAATTATTTTCCAACTGAAGCCTCTCACGGGTTTCTCCCCATGCTGCTTTTCCTGTATAGGCTCTATATAATCCTATAAGTCTAGTTTTCTCCCTTCTCTTACTTAAAGTTTCCCACCCAAGTTCCTCTAACATTTCTGATACACTACTGTTTCTCCTGGAATCCCCTGTTACAAATCTTGCTGCTTTCCTCTGCACACTATCTATTTCTTTTATTAGGTATTCTTGGTGAGGATCCCAAACACTGTTTGCATATTCCAATAATGGACGAACCATACTTAAGTAACTTTTTTCTTTTAATTCTTTGTTGCATCCTTTAAGTAGCCTTATTATGACATGTAACGATTTGTATGCTTTCCCAACAATGTCATCCACATGAACCTTCCAGTGCAAATTACTTTTAAATCTCACACCTAAGTATTTGCACTTGCCATCTTTTGAGATAACTACCTCATCCAAAGTATATTGAAATTCAGTTTTAAAGCTCCTGTTTGTAAATGTTGTAACAGTTGATTTGCCTCCATTAACCTTCATATTATTTTCCTCAATGTTATTTATTTCCCTATAAACAATTATATCATCTGCATACAATCTTATTTTTGATGTTATATTGTTCCCTAAATCATTTGTGTATATTAAGAAAAGTAACAGACTGATTATACTACCCTGTGCGATTCCCTTCCAAACTTTCTCTTCCTGTGATATATTATTTCCTACTTTGACTTTCTTTTTCTTTTAATCATCATCATCATCATCATCATCATCATCATCATCATCATCATCATCATTTCTCTTTATCCAGCTGTAGCCGGGTAGGGGCAAATATGGTTCCTCTCCACTTTCTTCGGTCTTTCCACCACTCCTCCTCCAACACTGTGTCCCAGTCCAGGTTTCTTTCTATAATGCTGCGTTGGATGGTATCCTTCCATCAAACACAAACACAATCGTCTCAAAAATGCACATAACATTTTTAAAAAAAATTTGGATTGAGATGAACTTGACAGTTAGTGATTCTAATTTGTGGTCACTTACTAAGTCTCAATTCAAAACCAGCTGTGAAGGGTGAAATAAAATTGTACAAGCACAAGTTTGGACTCGATAAACACAATCTTTTGAAATACATGTAACACATTTGAACTGTAAGTTTGAGATGAACTTGGGATTTAAAGATTTGTGTTCACTTATTCATTGAATGTCACTGGTGCAAGTGTAGTTCAAATACGAGTTAGGACTTAACAGAATCAATCTTCTCAAAATTGCACATGACATTTGAACCTTTGGTTCGAGATGAACTTGGCTGTTAAAGGTTCAAATTTGTAGATATTCATTAAATGTCAATTCAAAACAGTCCATGAAGGGTGAAATAAAATTATAACAAACACGATTTTGGACTTAATTTCTAAATACATATAACACATTTAAATTTTGCGTAATTTCGAGATGAACTTGGCAGTTAAAGATTCAAAATTTGTAGACACTTTTTCACAAAATGTCACATAGGCCGAGCGTAGTATAAACATGAGTTAGGGCTCAGCATACACAAACTTTTACAAATGCATATAACATATCAAAATCCAAGTAGGAGATGGACTTGGCAGTTAAAGATTCACATTTGTAGTGATTTTTCATTAAATGTCACGTGTTGAGGGTGTAGTAAACATACTCATTTGACAAGAATACAAACTTCGAATTATGTAAAACGTTCTTCTGAGAGCTTAGAAGTTGACTGTGCTATTATTATGTGTGGTCTATTGTTGCAACGTAATGTGTAGGGTGGAGACGGTTTCAATGATGTTCGCAGTTCATTGCGGGACCTGAGGCGGTAAAGCTCTGGTGCGAGAAGAAGAGGAACTGAGCACGGTGGACAACTTAGGTTGGCGGAACAGCCATTTGTTGGGGTAGGAGAGAGGGAAGGAGGTGGAGCGGTAGGGGAGGTGTGAGGAGTGGAAGGAGGGTGATGCGGTGAAAGTGCGTGGCGTGAGAAAGTATTATGCATAATGTGAGAGACAGACCTGTTGTTCGGAATATTAATATTTTTGAAAAATGCAATGAGAAAGTCGAACAGGATCTTTGGTTTTTCGGAGATATCATTTAAGTTCAGGTTTGGATTGAAATATTGATCTAAATGAATATAGCAGTTTTCAGTGACGTCTAGTAACGAACCTTTGTTTAGAACTTCTAATACCTCAAGATCTTGATCTATTTCAGTAAAGTTGTGCTTAAATTCTTTCATATGAAGGCCGACCGCAGAAAAACGATTGTGCTTTATAGCATTGACATGTTCTGCATATCTGATTTTAAAACTGCGTCCTGTTTGACCTAGGTAATAGCTGTTGCAGTCTTGGCAAGAAAACCTATATACACCTAATTTTGAAAAAGGACTACTTTTATTTATTGATGTAGAGTTACACAGGATCTCTGTGCTTCTATTGTTAGTACGAAAGGCTATTTTAATGTTGCGTTTTTTTAAAACGTTAGTGACGTAAATTTCTTTATTAAAGGTAAATGTTGAAAACGTGGCAGTGCTAGTATTGTCTTTTATTAAGGTGGTTTTTAGGCAGTATTTGTATTTATTGATTATTCTTTCAATAAAGGTTTCATTATATCCATTAAATTTTGCTATGGAATGAATGGTTTTCAGTTCTTTATTTAAGTTTTTTCTGGACATTGGAATCCTGAATGCTCGATCTACCAAGCTATTATATGTAGTCGCTTTATGTGTTTGAGGATGTAGTGAGTCATTTCTTATAGTAGTGGCCGTTTGAGTGGGCTTTCTATAAATACTATATGTAAATGAAGAGGGGTGCCTATTGATTGTTAGGTCTAGAAAGTTGGAGTTATTTATCTCTGATTCTAAGGTAAATTTAATGTCTTGATCGATGTTATTAAGATTTTTGAGGGTGGAAGGCGCATCTATAGAGCGTTCATCTAGGATTATAAATGTGTCATCCACATACCTAGCCCAGAATTGGATATTGGCAAATTTAATGTTATTGTCGATGGCGGTATGCTCTAAGTCTAAACTCGTGCTTGTACAATTTTATTTCACCCTTCACAGCTGGTTTTGAATTGACGCTTAGTGAATAAGTGGATGATAGGAAAAGTGAATAAGTGATTACAAATTGGAATCGCTAACTGCCAAGTTAATCTCAATCCAAAAATTTTTTTAAAATGTTATGTGCATTTTTGAGACGATTGTGTTTGTTGAATCCTAACTTATGTTTTGTACTACACTAACGGCAGGCAACATTCAATGGAAGAGTGTCTGAAAAATTTGAATCTCCAATGCCAAGTTAATCTCGAACTTTTGTGTGGTTTTGTTGTGGTTTATATGTTTTTTAGGTGATTGTGTTTTTGAGTTCTAACTCAAGTTTATACAGTTTTGATTCACCCTTCATGGACCATTTTGTTGACTGACAATTTCTGACCTTGTAATTCACTATTTTATGTCTCTTTTACTCTTATTTAATCATAATGATGTAACATTTTGTGTAATGTACATGTCTGCATGTATACGCCTATGCCTATTTCTCAAATTTTGGCTGAAGATGACGCTAAATAGCGTTGAAACTAGTTCTAAGTAAAAATATGTTGTAAATAAACATTATAACATTTTTTTGTATTGAAAAGGTGGAACCTTTAAGTTACCTATCTTACAAACCAGCTTAGTCGGCTCTTCTCTATCATTCAGTTTTTCCACTCCAATTTCTTTCTGGATTTTCTCATTCCTTATTTTGTCTCTTCTACTCTTCTGGATCATACTCCTCAAGAACTTCATTTCGGCTGCCTGTATTCGACTCTCATCCTTCTTTGTCATTGTCCAAGTTTCTGCTCCGTAAGTTGTTATGGATACGTAATGCATCTTGTACATAGTTTCCTTTGCTTCCATTGGCACATCTTTGTCCCATAACATGTTTCTTACACTATGATAGAAACAGCTTCCAGCTTGTATCCTCTTACTAATCTCAGCATCACCATGGGGGTTTTCTTACCTGTTCCCCTATCGAGCGCGTTCCAGGTGGCGGATAAGGGGGCCCTCCAGACTAGTCTGGAGGGTGTGAGGGAAATAAAATACCCTCTTGCGGACCAAAAACAGGTATTGCCAGAAAACAGAAAACATTGTTACTAGCCCAAGTCAAGGCTTGGTAGTGGAGGGCTCGCCCACACACGCTAGACAGGCATCAATGGTTCTTCCACATGGGTGATATGGTGGTTCAGGTGAAGTGGGGTTGGTGTTTGAGGTGAAGGCTCACTGCGGGGTGCTGGAACCAACACATCACTTCGCTCTACGTAGCCTGGACGAGCTGCGAGTTGGGAAAGGGGCAATCCCTACCTAGGGGGAAAGTCATGGCTGTGAACTCAGTCATGATAATGTCAAGTGGAGACCACGTGAGTAGGCCTACTGAAGGGGGAACAAACCTGGCTAGGTTCGGGACAGAGGCGGACTGCTGGATGGACAACTGAGGGGCGTGGTCTCTGCTACGGAAAGCCTGAGTAGCGGGAGGACAATGTCTGGCTGTATGCCTCACCCCGAATGGTGAGAACGACGCTCAGGACTCTAGAAGTGGCAAAAACCCTATGATTGATTGAAATATGGATGCTCATAAAGAACAAATTTCAAAAACTTCGACATCAAGGGAAGCCATGGAAGCTCCAGTAGAGCAGATCCGGGAGCAAGCCTAAGATGAAAAAATGGAGACAGAAGTTCCAATTGGACAGGCTGTTGCCGACTCAAAACAAGAAATGGCAACAGAAGCTCCAGTAGAGCAGACTGCTACCACAAGCAAACTAGGAATGTTCGTAGAGACAGAACTGAAGATTTCTGCATTGAAAATCAACAGATTTCATATGGACAGACCACCTCGCGACAGTGCATAATACAAGGAAAGGAAGAGAGCAAGGAAGGAAGCCAAAATAGCAGCTGGAACTTGGTCGGAGAAGAAGCCAAGGAACAGGGATCGGCGAGAGACTATCCCACCAACAATGCCCAAAAGGCCAAGTCGGGGGATAGTATGCCATCAAGTTCGGCTACAAAACCGCCCACCAAGAAACAGAAAGAAGAGACGATTACATCCTTTTTGGAAAGACGAACTTCAATCAAGGTAGCAATAATACCTAAAACCTTTCCAGGCGGGAAACTGAAGGAGGAAGACGTGAAGAAACTTTCATCTGCTCTGATAATGTAAATGAAACTGCTGTTGGACAGATGCCTTCCAGGCTTCCTCGAGTCTCCAAGGCTGGAAAGTGGAGCAATGGTACTGATCTGTGCAAATCCAGAAATTAAAAGCTGGCTGGAACAGACAGTGGCCAATTGCAACCCTTGGAAAGGGGAGAATTTGGAGGTGGCAGAAACCAAAAAGGTGCCGAATACTACAAAGGTCATCACCAAAGTCCTCCTCCATTTGACAACATGAAGGTTGATGATGTGCTTGTCAGCATACATAAGCATGAGCCCAAACTTCCGACGAAAGAGTGGAGAGTGCTGAATGCAACAACTACTGATGACACAGGAAGGACAATTGTTTTTACCCTTAATGAAAGAGGTTTTGAAGAGCTCAAGAAGAGAGGCCTTAAGGTCAAGCTTCGACTGGGGCAGATCAAATTTCAAGTAATTAAGGGAAAAAGAAAACTTAGCGTTGGCAAGGATGGTACTGAAAGTTCTATAGGCCAACCTACAACATAAAAAATCAGCTGTGACCAATTTCTTCAGGAAGTTCAAGTCCGAGGCTATCGATGTGACTCTTATACAATAGCCATGGGTAGTTAAGGGCAGAGTAGCAGGACTGGGAGGAATCTGGAAGTAAGCTATTGTACGATACTTCGAATATGCCTAGAATATGTTTACTTGTGAGCAAGAAACTAAAATGCCTTCTTTTGCAAGAACATTGTTTAAAGGACTTGCTGGCGGCCAAGATAAAACTTGGAAATTGGGAAGGTCCCAGAGAAATAACCATAGGCTCTGCATGCCTCCCATATGATTCAGCTAATCTGCCCCCATCAGAAGTAGTTCAGAACCTAATTTGCAACGCAAAGAGGAAAGGCAAACACCTAGTCCTTGGAGCAGATGCGAATTCACACCACATGGCATGGGGCAGCACGAACTGCAATGCAAGAGGTGAGTCTTTACTAGAGTTTATTATTGGAACTGAGTTGATGATACTAAACCTAGGAAACAAGCCTACATGTATAAATAAAAATCGTAGGGAGGTAATAGACATTACACTAAGCACTACGCATATTGGAAACTTTATTAAAGACTGGAAGGTGCTGGAGGAACCATCATTGGCAGATCACCAGCACATCCAATTTGAAATAGACCGAGACTGTGAGGGATTGAGATGTACAGAGACCCAAAAAGAACTAATTGGGACAGATACAGAGAAGTTCTAGGGAAGACTGTACAAAAAATTCCAACTAACGTGAGTAGACAGAAAGAATTAGATGAGGCAGCGGAACTATTAGAAGAGGCCATTACAGACTCATTCCATGACAACTGTCCTCTCAAAGAAAAGATAAACACCAAAAAAGTAAGGTGGTGGAACAACAAACCAGCCAAAATTAAAAAAAGAGGTTAGGATGTTGTATAGAATATCATCTAGAAATGGTATGTGGGACGTATATCATAGGAAACTCACTGAGTAGAACCTAGAGATACGGAAAGCAAAAAGAAAATCTTGGAGACTTCTCTGTGATAGTAAGGCTCCAGAAGGTTCTTAAAACAACCCATATAAATCAAGGGGGGACACTGGAGAAACCAGATGGGTCGTTTACTCTGTCGGGGAAGGACACGCTGGAGATACTAATGGCATGTCACTTTCCTGAGGCTGAGGAGATGACAGAAGAAGAAATGGTTGGAACAGAGACCGGAGCTGGAAGAGTAGACTGGAACTGCGCCAACAGAATAATAAAACACAACTATGTAAAATGGGCAATAGACACGTTTCCTCCTATAAAGGCTCTGGAGCCAGATGAGATACTTCTGATACTGCTACAGGAAGGACGGGAGATACTCGTTGACAGACCTCTTCGGAGCTAGGCTAGCTTTAGGGTACGTGTCGAAATCACTGTTACAATTAGGTTACCTTCAACATTTATCAAGTACAGTATATCTGTTTATCTTCTAAAAATAAATGTACCGGGCGAGTTGGCCGTGCGCGTAGAGGCGCGCGGCTGTGAGCTTGCATCCGGGAGATAGTAGGTTCGAATCCCACTATCGGCAGCCCTGAAGATGGTTTTCCGTGGTTTCCCATTTTCACACCAGGCAAATGCTGGGGCTGTACCTTAATTAAGGCCATGGCCGCTTCCTTCCAACTCCTAGGCCTTTCCTATCCCATCGTCGCCATAAGACCTATCTGTGTCGGTGCGACGTAAAGCCCCTAGCAAAAAAAAAAAAATAATAATAATAATAAATGTAAAAGTATACTTTGTCTCAAGGCAGCCTCTGCATGAGAGGAAGTATTTCATAAAATAAAATACCTAAGGCTGGAAGGGCAAACTACGTCCAAGCCAAAGCATACATTCCATGATGTTTAACCTCTTCATGCTAAAGGCAATGGAGAAAATTCTGGATAAATATATCAGAAGAACGGTGCAACTGAACTCAATGTTACATGACAATCGGTTTGCATATAGACCTGGCAGATTCACTGAAGTAGCACTACACCAGTTGGTTTGTAAACTAGGGGAAAGCCTAGAATATAATGAAATTGCATTGGCGGTATTTCTAGATATAGAAGGAGCCTCCAGCAATACAACCTACGACTCTGTGATCAAAGCATTGGAAAAGAGCAAGGTGAGTAAAACCGTTGTCAAATGGATTAAATCCATGTTAGACCAAAGGAAGATAAAAGCAACCCTGTTTGAAGAAACGTTGACGGTTAGGGCCACCCGAGGCTGTGCTCAGGGAGGAGTTCTTTCGCCTCTGCTGTGGAACCTCGTGCTGAACAAAATCATAGCTATGCTCAATGAACAAGGTTTTTATACACAAGGATACGCAGATAACCTACTGATTGTGGTACGAGGTAAGGTGATGAGTGTTATCCAGGACTTCATGCAAAGATCACTCAACCTTGTGGAGAACTGGTGTTGGGAAGAACAGTTATCAGTCAGCCCGAAAACATAACTCTAGTCCCTTTTACAAGAAGGAAAAAATTAGAGAGAAAGAGATGACTGAAGCTCTTTGGGCAAGATATATTTGTGGAAGAACAAGTACTGCACCTACGTGTAGTGTTAAATAAAAATCTAACCTGGAATCCACATATAGAAACGAACATAACCCCGGCCAAGAACTTGCTGTATGCATGTAAAAGAGCCGTTAGGAAGACATGGGGCCTAGGACCATCAGTGGTAATGTGGATATATACAGTGATCATTATACCGTTGATGGCCTATGCTGCAATCATCTGATGGCAGAAAGTAAGCCAAGGAAAAGTGAGTAGTAGATTGGATAGCCTAAAGAGAATGGCATGCATAGCCATAACTGGGGCTATGAGAACTAAGCCGACGGAAGTCTTGAATACTTTACTTAGACCTCCCATCACTATGCAATTTCATAAAAGGACAGGCTAGAATGAATTCATATAGATTGGCACAATCAGAGTGCTGGAATGCACAAAGACCCAATCTAGGACACTGTAAAATTAACAGAGTAATAACAGAGGAAGTTCTGCACATGCCTTCTGATCATATGATACCAAAGTACAACTTTGAAAAACCATTTGAGACCCAGATAAAAAAAGACTGGGATATCAACAAATGGAATACTGAAAAAGAAGATATAGTGTGGTGGACTGATGGCTCCAAGACTGTGGATGGCACAGGAGAAGGGATCAACGGGGGAAGACCTGAGAGATCAATCCAGATGAGCCTGGGCAGACACACTACAGTCTTTCAAGATGAAATGATAGCTATCACAACATATCTTGAAAACAATCTGAAAATGAACTATAGGAATAAGAACATTTTCATTTTTATGGACAGTCAAGCGGGCATTAGAGGCAGTCCGGGTAATATTCAGAATTGTCTGATATTGCCACTCACTCCTCCTGAAGTTCTCGAAGTACAACATTGTCAAAATAACATGGGTACCAGGGTATGCAGGTATAGAAGGAAATGAAAAGGCAGATAAACTGGTCAGGAAAGGGGCAGAGACATATTTTGTAGGCCCAGAACCTGTATGCAGGATTTCCTATGCACAAGCCTGACACTACGTAGGAAAATGGGTACAAAAGAAACAAAGGGAAAACTGGAAATATACTCCACGATGCAGGCTTGCAAAGGAACTGATAAGAGGACCAAACAAAAGAAGCATACTAAAGAACTGTTGAAACTCAGCAGAGAAAATATAAGATGGGTAGTAGGACTATTGACAGGACACTGCCATTTGAAAAAAACACCTACATGGAATTAGAGTAATACGAGACGCTGTATGTAGGAAATTCAATGAAGCAGAGGAATCAGCTGAACACATACTTTTCGAATGTGAGGCGCTGGTAGAATCAGACTCTCCACTCTAGGACTACCAGGTGAAGAGAGAGAGAAAATCCAAGAAGACCCAATAAGAACAACCTGCAACTTTATGAAGAGGACAGGTATATGTAGGTGAGAATGAAGGTAAAACAGGGTAGCGAAAGATCTTAGAGGTCGACGCTAATTAGGAACTAATATTTAGAGGCCCCATGAAGAAAAGAAGAAGAATCTCAGCATCCATTCAAGCATTCTCCATTAATTCACTCCCCAGGTATTTGAAAGTCTCCACTACTTCCAGTGGCTTGTCTGCAAGTCTAATCTGACCTTTCCCTTTTTTCTCCCTTATAGTCATAACAAGAGTTTTACTGTTCTCTACACTTATTTTCAATTCACATTCTTTGATCTTCCCATTCACCACATCCAACTGCTCTTGAACCTTCATGTCATCTTCTCCCAAAATCACAATATCATATGCAAATAACATGATGTTCATTTCTTTTCCTCCATATGTTGCTTTTGCTGTTCTCATGATGTCATCCATTACTATTGTAAACAGGATTGGCGATAGAACACTTCCCTGTCTAAGCCCAGTAGTGATTTTGATCCAACTTGTCCTGCCAACTTGTGTTTGCACACAACTACAACATTCCTTGTACATTGCCATGCTCATTTTTATTAATCCCTGCCCACTTCCTTTTTGCACCTGACTGTCCCAAACTTTAGTCCTGGGGACACTGTCATATGCCTTTTCAATGTCAGTGAATGTCATCACCATATCATTTCCTTACTCCCATTGCCTTTCCATTAGTTGTCTCATAATGAAAATGGGCTCTATTGTTGATCTTCCACTTCTGAAACCAAACTGATTGTCCTGTATCTGATTTTCAACCCTCAACCTTATCCTACTTTCCAGTATCCTCTCCATTATTTTAGCAACATGGGATATCAGAGTAATTCCCCTGTAGTTCTTCAGTTCTTTCTTATTGCCTTTTTTGAAAATTGGGATGATTATTCCATTTTGCCAATCCTCAGGGACATCCTTATTCTCTCAGACAATCCTGAGAACTCGATAGGTCCACTGCAGGCCTACAGCTCCAGCCGCCTTTTATCATCTCCACTGAAATTTCATCTATTTCAGCAGTTTTTCCATTCGTCATCTTTTACTGCTATTTCAATTTCATTCATTGTAATTTCTTTATCCATTTCTTCATCAACTAATTGCCTTTCCTGGTGGTCCATAAAATGACTGTCAGTTCTCATGTTCAGCAACTTCTGAAAATACTCTCTCCATCTATTTCATATTTCTTCTGGCCTTGGTAATATTAGGCCACCTTCATCCTTCACATATCTGGTGTTTACTTGAACTCTCTTTTTGTTTCTTAAAATACTATACAGTAATTTCTTGGTGCCCTGCATATCATCTTTCAATCTCTGTGTGAATAAGGCCCAGCTTTTCCTCTCTTCTTCCTCCACTACTTTCTTGGTCAGATTCTTTGCCTCCACATATTTTATTCTACTTTCTTCAGTCTTACATGCTTTCCATGCCATTTTCTTTTCCTTCACTTTAATCTTTACCCTATCATTCCACCACTGTGTCTCTTTGTCTTTCACATTTCCTGATGTTCTACCACATACCTTTCTGCACATCCGATCAGTGCCACTACTTTTGCCACTACTTGGTTTAATTCTACCCTTTCCTCTTCCAATCCCCATACTTCCACCCCAAATAACATTTTACTATTGATCCGTGATTAAAACACCATTTTCTGGATTTTGTATTTTATATCTGGGAATTTATTTTCTAATAGCCTTACTGCTGCAAGCGCTCCTGTTCTTTTTAATTTTGCCCTCCTACACTGTTCTTTCCACGACCCCTTATTACTTATTGTTACTCCCAAATATTCTATTTTTTCTACTGGCATAATTTCCTCTTGATTTACCTTCAGACTTTCTTTTCCTTCCTATCCTTTTCCTACATACTATTATCTATGTCTTTCTCACGTTCACTCTAAGAGACCATCTCCTGGTATAATCTATCACCTCATATAACCATCCTTGCATGCCCCTTGCCGTCAATGCTAGGATCAATAAATTGTCTGCGAATAGCAAATGCGGCACTTCTCTCTTTTTTATCCATGGACATTGTCATCTCTCTCCTCCATGGTTCTCTTAATATATATATAAATAATATAAATAATATCGGAGATACGAGGGCTATTTTTTTTTTTTCTTTTTTTTTTTCCAAGGTTTGATTGGTCACGAAATGAAATAGCAGTACAAATTTGACACTTTTCTATTAGTAACACTTACTGATACATCACAGCTATTTTTCAACATAGTTGCCTCGCAGATTGAGACATTTGTCGTAGCGTGGTACCAACTTGTCAATGCCCTCTTGATAGAACGTCGCCGCCTGCGCCTGTAACCATCTTTGTACGCCGGTCTGCAGCGCCTCGTCGGTGTCAAAACGCTGTCCTCCTAGCCAGCGTTTCATGTGAGCAAAGAGGTGAAAATCTGATGGAGCCAGGTCCGGACTGTATGCTGGGTGATCGAAAACGTCCCACTGGAAACGCTGCAGGAGGTTCGTGGTGGCAGCTGCAGTGTGCGGCAGAGCATTGTCGTGGAGGAGGACAATGCCTGATGACAACATCCCTCTCCGCTTATTCTGAATTGCCCGTCGTAGACGTTGAATGGTCGCACAGTATGCGGCTGCAGTGATGGTGGAACTACGTTCCATGAATTCCACCAACAGAACTCCTTTCCGGTCCCAGAACACAGTAGCCATACACTTTCTGTTGGAGAATGTTCGCTTGAATTTCTTTGGCTTACTCGGGGAGTGCGAATGCATCCACTGTTTGGATTGCTCTTTTGTTTCTTCCGTTTCAAAATGAACCCATGTCTTGTCCCCTGTGCCAATTTTGTTCAAAAAATCCGGTCCTTCATCGTGGTAGCGCTGGAGAAACGCTAAAGCGGCGCCCATTCTCTGTGTTTTGTGACGGTCAGACAGCATCTTCGGAACCCATCTCGCACAAAGTTTGCGGTACTGAAGTGTCTCGCTCACAATTGTGTACGTGTAGAGAGCTGACCTGGAAATTTCAGGAAACGAAGCACTCAACACAGAAATTGTGAACCGACGATTTTCTCGAATTGCCTGATCCACACGCTGAACAAGATCATCGGTTGACACGCTTCCTTCCCTGGCCGCCTGCATCATGGACGTCTGTACGCCCTGCTGTAAAGTTCCTGCACCATTGTCGCACTTTGCTGTCGCTCATGCACGTTTCACCATACACACGACTTATTCGACGATGAATTTCGGCTGCATTGCACCCCTCAGCCTGAAGAAATCGAATTACACCGCGCACTTCACACTTGGCGGGCGAAGCTATCGTTGTAGCCACGTTTACGAGCGCGCTGCACGTTCACTATTGACGGGACTGAGGTGAGGCGCATAACGGTCATTTCAGAGACGTTGCGCAACACATCTGCGCAGCTGAGGTGAGGCGCATAACGGTCATTTCAGAGACGTTGCGCAACACATCTGCGCAGCGGTTCATCATATATTTGCCGGCGTTTGACTGTCGCGACCGATTGGACCTTGAAAAAAAATAGCCCTCGTAGCTTTCATCCTTGCTTCACACCTATCTTTGACTCAGTACAATTTGATTATTTTCACCATGTTGGTTAATCCTGTCCGTATTGACTTATGTTCAAATTTCTATAGAACACTTTCCTGCCTTGTCAATACTTTACATATTTTATTATACTTAATTACTGTACATGTAATTGGTTGCACTGAAGATGGCTACATTTACACTATAGCAATTCAGATAAATGACTTAAAAATTGTCAATCTCTACAAGCCTCCGTGAGTGAATTGAGCTCTTACAGTACTGCCAGCTTTTGATCACCCTTGTATGTACACTGGTGTAACGGTTCAAATCCCGTTACAAGATGATATCTGTATTTTATTATTTTATCTGTATTATTATTATTATTGTTATGTCCGTATTATTATTTTATCTGCGATATTATTACTATTATTGATTTATCATTCTTATTCAATTCAATTTTGCAATGCTTGTCGCTTGCAGGATTGTACTTAGATGTATGCATATATACGTATTTGTAAAATAACACTCAAGATCAGCGGCGGCTCGTGAAAAAATCGTCCTACGTGCTACAAAAAACGCTAAATACGCTGTTTTCAATCTGCAGTGCAAATAGGATCTTGGAAATATGGATCCTCACTAAGAACACTAGTTTAATTTCACTTGATATACACTGCAGTGGATAAATAATTGGATAACTCTCCATATGAGCTTTAACACTAACACAGTGATAGAAAAACACGCATCAACAATATAACCGCGAGATCAAACACTGCACAAAGCAACTGAAAGTGCTGCCAACTGAATCATTGAGACCTCCTCTATTACAATTTACATTCTAATGCGGAATTCTTTGACTCGCGTACGAATTCCTTATTTTTGACACAAAAGGAGGATGGATATTGGTTGGTTACCTTAACCCGGCAGTACTCGCTAGGTCTTTACGTGCGTCGTTACTCGCTAGTGAGCGGAGCGCTCACCTTTACATTTAAAGGCTATAATATGCCCATATAAAGTTGGAGGTATTTTTAATATGTCAATTTGAGATAGTTATTTATTTAGGAACACGGCCGAGTGGAATGGCTATGGAGGCAAGCTCTACATTTGGGAGACGCGCGAGCTCGATCCCCACCGTTAGCTGTCCTGAGAATAGTTTTCTGTTAACGCGTCCAGGCAAATGCCGGGACAGATTCTATTCATAAACTACAGCCGATTCCTTCCACCTATTTAGCCAACTTCATTCACCATAATTTATTTCATCTTTATTAACTCATCAACTAAGGTTGGCGTCAGGAAGGGCATCTGGCCATAAAACAAGCCATTTAAACTTATATCACAGAATTCAATAAACGAAATCTCCTCTCCTTCCCAAAACTTGCAGACACTCTGAAACACAGTTATGATAAGTTTCGTAAACCTCATCTGTTTCATTACTTTCAGTTTCGTTGTTCAAGAGCACTTTTTCCTCCGTTTCAGCCAACCACGAAAGTATCTGATTAGTGGATGGCATTGTAACTTGTATATATTGTCTAACAACAGTCACAGTATAAAGATTTCACATTAAACACAAGCATGAAACAAACCCTGACTTATTACACAGCGCGAAATGTAAGTAGCACAGTTACTCGCTACTGAGCGCACCGCTCACCAAACATACACTACCGTGCCTAATAATGAATTGCGGGTGTTTGTTTTCAAAGATAGTGAAAGTGACTGGCACATCCCCTTCATAACAATCTGTTAGAAAGGTACAGGGAGTTTCAAAGTTGGAGGTCTTGTAACATTCCAACAAGAAGCAATATAGTACGAAGGTGAGCGCCGCGCTCACCATGCGAGTAACCGCGGGTTAATAACAACGTTATGTTTGCGATAGATTGCCCCCAGTTTCGCTGTACATTTGAGCCCAGACGATGCTGCTCTCTAGTGGCAGGATCGCTTATCACGTTCAACATCAGGGTAGCAGGAAGCATCGAGCACTTCTAGCCCCTTGCGAGAGGACAAGTAACTATAGACGGGATCAGTGAAAGTTGATCCTGGTTGATGGCATACTCTACCGGCAACGGGGAGTGTTGCAAGCTTGGCTGCGCCTGCGTATTGCTTCCTCCAGGCTACAGGCCAGAGCTCATTTCACATGAGCACGAGAGGAGTTCCTCGGGAGAACAGAGCTAGGTGTTCGTCAGCTCTCGTCCTGATTTTCACAAAACACAAATTCATACCGTACTCAAAACAAAGAAAAGGCACCAGGATAATTGTACTGATAATAATTAATTCCTTACAGTTCCAAGCTACGTGCTGGAGCCCGGTAGCACGTATTGACCGGCCGCCACTGCTCAAGATATGTACAGTGAGAATTGTTATGTATGTCAGATGTTGGATATGGCATTGCTATATTGTGCAATACTGCTGGCGATTCTGCCAAGTCATCGCCACGTCATGGCTATGTCATCGTGAGCTTTTAGCAATTACATAAAATCAGCTTCATGGTCCGTATCGCACTTCAATAGATTCACAATTAAGTATTTATTTATTTTCCACCTAGTCGATACAATGATTGCTTAAGGCAATTTTTAATGGTCAAAAGTGGTACATGTTTCGTATATTATCAACATCTTCAGCCACATAACACTGTTTAGATGAAAAATATATAAAATTGACAAAGTAATGCTTTAGAGGAAGTGACCTTAAAATTAACATAAGATTGACAAGATTAAAACAAACAAATAACTCAAGAGAAAATATATAAATTATTTCTACAATAGAAAGCAGTCGTCAAGGAAACACTTGTACAATATTCCATAGAGAAATTGTCCTAATAAATATTCTTTTCTTAATAATTCATGAAAAAAGATCAATTTATAAATTAAAAAAAAAAAAAATTATACAATTTATAAGTAATTATCGAAATGAAGAAATCCTGATATCACAGTGCGGCTCTTATTATTAACATAGATGAAAATATAACTACTAATTCCTAGTTGTCAAATCTTATTAAGCCTGCTTTCCTTTGGAACAGTAACTCCTGTCATTCTTTCACAGTTTTGCGCCGGGTGTAATATTGATGATGCGTTCTTCCTTGCTCTTGCACCTGAGGAGGTGGAGGAGCGGGGGATATAGGTGTGTCAAGAATTTCCTTGCTGTCACCTATAGCTTCAACTGAGGAGGAATAAGTTGTAGGGCTATATGTAGGTGGAGAAATTCCAATTCTTTTTTCTTGATCCTTCTCAAGCATTTTCAAATATACTAGAATTTGATAATATAATGGATTCTTATATTCTACAGCCTCATTAAGGTTATCATTTTTCTTTACAAGTTGGTCTAGATGAATGTACAGGTCTTCATATGTGTTCATTAAGCTGCCCTTTTTTAACTTTTTTATGATGGTCAGGTCTTGTTCTATGCTGGTAAATTTATGACCTGTGGCAGTCATGTGTGATCCCATTGCTGAGAATCTTCTATGTTTTTCAGCATTCACATGTTCCAAATATCTAACTTTAAAATTGCGGCCAGATTGTCCTATGTATGTATTCTTACATTCAAAGCATGTAAGTTTATATATACCGGAATCAAAAAATTTATAAATTGATCTTTTTTCATGAATTATTAAGAAAAGAATATTTATTAGGACAATTTCTCTATGGAATATTGTACAAGTGTTTCCTTGACGACTGCTTTCTATTGTAGAAATAATTTATATATTTTCTCTTGAGTTATTTGTTTGTTTTAATCTTGTCAATCTTATGTTAATTTTAAGGTCACTTCCTCTAAAGCATTACTTTGTCAATTTTATATATTTTTCATCTAAACAGTGTTATGTGGCTGAAGATGTTGATAATATACGAAACATGTACCACTTTTGACCATTAAAAATTGCCTTAAGCAATCATTGTATCGACTAGGTGGAAAATAAATAAATACTTAATTGTGAAGCTTTTAGCAATGCGCTCAGATACTCAGCCACCCCAGGGGATTTCACCATTACATATAATATTTGTCGCGTATGTGGGAGTAGGTCATTGTTATTTCTGGAGATTACGTGGCTGTGCCATGCAACGTCTATGTAAGGTGGCTGCATATTGTAGCGTCAGTCATTAGTTAAACGGAAGCTGAACAGTGAAGAAGTCTACGAGATGAAAAGCCTCAGTCGGTCAGTCAACGATTGTGAACGAGAGATGGAGAAGACTCAGTGAACCATTAATCATTGGTCATTGAGAGAGCGAGGCCAAAGTTGGTCGGTCACTTAGTTGAAGACACGGACGCAAGGGCTTACCATGGAGTCAGAGAGGGATACCACCTGCCATGAGGTAATACCATATTGACTTACAAAGAAGTCAGATGATATGGAGAAGAAGCAGTCACAAGGATGTATCACCAAGTTAGGCGTGACACATCTACAGTAAACACCAGATCAAAGGAATACGTTGTAATTACACTCAAAGTGTTGAAGGTACAGTCAAGTGAATCAGTGAGGGAAATATTTCGTATAAATTGTTAAATGTCCGGTCAAGAAGAATTCAAATTCATGCCTAGTTTCTTTCAGTTGCAATGTCATAATTTCATATTCTCATCCGTTTTATCGCAACAAGACTCACTATTTTTTATATATTATTTAAAGAATATATTTTGTTCTATCAAACGAATTCATAGTTTTATTTCAATGACAGTAAAATATCTTAACCTCAAAATTAATGGGGAAACTGAACGCCAATCTCCTTTTCCCAGAACTTATATGGTATGTTGTCAAAAGTAAGCTTATTACCCCACACCCTAGAGATAGTCAAGATTCTCATTCTATTATTGCTGCAGTGAGTGGTAGCTGGCGCCCTTCAAATAATGTATGTGTAAGCAAGCAGGTTAGAAGTAAGTGTGAGTCCAGGGTTTGACGATTGTGTATTTTATTTAATGAATGTTAATTTTCATAATTTTCATGTTAAATGCAGATATTCATATTTTCAATTTAAATCCAGATTTATATGTTTCAAAAGACACCCTGTTACCTTACCTATGGCGCGACGGCTCGTTTTCAGGTCATGGCCTCCCCAGTTGCTCTCTGCCACACTTGTCGATCTTGTGCAGCTACTCTCCAATTCCGGATCTTGAGGATGTGTGCTGCGTCCTGATGTACACCATCTTCCCATCTGTTACGTGGCCTTCCCACAGGCCTTCCTCCTCCAAAGTCTCCTAAGAATACCTTCTTTGGGATTCGGTGTTCTTCCATCCTAATTAGATGACCTGCCCATTTAAGTCTCTTCATTCGAATGGCATGCGACAGGGGTGCCTCCCCATACAGGGAATATAGTTCATTGTTATATATAATTCTCCATTCCCCTTGTACGCATATGGGTCTATAAATTCTCCTCAGGATTTTCCTTTTGAAGGAATCTATCTTCTCCACGGCTTTCTTTGGGAGGGTCCATGTATCACTTCCATACATCACTATACTGCGAATGAGGGTTTTGTGTAGCATAACTTTTAAGCTCTGGTTTATATCTCTACTTCTGAAAAGTGGTAGTACTGCAAAGTATGCTCTGTTGGCAGCTTGAATTCTTGCCTGTATTTCCACCATTTCCTCATTCTTGTTGCTCAGATGTACACCAAGATATTTAAATTCATCCACCACCTCCACTTTGGATCCTTCAGGGACAAGTTGGTCATTTGTATACTTCCTTCTCCGAGCCTGCACCATTACCTTCGTCTTTTGTTCATTGATCTAAGTCCAATCTCTTTGCCTTCTCTACTCAAGTCTTCAAATGCTTCTTTAACTGTCCTTGTTGTTCTTCCCATCAAATTTATGTCATCAGCATATCCAACTAGTTGAACTGTTTTGTACAGAAGTGTTCCACTGGTGTCCACCCTTAACTTTCTAATCACTGACTCTAGTGCCAGGTTAAATAGAATTGGTGCTAAGCCATCTCCTTGCTTCAATCCCTGATTCACTTTGAAGAAGCTGCCTACTTCAGTCTCAATTTTCACTCCCACCATCGTATTTCTCATAGTCAATTCCACCAGTCGCACCAGCTTTTCTGTTATCTTGAACTCTCTTAATATCTCCATTAATTTATCCCTGTCAATAGAGTCATATGCTTGTTGAAAGTCGATAAACATCTGTACCACATCTATGCGCCATTCCCAACACTTTTCCAACACTTGTTTCACAGTAAATATCTAATCAATAGTGGATCTTCCCTTCCGGAACCCTGCCTGGTATTCTCCTAGAATTTCTTCCACCAGGGGTTCTAGTCTCTTCTTCAGAATGGAAGTGAACAGCTTATATACTGTACACAGCAGTGTGATCCCTCTATAATTGCTACATACCAACTTATCCCCTTTCTTGTATATTGGGCATATGATGCCTTTGCGTCAGTCTTCAGGCATTTCTTCTGTATTCCACACACTCACAATTAGATCATATATAGCTTCTTGTAGTGTGGTTCCTCCGTATTTCCACAACTCTGCAGGGATTCCATCGATACCTGGTGCTTTATTGTTTTTCAGTTGCTGTATGGCTTCTATCACTTCTTGCATAGATGGTGCTGTGACTTCTGATTCATTTGTCTCAGTATTATTCCTTGAGGTAGTTGGTGTTTTCCCTTTCATTTCTACTGGGTTCAGGAGGTGTTGGAAATATTCCTTCCATCTATCTTGGATCCCTTCTTTATCTCCCAAAAGCTGTCCATTTCTGTCCTTACACATGTTTGTTCTTGCCTTGAATCCTTCTTTCACTTCCTTAACTTCTCTGTAAGCCATGTAGCTATTATCTTCTTTAAATTACTCCACTATTCTAGCCATTTTCTCATTTAATTTTCTTCCCTTCTTCGACATACATTCCTTACTTCTTTATTCTGGTTTTCAACCTCTTGTTTCTTCACCCTTGTTGGTCTCTCTAGGTATGCTTTATATGCTCTATCTCTTTCTTCTATGGCTTTTTGGCATTCTTCATCAAACCATTCCTTTGTGTTCCTTTTGGGTACAATGTCTAGTGTGTCCTTTGCCACGGCCGAAACGCTTTCCTTCAGAGCAGTCCATTTGGTCTCGTCCGTTGCTGTTTGGTCCATATTATATTTCTCTACCAGCACTTCTGCCATTCTTTTCCCGTATCTTTCTGATACTTCTTTATTCTTCAGTTCACAAGTATTGTACTTTTCTATCCTACTCATTCCTTCCTTTCTTGTTTTCATAATGCGGCACCTTAAGATTGCCTTAACTAGAAAGTGGTCGGAGCCACAACTTGTTCCTCTGAATGATCTGACATCCATGATATTGGATGCCCATCTTTTCTCCATCATTACAGGGTCTATTTGATTACAGGTCTTTCCATGCGGTGATATCCATGTTTGCTTGTGTACCTCTTTGAGGGAAACAGTTAACATCACTTTCATGTTTCTGCTGGTAGCAAGGTCAAGCAATCTCCGTCCATTATCATTAGTATTGTTGTGTAAACTATGGATCCCTATTATTCCTTGATATATCTCCTCCTTCCCAATTTGTGCATTTAGATCTATTATCATCTTAGCATCGTTTGGTGGGATTGAATCTAGCACTCGTTCAAGTTCAGCATAGAACTGATCCTTGACTATCTGTTCCTTGTCTTCCGTTGATGCATATACATTTACGATTGTTAAGTTGTAGAATCGCATTTTAACACGCAGTGTTGCCAATCTTTCATTTACTGCCAAAAACTGTAGTACATCATCTTTAGCTTGTTTTCGTACTATAAATGCTACTTCTCCTTCTTGTGCATTCCTTGACGTCCCACTAGTGAATATTGTGTGGGTTTTGGTGTCCCATATCTCATCCCTTCCTGACCATCTAGTTTCTTGTATGGCTGCTATGTCCACTTTGTTGACTTCTAGTTTCTGCATCAGTAATTTCAGTGCTCCGGCTCGTAGAAGTGTGCGTACATTCCATGTACCAATTGCGTAGTCCATTGCCTTTAGCTTAGCTCGTTGTCTATTAAATCCACCATTCTGAGGCATATTCTGGGGCTTCGCAACAGTTGGTTTTCCGGAGCGAGGTTGTTAGCCTTGCTCCAACCCCCAGCAATCCTGGAGGACCTATGTTTTCTGTTAGGGTTGTCTCCGTTAGCTGATTGGTCCCCATTTAAGCGTCGGGAACTCGCTTTCTGCCCTTACATGACTTAGCCGTGTACCTTAAAGAATGTACCCGTTGCCCAGAGGCCACGGCGTGGACGTGCACGTATCGGACTTGGTAGGAATAAATGGCATTTCCTGTGTTTTGCTAGTACACTCCCATCAGCAAGAAGTGCACCCACAGGACCACATACTACCCCTTCGACCCCCAGACACCCTGTTAGTTTAGTATTAAATATCACTGGAGACTTCAACAGCCATCACACAAACTGGCAGTATGGCACTGTGGATGCGAATGGGGAGTCTCTACTTCTGTGGGCAGAAACTAACAATATGCATTTGGTTTTTGTTGTAAAAGACAAGGGAACCTTCCACTCCGTATGCTGGAACAAGGATTACAACCCAGACTTGACATTTGTGTCTAAAGATCAACTAGACCAACCACTCAACACCACTCGCACTGTTCTGTCCAAATTCCCAAACAGTCAACACCAACCTGTTATGGTGAAAATCGGTTTGAAAATTCCCCTTGTAAACTCAATGCCTTTACCCAGATGGAACTTTCAACAAGCCAACTGGGATGGATTCACAAAAGACATTGACTCCAGTCTAGCTGCGGAGAATTTTCAGCCGACAGCAAATAACGACAAATTTGTTAAATTAGTTAATCAAAGCTGCTAAGTCCAACATTCCTAGGGGTTACAGAAAGGGATATGTACCTGGATGGAATGAAGATAGTGAGGCTTTATACCAAGAATACCAAAGTTCTGGAAATCAAACAGTGGGCTTACAACTAATCAACTTTTTAAATAAGAACAGACGAGAGAAATGGGAAGCTGCACTAAAGAAATCAACTTCGCAAAGTCAAGCAGGAAAGCTTGGAGAATCTTGAATAGGCTAACTGGCAAGCAAGACCCCAAAAAGCCGCATCCTAAACTGAGTCCTGACATTTTTGCCAACAGGATCGTAGACCTCACAAGGACAAAGAGGGACAAGAATCATACCAGAATAGTAAAATGTAACCTTTCTAAACTCAAGTGCAGTGCCCCGAGAAACGAGCCGCTTTCCAGACCCTTTTCCACAGTGGAAGTAGAAAATGCAATTAAACAACTGAAAATCGGCAAGGCTGCTGGTCCTGACAATATCTATAATGGATTTATTAAGAACATTGGCCCGCATTGTATATACTGGCTCACTTGTCTTTTCACCTACATACCCGAAGAGAACAGATTGCCCAGACAATTCAAACTGTCAAAAGTTATAGCCATTTTCAAACCTGACAAACCTGAGGACAGCCCCGAAAGTTATCGACCAATAGCACTGCTTAGTTAGATATTCAAGCTTCTTGAACGAATCCTCCTAACCAGAATAGCTCCGTTCATTGAAGCTGTTACTCCTCCTGAACAAGCTGGATTCAGACATGGACGCAGCTGCACCGATCAAGTTCTTGCCCTAACTACACATATCGAAGCTGGTTTTCAAGGACAACTAAAATCAACAGCTGTTTTCATCTCTCCTCTTACCTCTCCTCCCCACCCTCCGCACTGGAAGTTCCATTAACTCTAACACCCCATCTATGTCCTTTCTTTCCAATGTTCTTTCAATTCCCACCCTTAATATTCCTCCCCTCTCCATAAACTCCAACTTCAGTTTCTTTCTCGTCTCATTCCAATCATATTTCCACCCCTCAGCCCTATACCCCCATCCTTCCTTTCCTCACTCCTCCATTCTCTTCCTCTACCTCTCTTCTCTATTTAAACTTTGTAGGCATATGTTCTGTCACCCCACACTCTAACACTTCAAAACTTATAACTCTCCTTAAGGCTATCTCTGAGCATATTCCTATATCAACTGTACTCCCCCCATTCGTTGTAATGTATGTCAATTCCCCATTACAATCTCCCTTCATCCATCTCTTTAAAATATATAAATCTTCTAGTGCTCATAACTCCAACAGCCTTTCCCCATAAGTATTTAAATCTTTATCTTTACTCCTCGTTCGGCACTCCCTAACTTACCGAGCTCGATAGCTGCAGTTGCTTAAGTACGGTCAGTATCCAGTAATCGGGAGATAGTGGGTTCGAGCCCCACTGTCGGCAGCCCTGAAGATGGTTTTCCGTGGTTTCCCATTTTCACACCAGGCAAATGCCGGGGCTGTACCTTAATTAAGGCTACGGCTGCCTCCTTCCAATTCCTAAGCCGTTCCTCTCCCAACGTCGCCATAAGACCTATCTGTGTCGGTGCGACGTAAAGCAACTAGCTGTAACCTTTACTAAGGTGGTTACACAACTGCTACCAATGTAACCTTTACTAAGGTGGTTACACAAAACTAGTACTAAACACAATAAAAGGAGGGAAGTAAGAGCAACTACACACTATCGGAAAACACTAGACATTCAGAGAAACATCAGCTGGCCTACACGGATCTCTGCCAACAACAACATAATACAAAATATCAGTGGGGCCAACTAGTGGACAATGAATCAGGAAAATGGAAGGAACTACGACCTTGTAAGGGCATGGATATGGCTTAGGTTGCAGATTCTGAAATAATTCGCCGTGATCCTTAAATTTGAAAAATATTATTTACAAGTGAAAATTTTACAAATACTTTCCGAACAAAATCCACCAATTTACAACTTACGAACTATACGCTCCGTGATACACATATCTTAAAGGTTCTTTGATAATGGGCTTCACTACGAGTTTCAAACTTCAAACCAACTATACAACTAGTTACAAATCCAGTAGTACAATGAAAGTTAGTAGGTTAAAAGCAATGTAAAAACAATTACAATTTGCAGTGAAGTGAATGTACTTTCCTAAACTCTAGCGTATATCAAGAGACACTGAACTACCAGAGGCAAACCCCAAGGTAAATGTATTAAATTACAATCTACATATTTAGTGAAGTAAGAAATGGGAATGCCTCGAAAACAAACAGGGAACCCCAGCAGAAAAGCTAAGGTGACGTAAACAATTAATTTGCCGAATCTAGGTTAGGCTAGGGCAGACTCCTATACGAAATAGCAACTGAACATTACGGAAATTTTAACCGGAACGGAAAGTAAGAGTGCTTACCCGAAGGTGCGCCATCCCGGAAGCAAGGCGTCGCACACGACGCAGACCAACCCAGACTAAAGGCAGATCAGGCCAAGACAAGACCGAATTATCACGAACGTTGCCTCACTTACTATATATAGAAAACCCCTGGCCTTGGAGTAGCCAATCATAGTGCATGAGTCCGCCCATCCCCTCCTAGGTTCACCAATCACAATTCCTACTCCCGTCGCGAACTTTAACTAACATTCTCGAATACACCGTTCGCGAATCTTCCATTTCCAGAATAGTTAGAAAATTCCTTCTAGAAAACATAACCCACAAAAGGCACACACCCTGTTCAACAATTTTCTAGATACTTCCAGTAAGTACAGAATTGAAATCTACTATTTACAAATACATATGTTACAAATATTACACAGTACAGGTTAGGTCATTACAAATAAAGTCTTCAAAAACACTTTCCACTTCCACTATATTGTTCAGCCGTGACATCTTCCTCCTCCCGAAAGTCGAGCCACGCTCGACCATTACCATAGTTTCCCTGGGGAGAAAGCGATAAAACGTTCTCACACAGTGTAGATAGTAAAGATACATTATTCTAACACACACAATTTCTTGAAGTAGACTTTCTAATAACAAACAAAACAAACTGTCAGCACACCACAGGCCCTTTTAGTAGGAAAGATTTTACGATTCATCAGTAATTTTCAAAAATAATAAAGGTGTTCATAGATCCACCTATTCAGTAAATATCACAAAATCTACATGGATAGTCACACTACATCTTCAATACGCCTTCTGAACCTTTTACAATTGTTTAGACAATTTGTACTCTGTCCACCAAAGGAGGTACTCACTTTCTTTCTGCCAAATATTATTCAGCCAGGAACTTCTCACTTTGTTGCTAAACAGTGTTCAAAGCCTCCTATTGGGCAAGTTATGGACTGAGTACTTTGCACCACTTTTCCACACCAGTCACAGCACAGTTAGGCCACAGGTTCTTGCTGATGATGCGGCTGCCGACATGGCCGTCTGCCGCCAGCCTCCATTCAATTTCAGTCCGATCGAGGTAGCCAAGTAATTGCAGTCCAGCGGTATCTTGCACCAGATAAGCAGCAGGGTGAGACACCGTCCAGGCAGACTGCCACCATCAGGACGTTCGTCACAGGATCGTGGTATGGCATGGTAGCGCCCAAGGCACAGCGTGTGCCTCCCAACTTGGCACTTCAGGTTGGTCCGAAGAAGCTGGTCACGGCAGCCACTGTAACACAAACAAACCGCAGCAGACAGGCGAATACTTAAGGAAAGTATGCTGCTGGGCTCACAGCTCTTGCGCAGTCACCCAAAGGGTGGCTTAATAAGTATGCAGTAGGGACTCACCCTCGCACACCAGGGATATTAGGGCACTAGCCCCGGGGTAAGTACTGCTATCTATAATACATCTGACAAGATTATGGTGGGGGTGAAAGGAAACTATAGGAGTTTACCCTAAACCTGATGGTGAGGGGAACAAATTCCAAGGAGTGACCCTAAAGTAAAACCTACCTACCTTATAATACTAAATCCATTACACTAGAGGATACCTAAAGTATTCACCTTCACAATTACAACTAACTTACAACCAAACGTTTTATTATCTTATAACAAAAACCTTATAAATACCTTAGAAAAAAATTATTTTATAACTAAATTCTTACAAATATCTTGCAACTAAATCTACATGGTCATCAACAATGGTATTTACCCTTCCCTACCAGAATTAAGGTACTTTTACCTGGGAGAGGTGGACTCTGCTGATCCTTTTCCTTTCGGGATCACTCACCAATAATGTCACCGAGGTAAGGAACTTTAAGATGGTGCAGGGACCTCGAAATCTGGGGGCCAACTTACTGATAACATGGTCCGCAGCACTACTGACGGGATGTGTTTTAATAAACACCTGGTCACCCACAGAGAGCTCATGCGGCCTTCACCCGTGGTTGTAATTACGCTGGATCTTAGCGTAATAAACCTTCAAGTTCTTTCGTGCATGGTGCCAATTAGCTAATATCATTTCTGGGTTGGCATCGTCGGGCAGATGATCATTAATTGACCATAGGTTAGATAGAGGAGAATTTGGAGTGAAAGCCAACATTAACGCAGCAGGGGTTTGCTTGTGGCTTTCATGGACAGCAGTGTTAAATGCAAATGACAACAAATTTAATGAGGAATCCCACTTGGAGTGGTCTGAACAGTAATAAGCGATGAGGGCAGATCGCAGGTTACAATTCACTCTCTCAGCATAATTTGGCTTCGGGTAATACGGGGTAGTGGTTACATGAGCACTGGATAGATCAAAACAGAAATTCCGGAACTGGGCAGAAGTAAAGGCTCTTGCGTTATCACTTACCAAGGGTCCAAACGAGGCGAATATCTGTTTCAAGCACAAGATGGTGTTGGCGTTTGCCATCCGAGTGGGGAACAGCCACGTAAAATGCGAAAAGGCGTCAACACACAAGTATGAAATGATGACCATTCCGAGATCTCGGGAAGGGCCCAATATAGTCTATGAACAGTCTTTCCATTGGGCGAGAAGCTTGCTCAGAAGACAAGAGACCTAGATGAGTATTCGGGGCGGGTTTGCTGATGTTACAAATCTTACAGGACTTGACAAGGGTACGAATCTCACTATCCATGGATTTCCAAATGAAGTGGTTACGAATCTTCTCTCTTGTTTTGAAAACGCCCAGATGACCGCCCACTGGGGATTCATGAATATATTTGAAGAGAGCCAGGACCAGGTTAGTTGGAACTACAATTTTGGGGTCTCTACGACCGCGAGCAGGACAACGCAGGACACCATTCTTAAGAATATAGGGCTTAACATGCTCACCGGATTTAATACTGCCGATAATCCCTTTTAACTCAGCATCGTCCTCTTGATGTTTAGATATATCCTTGAAAAGGAAGAGAGAGTCGGTGAGAACTACATTAACGAAAGCTGATACTTGTTCGGGAGATGAGTCAGTTGGCTCTGATTGAGGTTCAGAGCTGCCTGGATTGAACATCCTGCTGAGGCCATCAGCCACAACGTTCTCCATGCCACGAATGTGGCGGGCTTGAAATTGGAAGGCTGAGATGCGCACTGCCCAACGTGCTAGACTACCGGTCTTTCGCGGCTTGGCCAGTACCCAGCTCAACGCTTGATTGTCAGTTTCCAGATCGAAAGGAAGATGTTCCAGGTACATTCTGAAGCGTTCTAAAGAGAAGACAACAGCCAAGGCTTCCAACTCATAAATGGAATAATTTGGCTCAGCAGGATTCGGGGCACATGAGGCATAAGAAATAGGACGACGCCCTTCTTGAAATTCCTGTAGAAGAACTCCGGATATGCCTGAGGAAGTGGCGTCAGTCTGAAGGATGAAGCGTTTAGAAAAGTCTGGCATAGCCAGTACAGGAGCGTTACATAAGGCAGATTTCAAGTCCATGAAGGCTTGACGTTGGGCATCACCCAACACAAATTTGGCATCCTTTCTTCTCAAAGCATTTAATGGGGCTGCACGTTCAGCAAAATTGGGAATGAATTTGCGAAATAAATTAACCATGTCAATGAATCTGGCTACAGACTTGACGTCCTTTGGAGGGGGAAAATTCTGGATGGCGGCAGTATGAGACTGATCGATTGAGACACCCCTCCCTGGCACAATATGTCCTAAGGACATCTGGGGTTGTGTGAAGGAAACCTTGGATGCCTTGAGGGTTAGACCTGCTTTCTGCAGTCTTTCAAGCACTTCGTTGAGATGGAGTAGGTGTTCCTCGAAGGTTTAGCTAAAAATTACGAGATCATCAAGGTAATTATAAAGGAACTTGAACTTAATGTCCGATAAGACATAATCTAGTAACCGTGTAAGGACGGCCGCTCCAGTCGCGAGACCAAAAGGTACGCGTTCGAATTCATATAGGTTCCAATCAGTTGCAAATGCAGTGAGATGCTTGGATTCTTCGGCAAGGGGTATCTGGTAATAAGCCTGATTTAAATCGAAGGTGGTGAACATTTTTGCATTAACGAACCAAGAAAAACAAGAGTGCAAATCAGGAAGTGGGACAGATTGGAGGACTACCTTACGGTTCAACATCTGATAGTCGACTGCAGGCCGATAACCTCCTTGCAGTTTAGGGACCAGAAACATGGGAGAAGAATAGGCTGACTTGGACGGGCGTATCACTCCGTCAGCGAGCATTTGATCAATGATAGCCTTCAGGGCTCTCATTTTGGGAGGTGACAACCGGTACGGAGAGCGAACAGGTATGTTATCCGTAACCTCAATTTTGTATTCTAATACATTGGTGACACCTAACCTGTCGGTGAAGACATCAGGGAACTTATCACAGAGTTTCCTAAGTTGATTGGCCTGCTCTTTGGGTAAGTGATTAAAATCAAAAGCCTTGGGTTCATCAGAATCTTTAGGAACAGCGTTAACATGACAAGGCAGAATAGGGGAGCAATCACACAGCTCAAAGGTTCTTGCACAAAATTTAAAATGGAATCTGTTGAACTGGAGGTCCAAAATCATGCCTGTTTTAACAATAAAATTTGCACCCAATATGAATTGGCAGGATAAATCCTTTGCCACTAGTACTGGCATTTTCCAGGTGAAATCACGGACTCTAATCTTGACATCTAGTGATCCTACAATGTTCAACGAATTAGAATTAGCAGTATGGCAGGTTGAGGACACGGGGTGTAATGTAGGTAACTTGCAAACAGTTTTCATAGAATCGTACCAGGTCTCACTCATCAAGCTGACACTACTCCCAGAGTCTAGTAACGCACAGACAGGTACATTATTTACCTCTATGCTTAAATATGGTAGTTTACAAGAAGGTATGGCAGAAATTCTACAAGATTGCAAGAAATGAACACCAGGGTCAGACTGGGAACAATCATTAGCCTCAATTAAATAAATCAACCAAAGTGCAGTCATGATTGACAATACAAGAAGCCATGTTTTGGGATTTACCATCAGAACTGGCGGTTAGTCATCTAGCACTACTTTGGTCTGGGGGTCCAGAGCCAGAAATGTTACGTGGGCACTGCCGAGAGAAAGGCCTAGTTGATCCACAGTTACGGCAAGAAAAATTGGTGGAAGAACCTCTACCCATGGCAGGTTTCGCATTGCCTAATGTCCCAGCCTTGCGACAATCCCGCTTGAGATGAGCCGTGGAGCCACAATTGAAGCACAAACGAGGATTACATGAGTTGGAAGCAGGTGACGGGGGTCTTAGAATCCTGAGGAGAGGGCATGCTTACCTACCAAGACGCATGGCTTGTAGTGCATACGGTGGAGGCCACTGCGTAGGCTAATTGTAGCCACCGGCCTACGCAGTGGCCTCCACGGTATGCACTACAAGCCATGCGTCTTGGTAGGTGTGCTAGGTACCAACTGATGAGCCCAGCCTAGCACACGGGGGCGAAACGCTGGCAACCAGGAATGAGTTAGCTGGAAAATTTATAATGTCCAATAACGGACCATTTATATTGGTATTATAAATTTACTGATTCGGAACAAATATTTCAGATTCCCTATGGGAATCAACATCTATATCATCTGATGGCCAAGCAGGCATCAATTTTTGGTAATGGGACAAAGTCTCTCATAGTGCATTGGCACTGCCGGTGGCTACAATTAGCCTACGCAGTGGCCTCCACGGTATGCACTACAAGCCATGCGTCTTGGTAGGTGCGCTAGGTACCAACTGATGAGCCCAGCCTAGCACACGGGGGCGAAACGCTGGCAACCAGGAATGAGTTAGCTGGAAAATTTATATAATGTCCAATAACGGACCATTTATATTGGTATTATAAATTTTCTCATTCGGAACAAATATTTCAGATTCCCTATGGGAATCAACATCTATATCATCACTTTTCTTCGTCGGCAACCCAGCGCTTGTCTCGGCTACCAATGTAACCTTTACTAAGGTGGTTACACAAAACTAGTACTAAACACAATAAAGGAGGGAAGTAAGAGCAACTACACACTATCAGAAAACACTATACACTCAGAGAAACATCAACTGGCCTAAGCGGATCTCTGCCAAAAACAATACGAAATATCAGTAGGGCCAACTAGTGGACAATGAATCAGGAAAAGGGAAAGAACTACGACCTTGTGAGGGCATGGATATGGCTTAGGCTGCAGGTTCTGAAATAATTCGCCGTGATCCTTAAATTTGAAAAATATTATTTACAAGTGAAAATTTTACAAATACTTTCCGAACAAAATCCACCAATTTACAACTTACGAACTATACGCTCCGTGATACACATATCTTAAAGGTTCTTTGATAATGGGCTTCACTACGAGTTTCAAACTTCAAACCAACTATACAACTAGTTACAAATCCAGTAGTACAATGCAAGTTAGTAGGTTAAAAGCAATGTAAAAACAATTACAATTTGCAGTGAAGTGAATGTACTTTCCTAAACTCTAGCGTATATCAAGAGACACCCCAAGGTAAATGTATTACATCTACATATTTAGTGAAGTAAGAAATGGGAATGCCTCGAAAACAAACAGGGAACCCCAGCAGAAAAGCTAAGGCGACGTAAACAATTAATTTGCCGAATCTGGGTTAGGCTAGGGCAGACTCCTATACGAAATAGCAACTGAACATTACGGAAATTTTAACCGGAACGGAAAGTAAGAGTGCTTACCCGAAGGTGCGCCATCCCGGAAGCGAGGTGTCGCACACGATGCAGACCAACCCAGACTAAAGGCAGATCAGGCCAAGACAAGACCGAATTATCATGAACGCTGCCTCGCTCACTATATATAGAAAACCCCTGGCCTTGGAGTAGCCAATCAGTGTGCATGAGTCTGCCCCCCCCCCCCCCCTAGGTTCACCAATCACAATTCCTACTCCCGTCGCGAACTTTAACTAGCATTCTCGAATACACCGTTCGCGAATCTTCCATTTCCAGAATAGTTAGAAAATTCCTTCTAGGAAACATAACCCACAAAAGACACACACCCTGTTCAACAATTTTCTAGATACTTCCAGTAAGTACGGATTTGAAATCTACTATTTACAAATACATATGTTACAAATATTACACAGTACAGGTTAGGTCATTACTAGACCTGGGATTTTAAGACAAATGCCTATTTCGTTCCTTATGAAATAACATGATTTTTAAAAAAATGTTGACGTTTCATGATAAATCCCTTACATTAATAGAGTTTTATAGTGCCCTAAAATGCCTAATTGGACCTTTAGAGCCTATTTTACTATTTTAGTGCCTAAAATTTTCAACATTTAAAATATAATTCAACTTCTGTAACTTTTACAATCACACAATGGACATTCCTGGAACGAGCAGAACAGCAGAGGGTGGGTTTTTCACAGAAATGTGCTCTTCCCAGACACTGCCACCCAAGGAATGCTGAGTGAAGGGTGGAGGTGGAGGATTAGCTCAGAAGAACAACGAGCGGGTAGTAAAGGACGTACTGTGTCGAGTGACGGGGAGAGGTGGAGGATTATCTACGAAGAACAAGGAGCAGGTAGTAAGAAGGGACATTCTGTGTCAAGTCGCCAGTGAAAGAACATCTGTTTAAGTGAATATAGTTCATCATGCCTATAACGAAATCATCTAAGAGTGTGCTTATACAACAATGGCTTGTACAATTTCCAGGAATGACTTTTGATGGCAAGATTATTTTCTGCCAGAACTGCAGTAAACAGGTATGTGCATATATCTTAAATTTCATATTAATCTAAAAATAACGTTTTAATATTGGCTCCTCTAATTAATTGTAAAGACCTAGTCCAGGCGACCTGGGTTCGATTTCCAGTACCGGCAGTAATTTAGAAATCTATGAGGTGTGGAATGGTGTTGATCCATCATCGTGAGGACAAATGAGAAGCTACAGTGGGCAGGGGTCACGGAGGCAAGGCAATACGGCTGAGGGATGTATCGTGCTGACCACACGCCACCCAATATCTGCAGGCCATTAGCTGGGCAGCAACCGTTATTGAAAGCCAAGGCCCCTTGGGGACTGTAGTATTCTTGTTCTTAATTAACTTGAGAGTAATAATGGCTTAATTTAAATAGTTCAAAATTACAAATTTTATTCAATAGCTCACATTTTCTATTCCTCATCTTAGTCTCAAACTGACATCACTTTATTGTGTTTTAGATTTCACATGAGGAAAAAAAATGCCATCTTCAGCAGCATGCACATACTGCCATTCACAATGCGCAAGCAGCCATTAAAAGCAACATTAGACAGACTCTGCTCACACAAACTATATCACCTACAACCCATAATGGTTTCTATGCTGATATGTGTAGAGCCCTAGTTGCAGCAAATATCCCCTGGAATGCTGTGCATAATCCGGTTTTCAGAGATTTTTTTACAGAAATACACCAAGCAGCACATCCCATCAGCATCTACATTAAAGAAAAACGACATAGATATTTGTTACAATGAGGTCATTTTGTCAATCAGGGAGGATATTGGGGAGTCTTGCATATGGTTGTGTGTGGACGAAACCACCGACTCTGTGGGCAGGTACATTGCTAACCTTATAGAAGGAAAACTGGAACCCAATCAGGCATCTACCGCTCACCTTCTTTGCTCTAAACAGCTTGAGAAAGTCAATAGTCAAATCATTGCATACTCCATCAACAACGGGTTGCAATTGTTGTATCCTGGGAGTGTTGATGATTCTAAAGTCCTTATCCTTGTCTCCGATGCTGCTTCCTATATGATTGCCACTGTACCTCTCCTCAAAACTTTCTATCCTTTTTTAATTCATGTTACTTGCATGGCTCATGCCTTGCATAGACTCGCAGAAACAGTTAGAGCCAAGTTTTCTGCAGTAAATATTCTCATTTCAACAATGAAGAAAGTGTTCTGTAAGGCTCCATCAAGAATAGCCATCTTTCGAGTTAAACTCCTTTCTATTCTCCTTCCACCACAGCCAGTCATCACACGTTGGGGTTCCTGGATGGAAGCTGCCCTGTGTTATGGAGAACATCTTGAGGAAATCATGGCTATGATAGACAACTTGCCTTTAACGGACAACTCTGTGTGTGTGTCGTCTGTCAAAGAGCTATTAAATGATTGTTCCAGTGTTCAGAGAGGCATTGCGTATATTCAGGAAAATTTTTCATTTCTTCCAGTTACCATTACAAAAATGGAGGAAAAAGGAAACAGTCTCAAACAGCAATTTTCTGTAATTGAGGAAGCTGAGAATAACATACAAAGTGTTAGGGGCAAGGTAGGGGATAAATTAAGAGACAAATGGTTTAGTGTACTGCAGAAGAACTCGGGTTATTCAGTGCTGAAAAGGGTATAACAGGTAATGGATAATGGATGGGGACAAGGTAGACTTACCAAGTGAAATAATGAATTGAAAAATGTAGGTAAGTTTTCCTATGCCCCTCTAACATCTGTGAGTGTGAAGTGCTCTTTTTCCGCTTTCAAAATGATTTTAACAGACAAAAGACACAGCCTGACTGTGGAAAATTTGGAGAAGATTATTGTTATGTACTGTAAAGCAAACTACGAATGAAAGTACTGTAGGAATGTTCCTCACAAATAATAAACACATACTCCATTCGAGTTTACACCGCTTTTGGATGCATACAGTGCTGTAATTGTGTACAGTGATTTTAGTATTAAGGTTTTAGATCAGTACTGATAAAGATATATCATATCATCCATAACTTTGTAAATAATAATGTTATTTTCTTTACGTCCCACTAACTACTTTTACGGTCTTAGGAGACGCCGATGTGCCGGAATTTAGTCCCGCAGTTCTTTTACGTGCCAGTAAATCTACCGACACGAGGCTGTCTTATTTGAGCACCTTCAAATACCACCGGACTGAGCCAGGATCGAACCTGCCAAGTTGGGGTTAGAAGGCCAGCGCCTTAACCGTTTGAGCCACTCCCGGCATATCTTTTCTGACACATGACTTTTTTTATATTGTTTTTGACAAATGTCTTTTTTATTCTGTCTTAATTTTGCAGTTATTTTGGTTAAGATTAAGGATACCATGTTTGTTTAAAAAAGTTCTTAAAATTAAGTTACCAGCATTGCGAACATACATCCCTAAAGTTTATTCTGTTTTTGAAGTGTGATGCTAGTGTTTACAACAGCTTGCAATAGTTATCATAATTCGTAATATTATTGTACGTTGTGCAAGCGTGTGAGTGTTTTTCTGCACTGTTGTGCCGTTCAGAAACTTAATTTTTAGGACATAAAGAAGTTACAAAGTTGCGTCCATAATTTTGGTCCCTGGAAAGGTAAGGAGTTACATAACGAGTTTGAACAGTGATACGATACTTTAGAAGATAAACTTTTCTTCTCTCTCTCTCTCTCTCTCTCTCTCTCTCTCTCTCTCTCTCTCGAGCGTGCACCCGCCCATGTAGCGGTCAGTGCCAAGTTATCCCGGTAGCTCGATTTCTTCTCAGGGTATTCCAATTTCCGCTCATAAAATCTGTGATTTTATATTGTTAATTATTTTACGTGGTTTCGGATGAGAATCAGTCCGTTGGGATACGCATCACGGGAGTACCTACACGCTCAAGTAAGAACCTGTGGCCGATAACTTCAAAAGAATCTCTTTCCTTTTTGTGAAACTCATAAATTGCTTATATCTACAAAACTTATTTACTAACTTACAAACTAGCCGTTACCCAAACAGAAATCAAGACACAGTCACTTACTAAAAGAAAAATATAAGATTATTTATTGAATAAATAATGTTCAATGTAAGATAAAGTGAAATCTGGGTAGTATTATCTGAGTAATATTTAAGCATGAAGGATTAGAGTCAGCGCTGGCTCAAATAAAATAAAATGATTAAACCTTAAAATATTTACATTCTTTCTTATTTAATGTTCAAATTCATATTAATATTTACCTCAATATTCGTAGCCATGTTCCGAAAAGTAATTGATTTTCTCCAATTATATTCAAGAGATCACTGAGCAATCACGGTATCAATAAAAATACACGTTGTGAATACTGTCACGCTAATTATTTAAATTATCCACACAACATTTAAGTCATCTCGCTGAGATAAAATGAATGGTTTACTAACTTGAAAACGTAATAAAATTAAATGAGAAAAAGTCAGATTGTAAATGTAAATCTGCTCATATCTTCACGTAAGTACTTCCCAAACAAACTCTTGCGTGAGTATTAAATCGTAAAAGTGTTCTCCAACTTTTCCATTCATAAATCTTAATCATTCATAAATCTGAACTCTGATTATTTGGTCACATATCTCGAGTACGCATAAAATAACAACTTACGGGCTAAGTCAATACCTCCCTAAAGCCTACAACATATGGCACCTAACTAACCATTATCATATTCTTCATATTTAAAATACTTCAATTGACATCATTACTGCATGAAAAGAAATAAACATCTATCTAACTATTCAAGTAGTTTCCAATCCACGCACTCCTCTATCAACGGCTCAATGTGCTTTAGCAATCTGCCCTTAGTCAATATCTCATATGTATACGAGCTACTCAACTCGTATGGACAGTATAGAATGAAATTATTACGTATTATACTGTAACGTCACCGCACCAAAGAATATCAGATGTATACTAAGTCATGAGCCTAGTGAACTGTATATTAAAGTACTCTCATATACTCGGTACCTGCCATTTACCAATATCAGATAAATACAACTGTCACGATACACAATTCTACCATAATACATGTCAATCTTACCTTAAAATGGTCATCTGCGCGATGTTCACACTTTGACATATTCTTTCCAATATGGCACAGAAACTGACCTCGTAATTCTAACACAACGTTTCCTCGTTGAATAGCAATTCTTACTCTTTCCGTAGAATATAAACAAACCTCTATACTTCAACTATTTATCAATATACTCCAATAAATAATCACATTTCAACGCCATTCCAACATACATTAACATAACACCGGCATACATATTGCCGTATGCATATAGCCAATTACACCCAAAACTATATGCTAAACATTCTAGAATTGCCTTGTAAAATACGCATTTAATAATCTTTAAGCAGCTTGAGTTCAATGACCTCTTTCTATGAAGAAAGGAATACGTAACTTGACAATATTCATGTGTATCACGCAGGTAATTCGTGACGTAATCTATGTACAGGTAAGCGAGATTAATCGAAATTTCACGAGTTAAATAGACTCACTGCTACTAGGTCTTCACAAGTAACACTTCTTTCTTATATCCATGCTAGTTTCTACTGTATGTATGCAAGTGCGGTAGCTTGTATATGTCATAATAGAATTCTAATTCTACACTTCCATCTTATCTTATAGCCTTAAATATCTCACACTTCACTTTATATTTCACACACGTTCTTAATTAATTCATAAATATCACCAAATATTCAGCACATGCCGAGTTAGATTGAGGGTGCAGATTACAAGAAACTACTCTACTAAAGAAATGTATGGACTTAGCTCGTCAGTTGCTATATTTGGTCTGGTTGTTGCTCCAATCCTCGGTTGTAGACGGATAGCGTCTTCCTGGTATCAGCTGGTCACATGGCTCGCCAGTCCACTCCTCATCGTCCGGTCTTTTGGCTGGCCGGTGCTCATCCTCGTCATCCTGTCCACTGGTTGGCCGGTCCAGTCATCATCAGCTGGTCCTCTGGCTCGACGGTGCATATCCCCAGTTCAGTTCATCATATTGATTTAGCAGACAGTCATCATTTCGAATCTGCGGACAACGAAGAAAATTCCTCTTGCGGAGCAATCAGTAATGATATATTCCATATTTCTATTACTTATTGTAAACGACGAAGTTTTCTTCGGTTGGAATAATTTCTCCGTAAATAGATATTAAGTTTACTACCACATTGGTAACTATCTTCTCGTATGAAATTATCAGTTCTGCAATATGGTGAGTCCCTTTTTCTTCAATCGTAGAGTGGTTGCTCACGGATCCAAGTCAGACGTATCTCACCACAAGTTATTTATTTCTATAATATTTCGTCTCCTTTTTTTAGCATACGCCGGTGAATTATTTAATCGTATGTTATCGCCGATTGTAAATAGTTAATATCCTCCTCAGTAGTTTTGGATATTCTTCAGTAGTGAAGCTTCGCTCGTATCTGCGTCTTACTTCTGCGGATGTAATTTTAAGAGTATATTCTTAAACAATCCTACCGCTGCTATATTTTTTTAAAACAATTCAAAATGAGCCTCTACTGTTCTGCAGTGTCTCCCAAATCAGTCCGTTCCGTGACGTGCATAGCCTCCTATATGCTGTATTAATAAGAAGTTCATTGCCTTAGTAGATCGCATGGGCCATACCTTCCTACGCCGCCATTTTGTAGATGGTCTACGAGATGCGAACGGGCACAAGCGTAAACTTAAGATTAAGGATGTCGGACGCCCAATGCCTGATCTTGATATAACGAGGCATCCTAAAAGTAAAAGTAATGAAATCGTGCGTAAATTCAGAATAGATTTATACCGTATAAAAGAATCGAGTGGATCTGTGGGTGCGAAATTACTAACATGTTGATTTGTTTTCCTTTTTTATGATTCATGGGTGATGAAAGCGAAAGGACTTGGACCAAAGTCGGAGTGGTAGATATAGGATATTTGTCCAAAAAAATAATAAAGAAACACAGAAGTTCTAAATCTCATATGCTTGCCCAGTTACAATTCGATCTCCTGGGAAGACACGATAACCGTCAGTAATTTGACTGTGCTTACAGGCAGTCTGTGGAAAGAGACAGCGACCAAGTACGGAAGATTTGTTATATGCTGTGTAAAGTTCTGTGGCTCGTTTGAGATGGCATTGCGTGGGCATGACGAAACAAGTGAATCATCGAATCCTGGCATATTTCGAAGCCTCGTCAATTTTAGTTCTGAAATTGACGTTGCATTAAGAGACCATCTGTCCAAAGCTACTGTTTTCAAAGGCACCTCGAAAGACATTCAGAATGATTTGCTTTCGTGCATGTATGAAATCTGTCGTGAGAAATAAAATCACAGCGCACTTCATTTCGGTAATCGCAGGTGAGACCACTGATATATGAACTACAGCACAATTTGTTATCATTCTTCCCAACGGCAAGCCAGTTGAAAGATTCTGGGGTTTCCTCTGCCCTCTAGTCATGATACTAAGACAATAGCAGAGTGTTTAAAATTTTCTTTGAGCGAAGTTGTGGATAATAGAGATAAGTTGATTTCACAAAGTTTCGATGGAGCAAATGTAATGAGTGGTCACCATTCAGGGTGCAAGTTCTCATCAGGGAAGATTTTAGGCATGCATATTATGTGCACCGTTATGCCCATTCTCTGAACTTAGTCATGGCACAGGGGAGAGGGGAGATATTGAGGTGGGGGTGGATTTTTCCTTCTGTTGAACCCCCAGTGACGAAAGTCACGCGCCGCCACTGTAACATGCCTCCAGGTAAGAGTCTCACTACACTCACTACTGTTACAGAACTCGTATTCTGGTAAAGAAAAGTACGACGACTTTCTCTACGTACGGATGCTACCTTCTTTACGAAGAGCATCCCTAACCTTATTTACACACTTCATCGACGTCTTGAGTCCGTCCCGACTGCAGCATAGGTTAATGTGACGCCTCACGTTTCTCCAACTGAAACTGCATACTCGGCCGACGATTTCCTTTACGAAGAACTAGCTCTATGCACAACCACACATCCACTACCGAATGTAGATTCGGCACGCATCACCACATCCACTGTACATTATCTCGTTGAAGAATTATAGGTCTAATTGTTATACAGTGTTGGAATTACAAATAACCAATTAGTAGCGACTTTTACATAACGGCCACCAGAAATTCGTAGCATCAGCGATATTTAGCGTGCTTACTCCGTAGGTAAAATATACTTATTAGGAACAATAGAGCCTCGCCTAAGAATCTGCGCAAAGTAGCTCCCACGCGCCGGTCCGAGTGAGAAACACACAGAATCAAGAACACAAACACAACCGGAAACAGAGTCAGAGTGACTTGCCGCACACGCGTACATTCTTATATAGGCTAGCTGCACGTGGTTATAGCGTCCTGAAAAGTTTACCAGCAGCAAATACAGTAGAGACAATACGCGACACTGAGCGAGATATCGAGGGACAACTCTAGCGGATAGACCTGAACGGTACTGATTCTGTCATAAGAGCACGTGTATTTTTGTGTGAAGTTTTTTGTGATATTTATGCGTTTTCAGTGAGCTGACATAATTAAATAGTAGCGTGTGTCATTCCTTGATATCTCCTATCAACATGAGGGGAAATGTATGTGCTGTGTTTGGCTGCAGTAATTACGAAGTAGACAAAAATGCGCGGTCGTTCTCCAGGTTCCCTCGTGACAAGAACATGTAAGTAATATTGTGTTTGCATATATATTCTTCCAGTGACAGAGATTTATATAGTACTTCATAATCTTCTGACCTGCTCGACCCATGTTTTAACGGGCTAAAAATATAATACGCATATTTTATTGTATAGTGCAGCAGTTAACCTTCAATACCGATGTGTTGTTTAGGTGTGATCTGTGGGTTTTGAAATGTCACAGAAGCGATTTGGATAAAGTGTATAAGAAAGAAAGGACGTTACGCTTGTATAAGAATTATAAGATCTGTTCAGATCATTTCCAGGCCAGCGACTTTAAAAATCCTCGACTATACAGCCAAGGGTATGTTACATTTTTACTCTAATTGTACGTAAATATTCCTCAAAGCATCACTATCGACAATATTTTCAAACTTTTCTTTCTTTTATCCCTCTTCTCAGATTAAAGCCGGGATTTTATAGATTTTCTTTCTGTTGGCTTCATGTTAAGAGGAAAATTGTCCAGCTATTAAATGTTAATTCATTGCATCATATGTGTAAGGAATGTGCCGATATTTTTATTGACAAATGTCTTAATGTGATGATACAATGTTTTTAAATGAGGAAAAAAGAAAAATCCAACCGTAAGATTTCAGGCAGGTATGCTAAAGGTAAAAAAGTAATGCATAAATGGAAGATCAAGCCATTTCACAGCAGTCCATTTCACACCTTGTTTATATGTCTAATTTCAGTCTTTGAATAATAACCTTTTAAATAATTCTTCATTCATTTATCCAGAATTGCTTTAGCAACTTCGAAGTTAATATCTCAGTACCACTTTCTTTCTAGACGTAATGTATTTATCCATTTCCGTATATACATTTCCATTGATATTTGAATTTAGCGCGATTTGTTCAGGTTAAGTCACTAGGAGCGCCACCGTCGAATTGTCTCCCATTTTAGCAAGGCGAAATCCGTAAGTGTCGTGTATTGTCTCTACTGTATTTGCTAGTAGCAACGCTCTCACAGGCACTTCTTCACGCGTCACTCAGTCAACCCAACCTCCCTTAAAACGAAGCCCTCGTATTGGCTATCGTGCGTCTGATGTGACATCAAACATCCACTCACGTACACCCACATTGATCCACTCCAGTCTTCAGCCTATACTACCTGGTCGTACCTCGTGTTTCCAAGCCACTTTGTTGCAACACATTCAACTGACTTCAGCCGTCCTTCCCGATATAGTCGCTGTTTTCCCGGTTGCACAATCCTTACGGCTAGGCCATATTTACAGACTCTTACCCAAACGGAAATTTATACAAAATATAATGATGCACATATTCAGTATTCCCTAACTACACATTCTTCTAATAATATTACGTTTTTACATTCTAAATAAACAGAATTACATGATTTACATGACTTTAACATTACAAATTATTTTACGAAATTTCCTAACCTAAAATTTGAGGATCGTACTTTCGTACGGTTACAACTCTGCCGAAACTTATTTTATGTTACAGGATTGTATTTCTCAGCAAACTATGCTCCGAATAAACGAACAAATTAAAAGAAAAATATCTTGGTGACTCAGGTTCTTCAGTTCACCAAAATTAATCTTGAATAAATAAATTTATAAACTATCTGAAAAAGAAACGACTTAATTAAAATGAAAGAACACACTCTAAACATCTAGAATGGTGTAACATTTATGTTTATTTCCATTGAAACCCTTAAAAATTTGAAAAGTGGGAGTTATCTTAACTCTTTGCTGTCCCTAACACTCCAAATTGCTTGTCACACTCATGTTCATTAGAAGTGTGTTGAGGGAACTGTATTCCCTTGACTCAGCAAGCTGTCAGGGCAGCATTTCTTGTGTATATTTCCCAAGCAGACCTACTTTATAAACAACGTTTTTAGTTAGAGATTGCCATCTTCGGCAGCCCTGGAGATGGTTTCCCGTAGTTTACCATTTTCACACCAGGCAAATACTGGGGGTGTACCTTAATTAAGGCCACGACCACTTCCCACTCCTAGGCCTTTCCTATCCTATTGTCGCCATAAGACCTATCTGTGTCGATGCAACGTAAAGCAATGTTGTTGTTTGAGTCATCAGTCCATAGACTGGTTTGATGCAGCTTCCATGCCACCCTATCCGATGCTAACCTTTTCATTTCTACGTAACTACTGCATCCTACATCTGCTGTAATCTGCTTGTCATATTCATACCGTGGTCTACCTCTACCGTTCTTACCACCTACACTTCCTTCAAAAACCAACTGAACAAGTCTTGGGTGTCTTAAGATGTGTCCTATCATTCTATCTCTTCTTCTCGTCAAATTTAGCCAAATCGATCTCCTTTCGCCAATTCGACTCAGTATATCTTCATTTGTGATTTGGTCTGTCCATCTCACCTTCAGCATTCTTCTGTAACACCACATTTCAAAAGCTTCTATTCTCTTTCTTTCTGAGCTAGTTATCGTCCATGTTTCGCTTCCATACAATGCCACGCTCCACACAAAAGTCTTCCAAAACATCTTTCTAATTCCTATATCAATGTTTGAAGTGAGCAAATTTCTTTTCTTAAGAAAGCTCTTCCTTGCTTGTGCTAATCTGCATTTTATGTGCTCCTTACTTCTGCCATCGTTAGTTATTTTGCTACCCAAGTAACAATATTCATCCACTTCCTTTAAGACTTCATTTCCTAATCTAATATTTCCTGCATCACCTGCCTTTGTTCAACTGCACTCCATATGTAAAGCAAATAGAAAAAAAAAGTTAGAGATTATTCCTGTTCAAGTTCACACCATGTCGTCTAATCGAGGATTTATGTCGAAAGGTTCTTATGCTGTCAATAAATTCAGATTCTGTGAATGCTGGTACAGTGAAACAAAAAAACAGGTAAAGGCAATGAAGAAATAGAAATTGTGTGTCCTCATGCTGTGATAAATTACACAAAACATATGGGTGGCATGGACATAAGTGATCAGAAAGGAGAATACTTCAGCGTGGGCGATCATCTAAAAAATGGTGGAGATTTATTTTTCTTTTTGTGATCAATGTGTACATTGTGAACAGTTTCATTATGATATGCGTAACCGACCAGCTCTCACAGCTCATGGAAACAGACAGCTGAACTTCCGGCGCAACTTGGGGCAACAGCTGATTGGGAACTTCACGTCTCCCAAACGTGCAGGCAGAAAAAAAAGTTCACCCATCGGTTGTCCATCCCCTAAATTATTTCATTCTCTTTTGAAGATATCTGGTCGCACCAAAGTGTGTGCTTTGTGTTTACAAATGAAAAATAGGAAACTTCTGGGTGAGGCAAGCAAACAACATTCACATGTAAGCAGTGCGATCTACCACTGTGCAGGACGGGGTGCTGTTTGGAATACCATCAGGAGCGAAATGTGGATATTAAAAATTAGGATGAGTACACATTTATATGCACTAATCATTTAAGTTAGGAACAAAATGCAAAAGAAATTACATTTATATCTTTATTCGTTTGACTTCTAGTTATTTTCTTTTAAAGGGCGGTATTTATGCTGCTGTGCCTATTGAGATTTAAACGACTGTCAGAAAACACGGTAAGTACGGCCGGGCATCCGCCTTTAAAAGGGGAACGGCAAAGCGTTAATGAAGTCCTCTCTTCCCTCCACTACAGCATGCGAAATTTTGCAAAATTATTGCTCTCTCGTTGGCACGAGTCCAGCTGACTAGTCAGTCCATTGACCTTCCACTGTGCCATGCCCCCCTGCCCTTCTTGCGGTAACAGGTGAAAATATATGAAGAACTGAACTGCTTGGCTGAAAATGGAAGCACGAGAAGAGCAGACATTCTAGCCATCAGTAAACAGAGAGGTCATCTAGAATTTGGCGAACAACAGCTGTACGATGTGTAATCGCAGAACCAAGCAATCTGCGTTACATCACGGAGAAATATCACGTGAACAAGAGGTACGATTGCTAAGGCGGCTGTGCAATACTGTGTCTTACAGCAAACCCATTGAGGGTCAGTATATAACACTGGTCCAGCGATTATTGTCAAAGTATTTCAAACTATAAGCATGCTTGCGAGCCATTGGCTGTGATGAGTGACGCAGCCTGCTCCAACTTATCAAACCTTCCATTCCTTCTACTGAGAATAACTCCAATAATAATTATGGTACAACCATTAGAATAACACCACCGTACTCCTCGCTTTAATACCTTCAACTCCACCAAGGTTATCAAAATGCACCAAGGATTAGGAAAGTTATTTGATTAGGAACGAAATAGCCGTTGTCCGTGACTTTAGTATCAATAAGCTGCGAGTACAGACCCGTGAGGCTGGCTGTTGGTGGGTGTCAATATGATGGAACAACAAAGTTGGTGGAAATATGTAATTCTTGTGAGAACAAACCCTTTACCTAAATGTTTTACAGACTTAGGAGTGTAGCTGGTGATCATAACACTTTGAATGCTTCCAAGTGAATTTTGTGCTGTACTTAAACATTTCTCAAATGACTAATAACCTAGTATAATCAGACTTAGAATTTCTCCTGTGCATCAAATACTTGGTTACTTGTATCAAACTGAATTAGAACTTAGAATTTCTCCTAACATAAATCAGAGATTAAACACTCAGGTTATTTTATGAACTGAACCATGTGGAATAATTTCACATCATTTATTTATGAACTGAACTGTGTAACATTTAGACCGTGCTGGTCTTCACATAAAATAACTTATTGTCATTTATGAGTCTAAACATCATGTGACCAGAACCTATTTCTCTTTTAAAACTAAATTAGGAATAGTGTTCTACCTCTTAAGTGAATGAACGTTTCACTAAATTATTTATCTCCTAATAGTGTTGCATTTGAAAGTGGAAACATTGTGAGAACAAGACTGATTTCACGTATATTATATTTGACTCCGAGTATCCATTTGAAGTAAGTGTTGTATAAAGTTTTGTAAATTATATTTTCTTTGGTATTTAGCAATGTTCAATAATAAATAAACTCTCCGAACTGTGTTACACATAATATAAAGTGATTACTATAATACTCAAATGTCATTCGCATCCTCAGAGTTGCAACACCCCTAACAATTTAGAGCAATGACGTGCGTCATAGGGACGTGTGCACATCAGACAAAAACATGAAATGAGCCAAAATTCATAACAAATTAGAAAAAAAACCCACAACAAACAAGGAAGAGTGCTGGAACCAACCCAAAATGGAAGGAGAGAGGAGGGGATCAAGGAACTACGAGGGCAAAATAACATCAGAATGACACCAAAATTTTCATAAAATAAAATAAAAATATAATTAATAAATAATAATTTACATTACACTAAATTATTTTAAAAAAGAAAAATTCTGAAAAATAACGGTGGTGTAATAGAAGAATAATAAATTTTCATTAAATAAATAATCTACATGTAAATAAGGTTAATTCTGAAGTAAATAAATTCATAACCTTCCCCAAGCTACTCTGGTGCACCAGCTCCTTACCTTACACATTTTTGAAAATATCTACATGATATAAAATTTAAGATTAACACCCGAAAAATGGGTTGTATGGCAAATCAAGGGCCTCCGACAGCACCCAGCGGAGGTTAAGTCCCCACAATACCCACATGAATAAGGACACCCGAATCATCACGTTAAAACACAAGGGAGCACAAATCACAACATAATGTCATCACACAAGATCCCACAGAAAAGGAGAATAGCCCAAATAAACATAATATAAAATAGCAGAAGCAAGAGAGGGTTAGGGCGATAAATAAGACACGCAAAACATATTAAAATAGAAAGGGCCAGTTAACTTCACAACACCGAGACCGAAAAACAAATATTACATGAGAAGAAAAACAATGCATTGTCATCCACACGGAACACGAACAAGATGCTGTTATCTCGGCTGATACCAGACGTAATAATAATAAGTTACATGACGACCAAGCACTAGAGAAAATCAACAATAAGATATAATGCCAGATCCAAAACATCTCGTGCCAGGGGTGCCCAAGACCCTTGACTTAAACCAACAGACGTTACAAAGTCATTGTTGAAAAATGATGTTAATATTACGCAGGATTACACACATAATTAAGTATATATCACTTTAAATACCTGCGATAGAAATGAAACTGGGAATTCCAACCCAATCCAAGAAACAGGAATCCATGAGAAATTAAAAATTAATAAGATCAATAATAATAATAATAATAATAATAATGAAAATTTAAAAAAATTAAAGACTAGCGTAAGTGTAGTATTAGGTCAAACACGGGCTCAAGAAAACCGAAACACACACACACAACAGGATGCTCTGAACAAAATCAGGGAATCATAGGCCAAAAAAAACAAACACGAATATGAACACAATAATAATAATAATGTTATTTGCTTTACGTCCCACTAACTACTTTTTAAGGTCTTCGGAGACGCCAAGGTGCCGGAATTTAGTCCTGCAGGAGTACTTTTACGTGCCAGTAAATCTACCGACACGGGGCTGTCGTATTTGAGCACCTTCAAATACCACCGGACTGAGCCAGGATCGAACCTGCCAAGTTGGGGTTAGAAGGCCAGCGCCTTAACCGTCTGAGCCACTCAGCCCGGCATGAACACAATAACACCGCAAAGATGTCGAAAGTAAATACCAAAATTTCAAACAAGGTACAGTAAATGCATCCAGAAAATAACACCAAAAAACAAATAACACCAAGAACAAACCAAAATAAATCAAGAGAACGGAGAATTTTGAAAGTTATCCAAGCATGATAATGGACATTCGTAATACATGACACCTCAGAAGCAAGAACGCCCAACTAGAAATTGAGATGTAAGATAAAACCACACACACACACGAATGAAAATATAACTATAATACACAAGAAAATAAAATAAGCTTGAGGAATACATAAGAGGCATACTTACAATAAATCCAAATTTACTTAGATAAACTCACCCATGTTTGAGGCCTAATACTATAACACTCACCCGAAAGAATCCAAATAAACTTATATATTAATATTATACATTTTTGGCGAGGAATACACCTCCTTGTTATCCGATGCCGACGACCTCAGTCATTATTTTATGAGCCGGAAAGCCGTTAGACATGGTTACCAAACACCAGCGTGTGCTCACTAGCGGTCCCCACCATTAACAGGCACACTCCACTCTTCACCTCATGGCGCGACACAGTCTAACACTGCTACACGCTCTGGCGGAAACCGCCAAAACACACCCAGTAGTTGCTATGCACACTCGTAGATGGCGTAGAAGTCCCTGTAGCTGTCCACCATACAATTATACCCTGTAGAGGCACCACCAAACAGAAAACTATGTGACGAAAAGTCACGATTGCCATGTTTAGACTGAATAGATGACCAATATGCTAACAGTTCAGAGCGTTCATGCATTAAAATAACCCAAGTCTACCAGATACAAGGTTTTAGTCATCCAATACTCCAAATGGTGTTGAATTCCAGTTTCATATAATCGTGGTATAATCACAGCTCCGTACAATAACTTAACAAGTGCCGATAAGAGACCCCATTTAAATATATGTCGCGTAGACAGTAGATTGTCCAAAGTATATGACATAACAAGTGTATTTTGTTAAATAACGCTTCAAAGTCTAAAAACATTTAGGACAAAACATTTAGGACATACAATATTTTTCATGTGTTACGAAATGCAAGTGTTGTTTAGACAAGATGGAGATTTGATGTCATTGACATTCAGCTGCAAAGTTCTCGTTATTTGATTGTTGTCTCAAGGTGCAGTTCTTTTGAAGAGATGTCTGATTTTATTGACATTCTTTACGAACATCAATATTTCTTTAAGCCCTTCATGGGACCAGTGAACACCAATTAATATTTGCACTTTGTCACTCATTAAGATAAGTCCCAAATTTCAAGTTTTGAATTAAACAGAATTAAACATAAATGTTCAGAGCGTGATTTGATAGAATCTGATTATGTTCTTTCAAGAACGAAACATCTCATTCCGTTTTAATTATGTTGTGCATTTTTAAAGTATAAGGTTTTTTTTTTTTTTTCAGGCAGTTTATCAATTAGTGTTGGCAGACTGAAGAACTTAACAGCTACGAACATGATGGTAGCTGCTAGTCTGTAAGCACTCTGTTTGGTAAGCTCGAACCCCACCATTGGCAGTCCTTTCTCAAACCAGGCAAATGGTGGCAACAGCCACTTCGTTCTCAGTCACTGAAAACCTGACTTAGTGTGACATTTACCCCATAGTATATATTTGAGAGATAGTATAGTCTTGAAATTAGGACATCTGTAATATCATTGTTCTTTTGTATGTCAATACTTAGCAGTTGGTCCTGGAAGAGCAAGGAATTAAATAAAAATTTCTCTCTCACTCACATATTGTTTTTTTTTTTCTTTTTTCTTTTACAAGTTGCTTTACGTTGCACTGACAGGTAGGTCTTATGGCGACGATGGGAGAGGAAGGGGCTAGGAGTGGGAAGGAAGTGGCCATGGCATTAATTAAGGTGGTGTGAAAATGGGAAACCACGGAAAACCATCTTCAGGGCTGCCGACAGTGGGGCTCGAACCCACTGTCTCCTAAATACTGGATAATGAGATAAGTTTTAGTGATGTTCAACCTTTTCAATACAAATTACAGCTAAGCATGTTCAAAAATTTTAATCAATGTATCATTTGGTGAAAAATAGTGTATGATGATGTGTATCCCCACATGTCATCACAGCAATTTTAATTAATACGTACTTGCTCAATTTGTGCTATTCAGGCTGATGATGACATTTCTATATGTCGAAACTGGTACGACTATTGAATAAATGTTGTAGATAACATCTTATACAACTTGTAATTTGCATTGAAATGGCTGAACCTCACTTGATCTCAGTTCAATACGGAAACAAAAATTAAGTTTATATCTTTGAATACCGGATACTGGCCGCACTTAAGCTATCGAGCTCGGTCATATTGAATTTATATGCTAGCTCTATCCATAATTTTTAAAGAAATTTACTGCAGATTGAATTGTGGGAAGTAAAATGGAATATGTTGGAGATTAAATTGTACCAAGTGACTTGGCCACGTGATTACAGTCACGGAGTTGTGAGCCTGCATTCGGGTTTGAATCCCACCGTGGGCAGCCCTGAAGATGGTTTTCCATGTTTTCCTATTTTCACAGCAGGTAAATGCTGGGGCTGATGGCCGCGACCTTTCCCATTATTCCGTTGCCGAAAACCTTTGGTGTGTTAGTGTTACAGTAGCAAATAGCAGATTAAGTTTTAATTATTTTAGCTGTCAGCTGCAGAACGTATATCAATGTGACTGTTCATGTTTATCTTGTGTTACAGGATTACATTTTTCAGCAAACTATGCTCCGAATAAAGGATCCCAAACGTTCTCTTGAATTCTACACCAATGTGCTGGGTATGCGACTGCTTCAAAAACTAGATTTTCCAGAAATGAAATTTTCCCTCTTCTTTATGGGCTATGAGAAAGAGGATATACCTAAAGATTTGAATGAACATACTAAATGGACCTTTTCAAGGAAAGCTACTCTGGAACTGACTCAGTAAGTACCACAACATAGACTGACATTAAACAAAGAGTTTCATTCTATCAGTCACACTTTTTCTCCTAGTTAATTGATGAAACATTTAATGTTTAAATTGTGTCTGTACCTAGTAGTACATCCTCTCTCCTTGCTCTGTTCTTGGCCTAAGGCTACCTTGACGGTAACATAATGCTGTGCTTATTTTGAATTTTATTTTAACCCATATATGCCCAACTTTTCTTTTTTTCGCTTTGAATATCTTCCATCTTCACCTAAAATGGTCAAATGGATGCACAGATGTTGTAAAAAATGAAAAAGAAATTATTTCTTATTCCAGTCGTGAGGAAAGTGCCGCGGTGGGCATGGAAGGGTACATATAAAGCAAATTACTTTCCCTTTCGACTAGAAGTTTACTACGTTCACACATTGAATTATATCACAAGAAATACAAAATATAAAACTCGTTAAATAAACAAAGAATAGTGTTCCAAGTTAGAGAGATTGTTAAATTATTTCCATTTGTCACCATTATACATGTAAAAGCATAAGAACGTTTGATAGATATCACTTGCTTTATGTCACTTAACAATGGAACTTCTCAAAGCAATTAGCATGGCAGCCCACATCACATTTTCTACATTTCTTGGTAGTGTTCTTATGGCATTCTGCACATCAAATCTGGGTTGGGTTTGATATTATTATATGCCCAACACCATCCAACCGCACTTCATCCTGCACGCGCCGTTTCACAGGTTTCAGAGGTCTACCAATTGCAGGCCAATTTATGTATTTTCCTAGATAACAATGGACAATATAATGTATGAAGCCCAAACAATCGCAAGCGCCTTTATCAATTCCTGCAGGACTCACCCTTATACAGCTGGTATGCATTATTGATACTGCAGCTGAATGGGACCAGTATAAGCTGGCGGTACTGTTTTTTCATCCTTATACCAGACCGATAAACTGACACATTTTGGTCCAGCCGGTCCACTCCTCCCATATATCGATTATACTGAGCAACAAGCGCTACCTGTCTTACAGATATCGTCTTTCCTTCCTTGGAACTCCGACTGCACGTGCCCATTGGCAAAACACCTGTTCTGTTGGATGCCAGAGTTACAATATTATTGTCGCTGTACCTTACGAGAGTTATTTCTTGAATTTACATCTGTGACTTGGTCATAACTACCTCGTGGAAGCTTTTTCATTACAGCAGGGTCCTGGAGAGGGGCCTTTTCAATACGATTATTACGAATTGTGCCAGTGCAGTCATGACCACTTCTTCCTAGTTTTGATAAGAGAGGCAGGGATGTAAAGTAGTTATCAGTAAATATACTATATGCCGAACCTTGAGGCAGTTTATTCACTATGTCTACAACTACTGTTCCTCCAACACCCAGGTCAGGGTTTGTGTTGTTACCTGTAGAGACACCTTGATAAGGCTCAGCTTGAACAAGATACCCCAATCGCGAACACATAGACCACACTTTGAAGCCGAACCTTACTGGTTTATTTTGGATGTGCTTTTATGTTCCATGTCTTCCAAAGTATGGGATCATGGATTCATCATTGCTCAAGTACGCATCTTTAGGAAAGAATTTTAACCATTTTTCATTTACATGATCCCTAAGTGGGCGCACGTTTGTGAATTTATCATTGGGATTTAGAGTGTTATTATCAGAAATGTGTAAGTAGCGAAGTAATTCTTCAAATCTATTCCTTGAAATAGCACCAGCGACCCCGGGATGGTAAGTATCAGCACCTGAATCCCAGTAGAGACGATGCTTAGCAACAGTACAATATCCACTCAAAAGTAACATGGCAATAAGTAACCTGATTTCATTAACTTCAACATAAAAGTTATACTTACCTTTGAACATGGCATATCGTTTTGACTCATTAACAATGGCATTTATTATTTGGTCATCCCATAATAGTTTGAAAAGTTCTACAGGAGATTTGTTTGTGTTTAAAAATTCTTGTCTTGTCCATTCAGGTTTAGTGGGTATATCAACATGTTCCCATTTACGTGTTGGTGGCAATGTTTTCTTTTTTCGGGGAGGTGATAACATGTAGTTATCACTAGAAATAGCTGAAGATGCAGTCTGTTCATTGTGACTACCTGATGATGTTACTTGGTCAGCACAGCTAGTTGTATCATCCCGAATCTCAGGTACTCCCAATACCACTTCTTCAAATCCATTTTCAGTAACGACAGTAGCTCGCAGCTCTCCCTCAGCCCGAAGTTGGTTCCCAGATAGATGATTGATGTTTCCATCTTCGCCACCACTTTCTTCATCACTATGAAGATGTTTTTCCCGAGGACAAGTGTATATTGTAGCACTTGCAAATTGTTGGTCGTCAGTTTCAAGAATTGCCAAGATTTCATCGATGGTCAACCTAAAATATTATAAGAAACATGTGAAAATATTTTAACGATATATCTACAGTAGGTAACAATACTGATATAATGCAGATGATAGCGTATAATTATTTCTTGATTCTGAGATTGAATTTTTATATAAATAAATTTATATTGAAAAGGTGGAAACTTTCTTGTCTATAACATAGTATAATCATTTGTTCCATTATTTTTACAACATTTTTGCTGGATTACTCAATGCATATTGAGTTTTATAACCAGTTAAGGTGTAGGATAGGGAATCTGTAACTCGTGTATATCTACATATCATACCACAAAGTATTTTAGTCAGTAGAGCATATGCTGCCGTAAAGATTGTATCATAAAATATGGTGTACCTGCCCATGGGGCATTGAAAGAAATGACTGGAAACAGTCCTCAAATTACAAATAACCAACTATATTCTATTACAGCAACATTATGCAAGTTATATACCATAAGGAATCACACAAACATATTAATAATTATCAATAATAATTAAAATACTTCCTTGTACTGAGAGGTCATGTTGCATGTTCACAATGAGCTGTATTCAACAATGAATAACTGTTCTGTTGAAGCAGCTGTGTGTTGGCAGGGACCCAGGTCTTATCCACCAGTGCCAACCCCCTTGAAATATAACATCAAACTTACCTCAATATCAATCAATATCAATCAATACTAATCTGCATTTAGGGCAGTCGCCCAGGTGGCAGATTCTCTATCTGTTGTTGTCCTAGCCTATTCCTAAATGATTTCAAATAAATTGGAAATTTATTGAACGTCTCCCTTGGTAAGTTATTCCAATCTCCAACTCCCCTTCCTATAAATGAATATTTGCCCCAATTTGTCCTCTTGAATTCCAACTTTATCTTCATATTATGATCTTTCCTACTTTTATAAACGCCACTCAAACTTATTCGTCTACTAATGTCATTCCACGCCATCTCTCTGCTGACAGCTCGGAACATACCACTTATTACAAGTCATTAACCTCATTTTTGGTCTGTATTGACGACAGTGATTACATACAATTTACAAAATATTTGTTTAATGTTAACCTAGTCAATACTTACAATACCACATTTTGTGGTTAAATAATTATAAAAAATAGAAAGATCATGAACATGTTTCGCCCTTCTTAATGGGCATCATCGGCACAATGAATAACCTTAAAACAAATAATTACAATTAAGACCGTTTACAATTATTGGTCATATAAAATTGGAAGGAAACGTTGTGATGTTAAAAGTTATTTTCAATATCATGATTAAAAAGTTTGACATGAATGTTACAAACACAAGTTAAAACTATTGTAGTACAATTTTACAATATTGTCTAAAAATATATATTTATATTGGTGAGAAGTTTTTTAATCGGCATTCGTCTGGAATTGAAATGGATCCTCTCGTTTTAACTTTTTGGTGAAAGTCAATATTATTGGCGTGTTACCCACCAAGTAGGTTTGAAGAATAAAATATGTATAAAACATATGTTCCTATTGTAGAAAATTAGATCAGGAATGAACATTTGGTGTTTCTCTTGAGTTAAATTGGTTAAAACACATTCAGGTGAGAATACGTTAAAATGGAATATTCAAGAACTGGAAAAAATCCAAAGAAAAGTAGGTCGATTTGTTCTGGGTGATTTCCGACAAAGGAGTAGCGTTACAGAAATGTTGCAAAGTTTGGGCTGGGAAGAACTGGGAGAAAGAACTCCTCGACTATGTGGTATGTTCGAAGCTGTCAGCAGAGAGATGGCGTGGAATGACATTAGTAGACGAAAATGTTTGAGTGGCGTCTTTAAGAGTAGGAAACATAACAATATGATGATAAAGTTGGTATTCAAGAGAACAAATTGGGGCAAATCTCATTTATAGGAAGGGGAGTTGGGGATTGGAATAACTTACCAAAGGAGATGTTCAATAAATTTCCAATTTCGTTGAATTCATTTAGAAAAAGGCTAGGAAAACAACTGATAGGGTATCTGCCACCTGGGCGACTGCCGTAAATGCAGAGCAGTAATGATTGATTGATTGATTGACTGATTGATTGAAGGAAGGTGCGGGCATGAATGGGTGGATATACAAAAGTCGAAAGATTGATTTAAAACTTTTAAAATTGACGGTTTTATTTCTTTTCTTAACCTTTCCCTTTCTTTTCCAATCTTAATACTTTGCCAAGTAACAATCAGGTAGAGGAATTTAGCTTAAAAAAACTTTTAGAGAGGTAAAAAATAATCAGATTTTACAGGCTGAGCTTGAAGCTCCCAATTACAATTTTTACCTGAGCACTACTGTTCCTTTAAATCAATAGTCATGGAGACGGATCTCCCGATTTCTTTTACATCAACAGTAAGAGCATCTTTCCTCTATTACACTGAGGAATCTAATTTTGAAAATTCACATTTCCAGTAGTTTAAAATTATTGTAGTGTATTATAGTATCTTATTAGAAAATAGTGTGTCTATTCTATTACTGTGAAATATTTGTATAGTAAAGTATCTGTGGTATCTGTAACTCTCTTACTAGAATTCTGTTTTAGTAATTAGGGTAGACTTAACTCCAGTTTAGAATTGTGTAATTCTTGTGTTTATTATTCCCTGTTTCTAGTAATTAACAGCAATTTTCATCCTGTTAGGGTGTTGTAGGAATAAGAAATTGTACAACTAAGTAGTATTGTACCTGTAGTGTAGTAGTAGCAGCCTATATTAATTACCTTATTGTCGTGTGATATTTGTGAACTATCCTAGACAATATTTCTTTCCTTTCATTTTTATTTTGCACAGAATAAGTTATCTTATTTTTCCTTTTCTTTTCATTATTCAGTAAAGAATGGCTAAGGAGTGCAATTGTAGGAACTGTAGGTGTGGCCAGGCATTAAGGAGTACGAGGGAGGAATTGGAGAGTTTGAGGGAGATAATTAAGATTCTCTCAGAGAGGATACAGTAGGTGTAAAAAAGGGATGAGAAGGAAAGGGGGGAACTGTAGAAGACAGGTGGTCTAATGTTTTAAGGGGAAGGTGATTGCAGGCTACGGGCTCCATTCAGGATCAGAATTCAGGACAGGTGTCTGTGAGAAATCTGTATGAGTCACTGCAGGTAGAACAACTGAGGGAAGAGAGGAACAGGGAATTGTTGCTGAGAAGTGTGGAAGTAGGGAAAAGATAGGAAAGGGAAATCTGGAGTAATGGATAGGAAAAGGCAGGTGCGACAGGGTCATGGGATGGAGAAAAGCGAGGAGGAAGGAGCTTTTGCAGCCGCCTGCATTGAGTCATATTGTGCAGATTTGATCACCAAACAAAGCTAACACCAATGCCAGTACCTAAGCTTTCTCACTGGTGAAGAACAGGCACTTTATGCACTTGTGTAATGTTGTCTTAAAAAGGGGTGCAGAATAGTTGAAATATTGACATTCACTATCTGACAAACAAATTGAAGTACTCAGAAGGGGAGGAAAAAACAAAACAAAACTTCACGTGATAAGAAGGTATGTGATGTTATTCCACTTATCAGAATGACGTTGCACCCTCTCTGGGCTAGATGCACATACTGATTCTGTTGGGAAGGCAAGCTATTGTAAATGGTTTTTGATATTCTGGATACTGGCACAGAGTTGGTCGATCTGGCTTTGTTGCTAGCCATGTGCAGACACATCCCGTGTGTGGGCGAGCATTGTCCTGTTGAAAAATTGCACCACAATAATGTCGCATGAGAGGTAACGCACGAGGATGCAGTGACGTCAGCGTTCCCTCAATCACTACAAGCCGTGACCTGAAATCGTGCACGATGGCTCCCCACACCATGATGCCAGAAGTAACACTGCTGTGCCTCTCCAAAACATTGAAAGAATGGGACCTCTCCATAGGTTGCTACGATACTCACGGACGATAGTCATCCAGTGTAGTGTATCAGTCCCTGCTTCCCGGTCATGGCACCACTCCAAACGCAGCAGTTTGTGTTGTGGTGTTAACGGCAGCCTACGTCCGGCTGCTGCTAGTCTCGGTTCAATGATGCGTGATGACACAGAATGTCCATTACTTGCTCTTGGAAGGCAGGCGCACATTTGTGCATGATGCACAGTATGGCGATTCTCCCTTGTGGTAGTCAGACGTGATCAGCCACAACATGGACGACTAGTATGCCTCCTCTCAAGTTCTCACGCAGTCCAACATCGGGCCACTGTCACATTGGAATGTCCCACAAACCTGGACGTTGCATGATACGACCCAGCCGTCCAAATGGAAACTCACGATGAGGCTCCTTTCAAACACTGCCAGGTGCTGATAACGCTGTCTCACACGAGTATCCGACATCTCTGTATCCTGCACTCAACATCCAACACCGTTCACACCCCTTACATACCCTACCAGGCCTGGTAAAATCACTAAACATAAAAAACACTAATGCACTCTGGTAGCCATTCAACCTGACACAGAGAACTGCAACTCTAATCACGAAAATGAAGTGTACGTGTACGAAGTTACATTGACATTCGACCAATTCTTCTCACAGCTTCAAATATTTTGTGTGGCAGTGTAAATAAAATGGCAATACAGTACAATATTGTGAAAGAAGTTCATCACTTGTCAGTTATTATTATAATAATCAAACTACAAATACACTTCCACGATTGACGTTGATGTCACCAGGTAAAAAAATTGCACCAAAAAATAATGTAAGGAAAATTACCATTAAACTAGCCAGCCCATTAAATGCTCATTAAGCAACCCCTATATATTTCCTAAAACAATTAAAATATAATAATAACAACCTTCTTATTCTTCTTCTGCTGCCTTTCACACATCAAAATAATAATAATAATGATTTTACGGGAGGTTCATCCACCTCGCGCATTTAAATTAAGTGCCTTGGAGAATGCTATCTGAAATATAAACCTTGCAACGACTAGTACAAGAAGTTTGAACATTTCTCCGCTGACAGCTCAGAACATACCACTTAGTCGAGCAGCTCGTCTTCTTTCTCCCAATTCTTCCCAGCCCAAACTTTGCAACATTTTTGTAACGCTACTCCTTTGTCGGAAATCATCCAGAACAAATCGACCTACTTTTCTTTGGATTTTTTCCAGTTCTTGAATCAGATAATCGTGGTGAGGGGTCCCATACACTGGAACCATACTCTAGTTGGGGTCTTACCAGAGATTTATATGCCCTCTCCTTTACATCCTTACTACAACACCTAAACACCCTCATAACCATGTGCAGAGATTTGTACCCTTTATTTACAATCCCATTTATGTGATTACCCCAACCTAGATACTTACAATGACCCCAGAAGGAACTTTCACCCCATCAACGCAATAATTAAAACTGAGAGAACTTTTCCTATTTGTGAAACTCACAACCTGACTTTTAACCCCGTTTATCAACATACCATTGCTTGCTGTCCATGTCACAACATTATCGAGGTCACGTTGCAGTTGCTCACAACTTTGTAACTTATTTATAACTCTATACAGAATAACATCATCCACAAAATGCCTTACCTCTGATTCTACCTGTTCACTCATATCATTTATATATATCTATAAGAAATCATAAAGATCCAATAATACTGCCTTGAGGAATTCCCCTCTTTATTACTACAGGGTCAGATAAAGCTTCGCCTACTCTAATTCTCTGAGATCTGTTTTCTAGAAATATAGCAACCCATTCAGTCACTCTTTTGTCTAGTCCAATTGCACTCATTTTTGCCAGTAGTCTCCCATGATCCACCCTATCAAATGCTTTAGACAGGTCAATCGCGATACAGTCCATTTGACCTCCTGAATCCAAGATATCTGCTATATCTTGCTGAAATCCTACAAGTTGAGTTTCAATGGAATAATCTTTCCTAAAACCGAATTGCCTTCTATCGAACAAGTTATTAATTTTGCAAACATGTCTAATATAAACAGAAAGAATGCCTTCACAAAGCTTACATGCAACGCATGTCAAACTTACTGGCCTGTAATTTTCAGCTTTATGTCTAATACCCTTTCCTTTATACACAGGGGCTACTATAGCAACTCTCCATTCATTTGGTATAGCTCCTTGATGCAAACAATAATCAAATAAGTACTTCAGATATGGTACTATATACCAACCCATTGTCTTTAGTACATCCCTCGAGACCTTATCAATTCCAGCTGTTTTTCCAGTTTTCAACTTGTAGCTTACTGTAAATGTCATTGTTGTCATAGGTAAATTTTGATACTTCTTTAGCATTAGTCACCCCCTCTATCCTTGTAACCAACAATCTTTACGTATTGCTGACTGAATATTTCTGCCTTTTGAAGATCCTCACATACTCACTCCCCTTGTTCATAAATTATTCCTGGAGTGTCCTTCTTGGAACCTGTTTTTGCCTTAAAATACCTACACGTACCCTTCCATTTTTCACTAAAATTAGTATGGCCACCAATTATGCTTGCCATCATGTTATCCTTTGCTGCCTTCTTTGCTAGATTGAATTTTGTAGTAAGTTCCTTCAATTTCTCCTTACTTCCACAGCCATTTGTAACCCTATTTCTTTCCAGTATGCACCTCTCTATTATAATAAGGTGGGTCTTTACTTTTCCTTACCACCTTTAAAGGCACAAATCTATTTTCACATTCCTTAACAATTGCCTTAAACCCATCCCAGAGTCTGTTTCCATTTTTATTTACCGTTTTCCACCTATCGTAGTAACTTTTTAGAAACTGCCTCATGCCTGCTTTGTCATCCATATGGTGCTGCATAATAGTCCTACTTTTAAGACCTTCCTTTCTATCACATTTATTTTTAACTACGACAGAAACAGCTTTGTGATCACTAATGCCATCTATTACTTCGGTTCCTCTATAGAGCTCATCTGGTTTTACCAGCACCACATCCAGGATATTTTTCCCTCTAGTTGGTTCCATCAATTTCTGAATCAGCTGTCATTCCCATATTAGCTTATTTGCTATTTGTTGGTCATGCTTCCTATCGTTCGCATTTCCTTCCCAATTGACATTTGGTAAATTCACATCTCCCGCTACAATCACATTCCTTTTTATGTCTTTTCCCATATAGCTGATTATCTTATCAAATAATTCTGAATCCATGTGAGCGCTACCCTTTTCCGGTCTGTACACTCCAAAGACATCAAGTTGCTATTATCTTTAGAAATGAGCCTTACATCTAGAATTTCATGTTTCTCATCTTTAACTTTTTCGTAGCTTACAAATTCTTCTTTCACCAGTATGAATACTCCCCCTCCCACCATTCCTATCCTATCTCTATGATACACACTCCAGTTCCGTGAGAAAATTTCTGCATCCATTATATTATTTCTCAGCCATGATTCAACTCCTAATACAATATCTGGTAAGTATATATCTATTAAATTACTTCTATACAATACTTCTACAGTTCAACACTAACATTTTAATGTCAACCCTACTTGACTTCCGGATCTCTGTACCCTTATCACCGCTTTCTAGACCACCCCGTTTCCCTGAATGTACCTCCCTATTACCCTTCCAAACAAATTTCCTAACTTATACATATTACTGCGGTTTAAATGAAGGGCATCCGAGCGCAGATCCCTATCTCCTACCCACCCATTAGGATCTAGAAATTTCACTCCCAGTTTCCCACATACCCACTCTATAGTCTCATTTAAATCCCCAATCACCCTCCAGTCAGTATCCCTCCTACACAGTATTCCACTAATAACAATCTCCGCTTTCTTAAACTTCATCCGTGCTGCATTTATCAGATCCCCCACATCTCCAACTATGTTGGTACTTATATCAGCTTGCCTTACGTTGTTGGTACCACCGTGAAACACTACCACCTTCTCCTTCCCCTCCTCCCTCTCTTCTACGTTCCTCAACATCTGCCTCAACCTAATTCCTGGATAACATTCTACCCTGGTTCCCTTTCCTCCACACACTGTCCCCACATGTCTAACTATGGAATCCCCCATGACCAGAGCCTCAACCCTACCCATCTCATTTGATCCCCTCCTCTCCTGTTCATCCCTGTCTATCCTGATAGCTGCAGAAGCTACTTCCTCCTCCCTTTTCTCCTTCCCATGACCCTTTTCCACCTGTCTTTTCCTATCCTCTACTTTCCCCTTAGAACATGAGACCACCTGTCTTCTACAACTCCCCCCTTTCCTCTTGTACACCTGCTGTAACCTATACATTGCATGCTACGCTGGACAATGTGCCAAACAGCATTAACATTTGAGTGCAGGTTTTACAATAGTGTCTCACACTTTAATCCCCTTTTTATTATCCCGAAGACTCGGTCTGGAGGTGGCTTACAATGGAAAATACTTCTTTAAATTGTGCGGAGGAATCGTTTTACAGCCAATAGGAAACCATTCCTATCATGATTTTGTACCCTGCAGCCATCAGGAACCAGGTTTGTGATGATTAGATCTGTTATAAACGCAGGAATCTATTTCGTTGAATCCTTTCGGAGAAGATGGTTCCGGCCACTGGTAATAGAAATGTTTTGTTTAGTTTGACATTCACGTAATGTTCTGACACAGTGTGTAAAATTGTACATATTGTCTGGAATAATATGTGGCTTGGTTTGGTAAATTTGCTAGGGTAAATGTTTTGGTAGTCCAACCTATTTATTTTGTTGTAATAGCATACCTGCCAACTTTCCCAATTTAGGCGGGAGACTCCCGATTTTCAACAGTTTTTCCCAACTCCCAATTTTTCTATTATTTCTCCTGATTTTAGCTTATTCTTTTGTGAACTTCAAACATTTGTTTTCAAATCCCGCCATTTCAGCATTGTACGCCAGTGGTCGGAAGTCCTTCGCTCATTGCCCGCTTACAAATGGAATTTAGTTTATTAATGCGAGGAATATGCGCATATGTGCAATGTTTATTGAAACCTGTATATCATGACGCGTATATAGGTTGTAAATCTCTCGTTCTCACATGCTATGTTTGTGTTTGTTCAAGTTGGTCTTGGTTCGTTCATATCAGTCTAGTCGATTCTAGAGGCTGATTGCTAGATTTGGAGTCTATTTTATGGCAGTGATTTAGTGGCAGAATTTCAGGGATAGCGACTAGTGACTTTTCTAGAGATTTTAGGAGCAATTTGGAGACAATTCTGGCGAATTTTAATTTATTACTTGATAAAAATAGCATTGCGCTTTGTATAATTATGCAGGTGTAATATATTCATCTGTGCATTTGCTAAGTAATGGCATCTAAGTGCATGATTGATTCACACGTGTGGAGTTCATACTATTCGATCATCTCACTGTAGCCTCGGCTTTTGAAACAGTAAGTATACCATAGTACTCCTGTATTGCACAAGACATGTAGAATAACCTATCTCCTGATTTTTGGTTTTGTAAAGTTGGCAGGTGTGTAATAAGATAAATACAGTGATAATTTAGGATGGAAAGAGAGAGAAACACAATCTTCACATATTGCCATCCTGCCTCACCTCATCGATCCCTTGACGAGCTCATTTGTGTTTCCCAGTTTCATCAGGATTTTCAGATAGGATAGGAGAAAGCTGGATCAGCACAGGAAAAATGATAAAGATGAAAGAAAAACATCAATAGGGGAAAGGAACAAAAAAGTGTAAATCAAATCATATGCAGAAAGGGACACATAATAGGATAAACATTAGAGGTTAGTGAGGAAAGAAGAAAACACCCCAGTCTCCATACTCTCTTGATCAGAGTTGTAGATCCTCCGTTACTTCTCAGGCGACTATCAGGGCCTGAGAAGAACGTGGACTCTTCTGACATAACCTGCCATGTGACAGTGACATGTCCATGTTAAGGCACTTGTCTTTCAGAAGCAAAACAATTCTAATGCTTGTAGCCTGTTATGAAAATTTTCTTAAACCCTTTGTTGCATTACTGAAATATTTATCCTGGTCTGCAATTTATACATAAAGTCTATGCACAGCCGTTCATTGGCTGAATAGTCAGTGCAGTTCATATGACCCTGGGTTCGATTCCCAGCCAGGTTGGGGATTTTGACTCTGCGTAATTACTTCCTCTAGCTTAGGGTTGGGTGTTCAATACAAACAACCACACAATAGTGAATATATCCTAGGGTTGGCGTCATGAAAGGCAGGCTGTAAAACTGAGCCAAATCCGACCTCTAAAGGTAAATATCGCTGCCCGATTCTCTCATCACTGCTGCCAACATGACTAGTTACATATTAAAATCACCAGACATAACTATAATAAACTAACCTCAATGTATAAGCATCGATAATGAACATTCCCTTACCCCAGTAAATGATAAAAGTTTAGATGAAATAAATCAAGATTTCCACGCTGAATTAGGAATTACTTCTTCACTTTCACTCAAATTAATGTTACATATTTCTGCCTTTATTTTGATATACGTATTACTATAACCATATTCTTGAAAAGAGGGGTGTCTTAAACGACGCAATGTATTTTATAAGTCTTTGCGGTTTGATTTTCGAAAGTTCCAGAAATTACTTAATGCCTTTCCTTTCTTTTGTGCAAACGTTTCCTTCCCTCTTCAATAACCGGTAAAGGAGAGAGATTATTGAGCATATTTTCAGCTTGCAAGCTGGTTATGTCTTCAAGGTTATCCAGGAAACATATAGGAGAACTAATGTGCTAAGCTATGTGAAGGGAAATTAGGTAAGTTTTCAAGCTCACTGCGGAATTGAGAATAATAATGTTATTAGTTCTACTAACTACTTCTATGGTTATCATACACGCCGAGGTGCCAGATTTTTGTCCCGCAAGAGTTCTTTTACGTACCGGTAGGTCTATAGAACACCTTCAAATACTGCCGGACTCAAACCCATCAACCTGAGCTATACCATTTGAGCTAGTAATAGATTCTCTCCTTCACTCGCTTAAATTAATTTTAAACATTTCCTGCCTTTATTTTGATGTACGCATTGCTATAACCCTATTCTTAAAGGGAGGGGAGAGGGGCAGAGACAGAGAGAGAGATCTAGATTGTATATTTTATTGCAATTTCCATAAGTTCAAGGACTTACCCATGTAGGACCTGTCTGTCCTTCCTTTTGCTTGGATGTTGTTTTATTCTTCTTCTTTCTTCAATAAGCAGTAGTGCATGGGGGACCATTTTAAACATATTTTTAGCTTGCAAGTTGGTGTATCTCAAGCTTGCCACATTAGGGAAACCCAGGAAATGTACAGGGGCATTAATGTGTCAAACAACAGTACCAGATTTTTATATATAATGACTTGAATCACACTGATTGGAAACAGGTTGTAAGGCAAGAATGGGATAGGAAAGAGGGCTAGGACTTAAATGAAAGGAAGCGATCATTGCCTTGATAAAATTACAGCCACAGCATTAGCTTGAAGTGAAAATGAGGGAACCATGGAAAGAAAAAAAAAGCAACTGCAACTTCAGATCTGTCGACTGCGAGGTTCGAATCCACCATCTCATGAAAGCAAGCTCACAGCAATGTGATCGAACTGCACAGCTAAATCGCTCTGTTTCTTGTGACGTGCAATACCACATGGGCTTATTCTCTCCTAAATTACACAGTTTGGACTTCTACCATAGGATTACCCACTTACCTGCATATGGATCTTCAGTTCTTCAATTATACATTGAACCGCGCTGGTTATTGGGTATCCTCTCTCTCTCTTTGCCACACAGTTGAGCGGCAATCTTTCTTGAACCTTAATTTGACCAAACCGGCCATCGATTTCCATTTTTAGTCACCCTCACATCACCTTTCACATCTCTACAATCGGGCGACCAAGTAAATCATTTTTTTGGCGTGGGCGTCTACTCTTTCCTCTAACTAGCTGCACGCCGGCGTTCAAGAAAATTCACAGCTAGCTATGATATACGTCTCAGGGATTAAATTACCGGTATATAAAAAAAATATTTTTTTACGTGAATCCGACTGAGAAATGCCCCTCTTTTTTTTTTTTTCAGTATACCTGCATATCTATCAGGTCATTAAATGAAAATATAACCAATTTTAAGTTCAATTATTCATCATCAATTATGAATTTTCCTTAAATTAATCTTATAATCTATAAATAATAATAAAAAATTAAATTCTTAAATACTAACTTTATTCAAAATTATTTTAGCATGTTGGGATAAGTTAAAATTCTTTCTAATGATTCCTTTGTAGACGTTGGTATCTCATTCAAAAATAAATTTTAAAAATTGTTTGTCTTGGAAGTTACTATCTTTCTCATAAGTTTTGATTCAAATTCGGCAATCATTTCTTTTCCATCATCTAAGGTCTCTTCTTTACAGATGAAACAATTTCTTTCCTATAGTTTCCTGCAGAATTAAATTATTTATGAAAGTTCTCTTGACCTGACATGGATTACATTCTACATCTCCTCAGTCTCATACAAAAGAAAATTAAAATGTTTAATTCTCAAGGCTGACATAAATAATCCAATCATTCCCACTGACTAACTCAAAACTAAAGAAATGCTATATTAAGTATAAAATGCAATTCTTTGGGAATAACACCTAAGAGTTGTCAAATTCTCATTAAATATCAAATCCTAACATGTTAAGTTCTATCAAGATATTAAATCTTTACATGATATTTGTTTTATGTGTACAAATATAAGAATGTGTATAAACATTGAGAATGTGTACAATCATGAAGAATGTGTGCAATCATTAGGAATGCATATAATCATTAAGAATGTGTATAATCATTAAGGATGCTTCTTTTTGATACAACATCTGATCCATGTTTCATGCTATTCATGACTCTTTCATCAATAAACATAAGCGGAGGAAGCAATGTTTCACATCTGTAGCCTTCAATTGCTACCTGTGATAATATACCAATAAAAAAAATACATATATAAATTTTATCATAATTGGACATATTCAAAATATTCCTTAAGAAATATGTAAAATTCTCCAATAAAATTTCAACTCGTTTGTGAATAGGTTATATTAAGGTCATATCGCTTCATAAATTCAGTCATCTGGTTGCTAATAGTCAAGGAATACCATAGATGAAACTTCCAAACTCGTAAATAGCAGTAATATAACACTATGAAGACACTACCATCAAAGATTTGCTGTTTCAACTTAAATCAGTTTAAATATTAAGTAACATGTAAAATTCTCTTAGAAAATTATGTCATTATTCTTTACTATAGGTTATCTGGAGTTATTTTTGATGATTGTACTCTATTATTACCCTGCAAGTTCATTAACCAAATGCCATCAACTCGTATTATAAGTCAACCCATATTACATGTCTTATTGGCGTCAAATATAACCTTGATCCATAACTGCGTTACGAAAACTAACATCAATTAGCCTTACGTAAAATTCTTTCCGTATATGCCGTCGTATTTATCATAATTCCTCAACTAGTATATCAACGAATGGATATTATTCATAACATTTACATTTCTTACCTCATATATCCGTCGTATTTGACTTTGCCACAAATATAAACATCATTTAATCTGTTTAAAGTAACGCTCAATTAATAAAATTCCATATCTCAACAAACTTAATGCTTTATGGATCATCAACTACCATACACATATCGATATGCACTTCTTTTATAAAAGTACGAACATATTAAGCCTTACATTTGGCAATGAGTTGACGTTGTACACGATCTCGATAACCTACAATTCAATATGCTTCATTTTCACATTTCAAATATCTCAGATCACATTATGCATGGTATAATTCTTGAAAGTGCGCCGTTCCCGCTCCGGGTCGAGTCGCATGAGATCCAGGCTAGCTCGAATATATCTTAATTTCTCGTTTCTCAGAATTTATGGGCTATGAGTTCCACATTCGAGGAAAGATCGCCGGCTTATGCTTGCAGGAAAGACCTAATCTACGTAGTGGACGTCTCCTACCCGTAATTTGATTAGTTTCCGCATTTGGCTCATGAAAATATAAAATAATCGTCACTTACATCTAATACTTATTCTAAGAAGTCATTGAAAGAGCGCTTAAGTTTTACAATACATTATTTATTTGAAAATGAAAATAAAACGTGAGGAGAATAATTAAATGTTGAATTCTTTTTCGAGAAAGTAGATAATAAATAACTGACTTCATGTCATATAAATTATCTAAAAGAAAAATATATAATATCTAAAAAATGTCTTGGAAATATTGGATTGAAAATATTAGATGCATCTAATTGAATGAAGGGAAATATATCAGATTACATTATTTACAACGTCGTCGATTGAGTGATCAAATGCATTGGACGCAGATTTTTATGACTGAATTACAAACCAAAAATTAGAATTGCATCTTTCATCTTACTAACTATTGTGCGAAATGTTCCTACAATCTATCTCGCCTTCATCAATCACTTGCTAATTCCATCACAGTGCAACAATTTCGCTTGATTGTAACTGTTCACGTTCAGTTACTGACAAGAGGTTATTCATGAGAAAATGTTTTCAGAAACCATAAAAATATTCAACATGTATTACACTTTTCTAACATTCTTTCAAGATTCTTAGCGCTTTCTTCTTGCAAAGAAAGATAATTCATTTAGTTATTATATCCTTCAGAAAAAAATATGATCAAATCATAATGCCTAAAAATTACTCAAATTGTTCTCTTAGTTGTAAGTCTTAATTAATTTAAGTGCTTATCTATGTCATAATATGGTACTATTTTCTATATCTGACAGTCATTCAACCAGATCATGCTGTTTTCAGGTGATCTAGCTTGTACGAAGACTCTATCATCGATTATTAACAATCTTCAATTGTGAAGAAAAATTACCAGTGATATTGGGTAATGCAGTAAAATAAGCTTCCTAGCTTTGCTAACCTGAGTAAGAATTCTTGTGGTTAGAAGAAACACATGAAAATAGGTTATTTCTACGTTATACCTCTTATTAGGAATTATTCGATGATCTACCAACTGAATATCAACATAAGAACGTTACTGAGATCGTATTCTACACTATAGGCTCCGTGCGCTGATGGAAGAAATGCACCTCTGCGCTGCAAGTGGCGAACAATGTAAGTTAATGCGTTTCACCGAGCACATATGCACTGTCATCTCACAGTGTGCTGCCTTGGTCGACTAAATATTAACAGTGGGATTTCAGAGTATTTTATGCTACAATTGCCCACATTATTCCAAACTTGCAGAAAGTGGTCATGTATTAAATTTACAAGAAAAACTGTTCGCAGGAAATAGGAACAGAGCAATAACTGCAGATGTGATCAGAAAGAAACATTGGTTCACTAGATACCCTATCATTTCATGTTAGAGGCAACGTGGTAATTTATGTATTAGTAGTGGTGATAACGAGATTGATGTTCATATTCACATTCAACAATGCTGTCTTCAGAAAAATATCCTTGGTCTATTTCTAATACGACATCATGTTAGCAGAGGTAAATGCTGTTAGGGAGGTGACTAATTTTAAATTTTGATTTTGAACATTACCATGTTTTCTAAGGGAGGCCTTGGTAACAATTATTATTTCATGAAGGCGAATAATCGTTTACCTGAAATGTAAGCATATTTAAACTGTTATTTATGCAGTTTGCTCAGAACATGACACCTCGCGGAGGCCTACCGGTCGACCCTGTGAATGGTCTCGACCTCGCATCTCAAACGTAGGGAAAGAGAACTACAAGAGGGGGAAGAGAGTAGGGGAACTTTTTTTTAATGAAATGGCTCAGGCTTGATGTTGAACCTAATTAAATTTGTGATATTGAAACCGTATATATCAAAAAGTCTGCATGAGAAGAAAAATTCAGAATTACGTAAAGTTGCCAATAAGTGATTATTTATATTGTGTGTCTGTATTTATAATATGATCAAGCCCACCTCTGTAATACAACGGTTAGCGCTATCAGCCGCCTTCCTCGGGGACCCGGGCTTGAATCCTGACACTGCCAGAAACTTAAGATTGGCAAGAGGATTGTTGGTATGTGGTTAAAACGGTGCGTGCGTCTCCCTTGGGATTGGTACGTCTTACTTAATTATCGCATTAAATTTTTTAGGGATGAGCTTGAAAAGAAATACACCACCTCGGGACGAGGATATGAATTTAAGGATGTAGAAACGGCATTTCCATGAGCTACTGATATTGCGTAATGGAGGCCTACTTCTCTAATTATATTTGTCTACTGCCTTTCCAAATTCATTTCCTTAGGTTGTGACAGAATACCATAATATTACGGTTTATTATTATTTCTTTCTTTCTTTCTTGCTTTCTTTCTTTCTTGCGAACCGGCCAAACTTAGGACCACGCCAATACCACTTCACTTCCTTCTAATCATCCCTTCTTCCTTCCTCTTTCTCCACAGTGCCTTCATTCTTTCAGAATGTTGCGCTCTTCCCTCTTCAGTCCATCTTCCCCCTCTGCGTTCTTTCTTTTCTTCAACCAGAACTTTTATGTTGGAAAGTCTTTTTCTGAATTGGTCTCTATCACGACATTCTTCATCTGCAATTCCTAACCTCTTGAGTTCTTCCTTCATCTGCTTGGCATATCCCCGCTGGCTCTTCAAGTAGTATATTTTATTAAAAATTTGTTTATTTAACCTTGTTGGATCCATTCTGACCATGTGTCCATAGAATCGCAGCCATCTTTTCCTTATTGTTTCCAGGTCTTCTGTTCTTTTGTATATCTCCTTATTTGAGCGTAATCTGTAGTTTCTCCTCTACCACCCTTGGGCCGTAAATCCTCAATATTCTCCTTTCAATCTTTAGTAGTTTTTCCAGGTTCGTTAGTGTTGCTGTTTCCACCCCATACAGAATCACTGGTTTTACCACAGCATCATAATGTCTTTTTGTTGTAAATGGCTTTGGTGGCAATGTTTAGCCTTTCCAACTCAAGTCTTCTATTTTCCATGGCCTCTTTATCCATCCCGTTGCTGCTGATAATTTGTCCCAGGTATTTAAACTGCTTTGTGACCTTCACTTCGCCATATTTCGTCTTCATTGTTCTCTTCACATAATTCCTGTCCGTGCTCATCATCTCTGTTTTCGTGAAGGAGATTTTTAAACCTGTTTTCTCGGCTATCTCCTGTAGTTCATTTATCTGTGTATTATTATTATTATTATTATTATTATTATTATTATTATTATTATTATTATTATTATTATTATTATTATTATTATTATTATTATTACACTGGCTATATTTAAGACTATGGCAGCAGAATAACATGTGTATATATTATGGTGTGTGTGCTTTAAAAAAAGATGGCCTACTTCAGCTTGCTTTGCAAATATAATATTGCTATAATAATTTGTAATTGTTAACCTATTTGAAAAATAGTTAAAATACATGTTGTAAAGAGTTATTTTGTATTAATTAAAATGTATAAGTCCCGAATTACTTCTTGCGATTTACTTCTAAGATCCACCGTCTTTTCAAATGCATTTCACGAGTTCGTGAAGCACAGTATCTATTAATGCAGCCAAGAAAAAGCATAATATAGTTCTGCCCAAACGTTAGGACATTAAAAAATAACAATCTGAAGACAGCGCTGAAAAATGATGCTTCTTCCTGTTATAACCAGCCACTATTCGTTTCATCGAATAAAGCCAAAACTGTGAAGAATGATATATTAATTGTAATGAGGAAGACAATTAATTAGCTGGAAAAACATACGTAGGTATCATATGAAAATGAAAATCCACAGCCAGTTTCCAGTCATTCGACAGGCTCAGGAATGGAATGAATGAAGCCCCCATGTAGCGACAAGGATAGAAAGTGTACCGGCTGCCGAAGCCTGTAGCACTCCTCTGGGTCAACGATTAATGGCTGACAGATGAAATGAAATTATACTAGAGACTGCTGCTAGAATGGAAGATGACAGGGAAAACCGGAGTACCCGGAGAAAAATCTGTTTCGCCCCCGCTTTGTCCAGCACAAATCTCACAAGGAGTGACCGGGATTTGAACCATCGAACCCAGTGGTGATGGGCCGGCGCACTGCCGCCTGGGCCACAGAGGCTGTACGTAGGTATCTTATACTGTGTCAAATACAAAACAATACTAGGGATAGAGAATGTACAGGGACCCAAGTTTCTTCTCTTTACGCCAGTGTAATCCATCACGGCGGCTATTTATATCACGAGCATGACCGGATCAACAGATAGGAACTGTGGGCTTAGATTCTAAGAATGGCTTTAGACAAAAACATAGAAAGGGATTCAGTGATAGAGGACCACTGTAAAATGATCGAATGTCAGCTGTTGTTGAAGATGACTCTAAGTAGTTCACGTAAATTCCACCCGTAGCAGCACACTGCTATACGCATGGAGCCTATATGTGGCTTATTCAAGTATTAATGGTCGATTGAAAACAAATTGTTATCATCCATCATCTCAAAAATATCATTGCTAAAATAAACTAAAACTTCACTTGTGATGAAACAATAAATATCACCAACATTATTCATCATAATCTCTTACCATTACTCACATATAAAACCATCACTTCACATTATTCATCTCATATAACTTTCTACATTACCTTAAACAAATCAATTCATTTCAACCTGACGTATATTATAATGCCATCATTGACCATTCACCTGATTATTCCGTTGTATTTTCAATCTTGAATAAATTCATAAATATCACCACATTTTTCTATTAAACCCTCAAAATCTTGTATACGGTCTCATTTCCACTCAATTTTATGTCACATGTTCTTCTACAAACCTAGTGGCTACCACAACGTCGTATGTCATTCACCTAAAGGAGAAACTTGACCTCTTTTCACTTAATATTGACAGCATTACGAATGGAATACCTAATTATCACTGGTTAACTGCGTCCATATATGGATTTGACGTCTATGTCAGATGATTACCTACCAACCTCTAACCTATTTATAGAAGTCGTCTTCTCATATGTTATTACTCCAACGATATTAATTGAGATAGCACTTTCAAAAGAAATGAATTTCATTTACAATAATAACTCCAATGACTTATCTCTCTCTGTATTCCCTCGTTGTCATCACATGTCTCGGTGGTTAGACATGCAGGCTTGGTTCACGGCATTTCGCTCATCTATTTGGGAACTCCTGGGACAGTCTTGGTCGGTTACCGGACATCATGGGTTGGATCCGTCATCTCGTGTCGCCATAATCTAGGTAGCTGCGCCTCCTCTTCCTTAGTGCATGATATTCTTGGTCTCTTGCGCAATCCAAACAGAACAATACGTCAGCATGGTTAATTTCGTCATCTTACACATATAGCCTCCTCTAATCTATATGTCATATGGGAATACCGCTTCTTAACACGTTGAGTGCCAGACCGATTTTCAAAGAATTGCCGTCCAGTGCCGTGAGCTAATAACATCGAGTTACTCTCTGGTGCCAAAACGTTCACAGGCTTAACCAAGCAAATGATCGCTGAAATGAGGATGTATTTATGATATATTAGGTTAACTTATTATGTATATTAGGTAAAATATTGCGACCCCATATGGGGTTGTATTGGTCAGTACGAACTGTACACGTACACGCGCACCCATATGGGGTCGTACTTATACAGTAGTTACTGTCCCGACGCTTGGTCATACTTACCTTTTCCTTTGCAGGGACGCGTTAAATGCTGTTGATTATGAGAGACTAGCTGATGTACCCGTGCTTCGCTACGGAATTCCACATTGTATACAGAATTGTAGGTTAGGTAGAGTACACCTTGTCAGCAAGACTGTATTAAATTGCATAGCTCTTAACGTTACCGTGGATAACCGCCAAAGAAATCACCAAACGTCTTTTCTCATATGAAGACTGCGTTAGGGAATTTTCATTCTAATGGTAGGCCCGCCTGCCTACTGTCAGTCACAATTAGGTTGGAGAATTGCATGATAATGGCAGATACTCACTCTCCACCTGCCTTTTTACACCCTCAGAAAGACTGTCTTAGTGGTTTTCCCAACTGAAATGAACATAGGTCATTACAATGACGTCAATAGGAATGGCGCGAGTAAAAGCAATGATTTCACATGAAATACTGCATTAGATGATAAACCACACATTTTCTCACTTTTAACGAACAGTACTACGCTGCTGATCTAACAGTCCAAAATTCCAGAGGTGGAATGATCAGGCCGCAGACAGCTGTGATCCGTGAACATTCTTAGTCTTTTTTCGGACGGAGGGTTCGAATAGTGGAGATTCCCAGGGCAAAAACTATGCCCTTTTACAAAGCTGTTTCCTAGGAGTACCCGATGAGTCGGAAAATCTCAATTTACTCCAATGGCGGCGGAAAAATCTACCTGACTTGGAGGCAATTTTTTTCCTACAAGCCAGAGGAGAAACCCCCTCTTCACTGCTAATTTTGAATAAAATGAATGTAGAATTTAATAAAAGTGAAGAGGAAGAAGCTCTTTTTAAGAAACGGCTCTTTCCAGGGTTGAATTTTGAATTTTTTAGTGAATTGTGATGCTATATTTTGGAATATGCCTAAATTGTAATTCTAGACCAGGTCATGCTGCTGCTGCTGCTGCTGCTGCTACTACTACTACTACTACTACTAGAGGTCAGGATTGCATGGTCTGTTTGTTTTAAAGTTAGCTGGAATGCAAGTGCTGAAATGCTGAGTGTTGTTGTTTGATTATTGATCAGGTGTAGGTCAGTAACAGGAATGTGACGCAAGTACAGAGCATAATAAGGACACTGGATGAACACTGAGTGAGTGAACTGCTTCAGCTAATGACTGCTAATTATTCTTATTATTATTATCCTTATTATTATTATTATTATTATTATTATTATTATCCATTTTATTATTATTATTTATTATTCATTTTATCGTTATTATTATTATTATTATTATTATTATTATTATTATTATTATTATTATTATTATTATTATTATTATTATTACTATTATTATTATTATTATTATTATCATTATTATTATTATTATTATTATTATTATTATTGCATGTGAACATGTATAGGGGCGAAGTCGCCTGTTATGTTCAATAAATGTATGTATGTACTACTACTACTACTACTACTACTACTACTACTACTACTACTACTACTACTACTAAGTGAGCCTCTGCCTTAAGAGTGCACACTGCTCATTCAAAACAGCGCGTCAGTGTAGGGATCGAATAGCTGGAATACTACGATGAACCAATGAGTTACGTAACATTAGTACGGTATCAGAAAATGTATGAACCAGAGGAATGACATGGAATGACATGCTAAAGAAGAAAGTTTTCTAACTCCCCACCTATTTCCCGCCAATATTCAGGCAAGCTCTTATTCTCGGTACGCAGCAAAACGGTAACCCCATCTATCAGAGTTGAGCGGCAGCATAAGAGACAAAGAACATCACCTCAAACAATGGTCAATGTAATGTTATTGTTGATCAATGTTCTGCGCTTTCAATATTGTAGGCCTTCACATTTAGTTTTCTTCCAACTCTGAAATACCACTCTTATCATAGTCGGTACGGTAAAATTGAATAAAACATAAATGGTCGGAAATGGTATTCTCTATAACTTCTGTTATGTAGTACTTTTCGATAGGACCAATAACACAGATATTTATAAATTAAATTTTAGGCGCCTTCCCCTAAACTACAATTTTATTTGGGGTGAATAAAATTGTTTATAATTTAGACTGTAGTTTCTTATTCCCTGTCTCTTTATACTGACTTTCATTAACTTCTGTTCACCCATTTTCTCGTGGCTCGGCGTTGATATGGACTTGGCAACAAAAATACAAATTCATGATTATCTGTGTTATCAAAGCTGGTACGGTAACAATGTATGACATAAATGATCAGAAATTTAATTATAAATAACATTAGTTATGTAGCATTTATCGGTAGGACCACTAATAATATAAATATTTGAGAATTCAATTTTAGGCCTTCCCCTAAACTACCACTTCACTTAGCGTGAGTAAAACTATTTATAGCCTAGATTGTAGAGGTTCATCCCCCGACTTCACATACCGATTTTCATGAAATTCTCTTCAGCTGTTTTCTCGTGATGCGTGTACATACATACAGACAGACAGACAGACAGACAGAAATTACGGAAAAGTAAAAATTGCATTTCCTTGTTACTGTGGACATAACCGATACAGAAATACCATTCTTTTCAAATTCTGAGCAATGTACAGACAAAACTCTTATTTTATATATATAGATGTGTTAGGTTGTTCATACTGGAGCCCTAAAAATGTACGATCCCCCATTTTAGGCCAGGAAATGTTTGTAAATGACGATATTCTGATTTTAGGTTAGGAAATTTTTGTATTGAATGTAGTTATATAAATTAGTGAAAATCATGTGAATTTGGTAAATTAGGATGTAGCAGAATAATATTATAAGGAAAATTAGTAGTTACGGGAAACTGAAGAAGTACATAATTTTGTTTGTATAACTTTTAATTTGAATAAGAGAACCTATAAAAAATAGCAGCGATGATTGTGCAAAACGGGAAACCAGTGACTACTGTATATTGTTGAAGACGGTCATAATTGTTGCAACAGCTGGCTTGGAAACCCGGAGTACAGTGGTGATGTGTATACTGAAGACAGTAGATCATCAATGTGGATGAACGTGCGAGATCGCTGGTTGCTCTGTACTGGGTTCAAAATCACTGTAACTGTATACTTCGTCTACATCATCATTGTCCAACTTGCTCGATATATCGTTCGGACTATCTGCACTAAGTCTTTTACTGATCGATTTACTCGTAACGACTTAAAAAAGAAAAGGTAACTCACCGCACTGCACACTTAAGGCTTGGTTTCTCAGAACCGACGCGTGCGAGGTGCGAGGCCCGCACAAATCCGGACTACACGAACTTATGCAAGTGGTTTCTCAAGCTGCGCGGTGCGCAGTGTGCACAACCTCGCAGTGAGACCTCGCAGCTTTTTTTTTTTTTTTTTTTTAACTGGGGGCCCTCGTAGCCCGCTCCCCCGCCGTGACCATCGACTCAATCTACGTGGCCTCCGACATGCTATTAATTTCTAAGTAGAAAAGAGATAGCTGGGTAGAGTGGGAAGTGATACAAGGAGTATCTGCCTGTTTCCATGTCAGACACGTTACCAGGCGAGATTGTGTTAGGTATATGGTATTGGTATATGGTATTGAAGGGTCAGGGAAAAACCACATAGGCAGAAAGAAGAAAGAGCCTACATGTAAAACTTGACATCTTTTGATAGCACATGCAAGGATGTGGGCTGGATAAAGACCAGAGGTTGTGTTAGTTAGGAATATGTGTCATGCAATCATAACCATTTACCTAGCTTTTGTCATTATTATGGGGGATCAGTCCTGCTTGTCACTGCCTGGTGCGGCTCGGGTCCGCTGGCGTCTGGGCTTTGGGCCATAGGTTAGTCCCTTGGTCCAGCAGCCAGCAGTCCCTGGTGCCAAGTCTCCTTTTAAGGAGAAGGGGAGTAGTGCCAAGCCTTGCTTGTTGTAAGGGGCATCTTCTTTCCCGCCTGATGACGTCCCTTCTTTGCGGTGTTGGTGTCACACACTTGTCTCTGTAAATATATACACATATACACACATCCTATTATATGTACATTATTACTTTTCTTCTGTAGAGTGCGGGCCGCTTTTCCGCTCTCGTGTCCTGTAGAACAAGTACAATTACAATTAATAGATTAATAGTTAGTGGTATTAGTGGTATTAGCAGGGGTGGGTTTTTCGTCCACTCCTTTGTCGCTGGTGGGGGCGGGGTTGGATTGGATCGTCTCTTTCATGGCTGTGTTGCCTTCGTCGTGTTGTATTTCTTCTCTCAATCCTCCCTCGCTTGGCTAAATCTATAACATAGTAATGTGGATGAACGTGCGAGATCGCTGGTTGCTCTGTACTGGGTTCAAAATCACTGTAACTGTATACTTCGTCTACATCATCATTGTCCGACTTGCTCGATATATCGTTCGGACTATCTGCACTAAGTCTTTTACTGATCGATTTACTCGTAACGACTTAAAAAAGAAAAGGAAACTCACCGCACTGCACACTTAAGGCTTGGTTTCTCAGAACCGACTGCTATAGGGGTGAAGAAAACCCTCCAGTACTGACACATAATCCGCTTCTTCTTCCAACATTAGCGCACAGGCTGCGAGACATGTGCTCGGCAACTGATCCGCTTTGCAGCCTGGGAAACCACGAGCCTCGCAGCGTCATTGGGACGAAAGTACGCAACGTCGGCCTCGCACCTCGCACGCGTCAGTTCTGAGAAACCAAGCCTTTACATAAACAATACGTGCGCGAGATAGACAATGACTTTGTCACCCTACAAAACACTCTTGACGTACCCATATGGGGTCGCGCCAAATCAGGAATTGAGGAATGGAATATGGACTATGCACATACTTAAATAGACGACCAACAGATGGCAGGAAGGGACTTTATACAGCTTCAAAACACATACTTACTGCGCACCCAAATGGGTTCGCACAGTTCTCGATTTAGAACGAACATACGACCCCATATGGGGACGTGAAGCTCAAAAACTTGACTACTCTCACGTACCCATGGGGTCGCTTGGCACTCAACGTGTTAAAAATGATCTTTGGTTTACTCTAAGACTTGTAACGTATCTACGCATATTTCAATTGAGCTCTGGTAGCAAACGTTTTTCTTTTCTCTTTCGCTATGCTGACATCACTGCTATGTGGCCTCTCAAAGTCAATTATACCAGCTAACACATCGTTTTATAAGATATCGTGACGTTGTAGTACGGAAGTCTCTTTTTTTTTACTCTGTAGGTACAGTTTCAATTTTCGAAGTGAAATATTAATCAGCGCTGATATCTCGCAAAATAATTCGTGGACAGTAACCCTTATCTATCTAATGTCTTAAACTTCGTCTGGATGATATTGTTCTTCCTCTCGAGTAGTTCTGGGTGAGGTTCTCCTTCTGTACCTTCAGTGGGAATCGAATGTTATATTCCAATAATAAATTTTAACAATCTTCTTGCGTCTTTCTTTACCACCGCCTTCTGTGCTCCTTTCTCATCAAGTACCTGACGACAACAGTACTCCTTTTGGCATGTAGGAATATTCTGACGCTCTACCAATGACGTTCTCATGGCTCAAACTCCATTTTTGTTTTAATTAGACCTGCTTGGGAACAGCGAAATGGCACAAAAGTAAGCTGAAAATTGCTAGCAAAGCACTTCATTGGAGAGTATTATCTTCCCTATACACAGGCGTGTTTATATGTTTTGGAAGACTACCTAAATCCATCATTTAAACGTCACTATTAGTCCTAGAAAAATGTGTGATACCAGTCCTACTATATGGATGCCAAACCTGGGCGCTAACACTAAAACAAAGGAAAATGATCCAGATATGCCAGCGCAAAATGGAAAGGAAAATACTCCAGGTCTCATTGAGAGACAGAATACGGAACGAAGATATACGAAGGAGAACCGGCATGAAAGACGCTCTGACGACAGCCGATCAGCTAAAGTGGAAATGGGGAGGACACGTAGCGAGACTGGAGCAAAATCGATGGACCTACAAAATGACAATGTGGGATCCCAGACAAGGAAGACGGAACGTGGGAAGGCAAAGAACTAGATGGGCAGACTGGTTTGCGAGATGGGGAGGAAAACAATGGACAAGAACAGCAAAGATAAGGCAAGAGTGGAAAGAGCTGGGAAAAATTGTGTGCAGAGATCACTAACCTTACGGGATACACCTTTGTTCAAGCCCTGTGATAACATAGGTCGATCAAGATACATATTATAGATATTGTGCAGCAGTGAAATCATCTTCTGAGCACTCGGGAGAATAGCAAGACGAATGTCAAACAGACAGACGTTTGCATGCAGTAGTGATTTGATAACTCATTACGTAACACATAGTGGAAGGAGGATATGCACTTGCAATGTATGTCAGGAGAATTTCAACGGAGGATTAGGTCAAGAAATTACAAGAAACGTCTACAACATTCGGAGAAGAAGCTATGCAAGAACGAAGAGTGCAAGTTTACGCTTTTACCTAGAAACAACCTGAACCCTCCCTGGGGAAAAAAGTGTACACGTGTCATTAATACAACAGTGCGTTTTCACGAATTGTTGATCTAGAAAAACACCATTGTATTCACTCGGGGGTGAGACTACACAAGTGTACAATATGCGGTAATACGTTATCATGAAAAACTACAGATTAACCAATATAATAATGCTCTTCAGGACCTGCTCACCTGATGAGCTAAACTGAGCACTGTCCCTGCATTGCAGGAGGCCATAGCCCTTAGGGGATTCATACGGCTAATTTATTTATTTATTTATTTATTTATTTATTTATTAGTACACTCACGCTGAAACTACATATTGAAATCACCTCTTGAAGATATATCGACCTATCTCTTACAATAACACCATTAACAACTTGCCTATATAATAAATAAATATATATATATATTTAAATTTTGGAATAAATCTTGTGAAACTTAACTTATTCCGCCTGTGTTTTTGGACTGGGATGGATGTTCTCTTGCTCTCCTACGGGACGATCACCTCCGGATTACAGCTGCATCTGTCCGGGCTTTGGTCTCAAGTCTCGGGTCCGTAGGAATAGCCAGTTGGGTTACCGCCAGACGTCAATCCCATCTCCAGTTTAGTTGGTCATCATGTTGTTCTTGTAGACATGCATAGGAAACATATTTAAAACCATCATTAGTTTCATAATCTTGCTATTTACAGATCTTCCTTGAATTATGCCTATGTTGAGCAAGCTGGATTGTGACGTCGCAGACGTCAATATTTAAATTTGAATGACATAAAAAGGTATCTTAATTTTTGCCTTGTTTTAGGATTAAATACTTTAATTTAGCGATTTTCAACGTCTTCTCTAATAAATCTTTGATAATCTTTAGTTCAATCCCAATCTGCGCTCAGCTATTCAATTCGTCCCCTTTTGGATATATCGCTTTGAATTTCTTTTACATTTACGATAAATATAGCGTTATAACTTTATAATCCAATCTGTTTTCTCAATAATTTAGGAAATATCCCTTTAAAATGTGCTGTTTTTCTTGCGTATCAATCCTCTCGTAAATCTTCGTCTCGTAACTCAGTGCAATATTCGACTGTTCCTACTGTTGGTTTAACAATTCAAAATCACTGCATTTATCTAACTCACGGCCACTTGGATTCCATTGGTCTGTACTTTCTTACTTCATATTTATGGCCTCTTTGATTCCACATGTCTGTATGTTATAATTCGTATTTTCTGCCGCATGATTTCTGACACTTTATTGTTATTCACAGCAAAATAACGATTTTAACACCTCGTTTCAAAATAATCAGGGCAATGAAATGGTACAACATATATGTAAGAACATTATTTACCTTAATAAAAGAGACTTCCCTAGTCCGTAGTCTGATTGGTGCAGGTATAACAAATCTAATTGGGAAGAAATACTTTTATTCTGTATTTACATCATAAAGAAGTCATGTTATCATAGCAATAACAATATGCAATGAAATAAACAAATCCAAAGAGGTAAGCATAATTTACTATATTAAATATTAGGTTTATTTATGTTTTAAAGGATATGTAGTAATAATAATAATAATGAAGAGATTTTGGGAGGAAAAGAAGGCCAACACATCAGCTAAGCAAGTTCAACCATGCTCCTGAGCTGGGCATAACGATGTAAAAAAAAAATTTAAAAATAATAATAATAATAATAATAATAATAATAATAATAATAATAATAATAATTGTTACCGTGGTTGGTGGATCAGCAGAGGTAAAAGAAGGTGCCGGGGTGAATGGGTCTAACTACCAAATCAAAGTTAATTTAAAACTGTAACAAGGTTATTTTTTTCTCTCTCTTTAAAAAAAAGAAAAGTAAAAAAGTAAAAAGACAAGTCTAAGAAAGACAAGATTGGTGGTATAAACAGAACTTGGGCTTCAAGCCCTAACTTTACACTTCCTGAGCTACACGCTCAACCTAATAACCTTACTTAAGGGCAGAAATCCCCTAATGCCTGGAGCACATGCTCCCAAAATGTCAATGTCAAGCCAACCAGAGGCACTTTTACAACACTTGAAAGAGAGCTGACACGCTCTGTTTTTCAGGCCTCTTAAAGGCAATACAAGACTTTACAATTAATTGCCATCAAGGCACAACTTACAAAAATGACACGGGGGTATCTTGTACCCAACCTACTGGGCCTTAGCAGAAAAAGAACAGGTTAAATAAATGGCCCGAAATACCAAAATGAATGGAGGCGTGTACTTGCACTCCTAAATACTCATTCTAAAACCTAAAAGGCACTAGGCTGATGAAACAGGGGCTATTCCCAAACTATGGAGGTGACTCGTATAAGAATAATTTAAGACATTACAGAAAAGGAAAAGACCAGTTACAAACGTAGTCACCTCAAACCAATGTGAAGGGGAGCTCGAGAGGGTACAGCACACTCTATCCCCGATTTACAGTTAAAGATATTTACATAAGCTGGCAGAAAATTACATTACAGAAAAGTAGGGTACATCGTTAAATTTTCGGACCTATCCCTCGAGTTAAACTGTGGAGCTAGCAAGAAATAAAGATGTTAAACGGGCCATTACCTTTCTGAAGACCTGCTGCCTGATGAAAGAGGCACTTCCCGCCTCCTGCTTCACATACACACACTTAGTTAGATGTTGATCAAGTGGCCAAGAGAGGTGAAAATCCACAGTTTATAAACCCTCGGGGAGTGTTCGAGACCTTTCGTGAATAATTAAGCCACACCCTCTCAGTTTTATTGGTTACCTTAAAGTTACACACTACATCGGAGAAGAAACCAGTGATAGGCTGAAAATTAATTACAGAAATTAGGGATTGGCTAAATTCAAAACTGGCGGAAAGAAAAGATAAATATTGCCAGCCCAAAGATGAATGAATAAAATTTAGTGAAGAAAAAACTTATGAATACAAAATTTCTTCAAAAATGTTTCTTTCACTTCGCACCAGGGTGCATGATCATAGTTTTTGTAGTGACATCTATGAGAGAATGTCCATATTTCTTGATGAACGGAAAACAAAAACAAGTTGAAATTCACACAGTACTGGCAACTTCATAATCACAAAATTACGGTAGTGACATCTTCAGAGGAAATGTTTAAATAGGTCTAGTTTCTTCAAGACACTGAGCTAGGTGAATTATTGCTGGACACTACCATGAGAGGGGAGAGAAATATCTTACTCCAATCACATGTTTCTTGAAATCAGACGACAGGTTAGACACCCACCTAGTAAGCAGCTGTGACAATATACAGGATGTTTCTCCTGTGGATGAGATTTAATTGGCCCAAGATTTAAATGTGCGGCGTAGAGGTGTACCTCCCGGTACAATAATAATGATAATAATAATAATTATAATAAAAGAATGCAATAAAGAAATAAATATACGGTAATTTACAATATGGTCACTGAATTGCAAAGCAGGGGGTATGAATAAACAAACATAACAAACATAATTACTAGTATTTAAAAAGCAAAGTCATCTCCGTACAAGTCATGAAGGCCATTGGAAGGGTGAAAGCTAAAGGCTTCCACTATCTATAACTTTGGCACTTGGTGGGGTAGAGTAGTTATCTCTACGTTCAGCATGAGCATTGGAACTTTCACACTGACTTGAAGCTCACTGACCTTAAGTTCTTCCAGGCAGGTGACATTGAATTGTTAATAGACGCAGAACATTTCTTTTCATTATTGAAACTTGGTTGCAGAATTCGATCACCAGGTTATCCTATTCTTCAAGACACTGAGCTAGGATGAATTATTGCTGGACACTACCATCAGAGGGGAGAGAAATGTCTTACTCCCATCACATGTTTCTTGAAATCAGACGACAGGTTAGACACCCACCTAGTAAGCAGCTGTGACAATATACAGGATGCTCTTCAGTTGCAGTCTAAAATCATTAATTTACTGGAGAGTGGAGGATTTCACCTCTGGAAATGGTGTGCAAACCACCCAGCATTACTGGAAGCAGTTTCAGAAGAGGACAGGCAGACCCAGCTCCCTTAAAGTCTTGATGAAGGCTCTAGCGTGAAATCTTTAGGCCTATTATGGCATCCAGTAACTGATAATTTTCTCATTTGTGGCAATCTGTATTCAGACAGTCCCTATCATGCTGATATTCATGTAACTAAACAAAAGTTCTTATCTGTGATTGCATCAATATTTGATCCCCTTGGGTTAGTCAGTAATTTCTTACAAGATTTTTATGCAGAAACTTTAAACTGAGATTACAGGCTCCCATCTCAACTAGTCAGAGAATGGGAAGAACTTCAGGCAGTAAGAGAATTTTATATTGAGCGGTTAGTCACAACCCCCTGCTGATGTACAAATTCATGGTTTTTCTGATGCTTCAGAATTAGCTTATGGAGCTTGTCTTATGTACGGTCTGTCTGCACCGGCCCAAGGACACAGGAAATGAACACAGGCAAAACAACATTAAAACACAAGTTTACTTACCTTGGGAGCAGCAGCTTACAAACATAAAACATGGGAGGGGACATAGACAAAATGAGAAATAGGAGGGCAGGATCTTAAATTTTTACTTGATCAGTTACTAGGTCGAGGTGACTAAGTATACCAAATCAAAACACCAATTTAAAATTGGAGTGAAATATTTAATTTTAAAATAATTAAAATTCATTAATAATTATACTACCAAGTACAGTGAAACCTCGGAATGCGAGTAACTTGGTCTACGAGTGTTTTGCAAGATGAGCAAACATTGTAAATTAATTGTAACTTTATAAGCGAGTGAGGTTCCGCAATATGAGCGTCACGTGTGCCTACATTTTCCCCTCCCCTGTGCCTTTGTTGAATGGATGAACTGAGATCTTTGGTCCTGTAGTGCTCATCCTCCAGGCCTTGAGGACGACTTACTGGAGGAATTCAAGTTCGTTAAGGTGAAGTTCCTACCTCCCAACACTACTCCACTACTCCAGCCTATGGATCAGCAAGTCATTTCGAACTTCAAGAAGCTATACACCAAAGCACTATTTCAGCAATGCTTCGAAGTGACCGAAGGAACGAACCTTACCCTCCGGGAGTTTGGGCGAAATCATTTCCCCATCGTGAACTGCATGAAGATCATCGATAAAGCTTGGGATGGAGTCACCAAGAGAACTCTCACTTCCGCTTGGGGAAAGCTGTGGCCTGACTCTGTTCTTGGACGTGACTTTGAGGGGATTGTTGGTGACAATGAGCCGCTGATTGTCGATGAAATTGTGTTCTTAGGGAAGACTATGGGGCTGGAGGTGAATGACGTGGAAATTCAAGAGCTGGTGGAAGAACATAGCCAGGAACTGACCACCAACGAACTGATGGATCTTCATCGCGACCAACAGGAAGAGGTTATGGAGATCTCGCCCGGGCAAGAGGAGGAGGAGGAAAAGTCAATGGAATCTCTCACTTCAACTGAGATTCGGGAGGGGTGCAAAATGCGGGAAACGGTGCAAAATTTTGTAGAAAATCACCACCGGAATAAGGCTGTAGCAGTGCGAGCGATGAATCAGTTCATTGACAATGCAGTGTCATATTTTCGTGAAATCCTCAAAAAGAGGCAAAAGCAACAGTCATTGGACAGGTTCCTCATTAAAGTTGCACGAAAATAAAACAATTCCAGTGAGCCAACAGGTAGCAATGATTCTGTTAATAAAATTCGTGCTACACAGTAACACTTCTCATGTCATCTCTCGTCTCCCTCACACCAACAATGATTCTATTGCAAGGAAAAGTGCACTTTAATTTGTTTTATTTTATATTTTGTTTCAGAAATGGTATGTGAATAAATATTTTTGTGTTGTGTACGAATCATCCGCGTTTCAATTTTTTTAAATGTTTTTAATTTTTTTATTTTATTTTGCAAGTTGCTTTACATCGCACCGACACAGATAGGTCTTATGGCGATGATTGGACAGGAAAGGGGTAGGAATGGGAAGGAAGCGGTCGTGGCCTTAATTAAGGTACAGCCCCAGCATTTGCCTGGTGTGAAAATGGGAAACCAAGGAAAACCATCTTCAGGGCTGTCGACAGTGGGGCTCCCGAATACTGGATACTGGCCGCACTTAAGCGACTGCAGCTATCCAGCTCGGTCAATTGTTTCTTATGGGAAAACTTGCTTTGATATACGAGCGCTTTGGATTACAAGCATTTTGCCGGTACGAATTATGCTTGCAATCCAAGGTTCCACTGTACTGAAAAACTGGTACATTGCAACATACGGAAATTGAGAATTTGATACCTTAAAAAAAACCTTAATATTAAATAAAATCTTTTCTTGAATAATCAAAATACTGAAAGCCTGGTGCCAACTTAAATCCTAATAATGAATTGAAACATAAAGAAAATAGAGAAATTAATCCCCGTAAATAAACTTTTTAATATTAAATAAAACTCTTCTTGAAAAATTAAAATACTGACCAGTAAGGTATAAATAATCAAATTAAATTGAAATTTGTTTCAATTTTTAGCAATCACGGTCATACGGTCACACACAAAACTCAAAATGTGACTAGAACAGCAACTAAAATTACACAGATAAATAATTAAATAGAAATGACAATAAATGTTTAAAAAGAAACAAATTCCCCAAAACAAGAAATTACAAATTTACAAGGGAAAAGCAAAATGTTCCACAGTTTAAACTGAACAACAAAACAGGAATAGAAGCCTGCAACTACCCAAGGCAAGCTACCAAATAACAGGCAAGGCCTACCCACGAGATAAGAGAAAGGTGACACAACAAATAATGAAAGGAAAAAACAAAAGACGGACATGAATAAGACAGTGAGTGTTAACAAAAAGAAGATTTAAGAAACCGGAGAAACAAATTTCAATTTCCTACAAACCGCAGAGTTACAGAAGATAATTAATAATAGTTATTATAACATTACATAAATGATTGAATTTAACACTTCGTTTAATGGATGATTTACAGATGACCAAAATTGTAATTATTAAATTTAAGGTGAGGAGGCCTTGGAAACGGCATACTGTGTGTATGAGATATAATTTAAATTTTACCCCAGAAAAGTGAAAAGAACAATCCCATTACGATAAATCTACCAACACAGGGCAGCACATAAAATTCCAGGACAATTTAAGATCACATTACAAGAACAAGGAAATATAGAATGAAATACACCCCAATAATAATAATAATAATAAACCCCCTAAAAAATTAAAAAATTAGGACGAGAAAATTAACACGACGATAATCTCAATAAAATAAAACAAAAATAATCACCTTAATACTCATAGGCCCGTAATATACCGCATTTCCGAATTACCCCATAATTTAATTAGTTACGGAGTTAGATTTGTTAAATCTTAATAATTAATGTTTTGAACTCATTACAAAATATTTGGGTGCTGAAAGGAGTGTTCGTTAAAATGTCGCAAAAGCCGTTGCCGAAAAGACTCTAAATCGATAGGCCCAAATTTAATAATCTCACATGTCGGGCGATGCTTGCTACTTAAATTTATGGTAATATCTTCTTCATGTAATCCACAGCCATAATAATTTACCAAATTTTTAGGAATGTATAATTACTTACATTTTCTGTCCAGTGTATCCAAATAAATGTAATGCAATAACTCACGTACTTAAAGACACATTTGAAGGTAGCACACAGGCAGAAATTTAACTCTCTCTTGACTTAATATTACATTAAAACTTAAAGGAACAAACTGGAAACACAAAAATTAATTTAAGGCATAGTCTGCAAATACACCATCCAGGGGTGTTTAACTCCATTCCCCCGACACTCAAGCTTGCACACGCTTATATACCCCGCTAGCCACGCATGCGCAGTAGCACTCAAATATATCTTCCAAAGCACACACACCAACGGACAACCATCTTGTAGCTTCATCGAAGAATTTATTTGTTTCTTAGTTTTGAGCAAGTCCCCAGTGAGAAGTAGGTCACGGTCCGGGAACGAGTCGCGCGCATGCGCGCCAGTATTGATTTCTGATTGAGCGAATAGAATTCCACTCCATATCGACGTAATAATAGCAGCTCACAGATTTTAATATTTTGAATTGTAGATCGCACCAGTTAATAGGCGCTCCAAACAATGGATTATAAGGGGAGATAAAATCCCAGTACACAAGCCAAATAAATTCAAATAAATATGGTTTCCCATATTCATGTCACACTGTCGGCAAAAGAGGACAGACCTGTATCAGATTATTATGTTCTAAATCCAGAGTAGCACCGGTGAAGAAACTGACACTACCAAGACTTGGAAACTGTGTGGATCTCCACTATTTGCCTGACTACCCCACAAGACCCTATCAGTTTTGTCTCTCCCAGTCAGCAAGCTGTACCTGTAGACGGACTCCACCATTGTCTTAGCTTGGATCGCATCTCCTGCTACGCGCTGGAAAACATTTGTGGCCAACAGAGTTTCTTCAATTCAAGAATACTCGCATAAGGCAGAATGGAGACATGTTCCTACCACTTACAATCCAGCAGATGTGTTGCTCCATGACAACTACGAGGTATGAACCTGTGGTGGTATGGACCATCTTGGTTAACTGAGCCCACTGAATCATGGCCAGGCACAATCTCATCCTACGCAGAAGAGGAACTACCTGATTCACGAAGTACACTTCCCGTAGTCATGTTGATAGGTACCAGTTGGATGAATTTATGCTGAAGTACTCATCACTGTCCTGACTGACTCAAGTTACTGCATATTGTTGGTGATTCATTCACAATAGACACGAGGTTAGAGATATTAAGTGCCCAAGAGATGCAGGTGGCCTTGCCCTCCTGTATCAAAATTGCACAATAAGTGTGTTATGCTCAAGAGATAGCCAACCTCAACTTTAAATGCTGCATCTCAAGGAAGAGTAAACTTGCAAATTTACATCCTTTCTTAGATGATAAGGAAATGCTAAGGGTAGGAGGAAGACTAGTATAGCAATCGCCATGTAAGGCCATACACCAGAAAGTAAATATTGCCGCCCGATTCTCTATATATCTCATTTTTGTAATGGCTGATCATTACTGCCAACTTGCCTAGTTACATATTAAAATCACCAGACATAACCATAACAAAGTAACTTCAGTGTAAGCATCGATAACGAATGTCCCCCTACCCTAGTAAATGATAAAAGTTAAGATGAAATTAATCAAGATATTCATAATTAAGTCGGTTTCCACGTTCAGTGAGGAATTAAGCTAATAAACACACTTCCTTACTCAAATTGTTACACATTTCTGGCTTTATAGTAGGCGTACTATAACCATATTCTTGAAAAGAGGAGCGGCTTAAACGATGCAATTTATTTAAAAAGTCTTTACAGTGTGATTTTCGAAAGTACCAGACATTACTTAATGCCTTTCCTTTCTTTTGCGCGGACGTTTCCTTCTCTCTACGAAAGCCAGTAAAGGAGAGATTATTAGGCATATGTTCAGCTTGCAGGCTGGTTATATCTTCAAGGTTATCCAGGAAACATTTAGGAGCACTAATGTGCCAAGCTGCGTGAACGGAAATGAGGTCAGCTTTCAAGCTCACTGCGGAATTGAGAATAATAATGTTACTAGTTCTACTAACTACTTCTATGGTGTCATATACACTGAGGTGCCAGAATTTTGTCCCGCAAGAATTCTTTTATGTACGGTAGATCTAGACATGAGACTGGCGTGTTTTAGCACTTTCAAACACCGCCAGACTCGAACCTGCCAACCTGAGCTAGTCTTACATTCTCTCCTTCACTCACTTAAATTAATTTTACCTGCCTTTATTCTGATGTACGCATTACTATAACTGTATTCTTAAAGGGAGGGGAGGGGGAAAGAGAATATAGATGGTATAATTCATTGCAATTTCTATAAGTTCAAGGACTTACCACATAGAACATATCTGTCCTTCCTTTTAATAATAATGTTAATAGCTTTACATCCCACTAAGTACTTTTACAGTTTTCGGAGATGCCGAGATACCAGAATTTTGTCCTGCAAGAGTTATTTTACGTGCCAGTAAATCTACGGACATGAGACTGATGTATTTGAGTACCTCCAAATACCACCAGTCCGAGGCAGGATCGAACCTGCCAAGTTGAGGTTAGAAGGCCAGTGCCTCAGCCGTCTGAGCCACTCTGCCCGGTGTCCTTCCTTTTGCTTGGATGCTCTCTTCTTTCTTCAATAAGCAATAGGGGATGGGGGGGCATTTTAAACATATTTTCAGCTTGCAAGTTGGTGTATCTCAAGCTTACAACATTACGGAAAATCCAGAAAATGTACAGGAGCACTAATGAGGCAACATTACCAGATTATCGTTTTCAAATACGATTTTATTTGACGGAAATAAATATCACACGAGAACACGTTCACTGACTTGTGTAAATTACTTTATTGTCACTGTAAGTCACCACACACAATTATACACAGTAGCAAGTGACACTACAACTCTTAATAGCAGAGTACCCTGAAGTTGATTCTGACAAGTACAGATATCAACAACACTGACTCATGCACTATAACATACGGTCTCTTGAACTCCCTCCTACCGAGCTCGATAGCTGCAGTTGCTTAAGTGCGGCCAGTATCCAGTATTCGGGAGATAGTAGGTTCGAACCCCACTGTCGGCAGCCCTGAAAATGGTTTTCCGTGGTTTCCCATTTTCACACCAGGCAAATGCTGGGGCTGTACCTTAATTTTTTTTTTTTTTTTTTTTTTTTTTTTTTTTGCTATGGGCTTTACGTCGCACCGACACAGATAGGTCTTATGGCGACGATGGGATGGGAACGGCCTAGGAGTTGGAAGGAAGCGGCCGTGGCCTTAATTAAGGTACAGCCCCAGCATTTGCCTGGTGTGAAAATGGGAAACCACGGAAAACCATCTTCAGGGCTGCCGATAGTGGGATTCGAACCTACTATCTCCCGGATGCAAGCTCACAGCCGCGCGCCTCTACGCGCATGGCCAACTCGCCTGGTGTGTACCTTAATTAAGGCCACGGCCACTTCCTTCCCACTCCTAGCCCTTTCCTGTCCCATCGTCGCCGTAAGACCTATCTGTGTCGATACGACGTAAAACAACTAGTAAAACAACTAGCAAAAAAAAAAAAAAGAACTCCCTCCTCATTGACTGATGGCTTGATATACACTGACTGACAGAGCAAATGCAACACCAAGAAGGAGTGGTCAGAACTTTATGCCAATTGCAGGGTAGACTGACGTCACTGAGGTATGCTCATGATGTGAAATGCGCCGCTGTGCTGCGCACGTAGCGAACGATAAATGGGACACGGCGTTGGCGAATGGCCCACTTCGTACCGTGATTTCTCAGCCGACAGTCATTGTAGAACGTGTTGTCGTGTGCCACAGGACACGTGTATAGCTAAGAATGCCAGGCCGCCGTCAACGGAGGCATTTCCAGCAGACAGACGACTTTACGAGGGGTATGGTGATCGGGCTGAGAAGGGCAGGTTGGTCGCTTCGTCAAATCGCAGCCGATACCCATAGGGATGTGTCCACGGTGCAGCGCCTGTGGCGAAGATGGTTGGCGCAGGGACATGTAGCACGTGCGAGGGGTCCAGGCGCAGCCCGAGTGACGTCAGCACGCGAGGATCGGCGCATCCGCCGCCAAGCGGTGGCAGCCCCGCATGCCACGTCAACCGCCATTCTTCAGCATGTGCAAGACACCCTGGCTGTTCCAATATCGACCAGAACAATTTCCCGTCGATTGGTTGAAGGAGGCCTGCACTCCCGGCCGGCGTCCGCTCAGAAGACTACCATTGACTCCACAGCATAGACGTGCACGCCTGGCATGGTGCCGGGCTAGAGCGACTTGGATGAGGGAATGGCGGAACGTCGTGTTCTCCGATGAGTCACGCTTCTGTTCTGTCAGTGATAGTCACCGCAGACGAGTGTGGCGTCGGCGTGGAGAAAGGTCAAATCCGGCAGTAACTGTGGAGCGCCCTGCCGCTAGACAACGCGGCATCATGGTTTGGGGCGCTATTGCGTATGATTCCACGTCACCTCTAGTGCGTATTCAAGGCACGTTAAATGCCCACCGCTACGTACAGCATGTGCTGCGGCCGGTGGCACTCCCGTACCTTCAGGGGCTGCCCAATGCTCTGTTTCAGCAGGATAATGCCCGCCCACACACTGCTCGCATCTCCCAACAGGCTCTACGAGGTGTACAGATGCTTCCGTGGCCAGCGTACTCTCCGGATCTCTCACCAATCGAACACGTGTGGGATCTCATTGGACGCCGTCTGCAAACTCTGCCCCAGCCTCGTACGGACGACCAACTGTGGCAAATGGTTGACAGAGAATGGAGAACCATCCCTCAGGACACCATCCACACTCTTATTGACTCTGTACCTCGACGTGTTTCTGCGTGCATCGCCGCTCGCGGTGGTCCTACATCCTACTGAGTCGATGCCGTGCGCATTGTGTAACCTGCATATCGGTTTGAAATAAACATCAATTATTCATCCGTGCCGTCTCTGTTTTTTCCCCAACTTTCATCCCTTTCGAACCACTCCTCCTTGGTGTTGCATTGTCACTGTCAGTCAGTGTATATAATGTTCAATCAACCATCTAGAATTATCGATTTCTGGAAGGGTTCTTACAACACTCTAATGGAACACACTCGAAACATCGATCGACCAGCTAGTCGAATGGAGTACTCCAGTAATGGATCCAGCTAGAACTTTCTTTAGTGTTTACCAATACACATGGAAATTTCTTCATCATTCCTAATGTCTCTACATGTATCTGGATAATAAACCTTACAGTAAGTTTCCAGAACCCTTCATATATACCAAATTATAGTAGAATAAATCTAACATACGAACATTGTAGAGTTTTCTACCGCTTTCGACTATATAGATTTTGAGGTTAAACCTATATACAATACATATTTGAGGTTATACAAATTTATAATACATATTTACAGGGAAACCATGTATTAGTCATATTTAACATTTAATAAAAGATAATTTAGCACTTAATAAAATATGACCAAGCACAATAATTGAAGGTTTTACACCAGTTATGATGTCGTACCTACAACAATTATCCCCTCTTAAACCTTCAGTATCTATCCTGTGCATTCCTTATTCTAGGTCTTAAATTATACCTAGGTGTCCTTATATCTATGCCTTTGTCTCTATTATCCTCCAAGGTAGGTATCGGTGTCCATGAAGTTCGCATTCGTCTGGGGCCCAGTAGAGAGCGTCGACTCCTCGGTCTCTCTGACTTCTTGTAGGGGTCGAGGTAACGTCTTCAATTCCGATGCATGCACCTTCATCGGTGTTGTAGTCTTCAGGAGATACACACCATTTCCCAACTTCTTATCCACCTCGAAAGGTCCGAGCCACTTTGGAGCCATCCCAGCGTGTAATTTCTGAAGCCTGTTTCTGAGGGCATGGTTTCAATGAAGAACTAGTGTTCCAGGTCTGAACTCCCATTCCTCTGGTGCATCAGTGTTCTCAGCTTCTTTCCTTGAACGCTTTTTGGCCTGGCGGTGCACCTGTTGAATCTGCCGCTGGTTCCGCGTATGCCAGATATCAGGATCCTCCAGTTCCTCTCTTTGTCCATGGACAAAATTCCAGTCACCAGTTCTCTTCATTGGACATCCAAGGAAAAGTTCTGCAGGTGAGAAACCCGTGATACGGTTAACCCGCTGGCTGATGGCCAGAAGGGACTCGTGTAGGTGTTGGTCCCATTTGATATATGCGCTGTCGACCAAGTGAATCTGAAGCATCTTCTTTAGCTCCTGGTTTCTCCGTTCGGTGGGATTTGCCTGCGGATGATAGATCGGTGTAGTCCATTGTTCAGTTCCCCATTCTGACAGAGCTTGTAACCACTGTCTCGAGGTGAACTGACTGCCGTTGTCCATAAGTAGATACCAAGGATACCTATACCTACTGAAGTTTTCCGTCCCTAAGAGTTGTACAATATGTCCCGATGTAGCTTCAGGGATGGCAAATGCTTCCGCCCATCTGGTGAATAGATCAGTCACCACGAGGATCCCCGTCTTTCCCCGAGATGTCCTAGGGTAGGGTCCCATAAGGTCAAGGGCGAGAACCTCCCAAGGCTGATGTGGTCGGCGTACTCTCATGCTGGTACTTGCCTTCTAGTTGTTCGCCTTAGTGGAGCACAGATTGCACAGACTTGGACGTAGTTCTTGATGTCCTGACGCATGTGTAGAAGAAACATTGCCGAATTGAAGAGTAGGTTTCCTCTTGACTAGGATGACCGGCTTCTGGATTATCATGGTATTTTCCCAAAATCCTCGCAGTCTGCGACCTCGGAATAACGATGACCGGAGAAGATCCAGGCAGGTGGGAAGTATACTTAAGTATACCGTCTTCGAGTCAAAAGTTCTTGTAGCACAGCTTAAACTGAGCTGGGACAGATCAACAATCAGTGCTGCTTTTGCTGATCCAGGATGCCATTCTGTTACAGGACATGTCCTCAGTCTGCCACTTCCTTATTAAATCTACATCGATCTCATTGTTTCCTTGCTGGATAGTGAGAAGCACAGGGTCGGTTTGAGATTTCTTAGTTGGCCCAGGAATCTCTCTCTCTCTCTGGTAAGTTCGTGGTTGATTTCTTTCCATCCTCAGGATTTCTTGATAGACTATCAGCAGCTTGATTGGCTATGCCTGGAACATGACAAATTTCAAAGTCAAAATCGGCAAGGATCAAGGCCCATCGCATCAGTTTGGATTTAGTTCCAGAAACTCGATTCAACCACTCAATGAAGAGTTGTCTGTAAAGAGTCTGAACTTCCTTCCTTCTAGATATCCTCTGAACTTCCCAACCACCCATACAACCGCTAATGCCTCCTCCTAGGATGTACAATAGTTTCTCTCGGGAGCAGAGAGTTTCTTACTGGCATACTCACTTATATCCTTGCCTTCTCCTTCTCTCTCGTGGAACAGTACAGCCCCAAGATCAATGTCACTTGCATCTGTCTGCAAGCAGACCTCCTGGCTTGCATCCAGATAAGCTAGACTTGGAGCGTCACAAATAGATCTTTTTATGTCTTGGAAGCCTGTTTCTTCCCTTTAGGTCCATTTAAATGGTATGTTTTAATTGAGAAGGTCAGTCAGTAGAGCAGTTTTCATTTCAAAGTGTGGTACAAAGCTACTGTACCACCCACAGAGGCCTCAAAATTGACATACCTTGCGTTTTGTGCGAGGCCTTTCCTGTTCCTAAATGGCTCTATTCTTCACAGTTTGTCTCTCCAAGCCTTTGTCCATCAATACATGACGTAGGTACTCAACTGAGTTTGATGCGAATTGACACATCTTGACTTGGCAGGTAAGTCCGTGAATTCTCAACCTCTCGTAAGACTCTAGCTAGGTGTTCCAGATGGTCTGAAAACGTCTTGCTGTACACGAGGATGTCATCCAAATAGACCTTGCAAAATTCACCCTTGTATTCGGAAAATTCTTCGTCCATCAGATGCATAAAGGTGGCTGGAGCATTCTTAAGACCAAAGGGCATGACTTGGAATTGATAGAGTCCTCTTGGAGTGGAAAAAGCAGTCATCGGTCGAGACTCTTCTTCGACTTCTACTTGCCAGTAGCCAGAGTTCAAATCGAGGGTACTGAAGATTTTTGCCCCACTCACTTGCTTTATCAGATGTCGGAGATCTGGTATGGGGTATGCATCAGATATAGTCTTGTTATTTACCCGACGTAAGTCCACAAAGTCGGTAATCACCATTTTTCTTCTTTGGTAGTACTATTGGAGAAGGCCATCCTGATATTGACGATTCAAGCAATCTTTGTTTCTCCATTTATTTGACTTTCTCTATTACAATTTTTTGTTTATCTGGGTTAAGTGGGTGAGGCCTTTGTTTAACTGGGCATTATCCTTACAAATTATTTTATGTTTTACTGTTGTGGTAAATCCAATTCTATCAGTAATGACCTCAGGGAACTTATTCAGCAACTTTTCAAGGTCTTCTTTCTCCTCCACCCTCAACAGCCCTGTTTTCAGTTCAGCCAATACATTTGTTTCTAAAGTTTCCTACCCAAAGGCTTTATTTTCTACCCATGTCAACCTAATTCTGTTTTCATTACCAAAGAATATTTCATTGGCTGTATAGTCTATTACTACCCCATATTTAGTTAAGAAGCCATGTCCATACCCTTACCAGTATATCTATGACTTCAGTAGAGCACTTGGCTTGAAGAAAGGTACAACCCTCAATCTTGTAATGTATGTTATGGGTTGCCCCCTTGACTGTTGCCACCTTAGCAGGGCAAACAGGATTAAATAATTTTGCCATATTCATGTTCACAAATGAGTGTGAAGCTTGAGTGTCAAGGATAGCGACGGACGGCTTGTCATTAATTGTCAAGTTAATAGTCGGGTGGGGTGGATTAGGTTCATCGTCACTATAGATTTGATCAATATGTTCACCTTCTAGCCAGGTGTAATTTCTCTAGGGCTTCTTCATGCTTCCATCCTTGCCTCGACTCGAACGGCTCCAATCTAGTTTTCCGGGCAGCGGTTATTTAGATGCCCGGTCTGCCCACATCGGTAGCATTTCCGGGGTTCCTCTGCTGTTGAGGTTTTCGTTTTTGATTTATGGTAACTTGTTTCTTTGTCTAATTTTGCTGCGATGTGATGGAGCTCTTCAAATGTTTTTTGTTTTGCCACCTTAACAAGTGATCGAACCTTATCACGTAGCAGTTCAGTTATATAAGGGACGCTCGTGTCAATATTTTCCCCTTCGCGGACTCTCTTGAAGAGCTGGAGTTTTTGAATTACAAAAGCTCCTGCTCTCATTCCACTGGGTTGTACTTCAGTTAGGAACTTTTTTTGTACTCAAGTTCGGATAACCTCCGAGTCAAATCTCTGGACGAATTCTTTCTTGAATTCCTCCCAGTCGAGGCTGAGCCCTTTAATGTTCTGCCACCAAACCCCTGCTGACGCTTTTAGTTGCTGGCTGACAATTTGCAAATATATTCCCGTAGGTATATTTGTCCTACCCAGTAGAGACTCCGATGTCTTTAGAAATGTTTTAGGACACTCCTCGAGCCTCCCATGAAATTCTGGTAAGCTGTCTCTGATAACTCTGGGATCAACCGATATCCCGGTCCATACCTCTGTCAGGTTGACTACTGCCTATAGAAACGTTTTTCTGTAGGGATAAAAATTTTCTATTAATCTCAGATTCAAACTTTGTAAATTTCTGGCCTACTTCGGTTTTAAGGTTGTTGGATTTCTGCTCAATTTCTCCAATCTTCTCCTTGACTTTGTTTCTTAAGGTGTGCATATCACTTACTACTTTATCTACGTCTAATTCGAAGCTGCTGATTTTGTCATTAATTTTTGAAATATCTTCTTTCAGATCTTGGACCGAAGAATTGATTTGGCCCTTTATTTCTTGAGAATGGGCCTCAATTTTCCACTCGAGTTTTTCGGATTGGGCCTCGGATGTTTTTAGACTGGGCCTCGATTATTTTCAGACTGGGCCTGAATCAAAGCAGTTAGTTGTGCGAACATAATGCTTACCCGGTCATTGGTTTCTTCCTCCGAGGTGACTTTGAAGTCGAAACTGCCTGGGTCCTCCTCGTTGTCTATCAAATCCTGGCGCAGCCTCTCTTGTAGGTCCGCGTTGTTTCCAGCCACTGGTAAACGTTGGGATGCCAGCGCTTTCCGTAAAATTGCCACGGTCAATTGGTCGATTTTCATTGCCGAGTTTCGAAGTGTCCAGTCCTGTCGCGGTCGCCAATTTATCGTTCTCAAATGCAATTTTATTTGACGGAAATAAATATCACACGTGAACACGTTCACTTCCTTGTGTAAATTACTTTATTGCCACTGTAAGTCACCACACACAATTATACACAGTAGCAAGTTACACTACAACACTTAATAGCGGAGTACCCTGAAGTCGATTCTGACAAGTACAGATATCAACAACACTGACTCGCGCACTATAACATGCGGTCTCTTGAACTCCCTCCTCACTGACTGATGGCTCGATATATATACTGTTCGATCAACCATCTAGAATTATCGATTTCTGGGAGGGTTCTTACAACACTCTAATGGAACACACTCGAAACATCGATTGACCAGCTAGTCGAATGGAGTACTCCAGTAATGGATCTAGCTAGAACTTTCACTACTGTTTATCAATACACATGGAAATTTCTTCATCATTCCTAATGTCTCTACATGTATCTGGATAATAAACCTTACAGTAAGTTTCCAGAACCCTTCATATATACCAAATTATAGTAGAATAAATCTAACATACGAACATTATAGAGTTTTCTACCGCTTTCGACTATATAGATTTTGAGGTTAAACCTATACACAATACATATTTGAGGTTATACAAATTTATAATACATATTTACAGGGAAACCATGTATTAGTCATATTTAACATTTAATAAAAGATAATTTAGCACTTAATAACATATGACCAAGCACAATAATTGAAGGTTTTACACCAGTTATGATGTCATACCTACAACAAGATTTTTACATATATATTGGCGTAAATACATGAAGACAGGTTGTAAGACAAGAATGGGATAGGAAAGAGGGCTAGGACTTAAAATTAAAATAAGCGGTCATCTGCTGAAAGGTATAAAATGGCAGGGAGGGATTCAGTTAGGTGGAAATGTAGTAAGCCGTCTGGCCTATGCTGACGACTTGGTCTTAATGGCAGATTGTGCCGAAAGCCTGCAGTCTAATATCTTGGAACTTGAAAATAGGTGCAATGAGTATGGTATGAAAATTAGCCTCTCGAAGACTAAATTGACGTGAGTAGGTAAGAAATGCAACAGAATTGAATCTCAGATTGGTGATGCAAAGCTAGAACAGGTCGATAATTTCAAGTATTTAGGTTGTGTGTTCTCCCAGGATGGTAATATAGTAAGTGAGATTGAATTAAGGTGTTGTAAAGCTAATGCAGTGAGCTCGCAGTTACGATCAACAGTATTCTGTAAGAAGGAAGTCAGCTCCCAGACGAAACTATCTTTACATCAGTCTGTTTTCAGACCAACTTTGCTTTACAGGAGCGAAAGCTGGGTGGACTCAGGATATCTTATTCATGAGTTAGAAGTAACAGACATGAAAGTAGCAAGAATGATTGCTGGTACAAACAGGTGGGAACAATGGCAGGAGGGTACTCGGAACGAGGAGATAAAGGCTAATTTAGGAATGAACTCGATGGATGAAGCTGTATGCATAAACCGGCTTCGGTGGTGGGGTCACGTGAGGCGAATGGAGGAGGATAGGTTACCTAGGAGAATAATGGACTCTGCTATGGAGGGTAAGAGAAGTAGAGGTAGACCAAGACTCGGTTTCTAACGATTAGACTCGGTTTCTAATGATTTAAAGATAAGAGGTATAGAACTAAATGAGGTCACAACACTAGTTGCAAATCGAGGATTGTGGCGACGTTTAGTAAATTCACAGAGGCTTGCAGACTGAACGCTGAAAGTCATAACAGTCTATAATGATATTGTATGTATGTAATGTATGTATGCCTTAATAAAGGTACAGCCACAGCACTAGCCTGAAATGAAAATGAGTGAAACAAAAGAAAAAAAACTTCAGACTGCCAACTGTGGGGTTCGAATCCACCATCTCCTGAAAGCAAGCTCACAGCAATGTGATCGAACTGCACAGCCTACCACATCGACGACCCACTTACCTGCATATGGATCTTCAGTTGTTCAATTATACATGTATGTAAGAACATTGTGCACCTTAATAAAATATACTTCCCTAGTTGGTTGTCTGATTGGTGCACATATAACAAATATATTTGGGAAGAAATACTTTTATTTTATATTTATTTACATTATAAAGAAGTCATGTTGTCATAGCAAAAACAATATGCAACGAAATTAATTAATCCAAAGCGATAAGTATAATTTACTGTATTAAATATTAGTTTATTTACATGTTAAGGGATATGTAGTAGTAATAATAATAACAACAAAAGTGCGCAATAAGGAAATAAGGAAAAAGGAAATAAATACAACTAAGTATAAATATAATTTACAACATCAAGAGCCATTCCATGGTCACTGAATTACAAAGCAGGGGTATGAATAAACAAACCTAATAAACATGAGTACTAATATTTAAAAAGCAAAAAGCAAATTCATCTCCGTACAAACCATGAAGGCCATTGGAAGGGTGGAAGGTAAAGGCTTCCACTGTCCATAACGTTGGCACTTGGTGGGGTAGAGTGGTTAGCTCTACGCACGACCACCTTTGCCCCCAGTAGTTAACCTGGTACTCATTTATCATTCGCAAAACATTCCTTCCAAATTATGTTAAACCCCTGTCACTCGTGTTAAGCCTACTAGGGTGGTGAACACATAAATAAGAATGCCAATGAAAGTATTTTCCTTCACACCGGACAGTTGGTTTTTTTAAAACAATTTTTTTCACTACAATATGATTTATCTATAGAGCGAGACCGCTACGCAGTGTGCGTCTCATGGCTATCGAGATTGAATTGGTAATGTACTATGTATCTGTACAGCCTGTATATGACTTTTTACAGTTGCCTCTCAAGTGATATTTCAGCTGAGTGACAATGTTAAAAAGACTATGGACTAACTGATTCCCACCTAACCGCACACCCAAATCGCCTGGTCTGAGACTTTTAAAGAGGACAGTCCATGTATCATCATAATGAAGAAAGACTGTGGAAATAATTAACATAAATTCTCTGTTATAGGAAAGTAAGGATCATGATGAATATGGAGCTGAGAAATTTTAAAGCTGTAAACATAAATCAAGCATAGAAAATCAAGGGGCGACTAGATTGGGTGAAACTTTAATAACCGGTTTGGAAAGGGAGCGTGACGTAAGAAGACCCTAACCATGGCTAATGACAAGAACATGACAGCATATGAGATACGTTCGACTAGTGACCAAGCCATTGGTCTGGATTGGCTAGGTCCGCCTAGTAACAAGACTGATGCATTTCGTTACGTCTGGCTAGTGACGAGGCAACTGGGCTGGTTTGGGTAGGTTCAGCTAGTGACAAGACCATTGGGATAGACGCAAGCAAAGGGGGTCTGGGTGCGTACACGGCTAGCAGGCCTGTAGCATCCCCTGGACAGTATTAGCTTGTGACAAACCATTGTATTCTACCGAAACCACTGATAGTGACAGGTTAGGTTGTGATCCACCGAAAACCACGGATTGTTGTCATTGAAAGCACTGAATCTATTACAGAACTATTTAAAATAGTTTTACTTCAGTCTGCCTTGTCAATACACCTAATAATGAATTTTAAGTTAAAGTTGTTTCAGGCTGAGACAATTCAACCATATTTAACCACCAACTTTACGCGTACCGGCCATAAACAAATACTTGATGGCCTTGCCAACCAAACACAACACTGGACCTTGACTTATATATCTCCATTGATAATAACAGGAGAGTGGACAACAATTTTACTCTCATTCATCAGACCAATTTTATTGTATAACACCAATGTACCATATTAGACTATAACGCCTGTTATGTGTTACATTACTCCATCATATTTTACCCATTGTTCAGGGTACGGCAGGTACGGGCTAGGAAAAGCAGCGGCCCGAAGGGGCTGAATAAAAGGTCGTATTAAGCGAAAGATACCAACTTCAATTAACAACGAGATCTCGCCAAGCTTCTTTAATTACAAGTTCGAAAACTTTAACTCCTTTAAGAACATCAAATAACAACAATTTACAATTAAGAAGATAATACCCGTATATACATTCAAAATTATTACAAAATACTAACGAGGGAGCCAGCCCTCTCTATCAGGTACAAGTTCACATGCATACGTGAAGGGTTTCGCATTGCAACTTCCCGAACATAAGCCGGAGATCAATAAGGAATATGAAAGACCTTCAAATTTTACGATAAGATTGAGGATAAATTAAACATGGTCTTCCAGTATCTTAACCAACACAACGCCCGAAGGCACATAGGAAATCCGTAGTGGATTACAATAACGTAGAAAATCCTCCTACTTAACCCCACTATGGAATGTTTCGGCCATGAAAGTACTTTCTTTAAATTGAATCAAACACATCAACTAGAAATCTTAAATGAAGATTAAATCCAAAGCACAAAGTTCCTACCATTATACAGTGACAAATCTCGTGTTTAGCTCAGACACCTTCCCAAATTTCGACATTTTAAGGGGACAGTACAATAGCAAGATCCCTCTCTCTCTCTTACCTCCGCGCTAGCGTGCCGGGTTCGACGGGCTTCAAGGCAAGCCCGGGAGATAACAGACTGCACTCAGTGCGAACAGGAGAATGACCCGGCAGGCCAAGGAGAACGACCGCGAGCCGAGCAGCGGTCACGTGGACCAAAACTCCCCTCTAGAAGAGAGGGGAGTTGCAGAGGGGCGCTAAGCAAGAGAGATAGAGAGAGCTCGGAAGGGAGGGAGGACTCTTCAGGGTGAGAATACTTCTACATTTCCCTGAAGACATGCGGAACGGGCAGAAAGACATTTATTCCATAAGAGGGGCAAGGATAGGAAATAAAATATATGTAAATACATCAAATTACACAATACATAATACAGCTTGCAAGCACACACAATATAAAAACGCTGAAGAAAGGTAGTCCGGAGGGGAGGGGAATCACAGTTTACACGGTTCAGTTCATTTAGCTCAAAATTAAAAAAGAAATTTTAACCATTTTTACTTTGCATTGCATGTATTATGTACACAGTTTATGTACCCTGTCCACTTTGAAACTTCTACCTGCTGATGACGCCACTAAGCGTCGAAACCGGTACTGGTAACAATAAATAACATGTTGTAAACATCTTATTATACGACATACTGAGCCTTTATTGAAGTGCTCATTTAATTAATCAGTCATTTTTTAGCAGCACATGTCGCAATTTCTGCAGGGAGCTTGGAGCTCGGATTTGTTTGCTCACCAGCTAAGTTTGGAAGGTGTAATTTCGACATGACGCACACAAAGCCGAACAAGGGAACAATAGAATTCCAACGGACAACATTTCGGATGCCCGGGCGAGAGGCTAGGGTCGCTTATAAGAAATGTTTGAAGTAAGCGTCAGGTACGCGATGCCTCAAGCCAATCAACTGATAAGAGCCACCGTCGATATGGCGAGGCATTGGTCTAGGGGAAAAGATGGCCCCAATCGAGGATACGACGGCGTCTTCGAGGACGAGTTAATAAAAACGATGACCGCGACAGTTAGTTACCCTATTATTCAGCGAGGTTCTGTGCAGGTAACATCGTAAGAAGAAGTTTTTATTTACGCGAGTGATCGTGTGGGGACTCATAAGATTTTGTTGGAAGACGCTCAGTCTACATTTGATATACTGAAGTTTTCTAATACTGGGAGAATAGCATTTAACTTACGATTACCAAAGGGAGAGAACAGTTCCATTTCATTATTTCAAAGTGCATAGTAGCCTGCCTGTGTAAATTGTTTTCCGAGGGCATAAACTTTACCATTTTCAGTTCAGCCTGTAACTACCGCAAGCTATTGAAATACTGAACAGATAAACGTTGACTCAACTAAGTGTAAATAACAAGGATAATGGGCGCCACCTGCAAAACAATTGCAGGAATATTTAATTATGTAGAGCAACGAGCCACTCTCTCTCCCAAGGCGACGGTCATCAGGCTGACGAGGCTCCAGACTAGCTTTATAACCTTACCTGTTGCTATATAACCCCTGAAATTAAATTTGGGTAACATGCCAGGTTCAGCCTTACTCCACTGACAAAAGACTCACTTTAAGTTTGATTCTCTGACTTCCTCCCAGAATAAGAACTAATATGTGACAAACACCAACAAAAATCAACACTTATGCAACCCACTTGGTGCTTGCCGTTTACATAGAGCAAATATACACAATACAACCCAACAAAATCATCTCTTCACGAGATTTACTCGTTTGCCGTCTATAAAGGCAAATTACAAATCATTAAAATCACTAATAAAAAATAGAACATCATTATACTTCTAACATACCTCCAGGTAAGAGCCCCTTCGCACTCCACTGTTACCGTGAATCCTAATCTGGTAGAGAAAAGTACGACGACTATTTCTCTACATATGGATGCAACCTTCTTTAAGACGAGCATCCCTAACCTTTTTTACACTTCTTCGTCGACGTCTTGAATTCTTCCCAATTGCTGGCTGGACAGAAAGCGTTACATGTCCGGAGGCAAGCAAACAGCAAAATTCTCCATCAACTGAAGCTGCATACTCGGGTGACAAGTTCCAAACAAACACTTTCTTTTTCAGAAAGTCCACTGCAAAGCCGGTAAGTCGTTGAGATTATACCATGTTCACTCCGTAACAGATACTCACGAACAATAGCAGATCGTATAGCAATCTGCGCAAATACGTCGCTCCCGCAGACCAGTACAAATGAGAAACACATAGTATCAGCATCAGAGTCAGAAACAGAATGAGAATCAGAATCAGAATGACTCGCCGCACTTTTTTTTGTTTTTTTTTTTGTTTTTCGGGGGGGCCCCCGAAGCCCGCTCCCCCCGCGTGACCAACGACTCAATCTACATGGCCTCCGACATGCTATTATTTCTAAGAAGAAGAAAGAGATAGCAGGGAGGAGTGGGAAGTGATACAAGGAGTATCTGCCGGTTTCCGAGTCAGACTCGCTACCACGGCAAAGTTTGTATTGGTTGGATAGTGTTAAGGTATTGTATTGAAGGGTCAGGGAAAAACCACATAGGCAGAAAGAAGAAAGAGCCTACATGTAAAACCTGACATCTTTTGATAGCACATGCAAGGATGTGGGCTGGAAAAAGACCAGAGGTTGTGTTAGTTAGGAACAGGTAACATGCACAAGACATAAACCCATTCCTCGCCATTCCATCGCCTGGGGATCAGTCCGTCTGGGCACTGCTGGGACTAGCGCGGTCCTTGCCGGCTGCGGAGCCATGCGTCAAGTACCACTAGGGCCTGTCGCACGGCTCCACCTCCTTGGGGTACCTCGTACCCAGTCTCCGATCCCGGAGAATGAGGCCAAGCCCGCCGAGGTGGGGGCCTCCTGGAATGGGGTGGGTCATGGCGCCGGGCCTCCTTCCTCTCTGCCCGCGCCATGGCCCTGTAGACTGGGCAACTGCGGTGGGAGGCCGGGTGGCCCCCTGCGCAATTGGCGCACACCGGCGCCTCCTTAAGTGTTGCGCAGGCCGTGTAGTGGTGATCACCACCACAGCGGTTGCACTTCACTTGGAGTCCACAGCTAACTTGGCGGTGGCCCCACCTCAGACAGCGGAAACACTGCAAAAGCTGCTGAGGGGGACGTTGTACTCTCACCTGACTGCCGCTACCCGCTGAGGTCCTCTCCTGATTGGCTCCTCGGTTGACTGCTGTCCTGGGAGCAGTCTTGGGTGACTCGCCGCACACGCGTACCCACTTATATATGCTTGCTACACGTGGTTATAGCGTCCTGAAAAGTTTACTGGTAGCAACGCTCACACCGGCACTTCTTCCCGCGTCACTCTGTCAACCCAAACCTCGCTCAAAACAAAGCCCTCGCATTGGCTATCGAGTATATGATGTGACATAGACCGTCCACTCATGTATGTCCACATTGATTCACTCCAATTCTTCAACCGATACAACCTGCCGTACCCCGTGTTTCAAAGCCACTTAGTTGCAACACACACAACTGACCTCAACCGTCCTTCCCGATATAGTTGCTGTTTTCCCGGTTGCACAATCCTTACGGCTAGGCCATATTTACAGACTCTTACCCAAACGGAAATTTATACAAAATATAATGATGAACATATGCAATGTTCCCTAACTATACATTCTTCTTATAATATTACGTTTTATACATGGTAAATAAACAAAATTACATGATTTTAACCTTACAAACTATATACGAAAATTTCCTAACCTAAAAACTCGGGAATCGTACATACGTACGGTTACAAGCCGTTTATAATATGGGAAATATTTGACCTAGTTACGGGAGTAGATAAGAGAAGTGGTTCCGCGACTGAATGAGAACTGGTGTCACGGTCGGCGGAATTTACCCCCGGCTGTAGTATTCTTGTAACTGGCCGGTTGATCTTGACCTAATTTCTACATCGTGAACGAGGGGATGTTTTAGACGACATCCTGAAGGAGAAGCAGCAACGGAAAATACGGCATCACCTTTCTAGCCCTCGATGGAGACAAAAGGACTGATCCAAGTCTTTTCTGAGGGCAGCATTTTCATCGATATGGCAGGCTAAAAAGCAAGATGGGATCGGCTGTCTTCTGAGGACGAGCGGCCATGAGCCAACATAACAGATGAGTACAGAATTTTTAATGTAATTATGTGAGTGTGAATGTGTTAAATGCTGCAAAAGGGGATAGGTTAGTTTGATATTTAATTTCTGTAGATGTAGCTTTGTTTGGAAGGACTACGTCCCATTTAAAATAAATGATAGGAAGCTCCTTAATGTAAATACAAATTGTAACATAAATGTGGACCATTTGCATGAGGTCGCAGCTTGCTGTCTTACATTTTATTCTGATTTATTTAGCTGAGTGGTTAGCTTCTTTTCTTTACGAGTCAGTTTCTTATTTTAGCCTCGTATTTTTTAAAAATTTGTTTGCTTTGATGATTGAGATGCTATGCACGTCTCCGGGCTTAATAGTAATTGTATATAAGGATTCAAATTAAAGTCAGGAAGGACTAGATTAATGTAATAGTAATGGGAGCTCAAAGTGTACGGAAACATGCCGTCACGTTTTCTGGGATTTATTGTACGATGTGTGAATGAGAGTGTGTAAGACGGTGGAGTGTGGATCCACAAAGTTGTTAGCGTCATTTTCATGACTTTTTTTGTATAGGTATCTAGGTGGTAAATTAATTATTGAATCACGAGTTCCACCAACACAGTTTCGTATTTCGAGTTCCGAATATTAGAATAAAATTTCTGTAAAATGTATTATTATTATTATTATTATTATTATTATTATTATTATTATTATTATTATTATTATTATTATTATTATTATTATGAGTTTCTCGCGATGTGGGATTGAGATATTTCAGTAACTTTCCGATGTTCAGACATGATCGATTGTCAGTGTGGCAATTTCTTAGTTTCAGTTTAACATATTTATTACAGTGTTGGCTACTTTATTATTCATGTTTACTTTGTGCACGAGTGCTTTGATTTGTGACCAGCGCAGTCGTGTTTCTTTCATGCGAGCGAATGTTAGACGACGTCCTTCATATTTCTTCAGTTTTACGCTACTTTAGGACATGAGATATTATTTTGTATGATTTTGAGTAAGAGGATGCGTTCCTCATCTGAAAGGCCTGCATTTTCTTGATTGCGTGACTTGCCTCGGGTAGACTGTTGAGCAGCGTGTGTAAAAGGTTGGACCCTGTGATTTTGCTATTGCTGCTTTATTTTGGGAGACGTCGATCTCCACTTTGAGTCATTCCGCCGTGTGTTGGCGAGGGTGATATGTTTTGTCTACCGGGGAGAGTTTTATTTGAGCGGCCTATACTTCATGATTTTATTGTTTCTGTCCATGTCTCTACGGTTGTAGCAGTTGATGAGAGTTTTATATTGCGACGTTTGTTCGAGATTTTCTTTTATGATATAACCGCACTGAGGAATATTTGTGTCATGTCATCTCTTCCAGGTTACAACGTTGAAATAGGTGTTGAAAAGTAAAGCCTACTCTGTCACTCTTTTTAAATTGATTTTGTATCATGTAATTATTTTTCCGGAACCTGTGTTGAATAGGAAGTGTTGCTTAACGTCTTAATTATGTTTCCTTTCATTTTCGTTGAGGCTTTAAGTGGATGCGAGTTGCGTGAATGCCGCATGCTTTCCTTGGTGAACCCTGGAAAATATGATATCATGTTTTTGTTTCTTTGAATGTATATATTGCCATTTACATGTTTTGTTTGCGTGGCTCCTATCCGCATTTGTTTGTTATGCTCAGGAGATTGTTCATGGCACGAGATGTATATTTTGTGCGTAGGATGTTTTACCACTCAGCGTGTTATATATTGTACAGTTAGTTTTGTCCCCCCCCCCCCCTTTTGTGCATTAGATCACATCTTTTCTTAACGTTAGGGACCCCACTGCAATGTCAAGGGTGCAGAAATGGGGAACATGCTCATCTACAGTTAAAAGCGTTAACAAAAATAAAGCCAGGAGCGTGGTGCGTGCATGCAAGCCCGTGTATTGTAACCGTACGTATGTACGATCCCCGAGTTTTTAGGTTAGGAAATTTTCGTATATAGTTTGTTAGGTTAAAATCATGTAATTTTGTTTATTTACCATGTAAAAACGTAATATTATAAGAAGAATGTATAGTTAGGGAATATTGCATATGTTCATCATTATATTTTGTATAAATTTCCGTTTGGGTAAGAGTCCGTAAATATGGCCTAGCCGTAAGGATTGTGCAACTGGGAAAACTGCGACTATATCGGGAAGGACGGTTGAAGTCAGTTGGATGTGTTGCAACAAGTGGCTTGAAAACACGGGGTACGGCAGGTTGTATCGGTTGAAGAAATGGAGTGAATCAATGTGGACATACATGAGTGGACGGTCTATGTCACATCATATACTCGATAACCAATGCGAGGGCTTTGTTTTGAGCGAGGTTTGTGTTGACAGAGTGACGCGGGAAGAAGTGCCGGTGTGAGCGTTGCTACCACTAAACTTTTCAGGACGCGATTACCACGTGTAGCAAGCCTATATAAGCATGTACGCGTGTGCGGCAAGTCATTCTGATTCGAACTCTAATGCTGTTTCTGATTGTGTTTCTGTCTCTGATTCTGTGTGTTTTCTCACTCGGACCGGCGCGCGGGAGCTACTTTGCGCATAGTCCTAGGCAATGTTGTATTGTTCTTGAGTATCGTTTTCGGAGTGAGCACGCTATATGTTGCTGATGCTAATGAGTTTCTGGCGGATGTTAGGTCAAAGACGCTACTTAAGTGTTTATTTGTAACTTCAACTCTGTATAATAAGTTGGACTACAATTCTTCTACGAGATTATGTACAGTGGATGTGGTGATGCGTACAGAATCGAGATTCGGTAGTGGATGTGTGTTTGAGCACAGAGCTGATTCTTGGTCGAGGAAATCGTCGGCCGAGTATCCACTTTCAGTTGCAGAAACCTGAGGCGTTACACCAATCTGTGCGGCACTCGAGAAGAACTCAAGACGTCGATGAAGTGTGTAAATAGGGTTAGGGATGCTCTTCGTAAAGAAGGTTGCATCCGTACGTAGAGAAAGTCGTCGTACTTTTCTCTACCAGAATACGATTTTTGTTCTATAACAGTAGTGAGTGTAGTGGGACTCTTACCTGGAGGTATGTTAAGAAATGTGTATATAGTATCAACAATTTTATTGATGGTTTGTAGTGTGTATATTTGCCTTTGTAAATGACAAACGAGTAGGTCTCGTCAAATAATGATTTGGTTGTTGTTAGTAGTGTGTATATTGCCTTTGTAAACGACAAACGAGTAGGTCTCGTGAAGTAATGATTTGGTTGTTGTTAGTGGTGTGTATATTTGCTTTTGTAAACGACAAGCGAGTAGGTCTCGTGAGGTAATGATTAATGTTGGTCGTAGTTGTTTGTACGTTGCCTTTGCGGACGGCAATCAGGAGGGGGTCTCTTTAAGTGATGATTATTGTGGTATTTATTATATTTTTGTTTATTATTTTGGGAGTAAAGTTCTGGTATCAAACTTGCAGTAAATCTTTTATCAGGGGAGTGAGGATGAACCTGGCATGCTACCTTCATCTAATTTCAGGGGTAAACAGGTAAGGTTACAAAGCAAGTCTGGAGCCTCGTCAGCCTGATGACCGTCGCCTTGAGAGAGAGAGTGGCTCGTTGCTCTACACCATTAAATATTCCTGCAATTGTTTTGCAGGTGGCGCCCATTGTCTTGGTATTTATACTTATTTCACTCCGTTCATTAATTATATATATTTTTATTATTTATTGGTAGTCTTCAAATAGTTACAGTGTTAAAATTAATAAATTTTAAAAAAGAACTTAAAAATTTGATTTGATATGTTCAGTATGTATGTCGACATACACTGTTAATTTGTTATATTTTCTGAATCTCAAGATGGACTTTATCCAGCTGGAAAGAAAAAAAACCCCTATCTGAGTCATGTAAATCTGATTATTTGATGCTTTGCTATTTTTAAAAAATATTTATCTTGTTTATTTTTAATAAACAGATTTTCCTCCAAAACTGACGTCATGCTTCGCCTTGCTTTATTGTAGTTTGATTGACCTCACCGTGTCCATATTTAGTTATATATTCCCCATCAAGATCCAGGGTGTATGTATTTTTAGGGCATTATTTTTATCACATTTCGGACTGAGCACGCCTGGGATCGGCTGACTAGTCTGGGGCAAATTACCTCGATGGTAAAAACGGGGACAATACTTAGTATTGAATAGGGTGAACCTTTTCTCAATTCTAGTTGTGAATCTCTGTTCAATACGGGAAAATTCAGTTCTTAACTTATAATTTTAAAAAATACACATTTTTATATGAATAAGGCATGTGAGATGTGCAACATTTATCTCAACACCGTGATGTCGCTGTATACATGTGCCCAAGACCAAACTCGAGACCATGTCAGCAGGGATCCTGAAACCCTACTTTCTATTTAAATGCAAGAGACAATAATAAAGTAAATATTATGTGTAGATTACCGGGTCACTTATTACTGGTGTAAATCTAAATCAGCTGTACCAATAAATCCGTTGACACGCTCGCACGAACAAAAACTCCTGTCAGGCAAAGTTTCACATGAGGGTCGCAGCTCACACGAAATGAATACAGCACACGTGTCTTGCACAAAAAATACGGTTCTAGCCAGTCTCCCCTCACAGCGGGCGAGACTTGGTACATAAAACCACTCGTTAAAACACAATCATCCCTTCAAAATTCATCGCATTAAGCTGCAACATATCACTATCGTCATGTGGTCATTTATCTCACAAATTAAATGCTTCTGTATGTGCAATTTCAATCGACAGTACTATCTCACACCATGAGTCCTGACTTCGAGTCTTCCTAACTATAACTCCACGCTAATTTCACACACAGCTGATCCGATGGTAATCAATTTAATACGTACCCTTGAACATTAAGACACCAGCTTCCAATATTGATATTGTTACAATTATTATTATTATTATTATTATTATTATTATTATTATTATTATTATTATTATTATTATTATTATTATTATAAATTCTTTCAAATAAGTTTACCCTCCATCTAACCTGCTTACATGATTCACATATCACACACACATTAATCAAAACGACACACGCAGTAATTATAGCAGCACACGCGTTAATAAACCAACACACACGGCAATTAAAACAACACAAATGAAATGTAGTTTTCCCTAGCTAAATATATCATTGGAGGGCTTTGGGCCGCTCTTATCATAACTTATTCTACTATAATACCATTATACTACTCCGGCTAAACACCTACATTCTCAAACCTAGAATCTATCAGAATACTGATCTTAAAGAATGATTAATACCGAGCTCGATAGCTGCAGTCGCTTAAGTGCGGCCAGTATCCAGTATTCGGGAGATAGTAGGTTCGAACCCCACTGTCGGCAGCCCTGAAAGTGGTTTTCCGTGGTTTCCCATTTTCACACCAGGCAAATGCTGGGGCTGTACCTTAATTACGGCCACGGCCGCTTCCTTCCCACTCCTAACCCTTTCCTGTCCCATCGTCGCCATAAGACCTCTCTGTGTCGGTGCGACGTAAAACAACTAGCAGGAGAGAAGAATGATTAATAAAACGTAAAATCCCGAAATAAAGTGGAAAACAAAATTCCTTTTCCCTGAACTAAATTTTCCCATATTTACAATTAAAGCCACTCAGACTTGTTACAAAGAGAGACTCTCTGCTTTGCTTCGGCACATTTACGTTTAAATAAAATTGAATCTCTATCATTTATAGCTACAGTTTTACACAAAATAATTCCCGCACTCTAAAAGCCGTGCATAAATAAAATATGGGTTACTCAGCCTAAGATCCCTCATTACACCTTTGTCAGCTCAGGTGGTCTATCTTGGGGTCTTAGCGCCGAGCCATCAGCACTGAGAAGGTCGCTGGTTCAACCTGTCGACTGCTGGGTTTCATATCTATTGTCCTTGGCGAATGATGACTCTCCACAGTTATCTAGGCACAGAATATGCACAAGATTAATCCTCATTACGCACGTCAGCTTCACTGCGCATGACGCAACGCGATCTTTGATTAACAAGTCCCGAATCAAAGAATATTGATACAGGGTATTACAATACGGCCCGCACAATAGAGTCTGCGACTCAACACTGATTTACCCTGTATCTTACTGCAACAGTTGATTTATCACTACCCGTCCATGCTGTTGCCTCAGGTAAATGTTGAGTAGTAATAATAATAATAAAAAGTTTATGAGTTAAACCAAGTGTTCCAAAACTCGACACAGTTTAAACATTCACTTGTTATTGATGCATATGTTAATACAATGCACGGTTCACTCGAAGTAATCAATTTCTTTGTGATTTCTACACCACAGCTCACTCAACAAAGGGACACTGAGAGCACGACTAACATAGGTCCACCCCTTGTGAGAAGAAAATCCAAGTGAGTCGGGCGACTTTTCTACATCCTTTTAACAACTAAGAGGCTATCCCCTCTCAAAACTTGCATTCAGCCTGTTCATGGCCTAACAGAAGCAAAATAGTGTGATAATTAGGTGACCAGTATCCACCTGATGTACAGTAAATGAGACACATCCATTCGAAATCCGATCGTGCGATCTCTCATAATTTATAAATGTCTCTCCTCGTTTTCTCCCCTCATTGGGTGAATCCCCGTGTCGGTGAGGTGTGAAGATATAAGCCAGATGGCTGCCAATATTTTTCCATGGTTATATAACCAAGTATTCCTTCTCTATCAGTAAATTATTAACAGAAGAGACACCACGCACTCTAAATAAATACTCCACTTACAATCAACTCCTCTGGATCAAAAAGCGATGCTGGAATATGAATTTTATTCATTCTCTCGGTGTAGATAATCAAGTTGGTCATGCTGATTTAAAGATGGCTCCCATATTTCGATTCGAAAAGGTTTACTTCTCTAGTTTAGCTTGAACATGAGGTGGGGTTGACCTCTCCTAACTTTCATCCTGGTGGTTCACCAGCTCAGCCCCACCTGTGATGTCACAAGCTTCAATCTCCCGTGAACTTGCCACTAGATAAAGAAAAGGTTGCGCAACATATTGTAAATACAGAACGATTTCAGATTAAAATTTAAAGGGTTCTTTTATCTCTTGCCATGATGTTGATATATTTTGATTTAAAAATTTCTCTTCTCAAAATAGTGTTATGTCTGCGATTTAGATGACCAGTCTTGACCAGAGGTCCTTGGATCATGCCCCTGTCAGGTGCAATATATCTTCATATCTCACTCTATCCCTTCTTGTCTTCTGTACCACAGTCCTGCCTGTACTCTCCTCACCCTTGCACTTCTTTAGCCTTTATTGGTACATCTCCATACCTGATGGTAAAGGGCACTTCTACTAATTTCCATAGTCAGTCTTCCATTTTCTGTCAGTTCATGTCCCAAGTATTTGAAGTGTTCTACTATTTCCAGTTCTTTGTCTCCAATTTTAATTGCTCCTTTTCCTTTTTTACTTCCTCTACTCATCACCATTGTCTTGCTCTTCTCCACATTGATGCTCAATCCTTCTATTCAGTACATACGTCTGTTGTTGTACCTCCTCCCCATCTTCTCCCCAGATCACAACATTACATTCAATCTTCCCCCCCCCCCCCCCCATAATCTTCTCTTGCTGCCTCTACGATGTCATCGCCATTATGGACAGCAAAGGTGACAGCACATTCCCTTGTTTTTGCTCATTGTCAATTCCAAACCATTCTGTTTTAGACATGATACTGTATAGGCTTTTGGGCTAATGCCGTCTCAAGAAAATAAGGTGAAATTCTTTACGTTTCGCAGAGAACTGTGGTCTGCGTCATCAGAAGAAAATCTCGACTGTCCACAAGAAAGGCTTCTTAAACAATGACTTTTTGAAATTTAAACGTTATAATAGAAGTGGAAATAGTACATTCATTCGTCACCACATGGCTCCCCGAATTTGTGAGCCATCAAACATCCAGGTGGAGATGGTTATTGATATTCACTCAAGAATACTCTTATTTTTGCTTGTGATTAGGTGACCCTTGACAGTGGTATGGGAGAATAGTGATATATAAAGAGCCTTGAGAGCATAAAGCCGTAAATCTGACCTAAGCTTAACTGCCTCCTGCCCGCAATTAGTGGAAGGTCAATACATCGATAGTTGTTGCAAGAGAAAATCCCTCATAAACCTGTGACTGTAGGGGTTCTTGTGCCAGGTGTCAGGCCTATTGTATTATACGGTTTAATACTGTAACGAGTTGGCGGGGCAGTATGATCAATTAACACTTGACTGGTAGCTTCAATACTAAGATTTATTAGCTACGCACTAAACTACACAAGACTACACACAACTTTTGCTCATAGCATAGACTTACGCAGTTCGCACGCTCTCTCTCCCTTCGTTTCTCACTTGTTCTCACACTACACAGTTTTACACTCACACACAAGGTACCGCGTCGCACGGCTACACCTTCTCTCCTTCGCCGACAGTCCACACTGTAGCATACTAGTCCGATAATCACGGCAGTTTACATACTTCACTACACTGGCAGTGAACCACACCAACTTCTAACTCAGTCTAACTCTCACTAACTCCAGGCAGGTCGTTCCTCTCTTATATACCTGCGTTGGCTCTTCTAGAATCATCCGGATGCCGGATGAATCCAGGAACATCGCGAGATGGAAAACTTCAGATTAATCGTGGAGTCATTTCCATACTCCTCTGCTACAGAACCGTGAGCGGAAGCGAGTAGGGCTTGCCTAGCCTTAAACGCTGCTAGTGATTGGTGCAGTTGAAGCATAAGGGGTGGGTCTATACGGTGCCGGGCCGGGCCCACTGCCAGTTGACATGGCGGACGCTATGACCATTACACTGCCCCCTCCTCAAGCCTGCCCGTCCCGAGCTGCTCCACAATATGGTGCCAAGCGATCCAGGTGAACAACCATCATCTTCCGTCAGGGAGGCCGCCGGATTCTGTAGACAACGTCGTTGATCCTGGTGACGATTGTATATGGGCCTTCCCATTGTGGCTGCAGTTTCGGTGACTTACCTTTCATCCACATCGGACGGTACAGCCACACTCTGTCACCTTCTTGGAAACCCGCAGAGTTCGCGAGCTTGTCGTAGTGGGCTTTCATCCTGTCTCTGGCTACCCTTAGATGATGTTGGGCATAATCGTGGATGTCGTTGAGCCGATCCACCAACTCCCATGCATAGTCTGTCGCTGGTTGCTGCTGGTCTGGTGCAGACCCAAACATTGGATCGCATGGCAGGCAGAGCTCCCTTCCGAAGACCCTGTTGGCAGGTGTCATGTCTGTCGTCTGATGGGTGGACACTCGATAGGCCATCAAGAAGAAGGGGACCCCTCTTGTCCCAGTCCTTCTGGTGCGCCGAAACCACCTTCCTAAGGTGCTCTTGTATGGTTTTCACAAAACGCTCCACCATACCATCTGACTGAGGGTGGAGAGGCGTCGTACGTGTCTTCCGCACTCCTAAGCGTTGCAGAACCTCTTGCATCAACCTGGACTCAAAGTTTCTGCCTTGGTCGCTATGAAGTTCCCTTGGGACACCGAATCGACAGAAGTAGTTCTTGACCAAGACGTCGGCCACTGTCAATGCCTCTTGGTTGGGGATGGCGTAGACCTCCGGCCACTTTGTGAAGTAGTCCATAACCAGGAGTAGGTACCGGTTCCCGGCATCAGATTCGGGGAATGGTCCAGCGACATCAATGGCGATCCTCTCGAATGGTGCTCCAACGTTGTACTGCATCATTTGACCCCTACTCCTGGTACGTGGACCCTGGCTCGCAGTGCAGGTGTCACCCAGCTGGCACATCCTCTCAACAACGTTCCTCAAGTGCACCCAGTAATAATGCTGTCAGGCACGATCTAGTGTCTTATTCGCTCCCACGTGGCCGGCAGTAGCGCCCACATGCAACTCGGTCAGCACCTCTTTTCTCATGCTCCTGGGGATTATCAGCTGTGCAATGTGCTTCTTTCCGTTGGTTGATTCCCATGTGCAGGTAAGTACCCTGTCACTAACCATGAGAGACGACCACTGGGCCCTGTACGCCTTATAGGTTGGACTGTGTTCGGCGATGTCTTTCCATTCCGACCTCTGTCCCGACTCTACTTCTCGTAAGATCAGCCCGATGTCATCCTCCTTCAGTTGCTCCCTCCTGAGGGCATCTCGATCCCACCCTTCAGCGGCGGTGGCCCTCATGGCCCGGACGTCCACGATGCCTGCCTGTCTCTCCATTTTCTGGCAGTGTGTACAGTTCACAGGGCACGGTCTTCTCGATAGAGCGTCAGCGTTGCACCCAGCGAGCTGTCTGACCTTCCAGGTTTCTGAAGCTTAGGAGCCAGGTCAATGTGGAGTAGTCGGTGCGCAGGCGGAAAGGCTGCCCATACAGATACTTGTGGAAGTGCTCCAAGGTCTTCACGATGGCCAGCAATTCCCGACGCGTCACGCAGTAAATTCTCTCAGTTTTTGCGATCACCTTCTCCTGGCCATTTTGCGCTTGTGACAGTACCCCACCAATTCCCACGTCGCTGGCATCGGTATCTACGATGAACTTCTCCCCAGGCTTGGGATATCCGAGGATGAGTGCAGTACACAGCGACTCCTTCAGCTTCCGGAACGCAGCCTCTGCCTCGCTTGACCCTTGGAAAGACCTCCTCTCCTCAGTGAGCCATGTAAGAGGCTTTGAGGTGTCTGCGTAGCCAGCTATAAATCTCCAGTAATACGTGCAAAGGCCGAGAAAACTCCTTAGTTCTCGCTTGTCCTTCGGCACCGGCCAGTCCCTGACAGCTTCTAACTTCTCCGGATCCATGGCTACTCCCTCCGACGACATGATGTGGCCCAGGTAGCGGACCTCCTTCTGGAACAGCTGGCATTTTCCGGGATTTAACTTTAGGTGAGCCCCGCGTAGCCACTCGAACACTTTCTGCAGGTTCTCCACGTGCTCTTTGAACGTGCGTCCCACAATAATTATGTCGCCCAGGTACACGAGGCAAGCGTCGTGAGTTAGCCCTCTCAGCACGGCCTCCATCAGTCGCTCGAAAGTTGCCGGCGCGTGGCAGAGGCCAAAGGGCATCACGGTGAACTGGTAGAGCCCTTGGCCGATTGAGAACCCCGTCTTCTCCTTGTCTTCCAGATGGAACGCTACTTGCCAGTATCCAGACTTCAGGTCCATAGTCGAAAACCACTGGGCTCCAGATAATGTGTCCAGGGTGTCATATATCCGCGGTAACGGGAAACAGTCCTTCTTCATGACGTCGTTCAACTTCCGGTAATCGACGCAGAAATGGAGTTCACCGTTCTTTTTCTTCACCAGGACAACTGGCGATGACCACGGGCTGTTCGACTCCTCGATGACCTCCCGCTGCTTCATGTCATCTAGCATCTTGTCGATTTCCACCTTCTTCGCCACGGGTGCTCTATGAGGTAGCTGTCGGATTGGAGCGGCGTCGCTGGTGTTAATGTGAAGGTACACTCTGTCCGTCTTTCCGTAGTCACGTCCGGTAGCAGTGAAAATGTCCTGAAACTCATGGATTAGTTCCTTAACCTCCCTGCGCTGTCTCGCCTCTAAATGTTTCCGGGCGTCGGATATAATCTTCCGGAGCTTATCCAACCCTTCGCCTCCTTCCAGGGTCTGTGCGTCCTCGTCGTCCACTGGCATGATGCACGTGACTGGTTCACAAGTCCCAAGCTCAGCCTCGCTGGGTACCCTCTGCTCCCGTGACGTCGAATTCTATATTCGTACCGACACGCAGCTTCGTGCCGGAACGAGCGTCCTGGCCAGGTAGAGTCCTTGATCGGTGGTCGGCGAACCAAGTTCCACGAGCACGCTGTCCCCTTGTATGGGTTCCTCTAACCATGCCATAACCATCACCTCCCTATTGGCAGGTATCACTTCGTCGCTGCCCAGCGTTAACCGCGCTACTCGAGGTTGCGTCCCTGGGTGTCGCAGCATTGCCTCTTGTTTGCCGAGCCACAATACACGTCGTCCCACATCGACAGTCACCTCGTATTTCCGTAGCGCGTCTAGGCCCAGGATGATCTCATCCGTTATGGCGGCGACAAAGGCCCAGACACGTAGGCGTCATCCCAGCGTCAGTTGAAGTAGCGCCTCCTTGAAAACAGGGATGGTGTCTCCTGGGGCCGTTCGCAGCAGATAAGGGCAGTGGGGTTCCCTCTCTGGCTGTCCCTCAGCGATGTCCGGCCTGGTGATGGTCAATGCCGCCCCCGTGTCTATCGTGACTCGGCACGGCCTGTCTCCGAGCCACCCGTCGGCGATCAAGCTGTCCTCGTTCCGCTCGGTGACCACATTCAGCCTGAAGTGAGGGGAAGGTAGTGACGGTGCCGACAAGCCCCTCTCCTTGTCGGCTCTTACTCGTTTCCCTGATCAGGGACCGCCTCCATATGGCATTTCCTCCGCAGGTGGCCACACTCGTCGCAATTCTAACAGGTGATCTCGTTGGTGCGTCGGCGTCTCAGCGGTGGCGTGCGTCTTTCTCCCGTAATGGTGCGGGTCTCAGGCGCGCCCTCGCTTCTTACGGCTCGTATTCTTGGTGACGGTGACGGTGCCGCTGTTCCCTTCACTTCCTCCACCATCAGGGCTAATGTCAGGGCCTCTGTGGGGTCATGGTGCCTGCTGAGCATCAGCTTTTGACGGATCTCAGCGTTGCGATGCCCATCAATGAATGTATAGGCTGCCTCCCGCTGAATGTGGTTCAGAGGCAGCCCATCCAGAGCCTTGTGGGCTAGCTGCACCACATCTTGCGCGAATTCTTGCACCGTCTCATTAGCGCGCTGGGTCCTCTTCCTTAGCTGGACTCGGTAGGCGGCTGCCAGCTGGTGGACACCGTATCGGCTGTCGAGCGCTCCAACAATCTTGTCGTAAGTGGCACCCGGCTGAAGGCTGTGTAGTACTTCCGCTGCTGGTCCTTGCAGTCCGGCGATTAGGTACACGGCCCTTTCCTCCGATGTCCAACCGTTGTGCCCGCACGCGGTCTCGAATTGGGCCTGGAAGGTCTGCCAAGATGTTGTCCCGTCGAAGCGCGGGGGTTTTACTTTCTCGGCGCTGGAGCCGCTGTCGCTACTGGTGGCCCTAGCACGAGTCTCCATGGCTGTCACTCTCGTACGCAGGGCACTTACTTCTTCTTTCAGGTCTCGAACCCCTGACTCCACAACCTGCGGTATTTCTTTGATCTGTTTTTCAACCAGTTCCTGTACGTCCTGCATAATGTCACTCTTTAATTTTCTTTCGAGAGAGCACATTTCGTGTTCTAATTTACCTTGTCCACCCTTAAGTTCATTTAATTCCAGTTTCAGTTCGCTCTTGATTTCGTCCTGTTTGGATGAGAGTTCGGTGAACTTACTGAGCAGAGCCTGAAACTGTTCGCTATCCATTTTACGATTCACTAGAAATTCCTAGTTATGAAATTACTGCTACCAGTCGATCCCGATTCTGACACCAGTTGTAACGAGTTGGCGGGGTAGTATGATCAATTAACACTAGACTGGTAGCTTCAATACTAAGATTTATTAGCTACGCACTAAACTACACAAGACTACACACAACTTTTGCTCATAACACAGACTTATGCAGTTCGTGCGCTCTCTCTCCCTTCGTTTCTCACTTGTTCTCACACTACACAGTTTTACACTCACACACAAGGTCCCGCGTCGCACGGCTACACGTTCTCTCCTTCGTTGACAGTCCGCACTGTAGCACACTAGTCCGATAATCACGGCAGTTCACATACTTCACTATACTGGCAGTCGCTCACAACTGAACCACACCAACTTCTAACTCAGTCTAACTCTCACTAATTCCAGGCAGGTCGTTCCTCTCTTATATACCTGCGCTGGCTCTTCTAGAATCGTCCGGATGCTGGATGGATCCAGGAACATCGCGAGATGGAACACTCCAGATTAATCGTGGGGTCATTTCCATACTCCTCTGCTACAGAACCATGAGCAGAAGCGAGTGGGGCTTGCCTAGCCTTAAAAGCTGGTAGTGATTGGCGCAGTTGAAGCATAAGGGGTGGGTCTATACGGTGCCGGCCTGAAGCTTCTCTTAATTCCACATGATAATTTATTTGCACAGTTCAAATCTTCCTCTACTTCTTGCGTGAATGTTTCCCAACTTTTCTTTGGCTAGTAATTTTTTGCAAACTCTTTTCGCTTCCATGTCTGGCTTTAGTCTCTTCAGTCTTTTGTGTGTTTTCCCTTGCAAGTTTTTTTTCTTTACTTTATATTTGTCCAGTCCTTGTCCCGTTTCTCTATGGGGTCGGGTATGTGGTGAGATGAATCTGTCGTGGCGGATTTTTAGGACCAGATGCCCTTCCTGACATGAATCTCATCAAAGGAATTAATGTGATGACATGAAGGACGTGATATATGATAGTAGGAAAGCAGAGGGTGAAACCCGGTGCCAACACGCAGGCTACTCCTATCGAGTAGCACCAAGAGTTCCGCTCAAGGCTCAACGTCCCCATCCGATGGACAAATCACCATCAACAGCTTTATAGGCCCTCACTCCATATGAGCACTGTAGAGATGTTTGAAATTAATTCCAGGGTTTCGGCACACAATCTAGCGATTATAAATTGTATACCACCACCTCCCGTACCCTGCCAGCCAACATTCTGATGGTGAACATGTCTCAAACAGTTTAGACACGATCATGGCCACCAGGCATGTTGTCTCCTCCTAATGTTCTGCCATGTTTTCTCTACACACCTCTCCATTCCTGTTCAGCTTGACTAATATTTGTCCTTGTTATCAGTTTTTGTAATTCTTTCCTCAACTCTCCCTTTTCCTTCAATTTCCAGATCTTAATCTCTCTTTCTCTTTTTTCTTGTTGTTTTGTGACCTTGCCTACTTTCAACTTTACTGTCACTATTTTAAGGTCACTCAAAGGCTTCCTCAGGCATAGCTGTAACATCAAAAGATTCTTCTGATGTCTTTTTTTCCACTAATATGTAATCAGTCAACATTTTTGTTCTGTCTCCCCATCCATACCTGGTAATCTTGTGTTTCCTGTGGTTTCTCTGGCAGAAGTCCATTCTTGTTGCCATTCTCTTTTCTTCCCAGTCTCTCTTCTTTTTTCAGATCTCCCATTAAGACGTCTCGTTTTACAATAACGCACAGTTCAACATCAAAGATAAAGTTTACCTAACATACCACCCCACCAGAAAAACAATAAAATGAAACAGCTGCACACAAGAATAAATCAGGTGAAAATGTTTGTATAATATGTCGATAATAATCAAGCAATTTATAGTTGAAATCTGTATTGTCAACCTGAACAAGATGGATACTGTATACATGTTATTCCTTTTTATTTTATTTTAAAAAGGGACATGTGTAGTTTCTGCCTAAACATCTATATACAGCAGAACCAGAACCCGGCTTAACCGAAATGCTCTGGCAAAATTGTATTTTAATATATTGTTTTTACCCTCTTGTTCTTAGACGTTGATATTAGTAATTCTCTTCCTATATGTGCTGAGAGCGACTAGGAAAACCCTATTTTTATATTATGAATTATGCCAGAATGCATGTGTAACATAAAACAAAACAATTTCTTACCCTCTAGTTCGTTCCAAGATACATTTTTTCTTGAACAAGCAGCAATTATTATTATTATTACTATATTATTATTATTATTATTATTATTATTATTATTATTATTATTATTATTATTACTGTATTATTCGTCATGAAGATCATGCAGACGACTCCAATCTTGACAATAACAGTTCTGAGAATCAAGTTACATTAGATGATGGATTTAATGCATTGGACGTAAGACTGATTTCGAATTTTTATTAAAATACAGTACCACACGCTTTAATTACAGTACTGTAACAAAATTAATGTATACAATATTCATTTCAGTAGTAACAAAAAAAACAATGTTTCATTATTTCAGACTGCTTTGACAACAAAGCAATGAACCTACACCAGCTAATGTATTGTTGATTAAACGGTGGCGCGACATAGCTGCACGACAGCGTTGCACCAAGAAAATTCAGAAGAAAATCACTGATTTTATACAATGAGTGACATTTTGTAATATACAGTATGCACCTTTGCTTAACAGAGTTTATGCATTTTTATTTCGACGTTTAACTTCCTAAAATATTTACCATGTGTCATCCGAAAAAACGTGTCAACCGAAGTGGTTCCGCTCCTTTATTTAGGATAAACAGGGTTCTACTGTATATAAAATAAGAGTTTTGTCTGTACATCACTCAGAATTTTAAAAGGATTGTATTTCTGTATCGGTCGTGTCCATAGTAGCAAGGAAATGTACTTTTTAGTTTTCCGTAATTTCTGTCTGTCTGTCTGTCTGTCTGTCTGTCTGTCTGTCTGTCTGTCTGTCTGTACTCGCATCACGAGAAAACGGTTGAAGAGAATTTAATGAAAATCAGTATGTGGTGTCCGGGAATAACTCGCTATAATCTAGGCCATAAATAATTTTATTCTCACTGAGAGAAATGGTAGTTTAGGGGAAGGCCTAAAATTTAATTCTCAAATATTTGTTATTAGTGGTCCTATCCCTATAACTGCATAACCTTTGGTGGTGCTATTTGAGGATCCAACCAGCCTCTGGGCTGATGACCTAACAGACACATCGACAAACACTACATTACTAAAGTTATATAGTATTAAATTTCCGATCGTTTATGTCCTATACATTGTTACCGTACCGGCTATGATAACAGAGATACTCACGAATTTGGATTTTTGTTGCTAAGTCCATATCAGCAAACTCACGAGAAAATGGGTAAACAGAATTTAGTGAAAATCGTAATGTAAAGTCGGGGAATAAGGAACTACAGTCTATGCTATAAATAATTTTGTAAGACTCCCTAATATCACAGAGTCGAAAGAGAACTAAATGTGAAGACCTAAAATATGGAAATTGAACAACAATAAAATTACATTGGCCGTTGTTTGTTGTGATGTGCTTTGTGTCTTCTGTTGCCAGTCATGTCTGATAGATGGAATTACTGCTGTATATTCAGTATTTCTTTTTTAAATTTTCGTTACGTCGCATTGACACAGATAGCTTTTATGGTACGATGGGATAGGAAAGGGCTAGGAATGGAAAGGAAGCGGTCCTGGTGTTAATTACGGTACAGCCCCAGCATTTGCCTGGTGTGAAAATCGGAGTCGACAGAAAACCATCTTCAGGGCTGTCAACAGTGGTTTTCGAACCCAGTACCTCCCAGATGCAAGCTCAGAGCTGCATGCCCCTAACCACATGGCCAACTCGCCCGGTCGTACCGAGTGTAACAGCCTGCTTGAATATTGGCGGGAAGTAGCTGGGGAGTTAGATAGCTTTCTTCTTTAGCATGCCATTCCTCTGGTTCATAAATTTTCTGATACTGCTGGTGCGTAACAAACTGGTTCATCATAGCTGGGGAGTTAGATAGCTTTCTTCTTTAGCATGCCATTCCTCTGGTTGATAAATTTTCTGATACTGCTGGTACGTAACAAACTGGTTCATCATAGCATTCGAGCTATTCAATCCCTACCCTGAGACACTGAATGGAATGAGCAGTGTGCATATTTAACGGAACAATGGCAGAGGAGTGTTCACGGCTGTCTGCGGCGTGGTCATTCCAGCACTGGAACTATGGACTATTAAATCGGCATCGTAATACTGATCGTTAAAAGTGATAAAATGTGCGGTTTTTCATTTGAGCGAGTATTTTACATGATAACATTGCTTTTAATTCCTACATTCCTACTGACATTTTTGTAATTGTTAACTGTAGTTAGGAAAACCAAAAAGACAGTCTTTCTAAGAATTCCATAGCGAAGTACGGGTACATCAGCTAGTAATTATAATAAGAAAACACCTGATATTCTTGGTAATGCTAAAAACAATGACTTATCCTTAAATTGTTTAGGAATCAAAATGACTCAGTCTATCATATGTGAACAGAGTAGAAAAAAATTCACGTTAAAATATGTAAATTACTAGACAATAAAAGATCCATTGAGTTTTGATTCTCAAAAAAAAAAAAAAAAAAAAACAATCAATGTAAAGATCAAAATGTTCTAAAAGTGGAAATAATATCTTGAATTTGGTTAATATCATCTCAAGTTTATGGATGCTTGAGTGCATATGTATCTTTTTGAACAGGGTTTGTTTCTCCTAGGTGGAATATTTTACTTTGTATTCGAGCGTCTTCTGTTTTCACTCCCTCTTGATATCCTGCAATCTAAATCATACAGAGGATTCAGTCGCACTAGACCACATGTTAGGAAAAAAAAAAAAAAAAAAATTTCAACCGATAATCCAGAAATTCAGGTGATCAGATCTCCATTTCAAAAATAATTTAAAAGTCATTTTAAATGCATGAAATGCCCTCGGCATCACCCGGCCTTTTTTCTTACACTGAGCCCTGGAGCTTCCATCATAGTTTCCCTGTTATGTCATCTGCTCCGTACCTGTCTCAGTGACTTCGACGTCACTTCAAACTACCCAGACATGATATCTAACCGATATTTCATGTGGGGAAAATTCCCTGTTTTCTGCATCCCATCTATATACTGTAATATACAGTACTTCAAATAATGCCAGAATAAATCCAATTTCCTTTTAAAATACACGTTCCGAAGAACAAGAAATTATTAAGCATTCCGTCTTCTCGGATGCGGAAATTACATTTCCGAAGCAGTTCACTTTGCAAAGGGATGGCACTTCCTCGTAGCTTCATTTGTCACCCTCAATCAGATGTCAAGCACTTGGTGTTTTTGACATTATTGTTCACCTACAAATTTTTTTACTATCACAGGTAACATTGACTTCAACCACTAAAAAGTAACTGAATTAGTAAAAGTGGACAGATCTTGCACTTGAAGTAATGCAGTAATATTAGGGGTATTTGAGCTGTTATACAATGAGACAAAGGATGGGGAGGTGATATTGATAGTGTATTCTCCCAGCAATGCAATGAATCCCAAGTAGCTGCCTATTCTCCTCTTCCAGTTGCTATGTAATCATGTATTTTCTCTCTTGCTTTTCAGCAACTGGGGGACAGAAAATGATCCTGACTTCAAATATCATAATGGAAATTCAGATCCTCGAGGATTTGGTATGTATTGCTCCTGTTAAAGATATTGTTAACATTTTAGCTGTTTTTATATTGTTTTTTTTTTTAATGCAGAGGTATTAGCTTTTCATTCAGTCTTCTTTTAAGTTGAATTTCACAAATCAGATAACCTGGTACAGTACAACCTCCATTCTCCAGCTTTAACGGGAGCAGAGATGATCCAGATTATTGAAAAATAATGGGCATAAGGCCCTTATGCATTTTTGAAACTTACTATTTATCTGTTCAGGAATAATAGTTGAGCTGCTTCAAACTGTTTAAGGTTACCCAAACAGATAATACAGTATTCAAAATAATGCATACAGTACTTGTAGTCACTGCACTAGGTACATTTGCCATTTGTGAACAGCAGGTCATGCTGACATTTAACTATCGTAAGTTCTGCTGTTGGAGTGTTCAACTGCCGTTCAAGGTATCGAGATCGACTGTACCTTCCGTATGACTCATTGTCTCATCCAGTTGAGCATCTGCCTCTTCATTAGGATGAACATGTGACAATTATCTCCCCATTTGTCAGCTTGACAAAACCACCATCATTGTCTGTTCCTAATCAATTGTTCACATCATTCAAATTGACATTGTTGCAAGTGTCACTGTTGACAAACATTTGAAGAAGTTTGACAGGGAGGAGTTAATCATAATTTTTTGTTTCTAGTGAGGCATTGATGTTTTCAGAAGGAGGACACTAATTTTCAGGAGGAGTGAAAATATATTGGGACATAGTTTTTTCCATGATTTCCTTAAATTCAATTTAACCACATCACCCCAAGCAGACGCAATTGTGTAAATAACATCCTTGACATTGATCGACTTTAACACTTTAATCACAACTTGTTACCCCTCTTCTTCAATCAACTTGCCCAAAACCTGTCTTCAGCACTCCCTTTTGATGTTCTTCAAAACTTCTTGGTCTCTTGTCCATATGGTGGAAGGAACTTTACCCTGATTTCCCCACTAACGAGCCGGAGCATTGACGATAAAGAGAGCGAATTTCGTGGGCAGGCAATTTGCTTTCAAATATTTTTTTACCCATGGCACAAAATCTTTATGAAATCAATTTCTGAAAATCAAAACTGTCCATCCAACCATTTCATTTTTCTTTGCATTATAGTCGACAGGTAAGGAGGATCGATTCATGTTTTTCGGTGCACAGGGAATTTTTTATTTCCCCACGAACCTACTACACTGGCGTAGCAGGGGGAGAGGTGATACTCCCACGTGGCGCGTCCCAGCTGGTGGATAGGGGGCTCCTAACCGGCCTGCCGGCGGACTTGAGGAAAATAAAATACCTCTCGCGGACCAAACACACAACCCCTGTGGGTGGGGGACGCAGACAAAGAATACACCCACGGTATCCCCTGCCTGTCGTAAGAGGCGACTAAAAGGGGCGACCAAGGGATGATTGTCTTGGAACCATGAAACTACTTGTGATTAGTACTACCACGCGGAGAATATCATGGGTCGCTTTTGCTTGCGCGTAGTACCTCTATATTAGGTACCGAATAGGTTTGTGATTAGTAGCACACAGGAGCACCGTGCAGTCGACTTTTGCAGTACCTGTGATTAGTACCACCATATGAGCAGGATCATGGGATGATAGCTACCATGGTTCTGCCTTGCCTATGATTAGTACCCACTATATGAGGAACACCACGGGATAGTGCAGGTCCCTGTGTGGTTAGTACTCTTATGTGATGAACGCCATAGGGTTGTATTGCCTGTAAATGGTGCCGCAATGTGAGAAAAACCATAGGTCTGTATAATATGTCGAATATCATAACCTGTGAGTAGTACCATAATGTGTGGAATACCGCGAGTCTCTGCTACTTTTGATTCGTACCGCAACATGACAGATACCATGGTTCTACTTTCCTAGCAATAATTACCTTTATGAGGGGATGTTAACTTGGATTTTGGACCCCCTTAGACTGCAAGCATCATCGAATCAGTGTAATGCTCTAACAGCAGTCTCTTGGTCAGTAATCTCATTGTTTTCCGTCAGTTTCTGTGAATGTAAGGCATTGCGGGTCGCATCCACTGATTGTTTTAAATTTATGTCCATCCATTCATTCTTCGTCCTCACGTTTTGAATTCTGGTCAGTGGAGAATTTTGGACTTTTAATTTGTCATTCCATTTCGTCTCATTTCGTACCATTAGGGGCCGATGACCGCGATGTTAGGCCCCTTTAAATGAGCAACATCATCATTTTTTATTTCCCTGTTAACAGAAGTGAAAATTTGTGTTTCCCGAATGTGATGTTACAAGCCATGATCGTTAATCTATCCTTACATTTTTTGTAACCCTTAGCTGAGTCATCTAGTTTGGAAGCCATGCCTTACTGGGTACCATCTGGTAAAAAAGCCCAGTTTCATCAGCATTGTAGACTTGATCTTGAGGTAAATTCTGTGCCGCACCCCCTCCCATACCAACAAAGGGTAATAAAGGGTACCGATCTCTGCACATGGTTATGAGGGTGTTTAGGGGTTGTAGTAAGGATGTAAAGGAGAGTGCATATAAGTCTCTGGTAAGACCCCAACTAGAGTATGGTTCCAGTGTATGGGACCCTCACCAGGATAACCTGATTCAAGAACTGGAAAAAATCCAAAGAAAAGCAGCTCGATTTGTTCTGAGTGATTTCCGACAAAAGAGTAGCGTTACAAAAATGTTGCGATGTTTGGGTTGGGAAGAATTGAGAGAAAGAAGAAGAGCTGCTCGACTAAGTGGTATGTATGTCTCAAGTATTATTACAATATTATAAGTCCACCTGTTCAATACAATACAATATGATCCACTATTTCATATGGTCAAATATTTTTTATACATAATACATAAAAGTCAAAGGTACATGTTTCACCCTCCTTACGGGCATCATCAGCCTATATCAATCTTAAAAATAATACATATACTTATAAATTATAGGTTAAAATGTTGAAAAATGATTTCGTAAAACATTATACAATAACATCTAAAATCTAAGAATAGTTACTTGTAACTTGTAAGTGGTATGTTCCGAGCTGTCAGCGGAGAGATGGCGTGGAATGACATTGGTAGACGAATAAGTTTGAATGGCGTTTATAAAAGTAGGAAAGATCACAATATGAAGATAAAGTTGGAATTCAAGAGGACAAACTGGGGCAAATATTCATTTATAGGAAGGGGAGTTAGAGATTGGAATAACTTACCAAGGGAGATGTTCAATACATTTCCAATTTCTTTGAAATCATTTCGGAAAAGGCTAGGAAAGCAACAGATAGGGAATCTGCCACCTGGGCGACTGCCCTAAATGCAGATCAGTATTGATTGATTGATTGATTGATTGATTGATTGAACAATCTACGTCACCATAAAACACACACGTCGGGAGATTCAAGGCGTGGACCGTGACTAGGAAAGGCCAATGACACAGCCCTGAACTGGAAACGTCCCTCATTTCAATGCAGAACAGGAAAGAGACTAAGGCTCCTAGCAATAAAATCCAAACTAAATTTAAATGAGGGTTTATTGAGATACCGTAATATATTTTTTTTAAAAACAAGAAATGAAGCCAGCAGTTAAAAGAAAGGATATGAACATGTCGTGTCAACCCCAGTTGGAGCTCAAGACTCATTCTTCCGAGGATCGAACCCTTGACCAGGAACGTAGGAGGAATGGTGTCGCTGAGACATACATTGATATTATGGGGGAAATTATAAGCTAATAGTAATGATTATGTAATGGCAGTAAGGCCAAGGAATCATAATTATAATGCTGGGAGAAAGATAAGTAAATTAAGAATCATATAAGATTTAAGGTTTGAAGCCACACCAAAAGCTGTAAGCAACAAGTTGTGTAATTAGAAGTAAGGCTTGGTCGAAGTAGGTGAATCACATGCTGCTCCCTGCTACAGGTGCGTAGTATATCTTCAGAAAAGGTGGGTAGAGAGTGAACGGAAGGACGCAATTCCGTTTTTGTGTGTCTGTGGACAGTCTCCATAGGATGAGAACTTCGATAGCCTTCTCGAAGGGAGGCGAAAGTTAGTGAAGGTATAAAACAGGGGTACACACCCTGATCGAGGCTTTTTTTGGAACAAGTCGACTAGGAGTGCGGGCGGAAGCCTTGTCAGTCAGGTCTCCGATAATAATAATAATAATAATAATAATAATAATAATAATAATAAGGTCCAAGTGTGGACTTAGAGTATTTACTTCAGTACTTCGACCACGCCAAGTCTTCTATGTTAGCGATATTTGAAGTTGGAAGAGAGATTGTAAATACTGTATATAATTATACATACTCATCAGTCTACTATTAAAGGAAGGTTTTGGAAAACAGAGGACTTCGTCTCTTCACACGTAGCAAATCTTCCAGGCCCATTGAACAACCCCTCATTACTGCTCGGAGGAAGTCAATCTGATTATTCATCATTTCTCGTCGTGGCAAAGCCTGTGCCACGACAGAAAAACTAAACTGGTGTGCAGCTGCGGGGTACTGGGTTCGATTCCGCCTCAGTGAAGAGACAGATATTTTAAGAGCCACGCAGAAGAGGCTAGCTCAAGCAAGAAGATTCGCAGATCCGGTCCAGAGCAGCAGACGAGAGACCTACCGTTCCAGCCGACGCAGAAGGAAGCGGATATCAGGACAGGAGAGCAGCAGGAGGCACCTGTAGGAGCTCAACGCCGAGACACCGAGAGAAGACAGCAGATATTCGGGCAGTGGTAAGTACCCACAAGTGGTGTAAAAATGGCAGATTCCAATGTACCCAATGATGTGCCAGATAATGTTTCTGACTATGATACTGCGGGGGATGCATAGGATGGACATTTATACGTGTCAGTTACAGAGGGATACCGGTTAATAGGTCATGAATTTAGTGGTGCTAAACCAGAGCAATTGCGTGAGTTTATTGCTAATGTGGATGCCGCACAGAGTATGATTAAGGATGGGGACCAACCGTTGTTCTTTAAATATATTTTGACAAAGATTATGGGTTCTGCTCGCGAAAAGTTGTTATCTAGATGTGACATAATCAACAGGGAAAGAGCTAAGGAAGCTTTTTGGGAATATTATGGAAAACAGAGCACTTTTGACTTGTATTTGTGTCAATTGTTCCAGAAAAGCCAGGGACCGAAAGAGACAGTGGCCGAGTGGGCCCATCGGATTGAAGAAATGGCGTTGATGTTTCGAAACGCTATCCTAGAGAATGAACCGATAGAATATCGTACAGGGCAACGCAGAATGCTAGTGAAAATCGCGATAGCGGCTTTCACTCAGGGGATTCATACAGCGCGAATACAAGGTAAGCTACAGGATTGTAGCCCTCAAACTTTTGAGGCAGCTGTAGATATTGCTAGACAAGAAGAAGCCATGATTAATTCCCAGAAGGAGAGAGAGGCACTCCTCAGGAATAGTACGGCTTCTAGAAGAGAAGGCGCGCATACCCAGCCGGTAAGCTACACGAAGGGTCGGTGGCAAGGCAAGGCCACGCAAGGGACGCAAAAACCTAGTAAATCTCCCCATTATAACAAGATGCTGCTAATATGCTTTAATTGTAATAAGGAGGGACATATAGCTAGAGATTGTAAGCAGAAGAATCAGAGTTCAAAGGCAAAGGAATCCCTTACTCCTCGAAGAAACTCCACAGGAGAGATAAAATGTAATTATTGCGGAAATCCAGGCCATTGGGCACGGCAGTGTAGAAAGAAATTAGCTAACCAAAACAGAAATAAAGAGACCGGTAAGACCGGTAACGAGGTGAACATAGTGCGCACCTCTGGTTACCGACAGAGCGCGAATAAGGTGGGACCGAAATGCTTTAAGTGCAATGAAAGAGGGCACAGAAAGGCAGAATGCCCACGTAGAAATTCGAAGCCAGAATTCAGGCGTTGTTATGCTTGCGGCAAGGTTGGCCACCTACAGTGGCAGTGTCGCACCAGATGCGATAGCGAGCCCAAAGATAGGACAGAGCTCTTGCCTAGAAGACAAACTAGGAATATTCAGAGTGGTAACAGTAATAATAATAATAATTCCCGTGATAGAACATGCGAAAGGGCGCGGTGTAGAATTTGTAAGCGATGGTCGCATTCAGCTAAGGAGTGCTGGTTTAAAACCGAGAGAGAGGCTTTAAACTAGATAAGGGAGACAAGTCAGGGACGCTTGAGATCTCCCATAAGACCATCAGTCCCAGTAAGGTCAGACAGCATGAGGAGGGTACCGTATTAATAAAGATAACCGGGCGTAAGGATGCCTTAAGATTTTTAATCGACACAGGAAGTGATGTCTCTTATTAAGGAAGTGGTCCTTATGGTGCTTGGGTTAACCGCAAGGAAACTCTGAAGTTAAGAGGCATAACGAAAGGTTCGAAGCAAACCAAAGGAAAAGTTCGAATTCCCGTTGGTGGTAGATGCCCAGACTTCCATGTAGTGGACAATGACTTTAATTTGAAACAAGACGGTATAATTGAAAAGGACGTGTTAAGAGACAGCGTCTTAAATTATAAGGAAGGCTATGCTGTGATAGCAGGAAAAAGATACCCACTAGGGGCGAAAGAGGATATGTGGATGGTGCTCGAACCAAGAGTGGAAAAGATCGTGGCCATAGAGGTAGATAAACAGGTAGCCGAAGGCTTGATAGAGCGGCAGGAAGTAAAGCCAGGTGTATACCTAGCTGAGTGTTTAACGAAAGCCAAGGATTATGTCGCACTTGTTAGTATGTTAAACACTACTGACAAGGAGTGGCGATTAAAAAGCCCAGTAGTTAAGTTATTGGATATAGAAAGCGAAAATACAGCGGAGGTACACAAGGTTGAAGAAGCCATAGCTGTAAAAGGCGATAGTCAGGCCAAGAGGCCGGTCGCGCAGAGGGATAATAATAATAATCATAATCAGGAAGGTAAATCCCGAACGCAGCGAATACGGGAGCTGCTTAGAGTAGATCACTTAGCTCCCCAAGACAGGGAGAAAATTTACGCTATCTGCACGGCTTATTAGGATATTTTTCACCTAGAAGGGGATAAATTAACGCATACGAATATACTTCAACATGCTATCCCCACACGCGTAGATCAACCCCCAATTCATGTGAGGCAATATAGGTTACCTGAGGCTCAGAAAGAAGAGATAGGTCGCCAGATAAATCAGATGTTACAGGATGATATTATTACTCCTTCGACTTCTCCATGGTCTAGTCCCATTCTTTTAGTCCCAAAGAAATTAGATGCTTCTGGTAAACAGAAGTGGAGGGTCGTAGTGGACTACAGACTTTTGAACGACGTCACCATAGGAACTACGTATCCTATTCCATTAATTTCTGAAATATTAGATGCCCTAGGAAAAGCGAAGTATTTTTCCACTATGGATCTGGCCAGTGGATACCATCAGGTATTTGCTGAAACCTGAGGACAGAGAAAAGACAGCATTTTCTGCCTTAGGAAGGCACTATGAATACAAGAGATTAGCCATGGGACTTCGAGATGCGCCAGCAACTTTTACGCGTTTGATGAAAACGGCACTAGCAGGCTTAGAAGGCATTAAATGTTTGGCGTATATGGATGATTTGATTGTGTATGCTAGCTCTGTAGAGGACCACAATCAGAGATTACGTGATGTTTTTCAGAGACTGAGAGAGGTAAATCTCAAATTAGGTCCAGATAAATGCGAATTTTTAAGAACGGAGGTAGCTTTCTTAGGACACGTGATTACTAAGGACGGTGTTCAACCTGATGATCGGAAGGTTCAAGCAGTAAGAGAATATCCGCAGCCCACCACTACGAAACAGCTGAAAGGATTTCTAGGCTTGTCAGGCTATTATCGTAGGTTTATTCCGAACTATAGTAAGATAGCGAAACCACTGTACGAGCTGCTTAAGAAGGAAGTACCGTACGAGTGGACGGATAAGCAAGAGCAGGCATTCCAGATCTTAAAGAAAAAGTTAACAGAGAAACCAATATTGCAGTACCCAGACTTTGAGAAACCTTTCATATTGACCACAGACGCTAGTAATGAGGCCTTAGGAGCGGTGCTGTCACAAGGACAGATAGGTAAGGATTTACCGATAGCTTACGCTAGCAGAACTTTAAATAAGGCTGAGAAGAATTATTCTGTGACAGAGAAAGAATTGCTAGCAATTGTTTGGAGTGAGAAGTATTTTAGGCCGTATTTGTTCGGCAGGCATTTTACCGTAGTAACATATCATAAGCCTTTGAAATGGGTATTTAATGTCCAAGACCCATCCTCTAGATTAATTAAATTCCGATTGAAATTAGCAGAGTACGACTTTGAGATAGTGTACAAGGAAGGCAAACGTAACTGCAACGCAGATGCCTTAAGTAGAATTCCAGTTAGGAACGAAGAGCCTGATCAAAAAGTGCGAGTAGTTAAATCTAGTAATAATAACCAAGAGACTAGTAATGAAGAGTGTGAGGCTAATGACAACTTAGAAGCACCTGTTAGCTCAGATAATAATGCACAACCACGGAGACTCAGCTCTGAATCCGAGGACGCCACGGCAGAGGTGACAGAGCCTGAGAGTGAGAGTGGAAGCGAAGAAGGTAGTGATAGGGAGGATGTAACCGGAGAGGCTAGAAACACTAGCCCGGAGCTAACAGAACAAGAGAAATTAGAGATTATCAAGGAATGTCATGAGTCATTAGTATCAGGCCATCAGGGCATATCCAGAACGTATGCCCGGATAAAAGACCACTATCAATGGGAAGGGATGCAAAAGGATGTAGAAAGGTATATACGCTCATGCCCATCGTGTCAAAAGAATAAGATTACCAGGCCTGAAGTAAAGGCAAAGATGGAGATCACAGATACTCCGAAAGCAGTCTTTGAGAAAATAGCACTAGATGTGGTAGGACCCTTAAATGTAACGGAAGCAGGAAACGGGTACATACTCACCTGTCAAGACCAGCTGTCTAAGTATTTAATTGCGAGTGCTATGCCGGACCAAAGTGCAGAAACCATAGCACGAACTCTGATTAATAGAGTAATTAGTATATTCGGTATACCAAATATTATACTGACAGATCAGGGTGCAAATTTTACGTCAGATGTTTTTAAGAAGTTATGTAGAATATTGCGAATCAAGAAGGTCCATACAGCGGCATTTCGACCACAATCTAACGGTAGGTTGGAACGCTCTCATAGGGTGCTGGCAGAATATTTAAGACATTATGTATGCAGTTCACAAGATGACTGGGATAGTTATCTTCCTATGGCAATGTTTGTGTATAACACGACCAAGCACACTAGCACAGGTTATACACCATTCGAGTTAATATTTGGGCGAAAGGCAAATATTCCTGGTGTTCTCCAAAGGAAACCAGAACCAAATTATAATGAATGCCAGAATGTCTTGGAGCAGTTAACCAGACAACTGCAAGAGAGCCATCAGATAGCTAGAAAGACGTTAATTAAAACCAAAGAACGAGATAAGGAATACTATGATAAGGCTAAAAATGAAGTTTCATTCAAAGTAGGAGATCTTGTGTTGTTATGTAATGATGCCCTACGAAGGGGACGTTCAAGGAAACTTTCTCCACCATATCGAGGTCCTTATAAGATTACTAAGGTATCGGGAGTGAATTGCACGTTACAGGTAAACAAGCGTGGTAAACAAATTATAGTTCACCAGAATAGACTAAAAATGTACATTAATTAGAGAAGAATGTAAGGTAATGGTTCCTATTTAGGTCGCAGTGAGTTACACTTCCCTCACTCCAACGGCATTGTGGATTATCGTGTACCGCTGATAGAGTTAGTTGAAATACTCTGTCAGGTCGCGTCGAAATCAGGAAAGTACTAGAAATTTCAACCTAAGTAAGAGAGGAACCTAGGAATTTTGGTACGGGAGTACCATTGTGAGTACGTCCTAAGTACCCGTCAGAAAGACTACAGGAGACAAGACTGTATGTCCAGATATCAACTCGTCAAAAGGGAACCGCAGGGTTCGAACAGAGTATGGAGAGAATTCGAGTTCATAATGAGGATTAAAATTATCTACACTTGCTATGTGCACGTTCTGAAAAAGCCTTCACTTACTGTCACTAGAAATTAAATGAGTAAAATTAGGTAGCGTTGTATGTAAAGATAAATGAGATCTGCTTGTAATTATTAAAATCAGAAAGGGCGTGATGCCAAGCCTAGTTCCACTGAAACGAAATTCATTCATGGTACAGAAAAATTTCACAGATAAATGTTTTACGTAATCCATATGATATCTAAATAAAGGTCGTTATCAAGAGGATAACCCTGTGTGGTGTCGGGGATTTACGCAAACAACACTCTACACTTGGGTACTCTTCTTCCCATACAGTTACACAGCCAGAATAACACCACGATTCGAACCTGTCTGTCGTAGGAGGCGACTAAAGGTTCCACTTAGGGAATGGCCTTGTATTTAGTCCTTTATGCACGAATACGGGCGCCCTGAGTGAGGCATGGAACTCAGTGAGGCGGGTTCTGCCTGGGAAATATCACCATTAGGCCGGTGATTTTCCACAACAGTGTGATTCTCGTGGGAACAGAATCCACTGAAGAGAATTTTCTCACCACGTTGAGAACCGTCCCGTGAGATGTGACTCCAAGGGTACGGAGTACAATCCCATAAAGATCACTTCGGTAGATTCATACCTGTATTTAACTTTAACTTCTGTAACCATTCCTCGAGGTAAATCCTCTGCAGTCTTAACAGACGCTATTCAAATTCTTAATTGCCAATGATGTCTATCATCTGCCCGTAAGAATAAGGAGAAGTGACGCAGGTACGTCAAACAGGGAGAGAATTTTTGAATGGGCTAATGATGGCTCTAAAATTTTGTTAGAGCTGCCCAAGGGTGAAGTTTCACAGGGATATCAGTTACGAAAGGGAATTCGAAAATTTTATTTAAATTACTCACGAGTATGCTAATAGACTAATACAGAGCATAATTACGAGAAGACAAACGTTACAGTAAGACAGTCAGTCACGTATAGTGTGTAAGGTACAGTGACAAAGAAAGTGAAAGTCGTGTTTACCTTGCAGGGAGGTGAACGAACCAGGCGGATGGAAGGGATGACAGACCGCACGACCTGGAGGATACTGGTCGTCACAGTTATGTTGCTAGGGCTGTCCATACCCACCAGTCAATTGGATTTCAAGATGAAACAGTATGAGAATACAGCTGGAATCTATTTTGATTATCAAGGAGAAGTACAATTATACACTGTAGAATGGAAACTGGTTACTTATATTAACCTTACACGTTTGGCAGATCTATTTGTGATAGCCCGTAGAAATTTACAGAAGACTAAAACCCTCTGTATTCAGATAGAAAAGGAAGTACATATTAAGTGCGAACATGAGATAATGTTAGTAGAGCAACAATTTCAAAGGATTCAAGGGATTAAAGACTTAATTAGGAAAATTACTAGGATCGAAACACCGGAAGGCAACGGGAAACGAAGCAAGCGCGGGTTAATAAATGCAATTGGTACCATCGCAAAGACGTTATTTGGTATGCTCGATGACAGTGATGCAATGTATTACGAGGGCAAAATTAAGGAACTAGAACAGGAACAATTGTCCATGATACAAGTAGCAAAAAGTCAAATGTTAGTTGTAAAGTCAACTTTGCAATCTGTCAATAATACTCTGTATGACATCACAGCAAACGAACTCAAACTAAGTGAAAATTTCGAGCAACTTAAGAGTTTCATTCAGAATGAAACAACGGGTATAAATGAGGCTTTTAGACAATCAGAAATGCAAATATCATTCAACAAACACTTAATTGAATTGCAAGGATTTCTGATGCAATTGCATGAACATTATCAAATCTTATTAGATAGTATTGTAAGTTCTCAGACAGGCACGGTGAGTGTCCAAGTGTTAAGTCCCGATGATCTAGTAAGGGCATATAAAAAGGCCCAAAGAGATTTCCCTAAGGGTTATGATCTGCCATATGATTTGCAAGTCACTTATGGGTACTTGATTCTGAAAATATCATCAGTGAGTGTATATATAACTCGAGATGCTTTGGTGTATATTTTACACACCCCTCTTACTAACAAAATAAAGTACAATTTGTACCATTGTGTACCTTTCCCCTCTCCCATGAAGAGTAATCTAAACCATTTTGTGTATATATCTAATGAAAAACAGTATGTGTTAATTGATCAAGAAAGACAGACATATGTAGAATTAAGTGATGAACAAGTGAAACAATGCAAGTGGACTGACAATGGACAGAGATTATGCAAGGCAAATTTTCCTATTAATAATGTAATGTCAAAAGGTAGTTGTATTGTCAAGTTGTTAACTGGTGTTAGTTTTATTCCAGAAGACTGCAAGAAAAGTGTGATGTCGATTTATGAACTCATATGGATACCTATTGATGATAATATGTATATTTTTGTATCGCCTCATGAAACAAAGGTCACCAGTGTTTGTCAGGATATTACCAGTGATATAAGTTTAAATGGTGTGGGAATAATACAATTCACAGACTTGTGTACAGTTTACAGTCCCACAAGTAAAATTCAGAGTGTAGGTTCAGTGAATACTACAACAAAGAAGGACCTAGTGCCAGAAGTAATGTTAATATATGATTGTTGTGAACAATTAGACAGCGAAATCAAATTAGATGATGTACCAGAATTAAATAGGGTTACAGTAGGAAGCTTACTGAATCATATAAGCGACCTAAGGTTAGCCAGTCATAAGACTGAGGATGTAGAAGCACTGGTAATGCAGAAAGAAAAGGAATTTAAAATGCAAATGACCCAACAGTATACAAGTGTATATTAAATTGTAACTGGTATTATTTTGTTTGCAGTACTTACAATAGTCTGTTGTTGTTACTGCTGTGGTTGCTGTAGAAGGTATAGATCTTTAAGTAAATGCATAGAAGACAGTAGAGAGCGCTGTCCCAACTTATGTATTTTCCAAAATGTGATCACTAATGACCACAGAGCTAAGGTCTCTGATGAGGACATTACTGTCCATTTTCAGCATCCTCGACTGGCTGAAAGGGCCCTCAGCCACTTAGGATCGCTGCCGGGATTAGAGTTACATGAACGCCCTACTACAGGTAGAGCAATTATCAGAGATAACTTGGCACAGCGCACCCACGAACAAGAGCACAGAGACTCTAACAGGATGTAAGAGTAAAAATGAATGCAGAGGTATTGCATTCATTTTTCCCCAAAGGGGGGAGGTGTCGTGTCAACCCCAGTTGGAGCTCAGGACTCATTCTTCCGAGGATCGAACCCTTGACCGGGAACGTAGGAGGAATGGTGTCGCTGAGACATACATTGATATTATGGGGGAAATTATAAGCTAATAGTAATGATTATGTAATGGCAGTAAGGCCAAGGAATCATAATTATAATGCTGGGAGAAAGATATAAGTAAATTAAGAATCATATAAGATTTAAGAGTTTGAAGGCACACCAAAAGCTGTAAGCAACAAGTTGTGTAATTAGAAGTAAGGCTTGGTCGAAGTAGGTGAATCACATGCTGCACCCTGCTACAGGTGCGTAGTATATCTTCAGAAAAGGTGGGTAGAGAGTGAACGGAAGGAGGCAATTCCGTTTTTGTGTGTCTGTGGACAGTCTCCATAGGATGAGAACTTCGATGGCCTTCTCGAAGGGAGGCGAAAGTTAGTGAAGGTATAAAACAGGGGTACACACCCTGATCGAGGCTTTTTTTGGAACAAGTCGACTAGGAGTGCGGGCGGAAGCCTTGTCAGTCAGGTCTCCGATAATAATAATAATAATAATAATAATAATAATAATAATAATAATAATAATAATAATAATAATAATAATAATAATAATAATAATAAGGTCCAAGTGTGGACTTAGAGTATTCACTTCAATACTTCGACCACGCCAAGTCTTCTATGTTAGCGATATTTGAAGTTGGAAGAGAGATTGTAAATACTGTATATAATTATACATACTCATCAGTCTACTATTAAAGGAAGGTTTTGGAAAACAGAGGACTTCGTCTCTTCACACGTAGCAAATCTCCCAGGCCCATTGAACAACCCCTCATTTCCACTCGGAGGAAGTCAATCTGATTATTCATCATTTCTCGTCGTGGCAAAGCCTGTGTCACGACAAACATGTGCAGAGTTCATCCAATTGGAGTCCTAACATTTATGCCTGAGCACAGCTTTTCAAACATCAAGCTTAAATTATTCATGCGAAGGGCTCACGGTCTCAATTGCCATCTCACTACATAATGTGGTAATGTGAATAAAATCCACACAGATCAACTCCGTCATTCTTTCCGCGAGATTAATAAAATTAATACCATACGCGTCTATTTTACTTCCACATCGTCTCAACAATTACCACAGTTCAAAGTTCCCATGCAGCAAGGAGAAGAAAAAGAAAAAACCCAGAGAAGGTAAAATAAAATGTGAAAGATCACAACATAGCACAGAGAGAAACATCTCTGGACCAAAGAAATAAAAATTTTAAACCAAAGAGAATCACAGGCATGCCCATAGCCTGAATATAAGGAAACCAACATCGCGGCCTCGTGGGCAAGCAAACGGCCGTGATGGAGACGAAGGCAAAATAAATATCACCATACCGGCTACAAACATGAGGATCAGAAACAAGATTAAAATATAAAATGAGCTGACCGATACGTCATCGTTACTCTCCTTTCACTCACGAACACACACCCAAACATTCAGACATTACCGGTATCGGCAGACAACCTGAGCAGTTGCTCCAGTTAATAAGTTGAATACAAACTCATATAGTATGACTCTCATGGTCACAAACAAAGGTCTCACATATTTCAGAGATAGCGTGCACGGCACAGACAATTAGCATTAGGATAATAGGGACCCAGTGATCACACACAAACTCATCAGCTTACGCACTCCGTACGACACGAATGGATCTCCGCGTTGACACGCAGGTTATACGTTCATTTGATGGCAAAATACTTTATAATGTAGTGCACAAAAATAAATCAATCAGAGACCCAGCTATGAACACATCACGATCACATCAACAACAGACACACAGCCCATTCTCGCTGTAGAGCACAAGGATGCAGATCAATCGGCCATCATAGAAGAGGCGAATGGCAAAACAGAACCATAAAAATAATGTAAATACAAGGATTACCATACCTGTAATATCAATAATCAAAATAACAAGAAGGATGGTAGTATGGGTCAAGTTTAAATCTATTAAAAACCCATTTATGGCATAAAAACGCCACTCCAATCTGCGTGGGGTCCATGTTTATATTCCACACACATAACAATGCAAAGAATCGCTCCAAAGAGATAAAACTACAGTCTCGCCGAAAGAATGATCTTCTGTGTTCATGACCGAGGGAGCTCCCCTCTCTGGTACAACCATGGAAACACTTAACTCAATCGAAGTGAGGCCGATACAAGCCCTTTGCAATATGAGAAACATCATTTTTATGAACATGCCATTTTAGCATGGCTCATCATCCCACTGCCCCCTTTTTTATAATGTGTCTTTTCTTGTTGATCAGACAAGGAGACACATTTTAAAGCGAGGTTCACACCCTTAAACCTAAAGTGCGTGCACTGCTACATACTAAGGGACCTAAAATCTAACCAAAACTAGCGATATGCATATTATATACATAATTACAAAAATGAGTTATAACAATGCACTATAAAATGCAGTCCACCTCAATCTGAGGCCCTGTAGTTTCTTACAATATCACGCTGAATCAGTCTATTTCAAGCAGTTCATTCAATACTTCCATGAATTAGTGTCAGGTAGCCAAGGGAAAGTTGTGATTAAGCATAACATCCTCACGGCTCCAAGGGATTCACAACTTATTTCGTCTCATCTTCAACCAGACACCGATATTCCTTTCCATTCATTTTTTTTTCCTCTATACTTTTTTCCCTGTAACAAAAAGGACTTTAGAACACTGGTAATTATACAACAAGCCAAATAAGCATGTGTTACTACTAAAATAAAATGGAAAATAGATAAAGTTTTACTGGCTCCGTTGATGACATGGCTTCAATAAAGACACATGAGCCTTCGATAAGCTCTTACTCGTCAGATCCTCCAATTCTACAGTTACAGGTCCCAGGAACCTTACAATTCTCTTATGATTAGACCATTTATGGCAGATTTGGCCGCAATTTGGTTCGCTCTCGAGCTTATAGGGAACATTTTTACCACAACCAGGTCTCCAACTTCCAGGGTGACCTTTTTCCTCCCCTGTTGCCACCCGGTCTCGGGCTCTACCAAGTGTGCAATGGCTTCCTTCCATTTTGCCTCAATATTCATGTTTCTCGATGGCTCGGACAGATACCCAATGTCCCATTTCAACTGGAGCGGGTCAGCAAGGCTTCTCCCTAGAAACAAATCAGCTGGGGTGCGGTGGTGAGATTCGTGCACAGCACTGATGAAGGCTAAAACAAAAAACTCCAAATTATCATCCCAGCTGCGCTAATCAGCGCTATGGAAAGCACTCAGACAGGATTTCAGATTACGGTGAAATCTTTCAACGTGTGAAGGTTTGGGGTAGTGGGGGCTCAGAAAAACGTGCTCCACTCCCCAGCCAAAACACAGGTGATGAAATTTATGATAGCTGAAGGTAGACGTGTTGTCCGAGACTAAGACCTTCGGGGGCCCATAAACTCCAAAAATATGCCGAGATAAAATGTGGACGGCGCTGCTCGAGTTTATCTTACTGACTGGGAACAACCATACGAATTTAGAAAAGGCGTCAACGACGGACAGGATTCCAACGTTGCCATTCTTGGATTTCGTGAGAGGACAAAAATAATCGACAAATAACTCTTCTTCCGGGTACATTGCGACGTCAGCGGAGTGGGGTCCAATTTTAGAAGATTGAGCAGGTTTACACCATTGGCATACGTCGCAGCTTCTCACATACTCTAATACGTCCTTTTTGAGATTAGGCCAGAAGAAATCACGAGAGATACGATGCAAAGTTTTGTATTGACCTAGATGAGCACCCAGGTAAGAATCATGATAATAGTGCAACATCATGGATCTTAATTTGAGGGGAACATAAATCTTATCTTTTCCATTTTTACGGCTACGACGAACCAACAAGCCTCGTTTGATACCAAACGACTTGTCTCGAAGAGACCCATCAGCGACTCCTTTCATCAGTTCCTGACACTCACTGTCATCTTTTTGGTGCTCAGAAATGTCTGTGAAGGATCAAGGATAATTTTGCAAAATATTGATACTTTCAACACTATCAGACTGACGACAGTTTTCCTCGGACTTGACCTCACACTCGTTTACCCCGTCGAACATACGCGACAGACAGTCGGCCACAACATTCTCCTTCCCATGAACGTGCACAACTCTGAATTTGTAGGCTGACAACCGGAGGATCCACCTAGCTGTCCTGCCAAGTCGCTTGACGTTGGTGCTCATCCATGATAGGGCTTGATTATCCGTATGAAGAAATGAAGAAATAACGGTGCTCCAAATAAGAATAGAATTTCTCAACACTTAAAACTACGGCCAGGCATTCCTTTCCATAAATAGAATATCATAATTCAGCCCCATGCAACGACTCGCTGAAGTACGCAATAGGGACTAGATTCCCCTCCTCATCGGATTGGTTAAGTACAGCAGAAATGGCAAGTTCGCTGGAATCGCACTGCAGGACAAAGTCACGGGAAAATTTTGGACTGGAGAACAGGGCCTTGGCAAAGGGCATTCTTCAGTTGATTGAAGGCACGGGGACTTGGGCTTCGTCCCAGACAAAATGGCAGTTTTTCCTTTTCAAAAGGTTTAAGGGGGCCGAAATTTGGGAAAAGTTTTTGATGAAATGGCTGTAAAAACCAACCATACCTAGGAATCTTCTCACACCGCGGACATTCTTGGGCCAAGGAAACTCTTTGACACATTTAATCCTGTCGGGGTTCACAGCGATTCCGAAATCGGATATGAAATGACCAAGGAAATTTAAGCGTTTAGAGCAAAGCGACACCTTTTTCAGATTTATAGTGAAACCGTGCCTGCGCAAGCGACCAAGAACTTCACGCAAATGACCTAGGTGCTCGTCAAAGCTTGGTGAAAAAATGAGAAGATCATCCAGAAAATTGAAGACATAGGAAATTTTCATATCTCCAAAGTTCGAATCCATAACGTGGCTGATCGGTTGTCCACCAATAGAGATGCCCATCGGTAGTTTATTAAATTCTAATAGTCCAAAAGGAGTGGCGAAGACAGTGCAAGGATGGCTTTTGGGATCCAAAGGGATTTGGTAGAAGGCTGAATTAAAGTCAAAAACGGTGAAGAATTTAGCGGCATAAAAAATGTTGAAAGGCACTTTCAGTGGTGGGTAAGGGGGAGCTGTCGAAGGAGACTTGGAGGGACTAATTACCTTCTTTTCCAACAGGTCGTTAACACATTCTCTTATAGCAGACAGTCTTGGGGGTGAGCAACCGAATGGAGGCAACCTAACAGGGGTATCATCTTTCAGTTCGATGGAATAGGAGAAATTTAGCACAACCCAAATCAGCAATTCTTCCAACAGACCGTTTAACATCAAGTTTTGGTTGTCAGTCAGATCACATCAGGCGTTGGGAAGTTGAGATTTCGAAAGGGCGCATATGGTAGCACATTGGAAAGGGGCTTTAAAAGGGTGACTTACGCCTGATTTGAATCGAAAGGCAAAGGTATGATTGATAAAATCAATAGATAGACCAGTAGCCAGCATAAAATCGGTTCCTAAAATAACCGGGACAGATAGATCGGGAACAACACTAAATGCCCAAAAAGATTATGTATTTTAATATGACATTTGATTCGACCCACGGGACTTACCCGACGGCCATCAGCAGATATGAACTTTCCCAAGCTTTCACAGGCTTGGAGATATTTTAAATCCATAGAAGACACAAGGGATTGATTCAGGAGGGAAACGCAGGAACCGGTGTCTAATAAGGCATACAGTACGCATGATCCAACATAAATCTTGGCCCAGGGTGTAGACGAGGGAAGGCCCCAGATCCTCTTATTAACACCAACATCAGGCGCCAATGACGGGCCATCACGTCGGTGCGCATTTAGTTTCCCTGCCGAGAGTTGCACCGAGGACACAACGTGCTGAGTGACACCAGCTAGACCACACTTCGAGCATTTCACAGGAGACCTTGACCAACAGTTCTTTGAAACATGCCCTAGTTTCACACAATTCCAGCACTTCCTTGTTGCAGTATCGCTTAGTACAGGCGAGTTAGAAGGTTGAATGGCGTTTATACAGCATCGAGGCGGAGATACAACGCTGGACCTGCGATCGGGACTACCACAATGGCGAGACGGCGAAGGGGTTGCACCAAAAGCAACCGATCTGACGGGCGTACGACAGGCAACGTCGGGAAATGAACAATCGGACGGTGCAGGAGGTGGAAGGTACAATTTATTCTGACTGACTTTCGACTTGAACTCACGACCTAAATTAATAATATCTTCAACACATTCAACCTGAGATCTTTTTATGTATAGTTTATAATCAGGGGCTAGATTTCTATAAAACTGGTCGAATTTTTCAGGTTCAGGCACCTTGACACACAAACGGTTGAACAAGGTCAAAATACCGGTGACGTAATCATCAATTCCTTCCCCTACTCCGTGAGTCCTTCTGAAAATTTCTTGTTTTAAACAGTAGTCCATGTCGGTCAACCCAAAGCGCTGTTTGATACGAGTAGCAAAATCCGTCCCATGACTGAATGTTAGCTTTGATCAGCCTGAACCATTTTAACGCCGGCCCTTCCAGCATCCCCGGGATGACAGGAACGAACAGGTCAAGGGGTAATGAGCTACATTCGGCGATATCTTCCACCCGTAGGATGCTAAATGGTTTATTTTGTCACCTATTCAATACATATAAATTTTTACATTTAGGAATTTATTATTAATTCCACTTGAGACATGTTTCGCCCTTCATTGAGGGCATCATCAGTCAAATCACCTCCTCAAGGCAAAAATCAGGTACCTGATTAGTATTTAACATGCACACATTAATATACATTACATTGGGAAATTAAGTACGAGAAACACTTGTACAATGGTGATAGTTTACAATATAAGTTTATAGACTAAGTAGTCGGCACCAATGCGTAAAAATGCTGGGTAATTTTAGCAGAGCTAGCAGTGGTGCTCCGAAGAATAATTGACGCACTCATAGGAAATTATAACTTTTTTACAAATTATTTACATTATAACAGTCAGGGGAGAAAGGCTATAGTGCTCGGCGTCAATGTTTGTAACAAAAATTACTGTCAATGGTTGGTAACTATACAGTAAATTTACATTATCCAATTGAACAGTTGAGAATTTACAGTTTATATACATATTTACAAGAGAGCCACTTGGTGAGCAAGGATATAACAATGTCTAGCACCAAGTGCGTCCCGTTGTTTTAACCGCTGGAAGATGATTGCGGCATAGACATATCAGAAATACGCAGAGTGGTTTAATCTTATTTTATAATCACAGGGGGCAGGGAAAATATTCCATAGTCAAATGAGGTTCTATAGGCATCAAACTGAAAGTTATCTGGTTGAAGTCCCGAGTTCGGTACGGTGAACTTGGTCAGCGTGGACGGAGACTCATTGGGTGTCACAGAGTAAACGGTGCATTTGAATGGCAACAATGATGGCAGTTATTTGTAGGTAATTGTATTATTGGGAATATGTTGCGGGTTGAATCTTTCACTTTTACTTTAGTTAACTCCTTGTTGCTTGGAATGTTACGTGAAAACATCGGTGTGAGATGCCAGTGAGGACTTAAATGATATTATTACGTAAATGAAAGTATGAAGGACCTCGGGTCGAAGTTACTGTTTTTGTTGCTGGTCTGGTGAAATAGAAATGAAGGGCGAAACAGGTCTCAAGTGGAATTAATACTAAATTCCTAAATGTAAAAATTTATATGTATTGAATAGGTGACAAAATAAACCATTTAGCATCCTACATTCAGTATCTTCAATACGGATTAACAATGATTTTTATCACTTGCATCTTCCACCCATTCAAGAAATTCTAATACACTGGAGCTGTTCCCTTCTCCAGAAAAATTAAGCTTCCATTTCCTGACGACATAAAATATAGGGTTAACACTAGCGGGTCTAGCATTGGGGGAAATGGACTCCACATGGTTCACGTCGAGGGCACAATTTCTACATGCAATAGCATTCCTACCGTCAGGGCATCAACCACTATCGCTACCAGACACGAGTGATGCATTAACTTCAGCAATACCTTCCCTCTTTTCTCTCTCAAGGTTGATTTCTCCGGTAAAAACTTTGCTTTCGTTACTCGTATCTAAAGCTTTCTGACTTTCCATATTTTAGGTAATGTTTCAACGCTAACAAACACGACACACACATGTAAATGGTCACAAGAATACATAAATTATAAATGATACTCAAGATTAAGGTCAGAACATAATGGCTTCACAAGGCTAAATCTAGGGAAAATTAGGACTCACTTAATATTTAATGTTAAAAACTTCTCACTTAATATATCAAACATAAATCACCATTTCCAGTTCTACCTCGTCCGATCCTTTTTCAGAGGAGATATCCTAGTTGACCTTGCATCTGCTACCATTTGTGCCACATCCCCTCCCTTACCAACAATTTACGTCACCATAAAACACACACGTCGGGAGATTCAAGCCGTCGACCGCGACTAGGAAAGGCCAATGACACAGCCTTGAACTGGAAACGTTCAATGCAGAGCAGGAAAGAGAATAAGCTACTAGCAATAAAATCCAAACTAGATTTAAATGAGGGTTTATTGAGATAATAAAGTTCAAAAAAAAAAAAAAAAAAAAAAAAACAAGAAATGAAGCCAGCAATTAAAAGAAAGGATACGTACATGTGCAGAGTTCATCCAATTGGAGTCCTAACATTTATGCCTGAGCACAGCTTTTCAAACATCAAGCTTAAATTATTCATACGACGGGCTCACCGTCTCAATTGCAATCTCGCTACATAATGTGGTAATGTGAATAAAATCCACACGGATCAACTCGGTCATTCTTTCCGCGAGATTAATAAGATTAATACCATACGCGTCTATTTTACTTCCACATCGTCTCAACAGTTACCACAGATCAAAGTTCCCATGCAGCGAGGAGAAGAAATAGAAAAAAAAACAGAGAAGGTAAAATGAAATGTGAAAGATCACGACATAGCACAGAGAGAAACATCTATGGACCAAAGAAACAAAATTTAAAACCAAAGAGAATCGCAGGCATGCCCATAGCCTGAATATAAGGAAACCAACATGGCGGCCTCGTGGGAAAGCAAACGGCCGTGACGGAGACCAAGGCAAAATAAATATCACCATACCGGCTACAAACATGAGGCTCAGAAACAAGATTAAAATATAAAATGAGCTGACTGATGTGTCATCCTTACTCTCCTTTCACTCACCAACATACACCCAAACGTTCAGACATTACCGGTATCGGCAGACAACCTGAGCAGTTGCTCCAGTTAATAAGTTGAACACAAACTCATATAGTATGACTCTCATGGTCACAAACAAAGGTCTCACATATGTCAGAGATAGCGTGCACGGTGCAGACAATTAGCAGTAGGATAATAGGGACCCAGTGGTCACACATAAACTCATCAGCTTATGCACTCCGTACGACACGAATGGATCTCCGCGTCGACACGCAGGGCATACATTCATTCGATGGCAAAATACTTTACAATGTAGTGCACAAAAATAAATCAATCAGAGACCCAGCTATGAACACATCACGATCACATCAACAACAGACACACAGCCCATTCTCGCTGTAGAGCACAAGGATGCAGATCAATCGGCCATCATAGAAGAGGCGAATGGCAAAACAGAACCGTAAAAATAATGTAAATACAAGGATTACCATACCTGTAATATCAATAATCAAAATAACAAGAAGGATGGTAGTATGGGTCAAGTTTAAATCTATTAAAAACCCATTTATGGCATAAAAACGCCACTCCAATCTGTGTGGGGTCCATGTTTATATTCCACACACATAACAATGCAAAGAATCGCTCCAAAGAGAGAAAACTACAGTCTCGCTGAAAGAATGATCTTCTGTGTTCATGACCGAGGGAGCTGCCCTCTCTGGTACTATCATGGAAACACTCAACTCAATCGAAGTGAGGCCGATACAAGCCCTTTGCAATATGAGAAACATTTCTATGAACATGCCATTTTAGCATGGCTCAATTCTCAAACAGAATAATATATTTGAACTCTTCTATAAAACGTTCACTTAACACTGTATTCCCAGACAGGATTTTGTCGGTTACAGTTGGTTGCTGTATGCTTTGATGGTTTTTCCACTTCTCTAGCCAACCCTCATTTGTCTTGAAATTTGGATCTCCATTGGGTAGCTTTTTGTTCAAATTAAGGGTCTGAAAGAGAAATGCCATGTTTTCTTATTGCACTACACCAAGTGAACAGTGCGTATTCTAGAGTTTCATGTTCTATTCGCTTTACTGTTCCTTGACCCTCTGAATGAGGGGTCAGCAAACTAGGGCCCGTTGCTTCTTTTTCTATTGCCTGTGAGCTAAAAATTTTTTTACGTATCTGGATATTTAAAAATTTAAATGTGGGATAATATTTGATGAAGCGTGAGAATTATACGAAATTAATATTTCAACATCTGTAAAGCTGTATTGGAACATTCCTACTTCTTTCGATACCTATTGTCTTTGGCTGGTTTCATGGTCTTAACACCAGGCTTTGAGTTGAGGAGTTAAGAGAAAAACCGTGTGTGGCACTCCTATATCTTTGCATTCGCACGTTGCTTCGTGGCCTCTGCTGTTATAACATGCCGTTATAATTAAACAGTGTCACCAGTACCACGTGTTTTGGTGTTCTACGACATTTTGTTCTCGTTTCAGTACCATTGTGCATCCATCTTGTCACTGACAAAACCTTGAAAGAAGAGAAAAGTGGACTTTGAATGTCGTGTTTTTAAGGCAGAGTGGAGGGAAAATTATTTTACTGAATTGGATGGCAAAGCATTGTGTTTATTTTGCAGCAATACTATAGCTGTACCAAGAGTACAATATACATTGGTATTACGAGATCAAGCATTCATCACAATATTCCCAACTCACAGGGAAGGAACGATCAGAAATTTTAAAACATTTTCATTACAGCACAGTTTCTTTGCAGAAATGAACATTAGGCTGCAACTAGAGTAAGTTTACGAGTAGCACATTTGTTAGGCAAGGAAGGAAAACCCTTTACTGATGGTGAGTTAAGTAAATTGTGTTTTACTGCAGCAGCCGAAGAAATACGTCCCGGGAAATTGAATGAATTTATTGAACACTACCAACCTTTCCGTTTGAACAGTTGAGGATCGGGCGAGTTGGGCGCGCAGCTATGAGCTTGCATTTGGGAGATAGTGGGTTCGAATCCCACTGTCGGCAGCCCTGAAGATGGTTTTCCGTGGTTTCCCATTTTCACACCAGGCAAATTCTTGGGCTGCACCTTAATTAAGGCCACGGCAGCGAACAGTTGCGGATATTTCGAGCAACATCAGTAATCAGTTAATTAACCATGCAGATGATTGCAATTGGTATTCCTTGGCTCTTACTGAATCGACAAACATTACAGATACTGCTGCTGTTTATTTCAGGAGTCCATGCTAACTTTGAAGTGACTGAAGAATTAGCTTCTATGCATGGAACAACTACAGGCAAAAACATTTTCAAAGAAGTTGAGAAAACGTTAACGAAAAACAATCTGAAGTGGAATCAGCTAAAATGTACCACAGCTGATGCTGATAAAAATATGTGTAGAAGAGGCAAAGGCTTAGTTGGAAACATTTTCAAGTTTTTTGAAAATGCAAGGTGTTCAATACATATGGTTATTCACTGTATTACTTACCAGCAGGTACTTTAATGAGAAATATCTGAATATCACGTGTTTTTGAACAAGTTGTGTAAATAGTGGACTGAACCATCGTCAATTCCAGGATTTTCTGTCTGAAGTGGAAGCTGAATATCATGACGTGCACTGCCGTACAGCAGTTCGATGGCTTAACAATGGTAAAGTTTAATTAAGAATTTCTGAACTTTGAGCAGGGATTGAAATTTTTCTCAAGGAGAGCACTGAATGGCTTTGGAAATCAGCTTTGGCCGCTGGTATCATAAGAGATTCAACTTGAAACTACAGTACAAGGCTATAGTGCTAATATGTGACAGTTATAATGCAGTGAAGTCATTTTGACCACTGGCTTTGACTGAATGTGAAGCTGCTTCGTGCATTTCCCATGCTGTCAGAAATTAAAAGAAGTGAAATCTCTATTCCCACACAGATTTCGGCCGATATATTTTCTGAGCTCAAACAACTCTTCTTGGATCTTGATGCAAGTACAGAAGACATTTCTATATTTCAAAATCCATTTGACTGTACAATAATTGAGGAAATTCCACCTAACATTCTGTTGGAAGTTATTAATCTGCAGTGTAATGACACGATAGAAGGCAAAATCCAAGAGAAGAATCTAACAGAATTCTATAAGCATCTTCCAAGTGATGAATATGGTGAGCTGAGGGTATTTGGTAGTACCTACCTGTGTGAAAAGACATTTTCAAAGATGAAATATATAAAATCTCAATACATTAACAGATGAACATTTGCAATCAATTACTAACTTTGACCCCCAATTTAGTGAAATGCTCTTCATGTCATTAGTCTGTGTTCCAACCAGTAGTAGACTACTTAATATTTGTATTGAACACTTGCGAGTAACAACAGTGTTAGAAGGTGTGGAAGAGAAAGGAGTGGGTGACCTGCCAGCGTGCATGTGACTCACTGTAACTTACTGAACGAGTGCACTATATAATATAGCCTAATGCGGTATTTACTCTCATAAAGTATTGTATGTAATCAGTGTAAAAAAAAATTTCTACATCATCATCATCAGTCGTATTACTCATTACTGAGTGTTGTGACCCTATTGTTTTGTCTCTAGAGAGTTACATGCTTCACAAAGTGTCGCCATCCAACTCGATCTTCAACTTTTGACGTTCTGAAGAGTAAGGCCAGTTATCTTCCTAGCCTGACTAGCCACCTGCTTGCTGTCTTTCCATGTGGACTTCTGCCTTCCATTTTGCCTTCTACTGTATGATAGACTTTTCCAGGTTGTCTCCATCCCTCCGTAAGATATGTCCAAGGAACTGAAGTATTCTTTCACTGACACGTGTAGAGAGATGTTTCAGCTCTTTAATGACGGACTCATTTGTTCTCTTTTCAGTCCAAGCTACACGTAGCATTCTATGCCAACACCACATCTCAAAGGCATCGATGTGGTCTTTGTCCGTAGCCTTGACGGTCCATGTTTTACAACCGTAAAAGAACATGGAAAATACTAGTGTTTCAACCAATCGAATCTTTGTGATTTTGAACATTGCCCTGTTCTGCGAGATCTTAGTTTACTCATGGCTGCACGTCGCAGGACAATACGCCTCTTTATCTCTTTGTCGCAGTTTCCTGTGTCACTTACACATGACCCAAGGTATACAAGGTCATTAACCAACTCCAGTCCCTTTAATCAGCCTGTGAGGTGCACTTGATTTCCACGATCAATGATCATGAGTTTGGTCTTCTTCAAATTGATTTCTAATTCTTAAATGAGACTTGCATCCTTTACTCTTGCAAGTAAATCTACAAGCTCATATTCACTACTGGCAAGGAGTCTGGTGTCGTCAGCAAAACACAAGTTGTTGATTTTTCGCCCAGCAATTGAGGTACCACCAGACCAACCATCAAGCGCTCTCCTCATGACGTGCTCGGCATAGATATTGTATAGCTGGGGAGACAATATACAGCCTTGTCTTACTCCTTTGGATATACTGAAAAAGTACACCCTGATGGTCACCAAGTTACTGTCATAAAGGCCTTTCAGCAGTGATACGAGATGTACTGGAACACCGAATTCACTTTCCATAGTTTGTCCCACTCAACACAGTCAAAATCCCTTTTGTAATCTACGAAGCAGATAAAAAGAGGAACACAAAACTCATGACATTTTTCAATTATTTGCTCTCATGTACCTTTACCTTCCACAAAACCTGCTTGTTCCAGGGATATCTGAGGTTGTAAGAAAGGCTTCAAGCGTTAATTCAGTATGTGAGTAGGACTTTGCTTGCATGGGATACAAGTGCTATGGTTCGGTAGTTAAAGCAATCCCTAATGGACCCTTCCTTATGCAGGGGAATTAAGATAGAACTTGTCCAGTCTTTTGGCCACTCCCCTGTTCTCCAAACCTTGTTCATACCTGCTAACTTTATACAGTTTATCCGTAAAATTTACGTAAATTGCAACATTTTACGGTTGGACGGTGTCATTTTATGACTTCGTGGACAAAAATTTGAAATGTTAACATTCCATAATCGCTCCACTTCCGTACAATCGATTGTTTGCATGGGTCAAAGCACACTTGGTCTTGGTCGAGGCAAGTCCACGATAGTCGATAACTCATTCTTTGATATGATTGGTATTTTTAACCGTGTGATGTGTATGTCATTATTGGAATTGAATTTAAAGCCGGGATAACAGTTCTTCTGTGTGAATCTTAGGTGTCGACAGGCTCTGCTCCGAAAATGATTTGTTCCGCTCCATTCTCTTGTTGTGATTTAACCTATATCTTTTGATCACATGAGTGTTGTTCTTTGTTCACGAAGTTGGCGTTCCTTGAAAGGTTTGGCCTTTTAAGGTTATGACACATTTTAATGAAGTGTTCGAGTTTTTGTGTTATAACTTCGTGCTTCGCAGTTTCCCGTATTCGTTCGACTAATTACATTTGTTCCAGTGACTGGGTATACTGTTATTAGTGAAGCCTATTAAATTGTAAAGAAGAATTACATTCGTTCCACGCGCGCGCGTGTGTGTGTGTGTGTGTGTGCGCGCGCGCGCTTTTTACCATGTGCGTATTCTTTGTTCACAAGGTTGGTGTCATGTTCATTTAATGGTTTAAGACTTAGTGTGCTTTGACATGTTTTAATGAAGTGTTTGACTTCCTTGAGTGTTTATGTTATAATTTTATGTGACGTTCAGTGATCCAGGTTCATTTAGATTTGCAGCACATTTGTTCTTGGACATTTTCATATGCTACATTCCTATTGTAGATTATCATGAATAAATCCAATGAGAAACAGTACTTCCAGACATTTAAAGAATCATATTCTGTTGATTTTCCATGCACACTAAAATCAAAGAAAGGGAGAAAAATTTGCCTTTTGCATGATATGTGGGTGTGATATAATATTGCACATGGTGGAAAAAATTATTTAAGTGATGATGAGTTAGTTATTGACATTCAGACTTCAAACATAGTGAATGTTTTCCAGGATAGAGATAAATCCCTTTTCTTTTCATCAGTGAAAAACTACTTTTGTACTGCCTGTGACTACATCATCAACAAGTTTCCACTCAAGGATGATTATGTTAAAGCATGGTCAAGTTGCTAGGTTAAACAACATTGAAGATGCACAGTTTTCTTCCATTCATTTTTTCTTGGAAAAGTTTCCTATCGTGTTATGCAAAGAAGAGAATGAAACTACAGATGAGGTGATAAATGAGCTTCAGAGCAGTCCACAGCTCTTGAGGTAGATGACACTTCGGCTGCAAATCAAGATGCTGCAAGTGATACCAGTTGGGCACAAATATCAAGAATTCGTGGAGCCGATGAACTTCATAAGTATAAGCAAATTTCTAGAGTAATGCTCTCTATTCTCACCATAGCCCATAGCAATGCAGAATGTGAACATGTTTTTAGCCTTGTGAAGAAAAATAGAACAGAGTTCAGATCATGCGTGTCCAATGAATCTCTGGAGTCTATTTCTATTTTGAAGACCAAGAGTTCTGGTTCCTGTTATGACAAAACATTTTCTCAAGACTTTTTGCAGGAAGCTTAAAAGGTCAAAACTGTGATTTTAAAGTCAAAATAGCATGTGATTTGCACTGTGTATTCTATTATTTCTTGCCTGTGTTACGTTAAACAAGTTTTGTTTTGTAAAGCCTTTTTCAATTATCTACTATCTGCTTAATTTATCAAGGAAGTCCTGTCATGTATGCTCCAAAATAATATTCACCATGCCTGCTGCTGTTTAACATGGATTTCTTCTTCATTGTTATGTTCACCCACAAATCATTGGCCTGTGATGTAAGTAGATATAATTTCATTGAAGTATCCTGTTTAAAGCATGAATTATTGTAATTTGTAGCCCAGAAGTATTATTATTTTCGTCAAGCCGGGGTATGTCGAAAATCGTTAGATTTTTTGAGCACGTGAGTTTTACTGACAGCCCTTTTCAAAAGTTGGCAGGATGCGTGTTGCATAATGAGTGCAATACGTGGATGCCTTCCTCTCCCATCTCTTTAAGTGAATTTGTGCATAAAATAAAATGTATGAAAACTTCCGCTAAATTTGATTTGGGCTAAAGGGGCCCAAACAAACTAGGTTCTTCTGCTTGTGTTAAAGATAGTCTAAATTTCAGTTGTACACTCTTTGTTTCATTTCACAATCAGATAAAATGGTATTGTTGAATAAGCTGTTGTTTTTCATTTCAGGTCATATTGGAATTGAAGTGCCAGATGTAGACAAAGCATGTGAAAGATTCGAAAAATTGAATGTTGAATTTGTTAAGAAGCCTAATGATGGTAAGAATATACTATATATTGTGATAGATGGGCAGTATACACTACATTGTACGAATGCATAGTGGGATAGGGATTGAAATATTATGGCAATAACATGTCCTGTTCACATAACAGAGGGCTCCGCTTGTGTTGGGATGTTTCGGAGTGCCTCAGTTGAAAGTGTGTGCGTGGAATGTTTACAGCTCATGGCTGTAAACAGGGGAAGTAAAGCCTCTCGTGCACTTCTGCTTCAAGAAGCTACTTGTCAAGGTGCATTGCCAGAATGCAGTTTGGTATCTGTGGAAACTTTTCCAGGCCACCAAAGAAAATAAACCCAAGGGAGGATCTTTTTTTACAGCACGAGCATTACAGGTAGCTTCTGGAGTACAAGTAGATGACCAAACAGGTTTCAAGAGGCCAGTTGAAGATCTTGATGACCCGATCAAGTATTTGCAGTGGACATACAACATCGCGGCAGGAGACTGAAGTTTGCTAGAGATCATGTGCTGTTCTCGGATGAAACTCTCTTCTCATTATAATGTTCAGATGGTCGTCTGGAGGAGACTTGGGGAACAATTTCATCCGACAGTCACTTAAAAAAGGTGACAAAATGAGTGTATCTTCCTAATTCAATACATCATATATTCCATCATTAGACAAATTCAAACATGTTTCGGCTCGTTTGAGCCATCTTCAGTGAAAAGGGGGGGGGGGTGAAATAATTTACATAATACAAGCTAAAAATGCCAAAAAACATAATGAAGGAACAAATGAAAAAAACAAAAGAGAGCCTAGACGGAAACCAAATTAGCACAATGTACAATATTTACATGATCATGTGGAACAAAAAACAACTCGCTGCAACAGAATTATTTGAAACAGGGGTTAATACAAAACATAAAAGAAACTAAAGACTGTGTTAACCTAAGAAGAAAAGAAATGAAAACAAATGATAAAGATGGAGATAAACAATAAGTGCACATAGTGAGGTTGCGGACCTCTTAGTTTACAAAATATTGCTTTTGTAACAATACAAAACAGGATGAAATCACTGTCGAAAATTCAGGCAGAAAATCTGTCTTTGTTAAACCCATCACATCTAATGGCTAGGAGGGAAGCAGGAGCGAAAAAGTTTGAGAAACCAAGCCTGAGATAACGTGCAGGCGAAAAGCCTGTGACAAGGAAAAACACCGATGAAATTTAAACTGTAAGTGACCTAGTGGACATCGAGATCATCGGCATCAAGATTGTTTTTACTTAAGTTTACTACAGGTTGGTGAAAATCATTTGGCTTTATGTTATTTGGCCCGCTCCCTTCCTATGTGCACCTATTGTTCATCTCCATCTTTATCATTTCTTTTCATTTCTTTTCATTTCTTTTCATTTCTTTTCTTCACACAGTCTTTAGTTTCTTTTATGTTTTGTATTAACCCCTGTTTCACCTAATTCTGTCGCAGTGAGTTGTTTTTTGTTCCACATGATGATGTAAATATTGTACATTGTGCTAATTTTGTTTCCGTCTAGGCTCTCTTTTGTTTTTTCATTTGTTCCTTCATTATGTTTTTTGTTTTTTTTTTAAGCTTGTATTATGTAAATTATTTCAACCCTCCTCCCCCCCCCCCACCTTTTTTTCACTGAAGATGGCTCAAACGAGCCAAAACATGTTTGAATTTGATTACTCCATCTAATGATGGAATATATGATGTATTGAATTAGGAGGATACACTAATTTTTCACCTTTGTTAAGTGAAAACTGTCAATACGGAATGATTCTAATATCTTGTAATAAGCTGTACAATCTCCAGCAATGTACAGGATGTGGTAGGCATAAGAGTCAGGAAGGTAGGGGGAGTTGCAGATCTTTTAAGAGGAGGGGAACTGGAACGAGTCTGTGACCTGTTGTTTATTCTCAGCATCATGCATAGCGATAGTTAATCTGGGAAGGACAGCTGAATCAGAAAGTGATCGATCCAACTAGAGGAGAGAATATTTTAGACTTAGTGCTGATAAAACCAGATGAGAAACTGAAGCGAAGTTGGTGTAAGTTAAGTGATCAAAACTTTGCCTGGCTGAGTTGCTTGGACGGCCTTCTGACCCCAACATGGCAGGTTCGATCCTGGCTCAGTCTGGTGGTATTTGAAGGTGCTCAAATACGCATCTTAGTGTCCGTAGATTTACTGGCACATAAAAGAACTTCTGTAGGGCAAAATTCCAGCACCTGGGCGTCTCCGGAAAACCATAAAAGTAGTTAGCGGGACGTAAAGCAAATAACATTATATATTATTAAAAACGGTTTTTGTTGTGATTAAAAATAAATGTGATACAAAAGAAGGTTGCAAAAGTGGGAATATTAGGCATATGATTTATAAGGCAGGAACGAGGGAGTTGGCCTATGGGATGGGTTTAGGGCAATTGCTGAAGAATATAAAAACAGGTGAGAAGGAGTAGCAAAGATCCACAGAGAAGTGGAGAGATTAAGGAGAAAGTGCAGGTTGGAAAGGTTGTGGGAGTAAAGAGAAATTAAAGGAAGTTATCAGGAAATTAAATTTGGTGAAGAAGTCAGCTTAAGATAACATGATGGCAAGCATAACGCTAGTCAATAGACACTTTGCATCTGATATGTTGTATATCAATTATTAATACATAATTTTGTACATAGAATCTGAATCTGCATTTTGAAATTTGCTAGCAGGTAAGGTTTTTGAGTAATTTAGATTTTTATTTTAACTCTTTTGCTATTCTCTGTTCTTTATTTACATGTTTTATTTGTTTGTTGTTCTTTTTGATTGCTACTCTTTATGCAATATAAAGAAGTATTATAGTGGTAGAAGTTGTAAAAATTGGTAGAAGTTGTAAAAAATAATCATTAGATGGGAGTGGTGGGATTTTAAGAATTTTACTTTTAGACAACAGGATGTTCTCCAAAAGTGGTCTAGCACATGTTGAAACAAGCATGATGCACCTAACGTGTGTTGTGAGTTTTTGTGTTTCTTGTGAGAGAGTATTGTTAACAAGCAACTGGTAGACTTCATTGTTCTGTAAACCAGCCGGACGATTTTGTTTTTTGCATGTGTGGGAAATTCACTGCAAATACTTAAAGAAAGCCAATCGCTGATTTAGTTAAGTATAAACTATATTTTGATTGTGCTCATGGTGATCAAGATGGTTGCCTGCTTATCTTGTAACACTACTCTTAACTGAATGGTTGAAAAGAAAGTGCCAAGCCATGTCATTCGTTATTCCAGTGGTTTGGTGTGAGCCAACAGGTCATAGATCAGACTGTTACTTCTGCCTTCAAAAAGTTCAAGGTTATTCAGGCAAAACGAGACACACCTCAATGTGCCCCACGAGGAAGGCTTGCAGATGGAAATAACATGTGCTTAGTGCTGCGAGTTTATTTTACCAGTTTACGTAGAAGAAGGAAATTCTAATAGGTAACTACTAATGTAACATAAAAACCTAGCAAGATTAATAATAGGTGAATAAATTTCACTAGTAATTTCAGAAATACTGTTCAAATAGAAGTGTTAACTCAGCTTTGTGAAACATTTATTGAGGTTATGGTTGGCAAACCAAAGAATAAAGGAGGTGAGAAGATGCCGGAGAAACAACAGTGACCGGAGCGATGTCACGCGGAAGTAAATGGTAATACCTCGTCTTCTAATGACGAATGTGCATCGACCAATCTCATAGATGTTGTTAACAATATAATGTGCAGCTCCAATTTCCTAGACTCGCTTATTGAGAGACTGGTAGAGAAAGTAGTCACTAGATTGCATGAAAGCATTGATTTTATTACAAGAGTAATTGATGACTTGAAGGCAGAGCTGTGTAAACGCGATCAAAAGATAAGAGAACTTCAAGAGCAGGTCTGCAAGCTCAATGACGAGGCAAATGAAGACGTAGAACAAGTGAACCAGTACCTAAGAAGAAATAATGTGGAAATACATGGTGCGCCAGAAATCCAAGGAGAAGACATTTATGAAGTTGTTAAGAATATAGGTGCAGCTGTGCGATGTGAAATCAAGAGAACTGATCTTGATATTGTTCACAGGATCCCATCTGTCAACAAGAATCTTCCTTGTCCAATCATCGTCAAGTTCGTCAACAGGTGGAAAAAGCACAAATTAATGACGGCCAAGAAGAAAATTAGACAACTGCAGTCCTCGGCAGTTGGAATAAATGCTGCTAGCCTAAATGATCACCTCACTCCTAAAGCTAAAGAGCTACTAAAGAGAGCTAAAGACCTGAGGATAAAGGAGTATAAATATGTGTGGACCCGGGATGGGAAAAGAGAAAATATATGTGCGAAAAGATGATACCTCCCAAGTAATTATTGTCAAATCAATTTATGATATTGTTAGATTAGAATAATGAATTGTACAGTTTAGCCACTTGAACAAAAATTACCATCATAATCATCGTAATCCATGGATAGGTCAGAAAATCAATTAAATAGCTTAGGAGAAGTTAAAGATAAAGAGAACAACATTAGGATGTTATATATTAATGCTCAGAGTATATGTAAAAAATGGATAACATTATCAACTCTCATTGTGCAAGCACACATGCTATTACAGAAACTTGGCTGAATCCAGATGAAGAAATATAACTTAATAAATTATGATAGTTATTTTTGTTCAAGACCATTAAAAAAGGGTGGTGGGATTGCCATCTATGTCGAGCAGTGCTATGAAGCTAAGGTCCTAACAACTGTAAAATCTACAAATGTGCCATTTAATGTGTTATTAGTTGAAATTTCTGGTTCTGATAGAGAGTTTCTTGTTCTAGCTTGCTATAATCCAAATATTAAATATGCTGATTCATTCATCACTTATCTTGAAGAGAATGTGAAGTAAATATAATAGGAAGTTCTGTGTTACTGTTGGAGACTTTAATATAGATAAACTGGAACAAAACCAGCTGTCAGAGGAATTGTACAGGCTGAGTGTATGTTATAATCAAATATCTTGTAATAATGTTTTTCCCACTAGAGTTACTAACAGTAGTGCAACCTTGATAGATCATATATATATATATATATATATATATATATATATATATATATATATATATATATATATATATAAACGAACACCGCTGTTTTCAGTTGAATAACATTTTTAATGATATTAGTGGCCATAATTAATATTTGACTTAGAACAGATCACCATCCAAACAAACAAGAAACATCTTGTAAACAAAAGAATAGATGTTAAACGTTTAACTGAACACATGTTTAATGTTTCATGGTTCATGTTTGTGGGTTACTGTAGTCACGTCCTAGTTCGTGAACCGTGGGCAACGGCTGAGTGGCCTAGTAAGTGGTCCTGAGAATCGGGATACCAGTTGCTATGGTATGGGAGTGGGCATCTCGGGCATATTCTGAGTCATGGCCCTCCTTGTGCTCAGGCGGCTAGGACTATACAATTCATCAGTGGTCCGTAACCCGTTAGAGGAGAGATCCTCACTTGGACTATGTGCAAGTACGGTAGCATCCTGCTTCATGAATTTACCGAGCTCAGAACATTTTAAGCAAGCCTCGGACCTATGGGAGTAACGGAGTCCCACTCCAATTTGACAGGCGAGGGACTCCTTGAAAACAGCTTGGCGAACGAAATGGAATTCGATGGGGAGCTATCAACAGACGTGCCAAGTCTCCCGATTTGAGTGGGAAACTCCTGATTTTTCATCGTTCCTCCCGATCTCCCGATTTTCAGAGCATTTTTCCTAATTTTCGTATTTTTTTAAACTCCCGCGGATTTCCTCGTTCTGTCGATATATGGCTGAGTATGGCTGGTCGATAGTAGTTCTAATAATGATACCAGATGGCAGTACGGGGCACAGTGGCCAGTCATGTGCTCCTCTTTGGTCTATATTACAGTCATTCTCTTTGCAAACGAGTCAAGCAGTCTCTTTGGAGTAACCTAACCTCAGAAGTAGCACACAATAGTCGTTCTACCCGGGGCAAGACCTGCAGAAGTGCTCGTGTTGTGCCTTAATATTTGTTTTGGCCAAAATGTCAAAAAAGAAATATGATGCAGTGTTTAAAAGTGCTGTTTGAGTGAATCCAGAAAGGGACCAACGTTCACATTCTGTACTATATGTAGGTGTGATTTTTTCAGTTGCACATGGCGGGAAATGCGATATACTCAAGCATATGCAAACGAAAAAACATAAGGAGAGTGTCCAGTGTGTAGAAAGAAACCAGAAAGTGAACTTTTCATGTAAAAACCAAGATGTAAATCCTGTGATGAATGCCGAGGCGTTATTTACATCATTTATAGTAGAACATAATTAAACGTAAGGAACTTCATCTTATTTGTCCGTATTGAACTGAGATCACAATTAATTAAAGTAGAACATAACCTGCCTGTAAATTGTGCCGATCATACGGGCCCTTTGTTTCGTAAAATGTTTCCTGTTTTTATATGTTGTTTTTATCTTGTACATATATATAAGTTAGTTTGGGAAAAGACGTGTTTTATACACTAGTTTTAGGACCTTCAACATTTTAGACATACAGTTGCAATATTGTACAGAATGACATATACGCCAGTTCACGCTAGGACGTGCCCCATTTGTATGTAACTAAATGTACATCATCATCATATGGCATTCCTTCAACACCACAATCTTAATCAAAGCTTCATTATAGAGATATGTATGTATGGTTCAGCTGAAGATGACCTTGAATATGAGGTCGAAACCGGTCCTGTAGTTTAATATATACAATAAATAAGTATTGATTGGTGGAAATCCTCTCCTATTTTTAATTGTGCAATTGTCAATACGGAAATGAAGATTATAGATTACGAAATGTTTCCTGACTCGGAAATCGCTAAACGATATGGGTGTGCTAGAATGAAAAGAGTGGCTATCATTACAGAAATGTGCATGGAAGAAAAGGCGAAAATTGTATCACATTTGCAGGTGAATGCATTTTCTGTTGCTACTGATGGTAGCAATAAAAGCGACTTGAAAATATGTCCCATTGTTGTAACATTTTTTAGGCCTGAACTCAATGAAATTCAGAGTTGTCTACTCTCTGTGCCTAATTTAGAAGGGGATGCTACTGGAGCTAACATTGCCAATCTTTTGCTCTCAACTTTTCAGGAATTCTGCATTCCAATAAAAAATTGCCTACCTCTTGGTGCTGATAATGCTCCAGTAACGGTAGGATTAAAGAATGGTGTGGCAGGATGTTTAAAGCGGGAAAATAGTAACATGATTACCTAATTAATCTTGCTGCCGAGAAGGGTGCGGCGTGCCCGTAAATGTAGATGAAAGTATAATTTATATATTTTATTATCTGAAAAGGAGCACAAAGAGGAAAGAAAAGTTCAGAGAATTTCAGACTTTACACAGCACAGAGATCAGAAAAATTCTGAAGCATGTGTCTACTTGATGGTTATCACTAAGAAGGTGTTTAGATAGGATTTTGCTTCAGTGGGACCCTTTGGTTACATTATTCAGGAGCAAACTTGTGAGTAAGGGTTCTCAGATGGGAAATTTGAAGACTTACAAAATTCCTAAGCACAGTTTAAGTGCAGATGTGTCTTGTTTGTCTGAAAAGGTTAAGGATTGTCATAACATTTCACCTCACTCCTCAGTTAAAAGGAAAAACCAGTCATCAGTTTCACTAACAAAAAATGAAACTACTGATGACATTAAGAGCCATGCATTGTCACGTGAAGAACGACTTTTCATGTTCCTTTCATCAAATTTACAAAAATCTCTTTGCCTTTTTCTCTCAAATTTTATGGATATCTTTGAGAATCCAAACATAGCTCTTCAGTCAAGTATGTCGCACATCCACTTATTGAGGTCAGTTTTGGAGGAACTATTGAACACCTTGAAGTCTGAGGAAAAGTACATGTTCTTTAAGTCTGTTAGAAAGTGATTCTCTTCATCGTGTGACTACATGGTACACAAATTTCCATTCAAAGATGAAGTTTTAATTAATGCAGAAGTTGCAAATATTTCTCCTATAAGTAAGGCATAATTTTCTAGCCTTACATTTTTCATTAATAAGTGTCCGAACATTTTGACTAGTGAAACGGAACATTTAGATAAAGAAACTCATATTCTGCACTCCCAGTTCTGTAACTTTCAGCTCGAAGAAACAGACCTGGCAAAAGGGAGAATTGATGTTCAATGGGCATTCGTAGGTCAAATGAAATCAGTTGATCGTGTACTTAAATATGACAGACTCTCTAAGGTGATGCTTGCTATTTTACCAATTCCACATAGCAATGCAGAATGTGAAAGGATTTTTAGCAGAGTCCCAAAGACAAAAGCACAGTTCAGATCCTTGCTGTCTGAACAAACTTTGGAGAAACTTTTAACCTTGAAATCAGTTCAGCAAGGCAAGTGCTTTGAGCAAAATTTTAGTTTCGAGTTTCTGAAGAGGGCTAAGTCAGTTACTGGTGTGTTGAACAACAATTAGTCGTAATGTGATTACCATGTTGAAGGATGAGAAGTCACATGTTCCTACAGTTCAGGTATGTCCAGTATTTAGTATTCACATGTAAATGATGAAAATATATATAGGTAGGCCAAATAGAATTGTTAATGTATTGAATTATAATGAATTTGTACATGTTCTGCAATCAGTGATGTGTCGTAATACGTTGCGATTCACTGCGAAATTTCTCCTGATTTTTCACTTTTGAAAGTTGGCATGTCTGAAATAGCATTGCGGTTCGCATAATCGCGCAGGCGCTTGATGCATTTGATGCTATTTTTGGAAGGCTTATCAGAGACCGATCATCTCACTCACATACTTCTTGTGAGGCAATAGAGTTGTGTAATTTTTAGCCTTGAAGCCTCGTATAGCAACAGTCGGGCTTTGAGACAATAAGTGTTATAAATATATTGTAGTATTGTATTGTGCAAGACATGTAGAATAAGCAGTTTTGACCAATTGTATCTCCTGATCTCTCCTGATTTTCATATCAAAATCTCCTGATTTTTGTTTTTGTAATGTTGGCAGGTATGTATCAATATTAATGGGGCTTATGGAAGAAAGAAAGTAGAACTGGCTGAGTCAGCAAAGAGGATGCATTTGGATGTGTTAGGAGTAAGTGATATACGGATAAGGGGAGATAATGAGGAAGAGATAGGAGATTATAAAGTGTACTTGACGGGTGTTAGAAAGGGAAGGGCAGCCTCTGGGGTAGGGCTCTATATCGGGAATACCATTGCACGCAACATAGTTTCTGTTAGGCACCTAAATGAGCGAATGATGTGGGTAGATTTGTCAGTTGGAGGAATTAGGACTAGAATTGTGTCCATGTATTCACCATGTGAGGGTGCTGATGAGGATGAAGTTGACAAGTTTTATGAAGCATTGAGTGACATCGTGGTCAGGGTCAACAGCAAGGATAGAATAGTGCTAAAGGGCGATTTCAATGCGAGAGTTGGGAATAGAACTGAAGGATACGAAAGGGTGATTGGTAAATGTGGGGAAGATATGGAAGCTAATGGGAATGGGAGGCGTTTGCTGGACTTCTGTGCTAGTATGGGCTTAGCTGTACGAATACATTCTTCAAGCATAAGGCTATTCACCGCTACACATGAGAGGCTAGGGGTACCAGATCCATAATAGAATATATCTTAACAAACTTCGAATTCAGGAAATCTGTTACGAATGTACGAGTTTTCTGCGGATTTTTCGATGATACAGACCACTATCTAATCTGTAGTGAACTAAGTATCTCTTGGCCTAGGGTAGAGAAAGTGAAATCTGTCTGCAAACGAATAAGGGTAGAAAACCTCCAGGACGAGGAAATTAGACAGAAGTACATGGATATGATTAATGAGAAGTTTCAAACAGTAGACAGTAAGCAGGTTCAGGATATAGAAAGTGAATGGGTGGCATACAGGGATGCTGTAGTAGAAACAGCAACGGAATGCCTAGGAACAACTGTGTGTAAAGATGGGAAAAGGCAAACATCTTGGTGGAATGATGAAGTGAGAACTGCTTGTAAACGTAAAAAGAAGGCTTATCAGAAATGGCTCCAAACAAGGGCCGACGCAGACAGGGATTTGTACGTAGATGAAAGAAACAGAGCGAAACAAATAGTTGTTGAATCCAAAAAGAAGTCGTGGGAAGATTTTGGTAACAACTTAGAAAGGCTAGGTCAAGCAGCAGGGAAACCTTTCTGGAAAGTAATAAAGAATCTTAGGAAGGGAGGGAAAAAGGAAATGAACGGTGTTTTGAGTAATTCAGGTGAACTCGTAATAGATCCCAGGGAATCACTGGAGAGGTGGAGGGAATATTTTGAACATCTTCTCAATGTAAAAGGAAATCATCCTCGTGGTGTTAAGAACAACCAAGCTCATGGGGAGGAGGAAAATGATGTTGGTGAAATTATGCTTGAGGAAGTGGAAAGGATAGTAAATAAACTCAATTGTCATAAGGCAGCAGGAATAGATGAAATTAGACCTGAAATGGTGAAGTATAGTGGGAAGGCAGGGATGAAATGGCTTCATAGAGTAGTAAAATTAGCTTGGAGTATTGGTAAGGTACCTTCAGATTGGACAAAAGCAGTAATTGCACCTATCTATAAGCAAGGGAACAGGAAGGATTGCAACAACTATCGAGGTATCTCATTGATTAGGATACCAGGCAAAGTATTCACTGGCATCTTGGAAGGGAGGGTGCGGTCAGTCGTTGAGAGGAAGATGGATGAAACCCAGTGTGGTTTCAGACCACAGAGAGGTTGTCAGGATCAGATTTTCAGTATGCGCCAGGTAATTGCAAAATGCTATGGCAGGAATAGGCAGTTGTGTTTATGTTTCGTAGATCTAGAGAAAGCACATGACAGGGTACCGAGGGAAAAGATGTTCACTATACTGGGGGACTATGGAATTAAAGGTAGATTATTAAAATCAATCAAAGGCATTTATGTTGACAATTGGGCTTCAGTGAGAACTGATGGTAGAATGAGTTCTTGGTTCAGGGTACTTACAGGGGTTAGACAGGGCTGTAATCTTTCACCTTTGCTGTTCGTAGTTTACATGGATCATCTGCTGAAAGGTATAAAATGGCCGGGAGTAATTCAGTTAGGTGGAAATGTAGTAAGCAGTCTGGCCTATGCTGACGACTTGGTCTTAATGGCAGACTGTGCCGAAAGCCTGCAGTCTAATATCTTGGAACTTGAAAATAGGTGCAATGAGTATGGTGTGAAAATTAGCCTCTCGAAGACTAAATTGATGTCAGTAGGTAAGAAATTCAACAGAATTGAATGTCAGATTGGTGATACAAAGCTAGAACAGGTCGATAATTTCAAGTATTTAGGTTGTGTGTTCTCCCAGGATGGTAATATAGTAAATGAGATTGAATTAAGGTGTCGTAAAGCTAATGCAGTGAGCTCGCAGTTGCAATCAACAGTATTCTGTAGAAGGAAGTCAGCTCCCAGACGAAACTATCTTTACATCGGTCTTTTTTCAGACCAACTTTGCTTTACGGGAGCGAAAGCTGGGTGGACTGAGGATATCTTATTCATAAGTTAGAAGTAACAGACATGAAAGTAGCAAGAATGATTGCTGGTACAAACAGGTGGGAACAATGGCATGATGGTACTCGGAATGAGGAGATAAAGGCTAATTTAGGAATGAACTCGATGGATGAAGCTGTATGCATAAACCGGCTTCGGTGGTGGGGTCATGTGAGGCGAATGGAGGAGGATAGGTTACCTAGGAGAATAATGGACTCTGCTATGGAGGGTAAGAGAAGTAGAGGTAGACCAAGACGATGATCGTTAGACTCGGTTTCTAACGATTTAAAGATAACAGGTATAGAACTAAATGAGGCCACAACACTAGTTGCAAATCGAGGATTGTGGCGACGTTTAGTAAATTCACAGAGGCTTGTAGACTGAACGCTGAAAGGCATAACAGTCTGTAATGATAATGTATGTATGTATGTATGTATGTATGTATGTATGTATGTATGTATGTATGTATGTATGTATGTATGTAAAAACGGTAAATAAAAATGTAAATAGACTCTGGGATGGGTTTAAAGCAATTGTTGAGGAATGTGAAAATAGGTTTGTACCTTTAAAGGTGGTAAGGAATGGTAAAGATCCACTATATTATAACAGGGAAGTAAAGAGACTAAGAAGGAGGTGCAGGTTGGAAAGAAATAGTGTTAGAAATGGCCGTGGAAGTAAGGAGAAATTGAAGGAACTTAGTAGGAAATTGAATCTAGCAAAGAAGTCAGCTAAGGATAACATGTGGGCAAGCATAATTGGTGGCCACACTAATTTTAGTGAAAAATGGAAGGGTATGTATGGGTACTTTAAGGCAGAAAGAGGTTCCAAGAAGGACATTCCAGGAATAATTAATGAACAAAGGGGGTGTGTATGCGAGGATCTTCAAAAGGCAGACGTATTCAGTCAGCAGTATGTAAAGATTGTTGGTTTCAAGGATAATGTCGAGATAGAGGAGGTGACTAATACTAAAGAAGTATTAAAATTTACCTATGACAGCAATGACATTTGTAGTAAGATACAAAAGTTGAAAACTAGAAAAGCAGCTGGAATTGATAAGGTTTCGGGTGATATACTAAAGACAATGGGTTGGGATATAGTACCATATCTGAAGTACTTGTTTGATTTTTGTTTGCATGAAGGAACTTTACCAAATGAATGGAGAGTTGCTATAGTAAGCCCTGTGTATAAAGGAAAGGGTGATAGACGTAAAGATGAAAGTTACAAGCCAGTAAGTTTGACATGCGTTTCATGTAAGCTTTAGCAAGGCATTCTTTCTGATTATATTAGACATGTTTGTGAAATTAATTACTTGTTCGATAGAAGGCAGTTCAGTTTTAGGAAAGATTATTCCACTGAAGCCCAACTTGTAGGATTCCAGCAAGATATAGCAGATATCCTGGATTCAGGAGGTCAATTGGACTGTATCGCGATTGATTTATCTAAGGCATTTGATAGGGTAGATCATGGGAAACTACTGGCAAAAATGAGTGCAATTGGACTTGACAAAAGAGTGACTGAATGGGTGGCTCTCTTTCTAGAAAATAGAACAGAGAGAATTAGAGTAGGTGAAGCTTTATCTGTCTCTGTAAAAATTAAGAGGGGAATTCCTCAAGGCAGTATTATTGGACCTTTATGTTTTCTTATATATATCAATGATATGTGTAAAGAAGTGGAATCAGAGATAAGGCTTTTCGCAGATGATGTTATTCTGTACAGAATAATAAATAAGTTACAAGATTGTGAGCAACTGCAAAATGACCTCGATAATGTTGTGAGATGGACAGTAGGCAATGATATGATGATAAATGGGGATAAAAGTCAGGTTGTGAGTTTCACAAATAGGAAAAGTCCTATCAGTTTTAATTACTGCGTTGATAGGGTGAAAGTTCCCTTTGGGGATCATTGTATATACCTAGGTATAAATATAAGGAAAGATCTTCATTGGGGTAATCACATAAATATGATTGTAAATAAAGGGTACAGATCTCTGCACATGGTTATGAGAGTATTTAGGGGTTGTAGTAAGGATGTAAAGGAGAGAGCATATTTGTCTCTGGTGAGACCTCAACTTGAGTATGGTTCCAGTGTATGGGACCCTTACCAGGATTACTTGATTCTGGAACTAGAAAAAATCCAAAGAAAAGCAGCTCGATTTGTTCTGGGCGATTTCCGACAAAAGAGTAGCGTTACAAAAATGTTGTAAAGTTTGGGCTGGGAAGACTTGGTAGAAAGGAGACGAGCTGCTCGACTAAGTGGTATGTTACAAGTAACTATTCTCATTTTGGTTCCGTATTGAAGTTGACGTATGTCTCAAATATTATTACAATATTTTAAGTCCACTTGTTCAATACAATACAAAACCTAGCTGCTAATTTATTGTATTGAACAGGTGGACTTAAAATATTGTAATAATATTTGAGACATAAGTGGTATGTTCCGAGCTGTCAGTGGAGAGATGGCGAGGGAGGACATCAGTAGACGAATAAATTTGGATGGTGTCTTTAAAAGTAGGAAAGATCACAATATGAAGATAAAGTTGGAATTGAAGAGGACAAATTGGGGCAAATATTCATTTATAGGAAGGGGAGTTAGGGATTGGAATAACTTACCAGGGGAGATGTTCAATAAATTTCCTATTTCTTTGCAATCATTTAAGAAAAGGCTAGGAAAACAACAGATAGGGAATCTAGTTTTTTTTTTTTTTTTTTTTTAGTATTAAAAACTTCATTCTTTGTCCGTATTGACTCAAGATTTTAAAATGCTTAGTAAAGCTAAAGGTGGAACCTTTAGCTTTACTAAGCATTGTAAAAAGATAGGGAATCTGCCACCTTGGCGACTGCCCTAAATGCAGATCAGTAGTGATTGATTTGATGTATGTATGTTTAATAATCCCTTAATAATTGACAGGAATGACAAGTATAACACAGTAGTAAATAAACTAATTAGCTATATAGACGAAAAGTGTATGCTGTTCGTCAATAACAGAGGTAACTTAAACAGTAAGAGACCAACGTGCCCATGGATGACACCTGACCCCTTGAAACTTGTTGAACAAAAGAACTAGCTATATGCCAAAATTAAAAGGCAACTACCTAGAAACAGAATGGGGTGTGAATATTATTCAGAAGAACTGGTAGGGGACTACAAATCACTATGTAGAAAAGTAACTAAAATGAAAAGGGAATTAGAGAATTCATATTTTATTGACAGTTTAAATACTACAAAAAAAACTATTCAAAAGTGGTAAATGAAATCCTAACCACCGACAGCGATAGTGATAGTAAAGAAATACACTTGAGAGTATAGGATACGGTTATCACAAATCCACTAGAGATATCAACAACATTTAATGAATATTTTGCTAATATTGGTCAAAACCTAGCTGCTAATATTCCAAGTAAAACTACTCCCAATTTAGGTACAGGTCCATGTAGTTCTCTATATTTACACCCTACCAACAAGTATTAAATACAATCAGAAAACTGAAAAATACCAGTAGTTGTGACTGTTATGGTGTAAGTAACAACCTTATAAAGAAATTCGCTCTGTACCTTGCCCCCTTTATCACACAACTTATAAATACATCGTGATGAGGCTACTGTCCCCAAAATGTTGAAGGTCACAAAAATTGTACCAATGTGCAAAGGCTTAGACAAATTTGACGTAAATAACTATCGTCCAATTTCTATACTATCTATCTATAGTTAAAGAGAGATTGCTGAGCTTTGTACTTAAAAATAATTATTTTTACAAACATCAGTATGGATTTTTACCAAATTCTAGTACTTACAATGCAATAGAAGACATAATAATTAAACTTCAGGAAAATTTAGACTCAGGAAATATATCTGCGGGATTATTCATTGACTTGAAGAAAGCTTTCGACACAGTGGATCATGATATTTTAATCAGGAAGTTGGAAGCTGCTGGAGTTAGGGGAACAGTATTAAACTGGTTTATCAGTTACCTTACAGACAGAGAACAATTTGTGTCCTATGTGAACAGTATCCCATTGCCTATAAATATCAGTGTAACTCAAGGTTCAGTACTAGGTCCCATTCTTTTCCTCAAATTTTTTAATGATAGAGGATCACTAAAATTGTACGGACAATTGTCTCTATTTTCTGACGACACTAATGTGTTTTACATGGCCACTTCTCCAGATAACCTCGAAATCATGATGCAGTCCGATATTACTTTACTTCAGAATTGGCTTCTTGTAAATCGTCTAACTATTAATCTGACTAAAAAAAATTGTATCATCTTTCATAAACCAGCGTGCAGGCTTTCTCTGGATATTACACTCAAAATTTATAACTTATAATTTATAACTGCAAAATACCTAGAGCTAGGGCGACAAAGTTCCTAGGATTAATTCTTGATGAATTCCTCTCTTGGAGTGATCAGGTTCAGGCAATTTGTAATAAAATTACACCAGCAATTGGCTTTCTTAATAGAGTTAAATACAAACTTACTAACACTCTACTAAAACATATTTATCACACTCTTATTCAAAGTCATATACTTTATATGGTGCATATTTGGGCATGTTGCAGTAAAGAGCTCTTTCAGACTGTCGAAATCCTACACAAGAGAGTATTAAAAATACTGTTTAAGCTACTTACATTGACACCAACAGCTTATGTATACAAACATTGTAATGTTCTTCCACTTGAGGCTTTATGTCAGAAAGCTTCAGCTGTGATGGTCTATAAATTGGTAAATAATCTGGCTCACTCCAATACTTTATATGTGACAAATTCTGACATACATTCATACGATATAAGAGGTATCAATAAAATTTACATTGAATTAATTAACTCAACTAAATATGGCAACAAATCTGTATGGTACTACTCAGCACACAGGCTGCTTCATTTACTGTATTTAAGCAGAAACTTGTAAAATATTTACATAACATGCTATGAACATCTGAGATATCTTGACTATGTAATATAGTAAGCCTATCGTACCTCTATAATGAGTTTAATTCACTTTACATTTATTCTCATGTAAAACATTTAAGATTCTGTGTTATCTCCTAATTCTGCTACATGTATATCAGATATGTATTGCACATACATGAGCCATGGCTCAGGTGCCCTTTACAAAATAAATAAATAAATAAATAAATAAATAAATAAATAAATAAATAAATAAATAAATAAAAAATATAAACCTGTCAGGCTCAACAACACAAAGTGGAAACTTGTAGGAAACCTCAGTACACTTCGCCTCGTCTAATAGAATAAAATGAACTGAAACATTTCTTCTGTGATCTAAAACTTTCTAAACAGTAATCTGAACTCTTGATCGAGATTGCAACAATGGAACCTTCTAGCTCCAGGGACCAAAATTTTTCGTTTTAGGTAAAGAAGTAGCCTTTCGCTGTGTATTTTGACATGCAGAATTCAGTGTGTGTTTGTACGTAGGTGGTTTGAAAAGTTCTCGGAACGTACTAGAATTAAGTATCTTACCTCGGTGGAACTGCTTTTATTTTTCAACATAGTCTCCCTGTAGACTAATGCATTTGGTCCAGCGATGTTCCAGTGCCTTGATCCCATCTCGAAAATGAGATTTCTCCAGACCTGCAAAATACCTCTCCAATTCGGCTGTCAGTTCTTCCCTTGTAGAAAATCTCCGTCCACCGAGGAGAATTTTCAGCTTGGGGAATAGATGAAAGTCTGATGGTGCCAATCAGGTGAATAAGGTCGATGTGGCAACAATTCGTACCCCAGTTCATGAAGTTTTGCCACGGCAATAACACTTGTGTGCGGCGGAGCGTTGTCCTGATGAAAGATGACCTTTTTCCCTGCCAAACCAGGCCTTGTTTCGTGTATCTTTTCCTGTAGTTGGTCTAGGTGGTTTGCATAGTATTGCCCTGTAATTGTTTGGCCAGTAGAAAGATAATCTATCAATCAATCAATCAATCAATCAATCAATCAATCAATCAATCAATACTAATCTGCATTTAGGGCAGTCGCCCAGGTGGCAGATTCCCTATCTGTTGCTTTCCTAGCCTTTTCCTAAATGATTTCAAAGAAATTGGAAATTTATTGAATGTCTCCCTTGGTAAGTTATTCCAATCCCTAACTCCCCTTCCTATAAATGAATATTTGCCCCAGTTTGTCCTCTTGAATTCCAACTTTATCTTCATATTGTGATCTTTCCTACTTTTATAAACGCCACTCAAACTTATCCGTCTACTAATGTCATTCCACGCCATCTCTCCGCTGACAGCTCGGAACATACCACTTAGTCGAGCAGCTCTTCTTTCTCTCAATTCTTCCCAACCCAAGCTTTGCAACATTTTTGTAACGCTACTCTTTTGTCGGAAATCACCCAGAACAAATCAAGCTGCTTTTCTTTGGATTTTTTCCAGTTCTTGAATCGGGTAATCCTGGTGAGGGTCCCAAACACTGGAACCATACTCTAGTTGGGGTCTTACCAGAGACTAATATGCCCTCTCCTTTACATCCTTACTACAACCCCTAAACACCCTCATAACCATGTGCAGAGATCTGTACCCTTTATTTACAACCCCATTTATGTGATTACCCCAATGAAGATCTTTCCTTATATTAACACCTAGATACTTACAATGATCCCCAAAAGGAACTTTCACCCCATCAAGGCAGTAATTAAAACTGAGAGGACTTTTCCTATTTGTGAAACTCACAACCTGACTTTTAACCCCGTTTATCAACATACCATTGCCTGCTGTCCATCTCACAACATTTTCGAGGTCACGTTGCAGTTGCTCACAATCTTGTAACTTATTTACCACTCTATATAGAATAACATCATCCGCAAAAAGCCTTACCTCCGATTTAACTCCTTTACTCATATCATTTATATATATAAGAAAATATAAAGGTCCGATAATACTGCCTTGAGGAATTCCCCTCTTAATTATTACAGGGTCAGATAAAGCTTCACCTACTCTAATTCTCTGAGATCTATTTTCTAGAAATATAGCAACCCATTCAGTCACTCTTTTGTCCAGTCCAATTGCACTCATTTTTGCCAGTAGTCTCCCATGATCCACCCTATCAAATGCTTTAGACAGGTCAATCGCGATACAGTCCATTTGACCTCCAGAATCCAAGATATCTGCTATATCTTGCTGGAATCCTACAAGTTGAGCTTCAGTGGAATAACCTTTCCTAAAACCGAATTGCCTTCTATCAAACCAGTTATTAATTTGATATAGATGTTGATTCCCATAGGGAACATGAAATATTTGTCCTGAACGAGTAAATTTATAATACCAATATAATGGTCCGTTATTGGACGTTATAAATTTTCCAGCCGAGGGCGAAATGCAGGCAACCAAGAATGAGTTAGCTGGAAAATGTATAATGTCCAATAACGGACCGTTATATTGGTATTATAAATTTACTCATTCAGGACAAATATTTCATGTTCCCTATGGGAATCAACATCTATATCATCTGATGGCCAGGCAGGCATCAATTTTTTGGAAGTGAGACATAGTCTCTCATAGTGCATTGGCACAGCTGGTGGCTTCAAGTAGCCTATGCAGTGGCCTCCACGGTATGCACTAGCCTTGCGTCTTGGTAGGTGTGCTAAGTACCAACTGATGAGCCCAACTTAGCACACGAGGGCGAAACGCAGGCAACCAAGAATGAGTTAGATGGAAAATTTATATTGTCCAATAACGGACCATTATATTGGTATCAGTTATTAATTTCACAAACATGTCTAATATAATCAGAAAGAATGCCTTCCCAAAGCTTACATACAATGCATGTCAAACTTACTGGCCTGTAATTTTCAGCTTTATGTCTATCACCCTTTCCTTTATACACAGGGGCTACTATAGCAACTCTCCATTCATTTGGTATAGCTCCTCCGACCAAACAATAATGAAATAAGTACTTCAGATATGGTACTATATCCCAACCCATTGTCTTTAGTATATCCCCAGAAATCTGATCAATTTCAGCCGCTTTTCTAGTTTTCAACTTTTGTAATTTATTGTAAATGTCATTGTTATCATATGTAAATGTTATTACTTCTTTGTCCTTAGTCTCCTCCTCTATCTCGACAGTCTTAAATGTAACTATTATTTTTAAAGTTGTTCATAGTGCTGATGATGCCCGTTAAGAAGGACGAAACATGTTCACGATTTTTCAATTATTTATGATCATTTAACCACAATAGTGGTAATTGTAAGTATTGACTAGGTTGACATTAAACAAATATTTTTTTAAAAATTATATGTAATTATCCTTGTAACCAACAATCTTTACATACTGCTGACTGAATACTTCTGCCTTTTGAAGATCCTCACATACACACTCCCCTTGTTCATTAATTATTCCTGGAATGTCCTTCTTGGAACCTGTTTCTGCCTTAAAGTACCTATACATACCCTTCCATTTTTCACTAAAATTTGTATGACTGCCAATTATGCTTGCCATCATGTTATCCTTAGCTGCCTTCTTTGCTAGATTCAATTTTCTAGTAAGTTCCTTCAATTTCTCCTTACTTCCACAGCCATTTCTAACTCTCTTTCTTTCCAGTCTGCACCTCCTTCTTAGTCTCTTTATTTCTCTATTATAATAAGGTGGGTCTTTACCATTCCTTACCACCCTTAAAAGTACAAACCTGTTTTCGCATTCATCAACAATTTCTTTAAACCCATCCCAGAGTCTGTTTACATTTTTATTTACCATTTTCCACCGATCATAGTTACTTTTTAGAAACTGCCTCATGCCTGCTTTATCAGCCATATGGTATTGCCTAATAGTCCTACTTTTAAGACCTTCCTTTCTATCACATTTATTTTTAACTACCACAAAATAGCTTCATGATCACTAATACCATCTATTACTTCAGTTTCCCTATAGAGCTCATCTGGTTTTATCAGCATTACATCGAGGATATTTTTCCCTCTGGTTGGTTCCATCAGTTTCTGAATCAGCTGTCCTTCCCATATTAACTTATTTGCCATTTGTTGGTCATGCTTCCTGTCGTTCGCATTTCCTTCCCAATTGACATCTGGCAAGTTCAGATCTCCCGCTACAATCACATTTCTTTCCATGTCGTTTCCCACATAGCCTACTATCCTATCAAATAATTCTGAATCCACGTCAATGCTACCCTTTCCCGATCTGTACATCCAAATATATCAAGTTGCCTATTATCTTTAGAAATGAGGCTTACACCTAGAATTTCATGTGTCTCATCTTTAACTTTTTTGTAGCTTACAAATTCTTCTTTCACCAGAATGAATACTCCCCCTCCCACCATTCCTATCCTATCTCTACGATACACACTCCAGTGCCGTGAGAATATTTCTGCATCCATTATATCATGTCTCAGCCATGATTCAACTCCTATTACAACATCTGGTGAATATATATCTATGAAATTACTTAATTCTATTCCTTTCTTTACAATACTTCTACAGTTCAACACTAACAATTTTATGTCATCCCTACTTGATTTCCAGTTCCCTGTTCCCTTATCACCGCTCCCTAGGCCATCCCGTTTCCCTGAATGTACCTCCCTATTACCCTTCCAAACAAATTCCCTAACTTATACGTACTACTGCGGTTTAAATGAAGGCCATCCGAGCGCAGATCCCTATCTCCTACCCACCCATTAGGATCTAGAAATTTCACTCCCAGTTTCCCACATACCCACTCCATAGTCTCATTTAAATCCCCAATCACCCTCCAGTCAGTATCCCTCCTACACATTATTCCACTAATAACAATCTCCGCTTTCTTAAACTTCACCCGTGCTGCATTTACCAGATCCCACACATCTCCAACTATGTTGGTACTTATATCAGCTTGCCCTACGTTGTTGGTACCAACGTGAAACACTATCACCTTCTCCTTCCCCTCCTCCCTCTCTTGCACCTTCCTCAACATCTGCCTCAGCCTAATTCCTGGATAACATTCTACCCTGGTTCCCTTTCCTCGACACACTTTCCCCACGTGTCTAACGATGGAATCCCTGGAATCCCCCATGACCAGAGCCTCAAGCCTACCCACCTCATTTGATCCCCTCCTATCTTTCCTGATAGCTGCAGAAGCTACTTCCTCCTCTCTTTTCTCCTTCCCATGACCCTGTTCCACCTGTCTTTTCCTATCCTCTACTCTACCTTTTGCTTTCCTACCTTTTCCCTTCCTCCTACTTCCACACATCTCGCCAACAGTTCCCTGTCCCTCATCTTCCCTCTGTTGTTCTAGCTGGAGTGACTCGTACCGATTTCGCACAGACACCTGTCCTGAGTTCTGATCCTGAATAGAGCCCTTAGCCTGCAATCTTCTTCCCCCCCCCTTAGTCCGGCTCCATAGCTAAATGGTTAGCGTGCTGGCCTTTGGTCACAGGGGTCTCAGGTTCGATTCCCGGCAGGGTCGGGAATTTTAACCATCATTGGTTAATTTCACTGGCACTGGGGCTGGGTGTATGTGTCGTCTTCATCATCATTTCATCCTCATCACGACGCACAGGTCACCTACGGGTGTCAAATCAAAAGACCTGCACCTGGCGAGCCGAACATGTCCTTGGACACTCCCGGCACTAAAAGCCATACGCCATTTCATTTCATTTTTCTTCCCCTTAGAACATTAGACCACCTGTCTTCTACAACTCCCCCCTTTCCTTCCCCTCCCTCTTGTACACCTACTGTAACCTGTACATTGTTTGAGGGAGTCCTATCTTCCTTCCTGTCTTCTGTGGGAATCCTAATTATCTTCCTCAAACTTTCCAACTCCTCCCTCATACCCCTCAATGCCTCGCCACACCCACAGTTCGTACACTCGCGCTCCTTAGCCATTCTTTACGGGAAAAAAATGAAATTAAAAATAAAATAACTTATTTGCAAAAAATAAACAGAGGTATATATTGTCTGGGATAGTACCTACTCAAAGATCACACAACAATAAGGTAATTAATATACGACTACAATACAACTTAGTCATGCTCAATTTTTTATCCTACAACCCCTAACAGGATAAAAACTGCTGTTAATTACTGAATCCAAAATTAATACACTAGAACTACACAATTCCAAACTGCAATTAAGCCTATCCTAATTACAACAACAGTATTTAGTAAGAGTTTCTACGGATACCTCTACTACACCAGTACTACACAAATATTTTACAATAATAAAATAAGCACACTAAATTCTAATAGGATATTACTCGTATACTACTGTACAGTACACTACAGTAATTTTTAAACTACTTTCAGACGTATCCTAATTACGATATCGGTACCGTATGTCACTACTAAGCACCACAGAAATGAAATTTGCAAGAACTACTGTACTCAAAGATTACCAGCGAAACTAAATGCTTAGACAAATTATTATTAGTATTACGGTCTAATAGATACACGCGAAAGATAACACACGAATATAGCAGGCAAGATACGGCACTATCTAAATGTACTGTATCTGTACTACAATGTATCTACACTACACTACACTACACTACACTGCGTTTGGTTAAATGCTTAAGTATCGAAAGGATTGCCGTACACGAAGAAAAACATGAATATAACTGGCAAGATACTATCTAATATATTATACCTTATCTTCACTACAATTCTACTGAAATGTGCAGAAATCAGCAGAATGCCTTTTGCATCCCAGAAAACTGAGGCCATGACCTTTCTGGCCGATCGCTCTGCCTTCGTTTCTTTGGTGGTGGTGAATCAGCATGTTTCCACTGCTTTGACTGCTGTTTTGTCTCTGGGGTATAGTAGTGGACCCAAGTTTCATCTGTAGTCACAAACCGACGCAAAAAATCTTGTTGGTTGCACTGAAAATGGGCCAGACTTTGTTTGGACATTTCCAGTCTGGTGCGTTTATTGTCCAATGTCAAGAGCCCATCTTGCGGATAATTTTTTCATACCCATTTCTTTTGTTTGGTTAAAATATAATATACCCGTTCAGAAGACATCCCTACAGCTTCAGCAATCTCCCGCATTTTCAGTCGACGATCTTCCATGACCATTTTATGCACTTTTGCGATAAATTCTGGGGTCATAACACTTTTTGGCCGTCCACTACGCGGATCATCATCCAAACTCTCCCGACCAAATTTAAACTTGCTGGTCCACTTGGCAACAGTTGAAAATGAAGGAGCAGAGTCCCCCAGTGTGTTCTGAAAGTCGGCATGAATTTCCTTTGCTTTCATACCTTTCTTTACAAAGTATTTAATCACTGCTCGAATCTCAATTTTTTCCATTGTCACAAATCACTACGCAGGAACAACAACAAAGAATGCCGGACTAGAAAATACAATGGCAGTGCTAGTGACTTTGCTTTTGCGACTCCAGAGGCTATAGACTATATAAACAATTTGGACATACGTATATAGTGTAGATCTTAAAACAATAAACGCTGTATCTCTCTAGCCATACACTAAATAAATAAATAAATAAATAAGTAAATTCACTGGAACCCTCCAACTACTGTTAGTGTCTTCTTGGGGACAGTTCTGAAAAAACATACAAAATAATAGCATCATTGGCACACTTTTCAAAACAAAATAAATTAAAACTATATTCACCAGTCTGTCGCGCAGGTAGCAGATACCGTATCAATTGTTTACCTAGCTTTTTATGCTGTGTATCAAGTACTGTGACCTTATAGGAAAACATTGAATTAAACAACTCATATTTATTAGTTCTAAGTGTAATTGTTTTGATGCATTCAAATTCGTTAACATCCACCCACATTGTATATCTGCATGGTGTGTTAGTCTTTTCCACTGATTTCAGTTCCCCAAATTTTAGTAGGATCACTATATTTCAAACTAGATACCAAAGGTCAAATTTGTGTAATTGGCACTCATTTTAGTGAAAAGGGGGATGTATAGGTACTTTGAGAGGGAAATGGGTTCGAGGAAGGACGTTCCAGGAATTATAAATGACCCAGAGGCTTGTATATGTGAGGATTTATAGAAGGCAGTTAAGTGTGTAGCCAGTTGTAAGTCAACGCAGTTGAATATAAGGATAATGTTTGGGTAGAGGAGTTGACTAATACTGGCGAAGTATGAAAATGTACTCATATAATAAAGGAGAGGGGGGGGGGGGGGGGTAAGCAGCCTTTCGGAAGTTGCAAGGGCGGCAGTCTAGATGATTGACCGATATGGCCTTGTAATAATACTCAACGAGGTGTGTTGATACTGCTACACAGCTGAAAGCAACGGGAAACTACAGCCGTAACTACCTCCCGAGGACTTGCAGCTCCCTCTGTATGAATGGTGTACTGATGATGGCTTCCTCCCGGGTAAAATATTCCGGAGGTAAACTAGTCCCCCATTCGGATCTCCAGGTGGGGACTACATGAGAGGGGGCGATCATCAGGAAGATGGATACTGACATTCTGCGAGTCGGAGCGTGGAATGTTAGAAGTTTGAATTGTTGTGGTAGGTTAGAGAATCTGAAAAGAGAGATGGATAGGCTAAAGTTAGATGTATTTCGTATAAGTGAAGTACTTTGGCAGAAAGAAAAGGATTTTTGGTCAGGCAACTACCAAATTATCAACACAAAATCAAACAGGGGTAATGTAGGAGTTAGTTTAATAATGAGCAAGAAAATAGGGCAGCGGGTAAGCTACTACGACGAGCATAGTGAAAGAATGATTGTCGTCAAGATAGACACCAAACCAATGCCCACCACAATAGTGCAGGTCTATATGCGTACTAGTTCAGCGGATGATGAGGAAATTTAAAGTAATTAACTTCATGGTTGGGTTCCGTATTGAGTTAAGACTTAACTTAAAATGAATACAAGATTTATTGCTCCACCTTCTCAATACTTAAAATCATTTAACGTTTAACAAAACATCATATTATGAAGAGATAGAAGATTTAATACAATATGTAAAAGGTGACTAGAATCTAATTGTGATGGGAGACTGGAATGCAGTGGAAGGCCAAGGAAGAGAAAGTAATACAGTAGGAGAATTCGGATTGGGACAAATTAACGAAAGAGGAAGTTGGTTGGTTGAATTCTGCACCGATCATAATTTAATCCTTGCCAATACTTGATTCAAACACCACAAACGACGGCTGTATATGTGGACGAGACCTGGAGACACGGGAAGGTATCAAATAGACTTCATTATGATTCGGCAGAGATTCAGAAACCAGGTGTTGGATTGCAAAACTTTCCCAGGAGCAGACGTGGACTCTGACCACAACTTGTTGGTCATGAAATGAAGTTGAAGAAAGGAAAGAATGCAAAAAGATGGAATCTAGACAAGTTGAAAGAAAAGAGTGTGAGGGATTGTTTCAAGGTACATGTTGCACAAGGGCTAAATGAAAATGCTGAAGGAAACACAATAGAGGAAGAGTGGATAGTCATGAAAAAAATAAGTCAGTAGGGCTGCTGAAGAAATGTTAGGAAGGAAGAAAAGATCAACTAAGAATCAGTGGATAACTCAGGAGATACTAGACCTGATTGATGAACAACGAAAATACAAGAATGTTAGAAATGAAGAGGGCAGAAAAGAATACAGGCGATTAAAGAATCAAGTGGATAGATAGTGCAAGGTAGCTAAGGAAGAATGGCTGAAGGAGAAGTGCAAGGATGTCGAAGGTTGTGTGGTCCTGGGAAGGGTAGATGCTGCATACAGGAAAATCAAGGAAACCTTCGGAGAAAGGAAATCTAGGTGTATGAATATTAAGAGCTCAGATGGAAAGCCACTTCTAGGGAAAGAAGACAAAGCAGAAAGATGGCAGGAAGATATCCAACAGTTGTATGAAGGTAAAGATGTAGGTAATTTGGTTCTGGAACATGAAGAGGCTGTTGATGCTGATGAAATGGGAGATCCAATTTTGAGGTCAGAGTTTGACAGAGCTGTGAGTGACCTAAAGAGGAACAAGGCACCTGGAATTGATGACATTCCCTCTGAATTACTGACTGCCTTAGGAGAAACCAGCATGGCAAGGTTATTCCATTTAGTGTGTAAGATGTACGAAACAGGAGAAGTCCCATCCGATTTTCGGCAGAATGTTGTTATACGTATTCCCAAGAAAGCCGGTGCTGACAGGTGTGAAAACTACCGCACCATTAGTTTAGTTTCCCATGCCTGCAAAATTTTAACACGTATTATTTACAGAAGAATGGAAAAACAATTTGAAGCTGAGTTGGGAGAAGATCAATTTGGCTTCAGAAGAAATGTAGGAACACGTGAAGCAATCCTGACTTTACGTCTGATCTTAGAGGATCGAATCAAGAAGGACAAGCCCATGTTCATAGCATTCGTAGATGTAGAAAAGGCATTCGATAATGTTGACTGGACCAGTCTATTTAAGATTCTGAAGGTGATTGGGATCAGATACCGAGAACGAAGAATTATCTACAATCTGTATAGAAATCAGCCTGCAGTGATAAGAATCGAGGGCTTTGAAAAAAAAAATAGCAGCAATCCAGAAAGGAGTGAGGCAAGGCTGCAGTTTGTCCTTCCTCCTTTTCAATGTTTACATAGAACAGGCAGTAAAGGATATCAAAGAGGAATTTGGAAAGGGAATCACAATCCAGGGAGAGGAAATCAAAACATTGAGATTTGCCGATGATATTGTTATTTTATCTGAGTCTGCAGAGGATCTTGAGAAGCTGCTGAATGGTATGGATGAAGTCTTGTGTAAGGAGTACAAGATGAAAATAAATAAGTCCAAAACAAAAGTAATGGAGTGCAGTCGAACGAAGGCAGGTGATGCAGGAAATATTAGATTAGGAAATGAAGTCTTAAAGGAAGTAGATGAATATTGTTACTTGGGTAGTAAAATAACTAACGATGGCAGAAGTAAGGAGGACATAAAGTGCAGACTAGCACAAGGAAGGAAGAGCTTTCTTAAGAAAAGAAATTTGCTCACTTCAAACATTGATATAGGAATTAGAAAGATGTTTTTGAAGACTTTCATGTGGAGCATGGCATTGTATGGTTGTGAAACATGGACGATAACCAGCTCAGAAAGAAAGAGAATAGAAGCTTTTGAAATGTGGTGTTACAGAAGAATGCTGAAGTTGAGATGAATAGATCGAATCACGAATGAAGAGATACTTAATCGAATTGGCGAGAGGAGATCAATTTGGCTAAATTTGAGGAGAAGAAGAGATAGCATGATAGGACACATCTTAAGACACCCAGGACTTGTTCAGTTGGTTTTTGAAGGAAGTGTAGGTGGTAAGAACGGTAGGGGTAGACCAAGGTATGAATATGACAACCAGATTAGAGCAGATGTAGGATGCAATAGTTACGTAGAAATGAAAAGTTAACACAGGACAGGGTGGCATGGAGAGCTGCTTTAAACCAGACTATGGACTGATGACTCAAACAACAACAACAACAACAGCAATAAAGATATGAGAAGGAATGTAGAAGGAGAGTTGCAAGAGGCTTTAGAAGTGGAAGATCTACAGTGGACCCAGACTTCATCATGAGGCAATTAATGGAAAAGAACTGGGAATATGGAAAGGATTTGGTCATGACATTCATAGATGTAACAAAGGCATACTATAGTGTTCCCAGGGAGAAGCAGTGGGAAACCATGGTCAAAAAAGGTCTGGGTACACAAACTGTAGAAATGGTGGAAGCAGTGTAAAACAACTGTGCCAGGAGCGCACAGACTCCGGTTGGAAGAACGGAATGGTTTAGAAATGAAAGTGGACTAAGACTCGCCTCTTGTTTCTAATGGTTGTGGAAGGTATTACTGTTTACAGACAATGTTGTGCCCTAGGGAGCAGTACAAGAACAGCTTGTTGCACTGAATAAGAAAAGTACTGAAAATCAGTGCAAGACCATGGTAATATTAGGAGGAAAAAAGGCAATGTGAAAATTCGTGGTCAAAGTCTTGAAATTGTTGACAGTTAATGCAGAATACGAGGTTGAACATGGAGATAGCAACAGAGTGTCTGGAATAAGGAAGTGTAAAGACATAATGTATTATGCACCCAACAATGCCAAGTAGGGAGCAAAGTGAAATACCGAAGAATTATGATAGTAAAGGTGGATTGAAAAATGAAGATGTGAGAAAGGAAGTTGAAATAGAAAACCTACGGCAAACCTTTTAACCTTATTTTTGTTACCAGGATATTTTAGTAAGAATACTTCATGTACTATATTCTATTTCCATCCGTGAACACCCCCCTCGCCCCCACCTTTCCATGACACATACTTTTAAGTATAATTAAGTTTACATTTCTTAAATGTTTTTAATGTGTATTTTAACACTAAGATAACAGTAATATGTGTAGCTGAAGGTGTCTACAAAGTAGACTAAACATGTCTTAAAGTTTTTAATTTGCCTCAAGCAAATAAACAGTATTGTTTAGGTGGAACCGTTGTGCTTTTTAATTCTTTTAAGAGCATTAGTCATCGTCCAGTGTTGACGTGAGGTAAGTGCGAGTCAAACATGCCTTTGAGGAGATGAAGAAGGCAGTATCAGTAGCTTACTGAGTTTGAACAAGGCTACAAGAAGGTGGATATTGCAGAAAGACCTGACACAGTGCATCAGTGTTGGCAAGAATGCTCTCTCAAGAAGACTGGTGTCCGGCCACACACGATCCACTACAGAGTGGGAAGACCGCCATATTTGCTGCATGGCTGTGGTGGATCATACTGTATCTGCAGCAGCAGTTAGTGTGACGCAGCAAACTGTAGGAAATTGATTACTTGAGGCACAGCTCCGAGCTAGACGTCCAGTACCGTTCGTGCCATCACTGCCATCTGCGACTTCAGTGGTGTCAAGCAAGAGCTCTTTGGACAGCAGAGTGGAGAGCTGTTGTGTTTCTGTCTTGATGCCATTGGTGGCCATGCGTTGATAAGGAGGAGGCCAGGTGAGCTTTTGGAACCAAGTTGTCTGCGGCATTGACATAGTGGTATTACGGTCTGGGGAGCAGTTTTCTTCGACAGCAGGGGCACTCTTGTCGTGATTCCAAGAACCTTGACAGCAGATTTGTACATCTGGCTTGTGATTAAACTGGTTTTGCTGCCATACAGGGGGTCTGCGAGATCACCCATTGAGGACATATGGGATGACCAATCCAATACTAGCATTAACTGTTGCTGATTTGACTGACCAAGTACAACAGGTGACATACGGCACAATGTGTACTAGTATTCAAAATCATGGCAACTACAATGTTTGTTAATGTCTTCGTGTGCAACCTCGAAACTTTAAATATGTTACTCAGACTCTAGCTTAGCCTAAATTGCATTGTTTTTTACCCTTGCAATATGGTACCATATCTGAAGTACTGGTTTGCATGAAGGAGTTATAAATGAATGGGGAGTCGCTATAGTAGCCCTGGTGTACAAATGAAAGGGTGATAAACATAAAGCAGGCCAGTCAGCTGGACATGTGTTGTGCTCTTTCTGTTCATATTAGACACATTTGTTTGAAAGGTCTTCATTGGGGTAATCACATTGGTGAGGAGATAAATTCTTCTTCTTCTTCTTCTTCTTCTTCTTCTTCTTCTTCTTCTTCTTCTTCTTCTTCTTCTTCTTCTTCTTCTTCGTCTTCTTCTTCTTCTTCTTCTCTAGCCTATTTCAATCCACTGCTGGATATAGGCCTCTTCCATATGCTTCTATTGTCTTCGGTCTTGAGCCACTTGGAACCAGCGTGTTCCAGCCAACAGCTTTATGTCGTCGAGCCATCTCTTCTGGGGTCTTCCAATGCCTCTCTTGTGTTCCCATGGTCTCCACTGAACAATCCTAGAGGTCCACCTGTTGTAGTCTTGTCGAGCTACGTGTCCTACCCATTGCCGTTTTAGTCTTGCTACTCTCTCTAGGATGTCTATTACATTAGTTCTTCTCCTGATGTCCTCTGAACGGATCTTATCCCTAAGGCTGATCTCTAGCATCTGTCGCTCCATGGCTCGTGTTCGCTGAAGCTTGCGAGCACTTTCCTTCGTCAGAGTCATTGTTTCCAGACCGTAAGTAGCAACTGGCAGCACGCACGTATTATAAACCTTGGTCTTCAGGTTAATTGGAACATCCTTGTTGGTGAGGATGAATCTTAGTTTTCGGAATGCTGTCCAACTCATACCTATTCTCCGAGGAATTTCTGCACGTTGGTTGTCTTTTCCAAGTTTTATCTTGTGTCCAAGATAGATGTACTCATCTACAGCTTCTATATATTGGTTTCCCATTTTAAGTGGTCGACTGTCTGGGCTTAGCATTTTCAGTTTATTAATGTTCATTTCCAAACCAATCTTAGCAGAAGCAGTTTTTAATTCTTGGATCATGCTTTCTAGCTCATCTAGATTTTCACTTATGAGCATAATGTCATCGGCAAAACGCAGGTGGTTCAAATATAACCCGTTGATTTTTATTCCTTTATTATCCCAATGAAGGGTTTTGAATACTTCTTCCAAAGCAAGGGTAAACAGCTTTGGAGAGATTGTGTCACCTTGTCGAACTCCTTTGCCAACTGGGATTTTATTGGTGATGAGGTCTTCGTCCACTCTGACTACCATTGTTGCTGGATCATAAATGTTTTCCAGGAGCTTTATATACCTTGAGTTTATCATGGCATTTTGAAGTGCCTTCATGATTGCCCAAATCTCCACTGAGTCAAAAGCTTTTTCATAATCAATGAAGCCAGATGAATCTTAATGTTGTACTCAGTGGTTTTATCAAGAAGAAGACGAATAGTCTGGATGTGTTCAACAGTTGAGAAACCTTTACGAAATCCTGCTTGCCTGGCAGGTTGATAAAAATCCAGTTCTCCTGTGAGGCGGTTGGTTACAATTTTAGTCAGGAGCTTGTAAAGGTGTGATAACAAACTCACAGGACGATAGTTCTCTAAATTTTCTTTATCACCTTTCTTGAAGAGAAGTATCACTTCAGCATTTTTCCAATTTTCTGGTATTCTTCCAGAGTTAATACACTTTTTGATGAGTATTCTCACGCCTTCTGGCAGATCTCTTCCACCTAATTTCAGCATTTCATTCATTATTTTATCCTCCCCAGGGGATTTTTTATTCCTTAGTTGTTTAAGTGCATTTTCAATCTCAGCAGTGGTTACTTCCGGTTAGAAATCTCTTCGCCAGGATTGCTTGATTTGACAACTGGAAAAGGCACCTGCACGATTTGTTCTGGCTGATTTCCGAGTTACAAAGTATTACAAACTTTGTACTGTGAAGACTTTGTGAAGACTTTGTAGTTAGGAAACAACAGCTCATTTAACTGGAATGTTCAGACTATGTACAGATTTGAGGATTTCCACCCTATTAATACACTTTTTAAAATCTTGAAAGTCAATGCAGAACAACTTGTAGTTATCAGTGGAGAGATGGATAAGCTTGAGGGAGACTAATTAGGGATTGAAATAATTTACACAGGGAAATGTTTGATAAATTTCCAACTTATTTGATAGGGAATCTGTCAAATGGCCTAAATGCTGATCACGATTGGTCGATCTGCTGTTGCGTATGAGATGGATCTAGTACAAGATATTAGAATCATTCCGTATTGACGGTTTTCACTTTACAAAGGTGAAAAAATGAGAGTATCCTCGTAATTCAATACATCATATATTCCATCATTAGACGGAGTAAACAAATTCAAACATGTTTCGGCTCGTTTGAGCCATCTTCAGTGAAAAATGAGGGCGGTTGAAATAATTTACATAATACAAGTTAAAATAATGCCAAAAAACATAATGAAGGAACAAATGAAAAAATAAACAAAAGAGAGCCTAGACAGAAACAAAATTGACTTCATTTAAATTGTGAGACGGGTTCATAAACTGATCTAAATCGATGTGGATGCTCTCGAGAATGTTGAGCAAAGTGCCTTTTTGCTCTTGATGCAAGATCTTAAAATAATGAAATGGTTTTCAGTGCCAAGAGTGTCCGAGGACAAGTTCGGCTCGCTAGATGCAGGTCTTTCAATTTGACACCCGTAGGCGACCTGCATGTCGTGATGAGGATGAAATGATGACAAAGACGACACATACACCCAGTCCCCGTGCCAGCAAAATTAACCAATTTTGGTTAAAATTCCTGACCCTGCCAGGAATCGAATACGGGCCCCTGTGACCAAAGACCAGCACGCTAACCATTTAGCCATGGAGCCAGACTCGAATAGAGGAAAGAAAAAAAACATTGCCGGTGCGCACAATGTAGCTGGCATAAAATGCAACGATTGTGTAGAAAGAAAAAAAACATACCGCATAAAATGCAACGATTGTGAAGAAAGAAAAAAAAACAGCTACATTGGGCGCACCGGCAGATGTTTTTCTATTCAACACAACGAACTCATCAATGCCACTAAATATAATTACTTTTCATCCATAGGGCAACATGTTGAGGAACACAAGCATAAATTCACTAATATCGAGAATGACATGGAAATTTTAAATATGAACCCCACAGGCCCATTGCTCAATATAACGTAAGATGTTTACATCAACATGGACCAATACGCTAATCCTAACTTCAACTTAAACGAAATCACAGACAAAACAAACATTCTTTTCAACACAGTCATACCCATTCTAAAAGAGACATATTTAAAAAGAACCAGCAAGCACAAACCCACACACACCCCAGCAGACGCACCCCACCCCACACTACCCCCTCCCCACCATCTCTCTTTCTTAGCGCTACGACAGCCACGAGATGTACACGCAACAATGTGCAACACGCTCCCAACTATGCTCGAGGACATGTCCAGTACACACGTAACACACACACACACACACCATGTACACAACCTTATTCTAATACCTACCTTCCTTTTCTTCTTTCTCAGATTTTTAAATTTACTGGAGGGAACGCAAGTATGAAGAGGGGAGCACCCACAACTCACTTTCATTCATTTCAATATGTCACGCACAGCAATGTAAACCTCAGCAAGGAAGTTTGATATAGACTAGATGTTTTATCAGCATTGATATAGACTGAGAGTGAGCTATGTATCTGTGAACAGGTTACTAAACCTCTTATTCTAATGAACACAATGTCCCTGCATATTTGCTGCCCAACAATGCACTTTTCTCATAAAACCGTTGGATATAGTATTGGCATTTAACATAGATATTCGAACTTGACTCCAGAATGTCAGTGATTCTTGACAAACTCTTTGAATTGTATCCAACCTCAGCAAATATAATTTTTCAAATATGTAGAAATCATGGGGCTAGGGAAAAAGCCCTCTCATTCCCAAAATTGTACCATATGTATCTATCTTAACCTTAAGTATTTTTTAGAATAGTGGCATTCATATCTATTTTTGCAACCTTACCAAGAAGTACACAAAACAATGCAAATGCACAAACATCAAAATGAAAACCAAACGCATACTTACCGTAAGGGCAGCAGCACAAAATATGAAGCGTGGAGGGCAAAAACATGAAGGAAAAGTCCAGGGTCTTACATTAACGTTGACGGGTTGCCAGGCCAATATTACTAACTACTAAATAACAGACAAGATTAAATTTAAAATAAGGAATATTCACTTAATAAATTAAGTTTGAAAGTCAGTATAGTATAAGAACAGGTAAATATATATTCTTTTTAAAAATTCAAAATGCAATGGAAACAATAGGGAGAAACAGTATTTTATAATGAAATTTAAATTTAAGATGAAATGAAACTGACATTAACATAGGCTTCCTCAAAAAAATCAAAAGTTGGAAAACTCATAACTAATACCATTAAATAAAATTGTCAATTACATTACCTTAACGTACAGAAAGATTAAAATATTTTTTTTTTTAAAGGAAAATATTGGTTGCAACCAGAAATGTTGGAATGATAAACTCTAGGTAATTATTACATGGAAATTCATTTAAAAAATATAAAATAGTCAAAGGAGTATGCGGGCCCGCGATTACTAACACTGTTTTAAATTGAAATTTGCTACACTACTAACGAATAAGTCACACGCAAAGGCACACACAAGAACACACGTACAATAAATCAGTGGCTCCAAACCGCGAATTAAAATTACATAAATAAACCAAACCAGATTAAATTATAATAAAACAAAGGTGGAAAACTATCCCAACTAAATACAAAAATCAATGGAAAAATACAATATATGTTCCCACATAATAACAGAACACGGAAGCACACCACAGGAGTGACATTTACTGACGCCAGGCCATCATCTCATTATAATCATCAAAGCCACCAAAATAAATAACGTGTCCACCAGATAAGATAAGAAAGGGATGACCATTACGTAATGATAACAAAGGCAAGGAACCCCAAACAATGAGTACAATGTGACAAGAAAACGTTAAGAAAAAAAAAATTAAGTTAAATATCGACCAGCAAATTTTAATTTTTCACAGATTTCACGTTATTAAAATTAATAATAATAATTATTATTTATTCAAGAGATGATAGTTAGAAATTACATTTTCTTTTGTTGAGCAGTTAGCCTACAGCTTAGATAATTCAGAATGAAGGGGGCTTTGGATTACGCTAGGATACGTACATGAGGCGTCATTAATTAAAGACCGAACAATGTAAATAACGACCACATCCAAATAATTAACCGGCAAAGGCAACAGCAACGGTTAGAAGGAAAATACAAACGACGAAGAAGAAAAAAAAAACTTAGGGAGGAAAATCAACACCAAAATTAAATAACAGAATAATAATAATAATAATAATAATAATAATAATGACGATAATAATAATAATAATAATAAAAAACATCACAAAGAATGGGTAGGCAAACAATGTACGAACCACAACACAGTAAGATTAAACAACGTGCACAAAATACAACCTCATAGACGCATAACTAGCGATTCCAAATTCCCACATAATTTAGTTACATACTTTTACAAATTTACTGCATAACCGATACAATGAATTTGCTTCCAGACGTTTACAGTTCTTAATTAAGGAACCAAAGTTTTGAAGGATGTAATCCTTGGCTGTACGAGATCACTAGCATAATATAGACTTTCCAGTACTTACTTGAGTAGAGTTATCCAATACTAATACTTGCCATGTTGTTTAACGGTTAATACACACACAAAGTTTTCTTCTTACACCTATGCAAAACTTAAGGTTGGAGCACACTGAGAAGCATTTAAAAAGTAAAGGGCATAGCCCTAACGTTCTCAGAGTTATCCACCAGAGTCAGGCTTCATTACTAAGGCTCTCCCATTACGCAAAGATGTCTCTTTAAGAGCTCCACTTAATGCAGCCATGTTGAAAGCTCCAGCGCAACAGACAGACTGCCTCGCTCTCACACAGAGAAAGCGGAAGTCCGCAGCTCCCAGCATTCCAAGCGCTCACTGCGCATGGCCGCACGGCCCTCGATCAAAATCGAGCGAATCAGATAAATCCAGCAAATACGTAACAGTAGGAGATATAGTTTTGAATTAAACCAGCATGGTAAATTCCACAACTAGGCAACAGTTCCAAACAATGAACGATAGATAACGTCTCGATTCACAAGTAGACATGCCAGATAAATAAATAATTACTCGTAGGTGTTTTCATGTTGTAATTCCATTATGCCAAATAAATATTAGTTGCCATATTCACGTCACAGTTTTAATGGCATTCTCGTTTAATTTTAATTTTAGTAGTATTTATTCTGTACAGTCGCTATTAAGCAGGTTCTTCAACAGCTGAAGATGACCTATTTACAGGTCGAAACCGCCTTTTATGTAAATAATATTGACAGTGTGTAAAATAAAGTATCCATTAGGTGGAAAACTCGTCTTCATACTTGTGTGCTTGAACTATCAATACGGACTATGAAGCTAATAGACTATAGTAAAGGGTTATCTTGTTGTAAATTAGAGTTTTTAAACTTAACATTAGATAGATATTAAGGAGTTAATTATATCGATATGTTGTTTTATACTGTTATATCTCCAAGTTTCTCTATTTGTTATGCAGCTGATGATAGTGCCTAAATGAGCACCGAAACTAGTTCTGCAATAAAATATATGTTGTAAAAACCATTTAACAACAGTGTATTTGTATTGAACAAGGTGGATCCTACAAGATTTTTATTTCAAAATAAGAAAAGGGTGAGACTCGATTTAAATATTGCCATGGTATTTCAGGGTGAGTGCTATGTTTCCGCAGTGGAGCTGTTCCTTTACTGGATAGTGCACCTCGCTCGTCACTTGCAGATGACGGAATGATTTTTGTGATGAATTCTATGGTTACATAGAATAGCACAGATTTATAACATTGGTGAAACTGGAAGGGCATGCCAACACAAACTTTAGCCTCTGGAACCGAACTGTTCATTTTGGCACAAATTGAAGACGCTCGTTATCTGCAAACCACGCTGCACCCAATTAGATATCGTGAAGGGAACTATTTGCTCAAAAAAACCTCATTGACAAACAGTGATGATTTTGATTCAAGTCCTTTTGGTTTTGCACTGTCCCTTCTATCAAATAATTCAGATATACCATCTCAAAAGTCTACTCATTGTGTGTATACTTGTTTAAACACAGCTGACAGAGCACAATAGCTGCGGCCAGTATCCAGTAATTGGGGAATAGTGGCTTTGAGCCCCACCGTCGGCAGGCCTGAAGATGGTTTTCCATGGTTTCCCATTCTCACACCAGGTGAAAGCTGGGGCTGTACCTTAAGTAAAGCCACAGCCGCTTCTTTCCCACTCCTAGCCCTTTCCTGTCCCATCATCGCCAGAACACCTATTTGTCGGTGCGACGTAAAGCAACTTGTAAAACAACATATACATACATACATACATACATTATCATTATAGACTATTATGCCTTTCAGCGTTCAGTCTGCAAGCCTCTGTGAATTTACTAAACGTCGCCACAATCCTCGATTTGTAACTAGTGTTGTGGCCTCATTTAGTTCTATACCTCTTATCTTCGAATCGTTAGAAACTGAGTCTAACCATCGTCGTCTTGGTCTACCTCTACTTCTCTTACCTTCCATAGCAGAATCCATTATTCTCCTAGGTAACCTATCCTCCTCTATTCGCCTCACATGACTCCACCACCGAAGCTGGTTTATGCGTACAGCTTCATCCATCAAGTTCATTCCTAAATTAGCCTTTATCGTCTCATTCTGAGTACCCTCCTGCCATTGTTCCCACCTGTTTGTACCAGCAATCATTCTTGCTACTTTCATGTCTGTTACTTCTAACTTATGAATAAGATATCCTGAGTCCACCCAGCTTGCGCTCCCGTAGAGCAAAGTTGGTCTGAAAACAGACCGATGTAAAGATAGTTTCGTCTGGGAGCTGACTTCCTTCTTACAGAATACTGCTGATTGCAACTGCAAGCTCACTGCATTAGCTTTACTGCACCTTGATTCAATCTCACTTACTATATTACCATCCTGAGAGAACACACAACCTAAATACTTGAAATTATCGACCTGTTCTAGCTTTACACGTTATAAATCTCATATTATGTTCCGTATTGAAATGTACTTAAAATCAAATAATAATATTAGATTAAAAATTCCACCTGTTCAATACATAAGTGTTTTTTATTTAAATTTAAGATATAGTTCTTAAGATATTACACACAGGGACATGTTTCACCCATGTTGAGGGCATCATCAGCCTAAAAATCTCAAACCTAAAAGAAAGATAGATCAGGATCATGATTGTTTTTATACTTAAATAAGAGGTACAATGTGTATAGATTTTGGCGAAGGTCTTGTTTTTTAAAATGTAGTAAAAAGTTGTTAGTTAGAAGTTTAAAAATAATACGTAAAATTGCTGCGCTGAATTAAAATTTGGTAAAATATGGTGCCGTATTCTGGAGATGGCATAAGTAGCTTATAATAGCTACATAAATTAGTAATAAAAAACACTCTTAGGGGTAGTAAGTTGTTCAAGTGCTTAGGAGCGATGACAGGTATTCGTCGGAAAACGTAGCTCTTATTTCAGACATAACTCCTCAAGCTCTACACAACCTCATATAGTTTCCTCTGGTCTCTCTGTGGTCTGAAACCACACTGGCTTTCATCCAACTTCCTCTCAATGACTGATCGCACCCTCCCTTCCAAGATGCCAGTGAATACTTTGCCTGGTATACTAATCAATGAGATACCTCGATAGTTGCTACAACCACATCTACCAGCTAATTTTATTATAAATATAGCTACATTTTCTGACGAATACCTGTCATCGCTCCTAAGCACTTGAACAACTTCCTACCACTAAGAGTGGCTTTTATTCCTAATTTATTAAGCTATTATAAGCTACTTTTACCATCTCCAGAATAAAGCACCATATTTTACCAAATTTTATTTCAACGCAGCAAGTTTATCTACCAGCTAACCTGTCTTCGCTCCTAAGCACTTGAACAACTTACTACCACTAAGAGTGTTTTTTATTACTAATTTATTAAGCTATTATAAGCTACTTATGCCATCTCCAGAATAAGGCACCATATTTTACCAAATTTTAATTCAGCGCAGCAATTTTACGTATTATTTCTAAACTTCTAACTAACCACTTGTAACTGCATTTAAAAAACAAGACATTCGCAAAAATCTATACAAATTGTACCTCTTACTTAAGTATAAAAACAATCAGGATCCTGATCTATCTTTCTTTTAGGTTTGAGATTTTTAGGCTGATGATGCCCTCAACATGGGTGAAACATGTCCCTGTATGTAATATCTTAAGAACTATATCTTAAATTTAAATAAAAAACACTTATGTATTGAACAGGTGGAATTTTTAATCTAATATTATTATTAGACTCCTGTTCTAGCTTTGTATCACCAATCTGACATTCAATTCTGTTGAATTTCTTACCTACTGACATCAATTTAGTCTTCGAGAGGCTAATTTTCATACCATACTCATTGCACCTATTTTCAAGTTCCAAGATATTAGACTGCAGGCTTTCAGCACAATGTGCCATTAAGACCAAGTCGTCAGCATAGGCCAGACTGCTTACTACATTTCCACCTCACTGAATCCCTCCCTGCCATTTTATACCTTTCAGCAGATGATCCATGTAAACTACGAACAGCAAAGGTGAAAGATTATAGCCTTGTCTAACGCCTGTAAGTACCCTGAACCAAAAACTCATTCTAGCATCAATTCTCACTGAAGCCTAATTGTCAACGTAAATACCTTTGATTGATTTTAATAATCTGCCTTTAATTCCATAGTCCTCCAGTATGGTGAACATCTTTTCCCTCAGTACCCTGTCATATGCTTTCTCTAGATCTACGAAACATAAACACAACTGCCTATTCCTCTCGTAGCATTTTTCAATTACCTGGCGCATACTGAAAATCTGATCCTGACAGCCTCTCTGTGGTCTGAAACCACACTGGCTTTCATCCAACTTCCTCTCAATGACTGATCGCACCCTCCCTTCCAAGATGCCAGTGAATACTTTGCCTGGTATACTAATCAATGAGATACCTCAATAGTTGTTGCAATCCTTCTTGTTCCCTTGCTTATAGATAGGTGCAATTACTGCTTTTGTCCTATCTGAAGATACCTTACCAACACTTCACGCTGATTTTACTACTCTGTGAAGCCATTTCATCCCTGCCTGCCCACTATACTTCACCATTTCAGGTCTAATTTCATCTATTCCTGCTGCCTTATGACAATGGAGTTTTTTTTACCATCCTCTCCACTTCCTCAAGCTTAATTTCACCAACATCATTTTCCTCCTCCCCATGAGCTTGGCTGTTTGCAACACCACCAGGATGATTTCATTTTACATTGAGAAGATGTTCAAAATATTCCCTCCACCTCTCCAGTGATTCCCTGAGATCTATTATGAGTTCACCTGAATTACTCAAAACACCGTTCATTTCCTTTTTCCCTCCCTTCCTAAGATTCTTTATTACTGTCCAGAAAGGTTTCCCTGCTGCTTGACCTAGCCTTTCTAAGTTGTTACCAAAATCTTCCCATGACTTCTTTTTGGATTCAACAACTATTTGTTTCACTCTGTTTCTTTCATCTACGTACAAATCCCTGTCTGCCTTGGCCCTTGTTTGGAGCCATTTCTGATAAGCCTTCTTTTTACGTTTACAAGCAGCTCTCACTTCATCATTCCACCAAGATGTTTGCCTTTTCCCATCTTTACACACAGTTGTTCCTAGGCATTCCGTTGCTGTTTCTACTACAGCATCCCTGTATGCCACCCATTCACTTTCTATATCCTGAACCTGCTTACTGTCTACTGTTTGAAACTTCTCACTAATCATATCCATGTACTTCTGTCTAATTTCCTCGTCCTGGAGATTTTCTACCCTTATTCGTTTGCAGAGGATTTCACTTTCTCTACCCTAGGCCTAGAGATACTTAGTTCACTGCAGATTAGATAGTGGTTTGTATCATCGAAAAATCCGCGGAAAACTCATACATTCGTAACAGATTTCCTGAATTCGAAGTCTGTTAAGATATAGTCTATTATGGATCTGGTACCCTTAGCCTCTAATGTGTAGCGGTGAATAGCCTTATGCTTGAAGAATGTATTCATAACAGCTAAACCCATACTAGCACAGAAGTCCAGCAAACGCTTCCCATTCCCATTAGCTTCCATATCTTCCCCACCAATCACCCTTTCGTATCCTTCAGTTCTATTCCCAACTCTTGCATTGAAATCGCCCATTAGCACTATTCTATCCTTGCTGTTGACCCTGACCACGATGTCACTCAATGCTTCATAAAACTTGTCAACTTCATCCTCATCTGCACCCTCACATGGTGAATACACCGACACAATTCTAGTCCTAATTCCTCCAACTGACAAATCTACCCACATCATTCGCTCATTTAGGTGCCTAACAGAAACTATGTTGCGTGCAATGGTATTCCTGATAAAGAGCCCTACCCCAGACTCTGCCCTTCCCTTTCTAACACCTGTCAAGTACACTTTATAATCTCCTATCTCTTCCTCGTTATCTCTCCTTATCCGAATATCTCATACTCCTAGCACATCCAAATGCATCCTCTTTGCTGACTCAGCCAGTTCTACTTTTTTTCTTTCATAAGCCCCATTAATATTGATAGCTCCCCATCGAATTCCATTTCGTTTGCCAAGTTGTTTCCAAGGAGTCCCTCGCCTGTCAAATGGGAGTGGAACTCCGTTACTCCCATAGGTCCGAGGCTTGCTTCAAGTGTTCTGAGCTCGGTAAATTCATGAAGCAGGATGCTACCCTACTTGCACATAGTCCAAGTGAGGATGTCTCCCCTAACGGGTTATGGACCACCGGTGAATTGTATAGTCCCAGCCGCCTGAGCACAAGGAGGGCCATGACTCAGAATATGTCTGAGATGCCCACTCCCATTCCATAGCAACTGGTATCCCGACTCTCAGGACCACTTACTAGGTCACTCAGCCGTTGCCCATGGTTCACGAACTAGGACGTGACTACAGTAACCCACAAACAAGAAGAAAAAAGCACGGCTGAGTTTCATTGGACACAACTCCCACTGATACAACGCAGACTTTTACCGACTAAGCACAGGATGGTTATTTTTATTTTAAACATCAGTGTAACAGCTCAGCTCCAATTTTAATATTTTAATTGTACATGTACAAGATTTACTTATTAGGACTGTTCATTTCAGATTATTAATACAGTTTAATGCGGCGAATGGCCAAAAGTAATTAAGAGGTATTATGCCCTTCCTGCATCCAGGTTGGTCAACGTAAAGGATTCCCAACCAGCTTCTCAGGGAATGTCGAATTCAGTTCAGTTTAACGTGGGATCGGAGAAAGTATTTGATGCGCCAATTATCATGTCATCAACCTTGACCTCGCTGATAGATGTCTCCATCCGACACATCGCGGCGATGATATCCAACTCGAAAGATTGCAATGCCTTATTTCTAATACATCTTATCCTACTATTACTTTCATAAATAACACTTCAAGTTATCTTTTACTTATTACTATTCAACCCTCTACCCTTCCTGCCTTTGAAATGTGGCGCCGGCTCGAGACATCCCAGGGTCGCTGACTGGGTACTACCCTCAGAGATATCTTCAGATATTATAAACTAACCTTAAATTAATCAAGCGGGAAGGATAAAAGAGAAGAAATAAAATAATTAAATAAAAATCCGAATGAGAACATTTACGAATGCAAAATTTATTGAAAAGGCTAAACTTTGGCAAAGCAAATATACTTCTATACAAACAATAAACTCTTCGGACCAAATATTGTTCACAACCTCTATCACCCTCGACTATAAAATATCAACCTCATGACTCATAGATTTCAAATCCTTCTAAACACATTACTTCATCTTATTACAATTCCCTTTCATCTTATTCATCAACTCTACTTCAGTACTTCAAAAATTTTAATCCAATTCCATTCCACACATATCTTGGTACCACCATATTTCAAAATTTTCAATAATAAAATATTATAATAATCTATCATCATGACCTTTGTTAATTTGTCAAAGTACTTTTTAAAATGTTAATACAACCAAAACTTCTTCCGTTCATTCTTTGAATAACAAATTCGTATTTGCTCTCCATACCTTTAAATTATTTCCTCACCATATTATAAACCTTGTAGTTACCATTTACTAAATACCAAATTATTTATTTAAATACACTCTTCAAAATGAAATGTATGAGGCTGTGTAAAGTCATTAAGCAACATCCGCCGTGTAATTCACAACTCATCTTTTAATTAATTAAATCCATTAATTTCATTATAATTTACAAATTCGCAGTTATCAATGTCGGTATAATTGTTACCTTGAAAATCATAAATTCATCCAATTACGTTTGTTAGATTTGGTAATTCAATCCAAAATTTTATATATCATAAAATTATTCATCACAAATTTTATATAAAAATAGTCCCTATTATTATTTGAGTCCGAAACTATTTAACTTATTCTTTCTCAGTACCATCCTTCCCTCATATAATGCTGATAATGTGGAACGCACGCACGAAATCGAAAAGTAACCCTGACATAAATAAATTAAGTTAATTCACCGATTCATCTAAAATTAAAAATATCTTGCATATGCCTAATTAGCTGTTTATCAACACAAAAACATCCTACCCTGTAGCAAGACCTACACTACAATGATAATGCACCTTAACCTACACTGAATTTACAGACAAGGGTCAGAACCTCAATGTCGCAAGTACATACAACCACATGAACTGAATTCAACATCACAAGAAATATTGCAACTGCAAAATCAAAATTTGCATTGCCCACATATTGAAGAACATATAACATAAACAAACACAACATAATTTCAATCAATAGTCACAGGGAAAATCATTATACACTGGCTCGGCCGGGCATCGAACTCCGACCCTCAACATGGCACCATTACAGTGACCTATCATTACACTTGCCGCAATGATCTGTCACGAAGTCTAGCTATCATTATTTAATCTAATTGTGCTGTCCTGAGTTCCACAAACAGAATTTTTCTTACGGATGAATGCGATATTTTGTTACTTATAAGACCTTACTACAGCTGCCATAGCCTCTCTAATACACAACGCGCCGTCCTGGTCTGTAGCCTTATCGCACGCCCGACTCATTTCATTGACACGGCATTCTAACATGTTCGCACCCACTTAAATTCTCTCTCTCTCTACTCTAAATGAAGCCATATGTTCCTCCACAATATCATGCGCCTGTGCGAACAGTTACTAATTATATAATACTCTCAATATATTTTATTCATTTCATATTTCACGTATTATTCTACATTTCTCACTCCATTATCAGGAACACGTATATCATTATGCCGGTATTTACATATATATATGGCGCTACACAATCATTGGTTCGACTCTTGCGGTCGGCATTTTGTGTCTTAGAGGTCCCTATTTCAACACTAGCTAACTACTTCTCGGAAACATTTTAGGATGACAATTATTCCCTTCAGCACAAAATTTTCTCATTGATTAACGGTGCACGTTACTTACTGATGACATATATTTTCCAAAATCCCACTGTAATGTGCCAGCAAGTCCGGGTTCGAATCTTGGGTCAGTGAAAATTTTCTTGACGAACTTTTCATGCGACATGCCAGGTTAATCTATCTATTCCCTCTAACTAATCCTTACTGATGCCTCCTACGTCATTAAATATTCACACACGCACACGCTAATATTTGCTAGAAGATCACGCACTGAGAAAAAAAAAAAACCATGTTTCACACCCGTAATGGAAAATCGTTATTTACACACATTATTTCCACACTCGCGAAGACCATATTTTAACACACGCTAATATCACAATATGTACACCCCCCTAGGCATCAGCATAAAATAAAACCTAAAAAAAAACCTAACTATCCTTGCTACAGTACTTATAAAGGAAAATAAACAAATAATCATGCATTAATTTATTTACAGTTAACAGCTAATCATGCACATGCTAGATAATGAATCAGGGTACTTATCGACTCGGCGACGCTCCATACTCAGCTCCACGGCCTCATGGTTTCAGGTCGGCCCCATGATGTACTTAAGCCATCATGCTAACGGCCTCAAAACCTGAACCCATACCATTCTCCACAACCATGGTCTTCACTCTTGTTGCTTTCATGAAATCACACGCTCATCACTTCCTACTACACTAAAATACATATAAAAAACACAGATATAGTTAAATTATTCTAGCACATACACTTCTTCACAATTGTAATATACACTTTGTCTCTGCTTTCCGCGAGTTTACACGTGGCACTGCGATGCGTCCTTGTTTGATCTCGCTCCGATCCTAATTTTCAGTTAATGTTGTAAAAATTCACCTTCTTGAATTTACAAAAATTTCGGTCATTATTGAGTTAAATGCAAAGTCTATCGGACCCGTAGTATCTTCGACAGCTAGTTATTTGATAGGAAATGCTCTAGATTAGGGTTCTCGTGAACCACATACACGTACGTCCGACACGTTCAAATTTCCGTAGCAGAGTGCCCGTTCTTAGCGGCTCGCGTCCTCTCCATGCACGCCGGATTCTGGATATGGAGCTCGGGGAACCCCATTAACAATGATGTAACATCCCGTCACATATGCCTGCGATTATTTATTCCAATAAATTGTTGCAAATACGCCGTCTTTAATTATTGTTCTCCAAATGGTTTAATCTTGTTTTCACCTATCCCCTGGTGGATTTAATTATTTTAGAAGTCATTTATGCGGCACCCATCTTTAATTTACCCCCATCATTCCAAAACCTGCTCTGATGCGATTCGCTGCCTGAAAATGTTGCCAACTTAAATCTGGTGACTTTTGTCATCACACATCATGGAATATTCCAATGCTTTCCATTTCATCACAAGATGACCTTGACACGTGGAACTATCTTTAAACCTGGGCAAGCGAAATGGCGCCACACATCCGGCCTACAATGTAACTGCGGCTATTCCCTCATATGCCATTTTTTTTAATTTCTAATATTTTTAAAGACAATGATATGAGCCAATTGGGCTCATCTTTCCCCCACTTTCTTTTTGGAAAAATTACTGACAAGGGATTTTTCCAACCACACATCTTCCAAATATATCATTGTCTTTCCATTATTTACTTAACAAATCCAGATTTTAGACTCAAATTTTCTTCCTTAAGACGAGTATTATTCATTGTTAACTTAGTAACCACCTTCTCCATCATTCCTCTTAATTCAATTAATTCTTCACAGGCACATTCTCCGCCAGAACTTTCGTTTTCATCCATTTCTCCTCTGGGCATCTCGTATGTAGTATCGTAGGTTAACATAACATCTTCTTCTTCATCTTCCATCTCATCGTCTTCTCCACCATCTTCTTCTCCTCCTTCATCTTCTTCAGGATGTCCTTCAAGATCGTCTTCGTCAACCATTGTTTCCTGGTCAATATTTCTCCTTGTGGGATAATATAATTTCAAATTTCCAGCATTATAAGTGCTTTCAACTCCTGTCTCTAAGTTTTTGACTTTATAAGAATTATTCTCATAGTCCTGTATGACTTCATATGGCCCAATATAAAGTTCAGCAAATTTATGATAAAATTTTGAACTAGGATTTGAGACTGCAGGTTTCTTCACGAGCACCAATTCTCCCACACGTAAACTTCGGTGGAACCTCTTATTACGCATTCTTCGTAAACGTCGTTCAGCTTGTTCCTTAAGATGTTGAGATGTATTCTGGACGCAAAGCTCGTGTGAAGGTCTTGGATCACTTGGTAACGGGATTATACCTTCCCATGGTCTTTTTGGATACTCATTATGGTGTACGACAGCGGGTATCTGGCCAGTAGATTCATGTATCGTTGAATTAATACTCTCAGTTATGATTGGCAATACTCTGATCCATTTCCAATGTTCATTCCGACAATAAATTCTACAAAACTTCCCAATCTCTCTCATAATTCTCTCAGCAGGATTTGACTGGGGATTTCTAATTGAACTGAGTACATGTCCTATTCCCAAATTCTGAGTATCCCTTTTAAAAATTTCGGACGTAAACTGAGTCCCATGATCCGTTAGTACAAATTCCGGCTTTCCCATCTGAGGTATAATTTTGTTCTTTATTTGACTAATAACGGCTTTCGTAGTTGCTCTTTGGATAGGGCATAATGTCACAAATTTTGTAAACACATCAACGCATACCAGAATATATTTTAATCCTCTACTTGCACGTGACAAAGGGCCGTAGAAATCCATTGCAAACAACTCTTTAGGCTTAGAGGGTAGCACTGGCCTAGGAATTTGTCTCATTAAAAATGGACAAGGTTTAATTCGCTGACATATATCACATGTCATTATGACTTTCCGCACCATGTCTTTCAAATTTGGCCAAATAAAGGTTTCCTTAATGGTCGCCGTCACCTTATCAATCCCAGCATGTCCTATCGAATGATGTGTAAGCCAGATCAATTCACATCTCAACTGTGGTGGTACAACAATTCTCAATTTCGTGTGCTCTTCATCAGTGAATTTGTGAAGTATGCCATTAAAGAAACTGTAATTTATAGCTTGTTTTTCTGCTTCTCTATATTCAACTGTTCCCGACTGCAATTTCTTCTGAAAATAATCCCTCAATTTCTTGGTCTCATCCCACAACTCTTGTGCTTCCGAAATGTTCCTAAGTTTTTCCAAAAACTGATTATCCTCTTGTGTAATTTCAATCAAATTTACTTCTGCTTTTCCAGATTCAGGATTTCTACTCAACGCATCTGCAATCACATTTAACTTGCCGGCACAATGTTCAAGGGTAACATCATACTGCTGAACAAATAAGCCCCATCGGCTAACCCTCTCGCTTGACATAGTTGTCTTGAAAAGGAAGGTTAAGGCTTTATGATCCGTCCGAATGATAATAGGATAGCCATAAATATACTTCCTCCAATGTCCCAATGCTGTAACAATGGCAAGCATCTCCAACTCCGTCGTAGTGTACTTAATTTCGTGAGACCGCAATTTGCGACTCATAAAAGCCAAATAATTTGCTTGGTGATCTTTGTTTTCCGACTCTTGATATAAGACCGCTCCAATTCCCACAACTGAGGCATCTGTCTGAACTATGAATGGTTTTCCGAAATCTGGGTACCCCAATTTCACACTATTAGCCAATAATTCCTTCGTCTTCAAAAATGCATTTTCACAATTTTCATCCCATTTCCATTTCTTATCCTTCTTTAACAAATCCTGAAGAGGCGCAACAACTTCCGTATACAAAGGACAATGGTCTGAGAAAAAGTTACACATTCCCAAGAACTGACGAACATGTTTGATTCTCATGGGTCTGGGGAAATTTTGTATTGATCTGATCTTTACAGGACTAGGTTTGACGCCATTACCGTCCACAATATGACCTAAAAACATAATACTTCTTTGACAAAAGTGGGACTTTTCAAGATTTACTTTAAAATTTGCACGATTTAAATTTTCCAAAAGTTTGTGCAATACATCCAAATGCTCTTCCAAAGTCTCCGTTGCAATCATGATATCATCTACATATCTGACCGTAGAATCTTTGACTTCCTACGTTAAATTCTTATCTAGGGCTCGGATCAAAGCAGAACCAGCTGTCTTCAAACCAAAAGGTAATCGGTTAAAGATATACGTCTGTTGGTCGAACAAAAATCCTGTCAAAACCTTAGTAGCTTCATCCAACTCAATATGGTGATACGATGACGTTAAGTCAATAGTCGTAAAATAACGTTTGCCTCGGAATTTTTTCAACAATTCCTTGATAGGAGGGGCCTTATCGTATTCAGGCACAAGTCGTTGATTTATGGCCCTTGCGTCCAAGCAAACACGGATGCTTCCATTAGGTTTTTCAACAATCACCAAAGGATTCAAAAATGGTGTAGGTTTTTTAGATATTAAACCGTTATCCTCCATTTCCTTGATTACTTCTTTAACTTTAGGGTAAAACTTCTCTGCTACTGGATAAGGTCTTTGTTTAAACGGTTCCCAACTATTTACTTTCAGCTCATATTTATAATTTGGAATCTTCCCCGGTTTGGATCCGAATACTGTTTTATGGTGGCCTAAAATCCCCTTTAATTTTGACTTATCTTCTTCTCCTATCATGGCTTCTGATACTTTATTTTTGACTTTGTCCCCGAAATCTGGTAACTCAGTCTCCCTTTCCAATGCGAAAATCATTTCCTCAAATTCTTCTAGAATAGCATCCTGATTTTGATGTATGTTTCTAACTATATCTTCCACCGATTGTTCTGCCAACCAAATTCTTTCTTCTCCCTCAACGTTTGGTAGTTGGTTTAACTGAATTTCTGACTGATCATCACTGAGATTGAAGCTTATTACATCCTTTTCCATATCAATAACTGCCTTAAATTCTCGGAGAAAGTCAGCCCCTATAATCATGTTGAATTCCATTCGGTTCATTATAATGAATGGGTGAGACATGATATTACTTCCAACTTCTACATCTACATAAGCTTGACTTTTACATGTTGTAACTTTGTCTGGTATTATGCCTCGAATTTTAACTGACGCTACTGGTATAATTGGTATTTGACATTTCCTCTGTAATTCATCGATTAAAACTTGTGATACCACGCTGACACTTGCCCCAGTATCCACCAAACACCTGACCCTCAGACTCCCAACTCTGACATAAATGACAGGTAACTTCTTTATTTCATTATTCACAAATCTATCTTTATCCTCTACAAGATCTTCTGGTCTAGCTATCCAAGAATCAATGGTTGCAGTTGCCCATCCATGATTATCCTGATGGCGACATCCTGCGGTTGCACTATCTTGGAATACTACATTTCGGCTTTTTTTTAGCTCCACTTCCCTCCATTGAAAACCTCGGGGCATTTATATTTAATCCACCAGATTCCTCTCTACGTCTATGAGCCTGATATTCCCTACTCTCAGCTCCATGACTTCTGTCCTGATTCCCTTGTTGAATCGCACTCTTCCACTGGTCCGACGATACTCCTTTCGTGGCCAACTCCTCAACATATCTTCTAGACTCATTCCTGCGTTCTTGAAGATCCATTCTGTCATTTTCTTCTCTTCTTGGTCGACCTCTTGCATCACCTGGTCTATTATATGGTGGATATGGTCTTCTCATCTCTCCAAACCTTCCATATCTATATCGGTACCCTTGTCTTCTGTTTCCTCCATAATTCTGATTATAATTTGACTCATAACTTCTATCGTTGACTCGTCCTCTTCCAAAGGATTGAGCTTTCCAATTTCTTCCCTGGTATCCTCCTCGATACTCTCTGTTCTGATTATCATCGTTCTTATTGTTGTACGTGTTGGTTCCCTGGGTCTTCTTCTCTGATGAATTCTCTTCCTTGGTCAAGTCAATAGTATGGACTGCTTCAATATTCCGATTCCTAGGATGATACAAGTTCGATGTTTGATCTAATTGCCTCAACAATACTTCGGCCTCCACAGCTGTTTTCACGTTCGCAGCTATCAATGTCCTTTGCACATCCACAGGTAACTGTCTTTCGATTGATGCGATTAACTCTTCTTCTGGAGGCGGACAGTCTAACTCCCTAAGCTTCAAAAGTTGCCCACTGAAAAAGTCTGCGTATCTCGTGGGTACTGTGCTCTGGTATTTTCGTGAATACAGTTCAAGTCTGAGTCCTTGTTGAACCTCCTGACCCCAGTATTTTTGTAAAAAGGCACGCTTGAATCCTTCGTAATCATCAAAACAATATTTAAATGCTTTAAACCAGATCAATGGTTGTCCATCTAGAAATCGCTCTACAATCCTCAACTGTCTATCCGGATGAATTCTATTGTCCTGAATATATTCTGTCATTTCTCTAAGGAAACTTTTCGGTGTTATCTCGGGCCCGCCAGTGAATTTCCTTGGCTTTCCCTCGGATAATCTCATCAATTCAAAATATGGAATTGGTCCCATAATCTGTGGCGTTGAAGTTCGTTCTTCAAATGGTTGGTTGGTAGTTTCAGGTAAACGGGTCTGATCTACTCCATTTCCCAATCCTACACTACTAGAATGGCTTCCTGCTTGCTCTAAGACATTTTGTTTATTTATCATCGATCGCATGAGCAGTTCTCCCTTAGTCTCCTGTAATTTCAATATCTCGACATCTTCCTTAAGTCCCTTGATTTGTCCGATCTCCTCTTTCATTTCTTTCATTAATTCTTCATGTATGTCCACCTTCACTTCCGTCTTATGGCATTTATGAGCCCATTCACTAATTTGCTTCGTTACTTCACAACCTTCAGCTCGAAGATCCGCTTGCACTCCATTTATTTCCTCCAAGAGTTCCTTCCTATTTTCAGCCATCTCCTCTTTCAGTTGGTCTTCTACCTTCTTAACTTCTCCATGGACATTATCTCTCAATTGCAACAACCGGTCATTGAATCCCTCGGCAGTCTTAACAAACGATTCATGTGTTTCTATTTGTAACTTGGTAACTTTGGCGTCTGTCAATACAATAGCTTCCTCGATATCAACCATCTTATCCTTGATCGAATTTACGGCTTTCTGTTGACCCTCGACGTTTATTTCGACTTGACTCAGTTTCTCCGACAACCTGGCATCTACTTGCGATACTGTTAAAGCGACCTGATCTATCTTTTCTTCCAACTTGTCACTGCGGGTAACTGCTTCCATTCGGACCTCTTCTATCTGCTTCTCTAATCTTTGAGCATTCCTATCGCAGCCCTCTTTAACTATAGTTATCTCTGTCGATAGCTGATCTTTGATACTGACCATCTGGTCCCTAACTTCTTTAAATTGTTCATTTGCACTCTCCTTAACTTCTTTAAATTGTTCATTGACACCTTGAAATTGTTGGTTAACACCTTGAAATTGTTGGTTAACACCTTGAAATTGTTCATTTGCACTCTCCTTAACTTCCCTAAATTGTTCACTAGTGCTCTCCTTCGCTTCCCTAAATTGTTCATTAGTGCTCTCCTTCGCTTCCCTAAATTGTTCATTAGTGCTCTCCTTCGCTTCCCTAAATTGTTCATTCATGTCCTCCCTCAGTTCATTCATGAGTTCGGTCATAAGACCCTTCATCACCTCCACATCTACCATATTATCTTTCTGAGAAAACGGGCCTTCCCTCTAACCATGTGCCGTGGATATGAGAAAGAATAAGTTCAAATTTCCATAATTACTATTATATAATTTAATTCCAGCTTCTTTACTTTACGTTACGTGGATAATATCAATCAAAAATTTGGCCAAACTTTGCCATCTAAAAGCTGTCCCTATTTCATCTACATTTTGCCAAAGTTTTATACAAAGAAAACAAAACCCGAAATAAATTCGCTAACAAATAATTAACACAGCCCCAAAGAAATTTAACATTGAACCACCGAATATCGCGATACTATCATTGGGCTTTCGAATTATTAAGTACTTCACATACAGTACATGCCAGTATACAAACACATGCCCTCAGCATTACGGCGGATATGACCGAAACAATGGCCCATATCGTCGTAAACTGACACCATAACATTTGTTACTGCCATCTTCCACAACTTGAGACCGAGGTCATCTCATCCTTCCACGAAAATCTACAATTTCTTAAACTATTGCCCCTGGCTGAATTTATTTGAAGAATAAACCAGACATTTTTAACCTCGTTTGGATTTAACACAATCCCTCTATTCTTTTGGGCATTTCTATTAAGTGACTGCCATGAGCCTATGTCCATAACAATGGTACTCACGATCTGTTCTCATTCAGTTTCGCAAAATAATCTACATTTACATGTCACTCATAAAATATCTAACAAAAATCGTGAAACCCGAAATTTAGGATTTTTCCAAAAAATTTTCCAAAATTTCTATCATCACCATGATCAACTTGGTTCCACTTAATGGGTAAACACACAATCGTGCCCCACGTCACGGGCGACAACTCAACCCTCTACCCTTCCTGCCTTTGAAATGTGGCGCCGGCTCGAGACATCCCAGGGTCGCTGACTGGGTACTACCCTCAGAGATATCTTCAGATATTATAAACTAACCTTAAATTAATCAAGCGGGAAGGATAAAAGAGAAGAAATAAAATAATTAAATAAAAATCCGAATGAGAACATTTACGAATGCAAAATTTATTGAAAAGGCTAAACTTTGGCAAAGCAAATATACTTCTATACAAACAATAAACTCTTCGGACCAAATATTGTTCACAACCTCTATCACCCTCGACTATAAAATATCAACCTCATGACTCATAGATTTCAAATCCTTCTAAACACATTACTTCATCTTATTACAATTCCCTTTCATCTTATTCATCAACTCTACTTCAGTACTTCAAAAATTTTAATCCAATTCCATTCCACACATATCTTGGTACCACCATATTTCAAAATTTTCAATAATAAAATATTATAATAATCTATCATCATGACCTTTGTTAATTTGTCAAAGTACCTTTTAAAATGTTAATACAACCAAAACTTCTTCCGTTCATTCTTTGAATAACAAATTCGTATTTGCTCTCCATACCTTTAAATTATTTCCTCACCATATTATAAACCTTGTAGTTACCATTTACTAAATACCAAATTATTTATTTAAATACACTCTTCAAAATGAAATGTATGAGGCTGTGTAAAGTCATTAAGCAACATCCGCCGTGTAATTCACAACTCATCTTTTAATTAATTAAATCCATTAATTTCATTATAATTTACAAATTCGCAGTTATCAATGTCGGTATAATTGTTACCTTGAAAATCATAAATTCATCCAATTACGTTTGTTAGATTTGGTAATTCAATCCAAAATTTTATATATCATAAAATTATTCATCACAAATTTTATATAAAAATAGTCCCTATTATTATTTGAGTCCGAAACTAATTAACTTATTCTTTCTCAGTACCATCCTTCCCTCATATAATGCTGATAATGTGGAACGCACGCACGAAATCGAAAAGTAACCCTGACATAAATAAATTAAGTTAATTCACCGATTCATCTAAAATTAAAAATATCTTGCATATGCCTAATTAGCTGTTTATCAACACAAAAACATCCTACCCTGTAGCAAGACCTACACTACAATGATAATGCACCTTAACCTACACTGAATTTACAGACAAGGGTCAGAACCTCAATGTCGCAAGTACATACAACCACATGAACTGAATTCAACATCACAAGAAATATTGCAACTGCAAAATCAAAATTTGCATTGCCCACATATTGAAGAACATATAACATAAACAAACACAACATAATTTCAATCAATAGTCACAGGGAAAATCATTATACACTGGCTCGGCCGGGCATCGAACTCCGACCCTCAACATGGCACCATTACAGTGACCTATCATTACACTTGCCGCAATGATCTGTCACGAAGTCTAGCTATCATTATTTAATCTAATTGTGCTGTCCTGAGTTCCACAAACAGAATTTTTCTTACGGATGAATGCGATATTTTGTTACTTATAAGACCTTACTACAGCTGCCATAGCCTCTCTAATACACAACGCGCCGTCCTGGTCTGTAGCCTTATCGCACGCCCGACTCATTTCATTGACACGGCATTCTAACATGTTCGCACCCACTTAAATTCTCTCTCTCTCTACTCTAAATGAAGCCATATGTTCCTCCACAATATCATGCGCCTGTGCGAACAGTTACTAATTATATAATACTCTCAATATATTTTATTCATTTCATATTTCACGTATTATTCTACATTTCTCACTCCATTATCAGGAACACGTATATCATTATGCCGGTATTTACATATATATATGGCGCTACACAATCATTGGTTCGACTCTTGCGGTCGGCATTTTGTGTCTTAGAGGTCCCTATTTCAACACTAGCTAACTACTTCTCGGAAACATTTTAGGATGACAATTATTCCCTTCAGCACAAAATTTTCTCATTGATTAACGGTGCACGTTACTTACTGATGACATATATTTTCCAAAATCCCACTGTAATGTGCCAGCAAGTCCGGGTTCGAATCTTGGGTCAGTGAAAATTTTCTTGACGAACTTTTCATGCGACATGCCAGGTTAATCTATCTATTCCCTCTAACTAATCCTTACTGATGCCTCCTACGTCATTAAATATTCACACACGCACACGCTAATATTTGCTAGAAGATCACGCACTGAGAAAAAAAAAAAACCATGTTTCACACCCGTAATGGAAAATCGTTATTTACACACATTATTTCCACACTCGCGAAGACCATATTTTAACACACGCTAATATCACAATATGTACACCCCCCTAGGCATCAGCATAAAATAAAACCTAAAAAAAAACCTAACTATCCTTGCTACAGTACTTATAAAGGAAAATAAACAAATAATCATGCATTAATTTATTTACAGTTAACAGCTAATCATGCACATGCTAGATAATGAATCAGGGTACTTATCGACTCGGCGACGCTCCATACTCAGCTCCACGGCCTCATGGTTTCAGGTCGGCCCCATGATGTACTTAAGCCATCATGCTAACGGCCTCAAAACCTGAACCCATACCATTCTCCACAACCATGGTCTTCACTCTTGTTGCTTTCATGAAATCACACGCTCATCACTTCCTACTACACTAAAATACATATAAAAAACACAGATATAGTTAAATTATTCTAGCACATACACTTCTTCACAATTGTAATATACACTTTGTCTCTGCTTTCCGCGAGTTTACACGTGGCACTGCGATGCGTCCTTGTTTGATCTCGCTCCGATCCTAATTTTCAGTTAATGTTGTAAAAATTCACCTTCTTGAATTTACAAAAATTTCGGTCATTATTGAGTTAAATGCAAAGTCTATCGGACCCGTAGTATCTTCGACAGCTAGTTATTTGATAGGAAATGCTCTAGATTAGGGTTCTCGTGAACCACATACACGTACGTCCGACACGTTCAAATTTCCGTAGCAGAGTGCCCGTTCTTAGCGGCTCGCGTCCTCTCCATGCACGCCGGATTCTGGATATGGAGCTCGGGGAACCCCATTAACAATGATGTAACATCCCGTCACATATGCCTGCGATTATTTATTCCAATAAATTGTTGCAAATACGCCGTCTTTAATTATTGTTCTCCAAATGGTTTAATCTTGTTTTCACCTATCCCCTGGTGGATTTAATTATTTTAGAAGTCATTTATGCGGCACCCATCTTTAATTTACCCCCATCATTCCAAAACCTGCTCTGATGCGATTCGCTGCCTGAAAATGTTGCCAACTTAAATCTGGTGACTTTTGTCATCACACATCATGGAATATTCCAATGCTTTCCATTTCATCACAAGATGACCTTGACACGTGGAACTATCTTTAAACCTGGGCAAGCGAAATGGCGCCACACATCCGGCCTACAATGTAACTGCGGCTATTCCCTCATATGCCATTTTTTTTAATTTCTAATATTTTTAAAGACAATGATATGAGCCAATTGGGCTCACTATATATTAAACATAATGAAGTAATAAAGAATAGGAAGAGAAAAATATCCTTATCTCGAATTCCCTTCCAGTAGACAAACAATCATTGAAGAACTGATTCCTCAATTTATGCAATAAGCCTTCATGTCTTACTTTCTCTGTGTCATTAATTGAAATGGGTTCGCTTTTCTCCTTTTATGCTTTCTTACAAGTTGAGATTGATCAATTACAATTTACATCTGACAATTGATCTTTTTTAAATTCTTCTTCTTGATCTATACCCTTAATTGAAAATTGGAGTTCAGCATCGTACCTAACCAAATTTATACCATTCAACATCATCAGTTCAATATCCCAACTAAAGTACAATATTCCTTGACTGATTAATCTGAACATATTTGATCTGATTTTTTTAAATTGATTTTATTATCTGACATTTATTATCTGAAATTTATTATGACCTCAGTTGTCTACTCAGGTTTCGGAATGCTCAATAAGTTTCTTGCGTGCAGCCAACATTTGCTGTTATTAACCTATCATTCATAACAAAATATTTCTACATATAAAATTCATGTAACATATTAGCAAGGTTCACTATGGCATGCATATCTTAACTTCTATATAACTGAGCATTAGAATTCAGACGTGTGGTGCTTCCTTCTGTGGTGATATTATAAGCTGACATTATATATGCTCTCGTGTGCCATTTATATTGAATCACTTCATAACCTTGATCTTGACTTGATCTGGAAAGGAGAAGTTCTGAATGTGTCGACTAACCCTATCATATTTCATCACCATGATATCTATTTGAAGTACAGAGGTTATCAGCTGATTAGGGACATTACTCTGAGTTTTATTTCAAGGTTTGATTAAGCTGTAATCATAGAGTTATACTCCCTTCTCAACAAAAGCATTGCTATATAATAACTACCAAGTATGATCGTATTCTCTTGTCATCTAATAACACAATTATTCCATCTTTTTTTCAGAATCGACGATGGGTACGCCTTCATGTCCTTTACGTTTCCATATTGACTCTGTTCAACTCTATCACTTCGTAGACTATGCCTTTCACATATCATATTTTCTTAACATTCTTCCTAACACTTTAACTTCCCTCGATGTTATTGCTTCTACACTTGCCCATAATATACATAGAATCTATTTCTTCTTTGTATTATACAGCCATCATCCTGTCTATTAATGATATTATATCTTAGAATCTATCTTAATTTCATACAGCACGTAACTTCTCCAATACTCTTTGAATGACAACCATCATACCTTCAATATAATATGGGGTCTAACACATTCTCCAATAGTATAAACAAAACCGTGACTAGGATTGGAATTCTTTTGTAACAGGTGGTGGTGGTGATTATTGTTTTAAGAGGAAGTACAACTAGGCAACCATCCTCTTTTGTAACATTATCACTTCCTACACCAATATACATTGATTAGCACAATAATCATTCATAAGTTCAAATGAAATAAGTTAGCTTTGAAGATCACATTTGGCACATTGATTATATGTCTCTTGCAGTTAAGCTATTGAAATTATTCTCTACCAAATAAACATAAAATTTTGAAAAACAAAAACTTATCTCGCTTCCTCCGCCTTTTTGGGACGGTCTCTTCTCCTCGGCTGCTATGTGCAACCCTCGCGGCTGGCAGCTGCTCCTCTGAGTGTCAGCTTTGATCACGGTCGATCATCTTGAGCTAAATTATTTAATCTTGGGCAGTCCATTCCCTTATCTTAGAAGGACTCCATGGTGACGATCTCGTTCGTGAAATCATAAGATACAGTTTGTATGAAATAATACATGTTGATGCCGTTCATTAAATTTCTAATACAGTTATTTCTCCAATAATTTGTGGTGAATATGAGATTTCTAAGTATTGCCTTCAATTTTCTTGGTAGTTTGAGCATTAAACACTTGGTTTAACTCTTTCTCTTCTTGTAATCTTTCTCTTCTCTCAGTGGATTGCCTGAATTTGCATATAGCACTCCGTTTTCTTATGTTATAGATAAATTTTTCTAGAATTTTATAATTTTCACCACGTCATTTTTGCTGTTTATAGGTAATTGGATTAGAGATTCTTGTTAGCCTTCTCCTAGATGAGCTTTCTTGTTCTATAGCAATGATTTAATGTGATAATTTATCCTTCCAGCTTACTTGCATGTATCCCTCAGAAAAAGCGATTCAGAAGTCATTTTTTATTCTTTTTTGTTGTTTCAACAACTCAGCTCCCGTTTCGTGGTCTTTTATGCGGCCATTATGATTCTATTGCTTCTTCTATGATGTTAGTCTGGACTTCAGTGACATTGTGTACTTATTTTTTCTGTTTGATGCCACCGCCGGCCATTGTATTTATTTCGGTCTCCTTAATATTTCCACTTTACTAATAGCATAATGGTACAGTATATCCAAATGAATTATTCCTTACTTAATTCAGTCAAGGACATATTTCTTTTCTGACAATGAGAGGTTTGATATCTATCTTACCACACCACTAGCACACACAAGGAAGATCTGGTACATGATACATCTTACGTTGGCAACACAAATGATGAAATCCATGAACAGCAAAGCGGGTCCCTGAATATCTCAATTCGTAACCGCTATCTGTCCACTCTGTTGTCTTCCCATATTTCTTCTTTCTTTTTCTTAATTTTGTCCAAGAGGTCTTCTTAGCTCGTAGTGTAAGGCAGATGCACCTGAATCCGAGATCTTCAATAAAGAAGTTTTCTCTTGTCATTTCATATACTAAATGAGATGGGGTGAATTTTGATACACTAAGAAATCTTTTTTGGTTGATTGCTTTTATCTTCTCCAACTCTTTTAAGTCCTGTTTGCTAAGATAGTCCCAAATGAATTCCTTTCCAAAGGTAACCACAGGTGTTATTTTAACCCTAAAAAAATCCTTGTGGTGTCAGTAGAGCTCTGGTTTAAGTGCTTGATGCTGTTGATTGCCAATATTCCAGCTATGGTTCCCTCTCTGATTTGTTCCGTGAACACTATCCTTCTGGTCTAAAGGATTATTCCTAAATATTTACACTTATTGACTATGTTAATTTTGGTGTCCCCACATATGAAAGTTTCTTTGCCTGAGGTTCTGCCTACCCTTCTGAATATCATACCTACAGTCCTATTTTTGTTGACATTTAATTGATTCTCTTCAGACCACTTACAAGGGACTCCTTTGAACTTGAATGCTCGGAACCGCACAAAACCATGCTTAGAATAACAAGCAATCATAAACAAAACAGTGGTGTGCGTCATTTCCATGCAAAATGTTGCATTCTACCTCAAGTAACATTTTAATAGAAACAAAATAACAAGATATCAATATCATAGGAAGGAAATTATGTGTAATTTAATGGCGTCAGTGTATTGTTACATTTTCATCAGCAGCGCCAAAAACTCTCTGCTTAAAGTACTTATAATAGCGCAAAACACACATATACAGCAGTACCACACACCTGAAAGTGCTTATATTAGTCCTCAAAGTGCAGATGCGGTATTTCGATGAAGTGGTTAAAACAAAGTGGGAGAGAACAATGTGCATACCTCACTAAAGCCACGTTATCACATTCCACATCACTTTCGCATTCACGCAGTCCAATATCAAAAGCCACACTAATTGCATTTTCAAATGACGATGTTGGTATGTCATTGTCATAAGCTGGCTTTCACCAAGCATATTTCAACATAGGCTTATTCGTAGGTGCAGCAAATTGATTGTAAATCACACAGTGAAGTTTCACGATGAAATAACGACCCTGTAACTTCTCTTGTGTTTTGGCACCTTGTAGTCTTACAAAATCAGTAATCCTTCTGATATAGAGTTTATATTGTCGAAAGAAGTAAACATCAAGGAGTTGGCAATATTTTGTTGTTTTCGGTGGCAATATCTTCAGCGTTATATCTTTGTTTGGAAAACTTGCATTTAGAAGGATACGATCTGTATGACCTGCCCAGGAATCACACAACAATAGGCTCTTTTCATTTGTTACTTGTTCGCCAGGGACTGAAGACGTTTTATATGTTCTTTAATCATTTTTCTACTTTTGCTTGCCTCCTCGTGAATGTTTCGTGGACAGGTTGTTGCAAGTTTCTTTAAAATATTTGGACCGAAAGTGCCTTGTGTCTCTTGAAAACACATGTATAACTTGTATGCCATTGATAAAGCCACATTAATTGTGTAGCTTTGGGTAGAGCAACATACTACCTGTAGTTTTCTCTCCTCTGTAGAACAGTGTTGATGCTGAAGACATTTCATACTGGAATGGACTCTGGTCACTGTTCCAAACATTACCTTTCTCCACACCCTCCCTGTTATAAACATGTTCACTTCTTCCACAAACTGCAAACTGTTGTGCCTTCTGACGTATAATATGATCATCTTCTATGTCCTTACGTGTGACAAATGTAGTAATATGACTGGATGAAATGCCATATTCAGCCTTGAGATGGTCCATAAAGGAAATGGAAGCTTTGAAATTGACCAAGCCAACCATTTTAGCCCCTTCTAGTGCCCACATCTGCAGATGCCAGTAGTGAACTGTAGATCCATAGCTCCTTGCACCATCAAATTGCGATATTACATACTCTTTTATAGTTTGTAATTGCAACAGCCTGTTTCCTTTGAAACGAGCACCTGCTCCCCGTTTCCTAGACACATAATTTAGAATTAATGTGCAATTTGATTTACTTTTGAAGCACTTATCGCACTTCGTTAGTTTGCTATAGGAATTGAAGCCATGATTGTGATAGTCCTCATAAATGTTCTCTAGTATGCTGTCATCAATATCTTTTAATACACTGGATCTCGTCTTTTTGGGTGGAGAGAGTTCGTACTCACTTTGACTTGACTGTTCCTGTTGCTCTGGAGATGAATGTCGTGTACTGCTTGAAGTGCCACCTTCAGGTTCAGGTTCCTCCTGTCCTTCAAAATCCTTATATCTATCCAGCGTAACGTCGTGTATTTCTGTGTCATCGCCATTATATTTCTGAATTATGTTATATAATATATCCGCAAACTCCATATCCTCGGCCTCGATGTAATATCCATGTGTGTTTGAGTCATCAGTCCATAGACTGGTTTGATGCAGCTCTCCGTGCCACCCTATCCTGTGCTAACCTTTTCATTTCTACGAAACTATTGCATCCTACATCTGCTCTAATCTGTTTGTCATATTCATACCTTGGTCTACCCCTACCGTTCTTGCCACCTACACTTCCTTCAAAAACCAACTGAACAAGTCCTGGGTGTCTTAAGATGTGTCCTATCATTCTATCTCTTCTTCTCGTCAAATTTAGCCAAATCGATCTCCTCTCACCAATTCGATTCAGTATCTCTTCATTCGTGATTCGATCTATCCATCTCACCTTCAGCATTCTTCTATAACACCACATTTCAAAAGCTTCTATTCTCTTTCTTTCTGAGCTAGTTATCATCCATGTTTCACTTTCATACAATGCCACGCTCCACACAAAAGTCTTCAAAAACATCTTTCTAATTCCGATATCAATGTTTGAAGTGAGCAAATTTCTTTTCTTAAGAAAGCTCTTCCTTGCTTGTGCTAGTCTGCATTTTATGTCCTCCTTACTTCTGCCATCGTTGGTTATTTTACTACCCAAGTAACAATATTCATCTACTTCCTTTAAGACTTTGTTTCCTAATCTAATATTTCCTATATCACCTGCCTTCGTTCGACTGCACTCCATTACTTTTGTTTTGGACTTATTTATTTTCATCTTGTACTCCTTACCTAAGACTTCATCCATACCATTCAGCAACTTCTCGAGATCTTCTGCAGTCTCAGATAAAATAACAATATCATCGGCAAATCTCAAGGTTTTGATTTCTTCTCCTTGGACTGTGATTCCCTTTCCAAATTTCTCTTTGATTTCCTTTAATGCCTGTTCTATGTAAACATTGAAAAGGAGAGGGGACAAACTGCAGCCTTGCCTCACTCCTTTCTGGATTGATGCTTCTTTTTCAAAGCCCTCGATTCTTATCACTGCAGACTGATTTTTATACAGGTTGTAGATAATTCTTCGTTCTCGGTATCTGATCCCTATCATCTTCAGAATCATAAATAGCCTGGTCCAATCAACATTATCGAATGCCTTTTCTAGATCTACGAATGCCATGTACGTGGGCTTGTCCTTCTTGATTCGATCCTCTAAGATCAGACGTAAAGTCAGGATTGCTTCACGTGTTCCTACATTTCTTCTGAAGCCAAATTGATCTTCCCCCAACTCAGCTTCAACTTGTTTTTCCATTCTTCTGTACATAATACGTGTTAAAATTTTGCAGGCATGAGATACTAAACTAATAGTGCGGTAGTTTTCACACCTGTCAGCACCGGCTTTCTTGGGAATACGTATAACAACATTCTGCCGAAAATCGGATGGGACTTCTCCTGTCTCATACATCTTGCACACTAAATGAAATAACCTTACCATGCTGGTTTCTCCTAAGGCAGTCAGTAATTCAGAGGGAATATCATCAATTCCAGGTGCCTTATTCCTATTTAGGTCACTCACAGCTCTGTCAAACTCTGACCTCAAAATTGGGTCTCCCATTTCATCAGCATCAACAGCCTCTTCATGTTCCAGAACCAAATTATCTACATCGTTACCTTGATACAACTGTTGGATATGCTCCTGCCATCTTTCTGCTTTGTCTTCTTTCCCTAGAAGTGGCTTTCCATCTGAGCTCTTAATATTCATGCACCTAGATTTCCTTTCTCCAAAGGTTTCCTTGATTTTGCTGTATGCAGCATCTACCTTTCCTAGGACCATACAGCCTTCGACATCCTTGCACTTCTCCTTCAGCCATTCTTCCTTAGCTACCTTGCACTTTCTATCCACTTCATTCTTTAATCGCCTTTATTCTTTTCTGCCCTCTTCATTTCTAGCATTCTTGTATTTTCGTCGTTCATCAATCAGGTCTAGTATCTCCTGAGTTATCCACTGATACTTAGTTGATCTTTTCTTCCTTCCTAACATTTCTTCAGCAGCCCTACTGACTTCATTTTTCATGACTCTCCACTCTTCCTCTACTGTGTTTCTTTCGGCCTTTTCATTTAGTCCTTGTGCAACATGTTCCTTGAAACGATCCATCACACTCTTTTCTTTCAACTTGTCTAGATCCCATCTTTTTGCATTCTTTCCTTTCTTCAATTTCTTCAACTTCAGATGGCATTTCATGACCAACAAGTTGTGGTCAGAGTCCACGTCTGCTCCTGGGAAAGTTTTGCAATCCAACACCTGGTTTCTGAATCTCTGCCTAATCATAATGAAGTCTATTTGATACCTTCCAGTGTCTCCAGGTCTCGTCCACGTATACAGCCGTCGTTTGTGGTGTTTGAACCAAGTATTGGCGAGGACTAAATTATGGTCAGTGCAGAATTCAACCAGCCGACTTCCTCTTTCGTTCCTTTGTCCCAATCCAAATTCTCCTACTGTGCTACCTTCTCTTCCTTGGCCTACCACTGCGTTCCAGTCTCCCATCACAATTAGATTCTCGTCACCTTTGACATATTGTATTAAATCTTCTATCTCCTCATATATTCTTTCAATTTCTTCATCATCCGCTGAACTAGTAGGCATATAGACCTGCACTATTGTGGTGGGCATTGGTTTGGTGTCTATCTTGGCGACAATAATTCTTTCACTATGCTGGTCGTAGTAGCTTATCCGCTGCCCTATTTTCTTATTCATTATTAAACCAACTCCTGCATTACCCCTGTTTGATTTCGTGTTGATAATTCGGTAGTCGCCTGACCAAAAATCTTGTTCTTCCTGCCAACGTACTTCACTTATACCAACTACATCTAACTTTAGCCTATCCATCTCCCTTTTCAGATTCTCTAACCTACCACAACGATTCAAACTCCTAACATTCCACGCTCCGACTCGCAGAATGTCAGTATCCATCTTCCTGATGATCGCCCCCTCTCGTGTAGTCCCCACCCGGAGATCCGAATGGGGGACTAGTTTACCTCCGGAATATTTTACCCGGGAGGAAGCCATCATCAGTACATCTTTCATACAGAGAGAGCTGCATGTCCTCGGGAGGTGGTTACGGCTGTAGTTTCCCGTTGCTTTCAGCCGTGTAGCAGTATCAACACAGCTAAGCCATGTTGAGTATTATTACAAGGCCGTATCAGTCAATCATCTAGACTGCCGCCCTTGCAACAACCGAAAGGCTGCTACCCCCCTTTCGATGAACCATTCGTTAGTCTGGTCTCTCAACAGATACCCATCCGATATGGTTGCACCTGCGGCTCGGCTATCTGCATCATTGGGACACGCAAGCCTCCCCACCGCGGCAAGGTCACATGGTTCGCAGAGGAGGGTAATATCCATATTCAGTTAAAATTGAAATAATTGATAAAGACATTCAACCTATTCAGTACAAAAGAATAAGAAATGTAGTGAATTACATGTATCATATACTATGTTACCGCTCAGAGAATTGCGCACTGTTTTCTTTTGAGTGATTTGCATTTTACTTCTTCTAAGTTTTACAGTGTCTACCCCCATTACATTTTTATATCGCCTTTTCTACTGATCCTATGCATTGTTTTTCGTCTTAATCGGCTGATGATGACCTGGACTAGGGTTGAAACCGGTACCATTTCTACCAATTATTAAATGGGAATGTAATTCACTACATTTCTTATTCTTTTGTATTGAATAGGTTGAATCTCTTTATCAGTTATTTCAATTTTAACTGTAATATTCTTCAATACGGAACAATGAAATTTTTAACTTTAAATATCCATATTCAGCACATCGCAACTTGGACCACATGTGTAGGATTTATTCTCTTCATGATATCACTGCACTGTACACAGTGCGAACACTCCAAGAGACAAATGCGTACTGCAGCTATACCACTCACGCAACTGGAGCACTGGTTAGTGCAGCTACACTATGCCACGGTCTAGTGTTGCTAACATGGAAATGATGCACACCACTGTTTTGTCTATGATTGCTTGTTATTCTAAGCATGGTTCCGTGCTGTTCTGAGCGTTCGAGGTCAAAGGTGTCCCTTGTTAGTTTGTCCAGGGATTCCTGCAACTGTCCTAGATTCGGTGAAACCAAGACAATGTCATCTGTGTAGATTAAAATCTTGACTTGTTCTGAGGCAGTGGCTTGTACTGCATCATGTGTTCCTATATTAAATAATAAAGGGCTGATAGGGTCTCGTTGAAGTACTGCTACAGTCTGCAATATGAGTTTCCATATTGTAACGAGGTTCCAGTTACACAACACATGTTAAAGAAATAATAATAATAAAGCTTAAATTACATGGATTTTGGACAGCTGTAAGACAAACCAAAACACCAGCTGAAACTGCATCGAGAAATAAACAAATGAAAATCAGATTGTTCAACTCGATAACTATAAGGAAGGATGTGGAACAGGCATGGGAACCCTACCAGGGCCTTTGGGATACATAGGTTGCGGGTATCTAGAAAAATCAACGGTGATCCCTTGATCTCACACAAATATGAAAGATGAGTTCTCCACCTATTCAATACTTTATTTTACATAGTGTCAATATTATTTGCATAAAAGCGACTGTACAGGTTCTTCAACAGCTGTAGATGACCTATTTGCAGGTCGAAACTGGTACTGTCCTTTTATGTAAATAATATTGACACTATGTAAAATATAGTATTGATTAGGTGGAGAACTCGTCTTCATACTTGTGTGCTAGAAGTATCATTACAGACTATGAAGCTAATAGATTATAGGATCCCTTGATCTGTTAATGTTCTTTTTCAAAATAAACATTACAAAGAAAATTCGAAACAAAATCCATCAATTCAAAATCCAGTTACGATATCTCAAAACAACAACAATTAGATGTAATTTGTCAAGGGCTTTTCTTTTAAGTCAAAGAGGCTAGCCAAGGATACCTTAACATTGCAACTTCCAGGATACAACGTTTAAGGCTGATAGGAACCACATGATACAAATACAGTATTAAGTCAAAGTTCACATGTTTTCAGACAATCACGCCACATAATGGAAACAAGGGGGAAATCAGAAATACTTAAACTTGACACAGAGGCTAGTTTAACTTCTCCTACACCAAAAACACTTCTTCTGCGGGGTAGAAGGAAAACTAGCGGACACCAAGTTATACATAGTGACTGGAGGCAAACCCTGAGGGAAATAAAATTAATCTACTAATTACACTGTTCACAAAACCAAAAGAAAAGGGGAAATGCCCCCAAAATCAAATGGTGAGGCCCAGCTGAAAAGCTAAGGTGTCTTAGAATTGAGTGGTGAGTCTGGACAAGTAGGGGCAAACTCTTATGTGAAAAGGGAACCAAACTTTGAATTTAAACTAAGATGGAAATGAAACCAACAGCGCTTACCCCAAGGCAGGCCATCCTCGGTATGTACTAGCCAGCGTTTCCGTAGGTGTGCTAGCCTAGCACACGGGGTCGAAACGCTGACAGCCAGGAATGAGTTAGCTGGAAAATTTATAATGTCCAATAACGGACCATTTATATTGGTATTATAAATTTACTCATTCGGAACAAATATTTCAGATTCCCTATGGGAATCAACATCTATATCATCTGATGGCCAAACAGGCATCAATTGTTGATAAGACAAAGTCTCTCATAGTGCATTGGCACTGCCGGTGGCTACAATTAGCCTATGCAGTGGCCTCCACAGTATGCACTAGCCAGCGTCTTGGTAGGTGTGCTAGGTACCAACTGATGAGCCCAGCCTAGCACACGGGGTCGAAAAGCTGACAGCCAGGAATGAGTTAGCTGGAAAATTTATAATGTCCAATAACGGACCATTTATATTGGTATTCCAAAACATTAGTTACACCTAACTTGTCGGTAAAGACATCAGGAAATTTATCACAGAGATTCCTAAGTTGGTTGCCCTGATCATCAGGCAGATAATCAAAAGCTTTGAGTTCACCCGTATCTTCAGGAACAGCATTAACGTGCCAAGACAGTTCAAAAGTTTGTGTGGAAAATTTAAAGTGGAATCTGTTGAACTGCAGGTCCAAAATCATGCTAGTTATGGCAATAAAATTTGTCCCCAAAATGAAGGGACAAGATAAATCTTTCGCCACTAGTACTGGCATTTTCCATGTGAAATCACGGACTCTTATCTTGACATCTGGGGATCCTACAATATTCAATGAGTTAGAATTAGCAGTATGGCAGGTTAAGGACACCGACCTTAATGGAGGTAACTTGCAAACGGTTTTCATTGAGTTATACCAGTTCTCGCTCATCAATGTGATGTTACTTCTGGAATCTACCAATGCACATACAGGTTCATTATTTACCTCTAAGCATAAGTAAGGTATCTTACAAGGAGGGATAGCAGAAATGTCACAAGATTGTAGGAAATTGATGCTAGGTTCAGACTGGGACCTATTATGAGCCTCAGAATTAGGTAAATCATCCTTTAATATACAGCTATGACTGACAAAACATGAAGCCACACTTTGAGGTTTACCATCAGAATAGGCAGTTAGTCATCTAGAATTACTATTGCCAGGATGTCCAGACCCTGAAGAATTGCGTGGACTCTGTCTAGAGAAATGTCTATTCGACCCACAGTATTGACAAGAATTATTGGTCGAAGAGGCTGTACCCACATCTGGTTTTGAATTGCTTAAGGGCCCAATCTTAGGACAATTCCTCTGGAAATGTTCAGTGGAACCACAATTAAAGCATGCACAAGACGTGGCCTTGAAGAGGGTGAAGGCGTGGTTTTAGTAACCTAAGGAGAAGACATGTTCATAGGAGGGGAGCTAACGCAACGCGTATCTGGTCAGCATATCGAATACCATCGGCAGAAACAGTGATAGCTTCCAACTGAGCGAGAGTTGCTGGTCGCGGTGAAAGAGTGAGATATGACCGATAATTAGGGGCAAGACCTTCAACAATGCTGGCAACCATTTGAGACTCAGAATAGTTGAGCATAAAAATTCTAGCATAGAGCTTAATGTCCTGAATATACTCGGACAATGGCTCGTTCAAATGCCGCACTCTGAAATAGTGTTTCTGCACTAACGAAGACAAGGCACAAGAAGGAATGAAAAATTCAAGTACGTGTGCATGAAACTGATCTACCGTGCATCTTTCAGGAATGGCTCTAACAATATGCTCAGAAAGAGCTCCAGATACATGTGGATATAAGATTTGAAACATGTGATCGTTCCTGAGATTGTACACAATAGCCTGACCCTTAAACTCGATTAAAAACCGAATGAAAGAAATAACCTCGTCAATAGAGTTAGCTGTAGCCAACGGGTGAGGTAAGTTGGAGAAAATCTGGGGAAGAGTAGGTGTAGGAGTAGAGTGGTCCTCCTAAGGAGTCACAGTGTCATGGTAACCTAGATTTGAGTGCCCTTGCAAAAAGGGTGGAGTACTGAAAGTGCCAGGCGCAGATCTGCGAAACATTCTTACAAATTTGAGAGACCACTTGTGTAGGGGTTATACAACCTAAAAGAGCACTTGATCCAGGTGGCACTACGACAGGAGGATGGTTTTGCACCATCGCATAAGAGCCAGGTTGTGTAGCAACAGAAGGTTCACGCTGAGCCACGGTAGAATTACCCGGTGCCACAGGAAAATTAGTAGAGATACCGACATGCGAAGAAGATACATTACATTAATTACTTACAGGTGCCATAAGCTCTTGACAACAAAGCAGAAGAAGATCCCAGGCGAACATCACCACATCCGACTCCTGAATAACACTAGCACTGGTGACCACAGTACACGCTTGAGAAGCTAAAGAAACGGAACCAGAGTTAACACTTTCGCACGATTCAGAAGGGTTAGACACTTGAACTTGCATTAAGCAACTCATTCTCTTCAAGCAAGCCTACGAAATTGTACTAATAAGGATAGACACTCCTGCTGCTCATCTACTGGCAATTTAAGAGACAACAAATCCCAAATTTGATCCAGATAATGCTGTACTAATTGGCCATGCGAGAGCTCAGAAGAACAGAAAGACACAAGATTTATCTCTAACCACCGCCAAAGACTCACGCAAATCAAATCAAAATCTCTTTATTTGCAAATGAGGAGTCTACCTCGGTGGCAAATGGTACACTAAAATACATTATTGTCAAGCACTAAATATTAAATTAACAAGAGAAGAAAATTTTCCTATAATACAATATTATACAATTTACGCTAACAATTTTTTCTATTAAACACACAAGTCATCCTTAATAAATTTATATTGTTTACAAAATTCTACTTATAATATCTTCTGTACTACTTACAAATATAGTCAACTGATATACAGTATGTGGAATTACTTCAAATGATACTATACAACTGCTATAAGATTAAACTTTACATTGCATTTATTTACTTTTTTTTTTTTTTTTTACCCATTCTGGAACCTACATAGCATAACGACCTGTTGCGTCTTAACCAGAGCCCCTTTTGCCACCACTTTTCAGAGTTCCTGAAGGGCCTTCACAGCTACCGTAGCGGTCCCAGGGCCCTCGAAGTCCCCACTGTACTTCAACCCTACAGGCAGTCCCCTACTTCGGCTGTCCAAACTCCTTAGACCAGGGGATGGAATTAATTTATTCACACACTTTTTTTTTTACAATAACCTGCACTGGTCGAATGCCCTCTAACACTTCATTTATTTTCTCTGTTGCTGTTTATTCTCTTCTTGAATATCTGTACAGATTTTGTAAAAGGATCAAACACTACCCCTGGTAAACTGTTCCACTCCTTCACGCCCTTCCCAGTGAATGAAAATTTACCCCAATCGCTTCTGCTAAAATTCCTTCTAATTTTATATTTGTGGTCTGTTCTACCAATATAATTATTTTCCAACTGAAGCCTCTCACGGATATCTCCCCATGCTTCTTCTCTTGTATAGGCTCTATATAATCCTATAAGTCTAGTTTTCTCCCTTCTCTTACTTACAGTTTCCCACCCTAGTTCCTTTAACATTTCTGATACACTACTCTTTCTCCTGAAATCCCCTGTTACAAATCTTGCTGCTTTCCTTTGCACACTATCTATTTCTTTTATTAGGTATTCTTGGTGAGGATCCCAAACACTGTTTGCATATTCCAGTAATGGACGAACCATACTTAAGTAACTTTTTTCATTTAATTTTTTGTTGCATCCTTTAAGTAGCCTCATTATGACATGTAACGATCTGTATGCTTTCCCAACAATATCATCAACATGACCCTTCCAGTGCAAATTACTTTCAAATTCGTCTGCATTTAACGCAGGGATGGTTTCCGGCAAATTAAGGGACTGTTTCAACAGGCTCGTGTCATCTCTGACATTGCCTGTGGAATTCAGTTTACGGATTTGAAGTTCTTAAATTAATTCTACCTTAAATGGAAAGGGTTAGGAACAGCACGAGCCATCCTGACAGGCAGAAACTAAATTTCAAATCGATTTATAAATTTTTGACATTTAGGTTTTTTAGGTTAGTTACGACTTTTCTTGACTTTCTTGACTTTTCCTTCGTCCGCAATCAATCACTTGCTCGGCTACCAGTATGTAACCGGGTTCCATTTACACGACACATGTTAAATAATAATAAAGCTTAAATTACATGGATTTTGGACAGCTGTAAGATGAACCAAAACACCAGCTGAAACTGCATCGAGAAATAAACAAATGTAAATCAGGTTGTTCAACTTGACAACTATAAGGAAGGATGTGTAACAGGCATGGGAACCCTACCAGGGCCTTTGGGATACGTAGGTTGCGGGTTTCTAGGAAAATCCCTTGATCTGTTAATTTTTTTTTTTTTTTTTTCAAAATAAACATTATAGAGAAAATTCAAAACAAAATCCATCAATTCAAAATCCAGTTATGATATCTCAAAACAACAAAATTAGATGTAATTTGCCAAGGGCTTTTTTTTTTAAGTCAAAGAGGCTAGCCAAGGATACCTTAACATAATGCACCTTCCAGAATACGATAGGAACCACATGATGCAAATACAATATTAAGTGAAAGTTCAGACAATCACACCACATAATGGAAACAAGGGGGAAATCAGAAATACTTAAACTCGACGCAGCGGCCAGTTGAACTTCTGGTGCGGGGTAGAGGGAAAACTAGCGTACACCAAGTTAATCTACTAATTACACTGTTCACAAAACCAAACAGTGAGGCCCAGCTGAAAAGCTAAGGTGTCTTATAATTGAGTGGCGATTCTGGGCGAGTAGAGGCAAACGCCTATGTGAAAAGGGGACCAAACATTGAATTTAAACTAAGATGGAAATGAAACCAGCAGCACTTACCCCAAGGCAGGCCATCCTGGGCAGGAGGATCGCCGAAGTACATCTGACTCGCTGGACAGGTTAGAAGCGAAAGACGACAAAAGTTTTCCTTGCTCTCTCGAGGAGGGCGAAGCTGGCCCCGGTAACCAATCAGACCACAGAAGCTTACCTCATGTAACCCAGATTCACCAATCAATACCTCTGTTATCTTCTCCAACATAAATGTTTATTGAGAATCTTCCATCTTACGAAACTCTCAAAGACGTTCCTCTCAAAGACATACAATGTCTTTCTAGAATCGACACAGGCAGACACCCCCTGTTGCGAAAGTCTATGTTACAAAGGTTTCACAATATTACAAAATATCACCCAACAGTAACAACCCTTTACAATTTTCAGTGTTACAAAATATCACCCAACAACAATGAAAACAACCCTTTACCACATAGCCATATTCAATAATTACATTTCCAAAATGACTGTCTTCTATAAGTCCACATGTTTTTATTTTTCTTTCTCTGCCAGACAGTCCAAAAACAACACCTTTTTCCCTTTTCTTTCCCTACAAAACCTGTGTCACATATTAATAAATTATCGTCCACACTGACATCATTCTCTGATAAAATACTTCTGATTATCCAAAAGATATAATGATCTGTGATGTTTTCTAACTTATCCAATATCAGTCTCCTGCTGATCAAGTCAAACGTTTTTCAAAAGTCTATGAAAACAGCATATAGCTTCCTTTTTGGTTTTCTAAATGTTTCTTCAAGAAAACATTTAATCGTCCAGTCCTGAAACCAAGCTGTTCCTCCGGGATGCAGTGCTCAACTAGTTTTTCTAATCTGTTTGATATTAGTCCTATGAAGATTTCAAATAGTATGTTTTCTAATGCAATTCCACGATAAGAGTTTGGGTCAATTACGTCTCCCTTTCCTTTATGCAGAATTTTTAATATGGAATATCTCCATCTATGGCGTATAATTCCTTCAGTTAGACATTTATTAATTAGCTCTGATATCGGTTCTTTCAGTGTCGTCCAGCTTGCCTTGATATGTTCATAGAACAACAAATCGTGACCAGCTGCTTTTCCGTCTTGCTTTTTTAGTATTACATACAAGTTATAAATATAAAAATTTCCAATACATAGTTATATTTACACTGCATGTATTTACATTACATGGGACTAGTTTCAACCCTACTCGGGGTCATCATCGGCCATATTTAAATAATACACAATATTTGACAAAATCCCAAAACATGTTTCTGATGAGCAGAAAGAACAGTATGAAACAAATATATAATTAACATTATGATGTGTGGTTGAATTAGGCGAAGTGTTATGGTTCTAAAAATGTTGCATATGAAAATGAAATATTACGAGAGACAATAGGTGAGCAATATATAATACAAGTACACAAATACGTTAAAAAGTCTGGGTATAGAAGTACAAATGAGATGCTCTCTGTTGTGGATCAACTTGAGTCACATGGTGTTTCACATAGAATTCAGTAGGTCCTGGCAATACATTACGATTGTGTTATGGTACTAAGAATGAACACAATATAACGTGACACTTGTAATAAAAGTAAACAAGTATGTACAAATGTTTGAGTAACAAATGTGTACATGATACTCTCTAGAAGAATCTGTTAAGAGTTGATTATACACTGTATCAGCTTAAGCAGAAATTTTGATACTTGGCGTATTAGGTAATCAAGCTATGTTGGTATGACTGCAGGATTGATTGTTGGAACTGTGCAGACTGAGTATGAAGTTTTAGAATTCTTCTGGAGTTGTAAGTTGACACTGCGCGTGGTGATATGAATGGGTGGAACTCTCAGTTCATAGCAGAACAAATGAGACCTATTAAAATGAGAAAAAGCCAGTAAAAACGCAAAGTACGCGGAAAGAAGAATAGATAACAACAAAGCGAATGGACACACACCTTGCACGGCAGTATGTGCAGCTTAGCTGGTAGTGTGCAACTTGTGGCGGAAGGAGAAATATGTGTGGGGAGGAAGGTGAGGGGCAGGCACATGCGGGTTGGGCAGAATGGTAGTGGCTTGGGAGGGGTTGGCGGGGAGGAGGGGAATTTAAGGCAGAGCTGAGGGGTGTGCGAGAAAGGGTAATTGTTTCGGAAAAGTACCTTTAACTAAACTTAGGATCGAATTCTGGTTGGCTGAATTATTGTTTCTGAGAAAAGTGATAAATAAGTCCAAAAGGGTTTCTCTGAGATTTCATTAAGAATGTAATTGGCATTAAAATATTGGTCTAGGTGTATGTAGTAATTTTCCATTATGTTGAGTAAAGGACCCTTATTTGCTCTTTCAAGAATGTCCATATCTTGTTCGATATTGGTGAAATTATGGTTATAATCTTGCATGTGTTGGCCGATAGCTGAAAACTTATTATATTTTATTGCGTTAGTGTGCTCGTGGTGTCTTATATTGAAGTTTCTTCCAGTCTGCCCAATGTATGACTTGTCACAGATATTGCATTTGATCCTATAAATTCCTGATTTAAGAAAACTACTAATCTTGTTGATATGTCACATATTGTGTAAAATGTTCATGTTCTTATTGTTGGTTGAAGGCAATTTTAATGCCTTGTTTCTTAAAGATATTGGTTATCGTGAAAATATCATTGTTGAACATGAAGGTGGAAAATGTTAGAGGCTTAGTTATTTCGTTTTTGAGGGTAGTTTTAGGGCAATGTTTGTGTTTATTGATTATCCTTTCTATAAAATAATTGCTGAAACCGTTGGATTTTGCAGTTCTGTGGATTGTGTTTAGTTCATTCTTTAGATCCTTCTTGGACATGGGTATGCTGAAAGCTCGATAGCTCGTTTGTGGGACTGGGGGTGCATTGAATCTTGGCAAATGGTGGAAGCTGTTTGAGTAGGTTTTCTGAATATTTTATAACTTAAAGAATCTGAGTGTCTAGTAATAGTTAAATCTAGAAAGTTTATTATTTTGATCTGATTCTGTTCCTAGTGTGAATTTGATATGAGGATCAATACTGTTGAGTCTTAGGAGGGTGGTGGAGGCGTTGATTGATTTTTCATCCATAATTACAAATACACATCACCTGGCCCAGAAGTGAATGTTATTAAATTTATTGTCAGTTTTGTTGTATTCGAGGAAATCTAAGTATATTTCTGCCAAGATGCCTGACGCTGGAGATCCCATTGCCAAACCGTCCTGCTGGTATATGACATTGTCGAAAGTGAAAGTTATTTTTCACAGCTAAATATAATACTGTGATGAAATCTTGTATCTCTAGTTTGCTCAAGTGGCTGTTTTTGTTTAAATTGTTTTCAGTTATTGGAATTAATTATGATACTTGTATGCTTGGGTACATATTTACAGTATCGAAAGAGTGAGCACAAAATGTAAGCATATACATATATGCGGATGATATGGCACTAGCCGCTGATAACATAAAAGATTTGCAAAATGGAATGGAGCTTATCACACAATGGGCGGATGACAACGAGTTAAGGATGAATGTAAGGAAAAATAATCTAAAGAAGAATTAATGGTATTCAGGAGAGGAGGACGCTTATCGAAAGGGGACTACATTGTTTGCGGGGGACATACATTAACACCAAAAAACCAGTTCACATATCTAGGGATCACACTACAAGTCTCCGGGATGACCTTCTCAGTACACATGAAGAAGATATTAGCTGCTGCACTTAAAAGCATAAGTGAAATCAAACATCTGCAAAGAATGTCACTGGAGACGGCCATGAAACTTTTCCAAGTCAAAGTGCTACCAACGCTCACATACGGATTAGAAGTAATATGGGAGTACCTATCATGTAAACAGCTATGAGAACTGGAAAGCATGAAACCGAGATACCTTAAGAGGTTCCTAGGGGTATCTAAATTCACCCAATCCTGGTACATATATGTTTTAGCATGGGAAACCTTCTTGATAGAGGATTTAAGACTACAAATGCCTCTGCAGCAAACTCCGGCATACGAGGAACTGTTAAGAGAACTACGAGAGAAAAGGGACTCGGTCGAGGAAAGCTTTTACAGTACAGGTGCACTGATAAATAAGGATTGGATGAAAGAGGAATGAGTTGAGACATTTGGTGACACGCTTTGCAATACACGGCTTTCATCACCGTATCTGCACCAAGAAATCCTACCACCGGGCCAGCCAGGAGTGCGTATGTGTATTGTGCAATGAACAGTGCGATACATATCACGTAATGAAGTGCAAAAAGAGGACAGTCTCTCTGAATCAATTTTGCTCTGAACAAAGTTCTCCTTCAGTGAATTGTAATTTACTTTATGTAATATGCAAATTTTGCACATTGTGTGCAATAAAATGTATTATTAATATCGAAAGAGTGAATAGAGTAATCAGGTTTCATATTGAACTTGTTTAGTTTATCTACTAGCTCTGATGTGTTTTTAATAGACTTTTTAGATAGAAATTGATAGTTTTTTTGTAAGAAACATTGGATGAATTGTGAAATTTTGTATAAGGGACTTGGTCTATAGTTGATGATTGGGTGAATGGGAATGCCGGTCTTGTGTATTTTGGGGAGATCTTTAGCAGTGGGGAGACCCGGGTTCATATATGAGTTTCGATTTTTCCTGTTTTTGGCAGGCTGATATGTAATAGCAACTTCTGGCTTGGCGAGGAAAGCAACGGGAAACTACCTCACTCCTCATTTCCCTAGTACGCCTCTTCAGTGATGCCTAGGCCATCTATGACAGTTGATGGCGGAACTGTTGAGGATCCAACCAGCCTTCGGGCTGAGGACTAAACATACATACACAATTTATATGTAATCTCAGTTCAGTACGGACCAACAACATGAAATTCATAACCCTTGATTTTTAGTATTATCGTTTCTGTTTCAGTTATTGTGAATAGATCCACTTCTAAGGAATTATTTACTCTATCATTTTGCTGCCTGGTATCTCTGGATTATATAATACCTGTAAAATGCGTTTCCCATGATTGTATTGGTAGATGTCATGGAAGCTTAAGCTGTTTCGCTTTCAAAATCTTAAATGGTTCATTCTTTGCTAGTGCTATCAGTTTTTCTTCTTTTTTCTGATTGTAATGTCTCTTTGCCTCTTTAATTCTTCTTTTCTCAGCATATTCCTTTAAGTTTTCTACAGTTGGTGAATTCTTTGTTTTGTGCAGGGCTTCCTTCCTCTTGGAGTAGCATGGCCTCGCCTTCCTTATTGGTGACTCTTGCTGTTTAATGATGTCTTCTATTATTTCCAGTGCTTTATCTATATTGCTGTCCTTAATTAGTTGTAATATAGTAGGTATTTTAACTGCGTTGTCGTTACGTTAGTCCATATGTAGCTTTCTCAACGATGTTTCCCGAGGTGCTTCTCTTTCAATTTCAGTTGTTATTGCAAACGTCATTTGTACTGGAATGTGTTTCCATTGATTACTCCATGCAGAACTTTGGTTGTGTTTACCTTTTGGCTTTCAATGTTACTGAATAAAAGGACTATGCAACTGCTTCCAATCAGTCCTGTGTATGTCTGTTCATTTCTTTTATTGTGCGGAGTGAGTTCTTCTTTCTCCAGATATTGTATAACGGTCAGCGTTTTTTCATTCTGATATTCATCAGTTCTGCAGTTGAAATCTCCCGCTAGAATCAGATGTTTGTTGTCATCCACTTGTGTAAGAGCCATATTAATTTCTTGAATAATCTCATTAACTTCCACTCTGGCTCAAAATATACACTGATTAGCCAACAAATTGTCGTTTGAGCCAATAAGAGATTGTCTGTTTTTGTACTACTTCGAACAGGCACAGCTGGGCTTAAAAGACATGAAATTCCAACTTTCTCCTTGAGTTGCGAAGTTAGCCATGCACTGCACAAAGTTTCACTGACTGATTGAAATTCAAAACTTTAATGAGAGCTGAGTTAGTCGACTCGTATCTGTCTGACTTTCCCCTGCTATTAAATTCGAAAGCGGTGAAAAATTATGCCTTCTGGCCAGAAATTTTTGTCATCTACCTTTTCTTTTTCAGAGAAAGGCACACCAAGTTTGAATGCTTTGCTATATCCCTTGTTAGGCAAGTTTGTACATTCTCTTACCTCAATAACTCCATTTTCCTCCAAGTTAGTTCTGATGTTGACTGTTTAAATCTCACTCACATACATGCATGCTACTCTTCCTGCCACAGATAGCCATCCGTTGTCTCTTTTCTATCCCAACTGTTGTATCTTCCTTTTATAGCTCTTGCATTTCTCCATTGATTCCTCTTTTCAAATCTGTTTTTGGACGATTCCTCTTCAATTTTATCTTCTTTTTTCTTTCTCAACTGTTGCATCTTACTTCCATAACCTAACTGGCCCTCCTTCACTTTTCCAATGTTCCTTTCAATGTTTACAAAGCTACAGTTTACGAACTTCATCATATAGATCCATACTGATACAGTTTAAATTAATAACTAGTGTTAGGTTTAAAGGTCCACCCAATCAATACACTTCAGTGAAGTGTATGGGTGGATCATTAATCCTAACACTAGTTCTTAGTTTACAAAGCTATTCGATGCCCTATTTTCAAGATCATTTTCTGATGTTTCACTTTCCGCATTACTGACCTGAATGACCGAGGATCTGTCCTTATCCGTATCGTTCATTCTTTGAATAGGCGGAAATTCCTCAACTCCTATGTACTACTCCCATGTATGATGCTTTCTCACGTACTTTATGTGTTAATGCCATATATTCTGCTTATTACAGTTGAGCTTCAAATACTAGTGTCATTTTTTCTATCAATGTCTTGCTCATGTCATCTATCTTTTCTTTAAGTTCCTTATGGGTTTTCTTGTGTTCACTAATCATTTGATTTATTTCCTTATTTCCTGAAGATGTTTCGTTCAGTCCAAACATCGACATCTACTGCACATCCATAAAAGGTTTCCCTTCTTTCCCTGTAAGGCATTAAATTGCGTTGTCAGATGTGTGCATTCCTTGTGGTACCATGCCTTGCATTGCTATCCTCCTGAAATTGTTGGCATATCTGGTTCTCCTCTTGTTGACTCTGCATGTTGACTGAGTAATTATTATTTTGTTATTCTTTAATTATCATGTATTATTTATTAATCTTTGTTGTCGCGATTATTCAGCTTCACTGTTATTCCGCTCTTAATGTCCTGCCTGCCTTCACAGTCGATAAACAGGGATCTACTTATTCATTGATATGTTAAGTCGCTGTTACTCAATAACGGCGAAGTATCAAAAGCCAAAATCAGCATGAATGTTTTAAAATACCTGCCTATAAACCCCTTCTTACGACACGTACTGTTATTGTAAATATAAGTCGTTGAACACCCACACTTTAAAACACAAATTGCCATTTACCTTTTGGGCGCAGCAAAATTCATCTCACAATCACTTCAAAACTTGCTTCCGATCAGACGTATGTCATGGTCAAAGAACTTGCTATAACTTCAGATTAATACCAATGGCAATGTCACACAGGACAAAATTCAACTAGTGGACTTTAAATTTGCTAATTGTAGTATTATAGACAGATTTTTCACCTCTTTTGTAAATAATTTGTAATGTGTACTGTACCATTACGCTATACTTAAAGTGAAAATATAAAGGAGATCGGGACAGGCAAAATGGCCGACGTCGACTTCAAAGAAAGTAAATGAACGTAAAATGTCACCGAAACCCAGATTGACTTAATAGTAGAAGGCATGAAATCGCAAGGGCCATGTATAAAACTTCAGAACGGAATCTGGATTGTTTTAACAAAAATAAGTGAGTTCTGAATCATTCCTTACTGAGAAAAAAGCAATAGCACGCAAGAGAGCTCGGTAAACCAAGAAGTCTGATTGGAAAGAAGATTGAGGAGGAATTCTATGCCAACTAGAATATCAAGAGTGAGAAATATGGAAAGAAAATCCGATATTACAAGAAGAAATAATAATAAAAAGAGCTACCGGAACCGTGACATTGGGAAGAAGCGAGAGGGCTATTTGTACCTTTAGGCAATCTGCTTCAAGAAGACAAAGGAGTGAACCAAATACTTAATATTCACATTAGCCTAGAAAAATCAGAATTAATAGTCAGAAGCTATATACAGTGAAACCTTGGAATGCGAGTAACTTGGTCTACGAGTGTTTTGCAAGACAAGCAAATGTTTTAAATACATTGTAACTTGATAAGCAAGTGAGGTTCCGCAATACGAGCATCACGTGTGCCTAGGATTTCCCCTCCCCTGTGCCTTTGTTGAATGGATGAATGAGGTCTTTGGTCCTGTGGCCTTAAGGCCTTGAGGACGACTTACTGCTGGAATTCAAGTTCGTTAAGGTTAAGTTCCTTCCTCCCAACACTACTCCACTACTCCAGCCTATGGATCAGCAAGTCATTTTGAACTTCAAAAGGCTATACACGAAAGCACTATTTCAGCGATGCTTCGAAGTGACTGAAGGAACAAACCTTACCCTCCGAGAGTTTGGGAGAAATAATTTCCCCACCGTGAACTGCCTGAAGATCATCAATAAAGCCTGGGATGGAGTCAACAAGAGAACTCTCACTTCCCCTTGTGGAAAGCTGTGGCCTGACTGTGTTCTTGGACGTGACTTTGAGTTGTTTGTTTGTTTGTGAAAATGAGCCGCCGATTGTCGATGAAATTGTGTCCTTAGGGAAGACTATGGGGTTGGAGGTGAATGACGTGGACATTCGAGAGCTGGTGGAAGAACATAGCCAGGAACTGTCCACCAACAAAATGATGGATGTGCATCGCGAATAACAGGAGGAGGTTATGGAGGAGATCTCGCCCGAGGAAGAGGAAGAGGAAAAGTCAATGGGATCTCTCACTTCAACTGAGATTTGGGAGAAGTGCAAAATGTTGTAGAAAAACACCACCCGAATAAGGCAGTATCAGTACGAGCGATGAATCAGTTCAATGACAATGCAGTGTCACATTTTCATGAAATCATCAAAAGAGACAAAAGCAACAGTCATTGGACAGGTTCCTCGTTAAAGTTGCACGAAAAGGAACAATTCCAGTGAGCCAACAGATAGCAGTGATTCCGTTCATGAAATTCGTGCTTCACAGTAACTCTTCTCATGTAATCTCTCGTCTCCCTCACACCAACAATGATTCTATTGTAAGGTAAAGTGCACTTAAATTTGTTTTGCGTTATATTTTGTTTTAGAAATGGTATGCAAATAAATATTTTTGTGTTGTAGACGAATCATCCGTGTTTCAATTGTTTCTTATGGGAAAACTTGCTTTGATATACGAGTGCTTTGGATTACAAGCACGTTGCCGGAACTAATTATGCTCGCAATTCAAGGTTCCGCTGTATATATATATATATGACGTGGACATTCGAGAGCTGGTGGAAGAACATAGCCAGGAACTGTCCACCAACAAACTGATGGATGTGCATCGCGAATAACAGGAGGAGGTTATGGAGGAGATCTCGCCCGAGGAAGAGGAAGAGGAAAAGTCAATGGGATCTCTCACTTCAACTGAGATTTGGGAGAAGTGCAAAATGTTGTAGAAAAACACCACCCGAATAAGGCAGTATCAGTACGAGCGATGAATCAGTTCAATGACAATGCAATGTCACATTTTCATGAAATCATCAAAAGAGACAAAAGCTTGAGAAATAAGAATATTTGACACTAAATGAACAGTATAATTATGTATTCTGTCATTAGAATTTTATTTTATGATTCATGAGCGAGCTTGACACCATGGAGTCTTTCTAAGACGTGGGAATGGATTGCCCGAAATTACATAATTTGTCTCAAGATGACGACTCCTCATTACCAGAGATGATGTACGGAGGACCAGATACCGGCCGCAAGGATCGCATATAGCAGCTGAGAAGAAGAAGCGAACTCAGAGGGGCGAGGAAGCGATATAAGTTTCTTGTTTTCAAAATTCTGTGTATCATTAGGTAGAGAATATTTATTGCAGCTCAATTGCCAGTCACATATAACCCAAGTGCCAAACATGAGCGACAGAACTAATTTATTTCATGTAAACTGACGAATGATATTTGTGCTAGTCGATGTATATATTGGTGTAGGAGGCGATATCATTTTAAATGAATTCTAACCTCAGCCATAGTTTTGCTAATGCCATAAGAGAGTGTATTACGTATAGATATAAGTTCCCAAATTATACGGAAGGGCTGTGTTGTTAAAATTCAAAGATTATTGGGAAGAATACATTCTGTGTGAAATTGAGATGGATTCTAGGAGGTAATAATAATGATAGACATGACGACAGCTATATAATGCAAAGAAGAAATAGATCGTATGTAAGTTATGGGCAAATGCAGAAGCAATATCATCAAGGGAGTTGTGTGATATGATGAATGAGAGGTTATTAAGAAGATTTTAGAAGGAAAAAGCCATGATTACGAAGTGATAATTTTGAATTTAATATTTATGAGAATGTAAAAGATATGAAGGTGCATGTGTCGGGAATTATGAAGAAAGAAGAAGGTATTATGAAGTTAAATGGCACATGAAGTAGGACCGTATTGAGTAATCGTTGTATGGCAAGGTTGCAAGGTTAAACTGATAGTAATGTACCATAGTCAGCTGATAGCCTCCCTACTGGAAATAGATGCTGATATAAAGGAGTGTAATAGGATTAATCGACACATTTAGAGTTTCCCCTTTCCGAATCAAGTTAAAACTGAGATCATGATGCAATTCAGCAAACAGCACAACAGAATACTTATAGAGATCAGTTTTTAATATTAGCAAGGAAGAAAGCACAATACATATTGGCACGTATTTCATTCTAATGCTAATTTATGGTAATATAAGATAGGTCTGGCATATTGAAGTTTACTAGTGTGACATGAATTTAACATAAATGATAGGTGTAAATATATTATTTCATTTGGCAATAATAATTTGATGACAGCAAATAGTGGCAGTATGCGAGAAAGTTATTGAGCATTCTGAAACCCGAGAAGTCAACAGAGGTTGAGATTCCAGATGATGAGATTCCAAATAATAAGATTCATAATAATAAGATACCAGATAATATAATTACAGATAATAATAATTCCAGATAATAAAAATGTCAGATAGTGAAATTCAGATAGAAACTTCAGATCTAAATAAGGTAGATCAGATTGTGTTCAGATTGGTCAATCCAAACAAATTATACCTTAGGTAGGATGTTATTCTAATGATGTAAAACTCCAATTTTCCGATAGAGGAGTAGACTCAAGTTTGAATGTGGAAAATAGGTTTAGAATGTTGAAAATTGTCAGGTTTAGATAATAATTGACCAGTTTAAATCATATGAAGAAATATTAAATTGAAAAGAACTAATTTCAGTTATGATTATCAAAGAGATAGAATGTAAAATACGTAGAATTATTGTACAGTTGAGGAGCCAGCGTTTCAATGATTGTTTATTTTATCAAAGATAATGACTTGTACAGGACCACAGTGTTCTCTTCCCATATTTTTTTTTTCTTTTTCTTCAAATTATCATGTTTAATAAATAAGTAATGATTAACTGGATCTATAAGGATTAGGATAGAATAAGATAGATAGATAGGCAGGATTGTGATTGATGATGTATTCGATACGTCAGGATCCCACGGTAAATCGAACCAAACTATGATATTCCCTGAGAAGTTGGCTCAGAATCCTTTACGTGGGCCTAGACGCAGACTGGGTAAAGTATTAAGTGTTAATTTTATTGTATTTGCACTATATATTGTCAGCTTTAATCCATCACTGAAGATGACCCATAATGGAATTGAAACTGGTCCCAATGTATAAGCGATTTGACATCATATTAAATGGTGTTGAATAGCTATATTTGTTCCTTCTGTGCATACATATTTGGAGGGGAAATGAAATGGCGTATGGCTTTTAGTGCCGGGAGTGTCCGAGGACAGGTGCCGTGCCAGGGAAATTAACCAATTATGGTTAAAATTGCCGACCCTGCCGGAAATCGAACCTGGAACCCCTGTGACCAAAGGCCAGCACGCTAACCCTTTAGCCATGGAGCCAGACATTTGGAGGGGAAAGTCTTGCTGATTTTTTTTTACTGGACAACACACCTTTTCATCCTGCAAAAGATGTGCTTGATTTGGATGACGGAATGATTTTTGTGAGGTACTGTTCCTTTCTCCTTGTGATATGTCACTCACACAGCTCTGAAACAACATTACCGATCGAATCTCATGAGAAGGCTTATGCAAGAAGGTTCAGATATCCTCATCGCTGAAAGGAATGTGGTACTGCTTCTCATCTAACTGATCTTGTGAAACAAATGTCTTTGTGAAGACATAGATGACGAAAACATCCGCGAGTAAACCGAGATTTGAGAAGCTACAATGTAATTATTAAATTAATGTAGTAATGGTCCACCTTTCAATACTATAATATGTAATATTCTAAATTACATTAATTGGGGACTAGTTTCGGCCTGGGCTGGCCATCTTCAGCCTTAATGTAAAACACCTAATAACTAAACAAATGTACATGCACACAATTGACATAAAAACAAATGAAAACAAATATATACAAAGTGACATTAAAAACTGGGATGGAATATGAATAAATTTGAAAATGAACTAGGTTCTAACATCTTGAGTATGTTCATCATTGAGAATAATTTCAAGTATTAAGTATTAATTTATATACACAGAACTGTTAGTTCTAATACTGCTGATCATTTCAATAGGAACTGGTAAATGTTGATCCTGTAGTTTGTCATCAAATCTATATGTGTGGTGTTAGCTATATGTAATCCATTGGACACTGCTGTAAATAACCACTAGCTGACAGGGAACTGTTAGATGTTGTTTCATCTTCAATCAAAATAATAAATGAGATGCTCCCCTCCCTCCCCCACCCCCTTCCCCAACCCCCTCTCCTTCTGACCTTCCCCTCCCCTCTCCTTCCTTTTCATTTAATAATTATATAAGGAGCACTCGAATGAGTATTAAGTTTGTTGTCCCAATTTACATTGTACCGTATTCTGTTAGAGTCTTTATTCTGTTCTTGCACTTTAGCAGATGGTAGCGGTCGCACTTTTCCTTACACAGTGTACAAACACAGTCATCTGTTGGATTGTGGAATTTTGTCTTTGCGCATATTTTGTGGTGGAAGCCATGTATTGCATATCTTGTTATGACATGTCTTTGCTCTTGAAGTTGCTTGGTCCAGTTTCGATCGATCATGGCGTCATTTCCGTAGAATTCGGGGTCTATTTCCGCGCGTTTCTTGAGAAGTTTTTTCTGAAGCTCTTGGAATGGGCCGGTAGATGGCAGTGGTAGATTGAGTCGTAGATCCTCAATGAAGTAAGTTTCCCGTGCCAGTACATAAACAAGTCTGGAGGGTGCCAGTTTGCCTACTCCTAGGGCCTTCTTCAGGAACCTTGCTTTGACCCTTTCTATCCTCTCCAAGTCACCGATTGTCAGGTTATCCCATATTATTTCGATTCCGTACGAGACAATTGGGGTTATTGCGGTCTTGAATAGAGTCATCGCTGTGTTAAGGGATAGCATAGAAATATTCTTGATATTGTGGATGGCTCTGATTGCTGCTGTCGTTCTGTCTATGACGTGGCTGTTGAAGGATGCCATGCTCGTTTGGAACGTGATGCCCACGTATTTGAATTTCTTGACTATTTCTAGTGGTTTATTATTTAATGTTATAGCGTCATCCTTGGCCGCCTTGCCACCTTTTCTGAAGACCATCTGTACTGTCTTTTCCTGGTTAATTTCAAATTTGTTATCTGAAGCCCAAGCTTCTAACTTCATCACTGTCGACTGTAGTTCTGCTTTTGAGCTCGATCCCAGAGCCATGTCATCAGCGTACATTATTAGAGTAGTCTCAGGGGAGTCCGTCATTATCTGTGTGATATCTGCCGTTGCTACGTTGAATAGTAGCGGGCTTAGCGGGTCTCCTTGGGGTACCCCGTTTGTTTGAATTACTTTCCCGGATGAGGATGCTCCATCTTCAATTTTGATTAGGTTGTAGTCTAGTATGGTCTCAACGATTCTCACGAGCGTGTTGTCACCAATCATATGTTTCAATTTTCCTATCAGAATATCTCTGTCGATAATATCAAAAGCCTTCTTATAGTCAACAAAGACGACGTAGTACTTCCCTTTTGGATGCCTCAGTGCCTTTTCAATTTTTTCTTTCAGGTATGCTGCGGCTTGTAACGTGCTTTTTCCTTTGCGGAAGCCTAGTTGGCATTCTGGTATGAATGGGTCTATTTCGTTGTTCAGGCGATTCGCTACAATAGTTGCAAATGCTTTGTATAAGTTGCTTTCTAGAGCTATACCTCTATATGAGTCGGGGTTGTCAGTTCCTCCTTTCCCTTTGTACAAAATCTTCAGCGTTGCCGTTCTCCAAACTTCCAGTATTTTGCCTAAATTTAGACATTTGTTGAATAGTTCTGTCCAAAGCTGTAGTAAATGGTCTTGAGTACTTTTTAAGTGTTCTGTATATATGTTGTCCGGTCCTGCTGACTTCCCTTTTTTTCCTTTGCTGATTACCATCTGTACTTCCCCTGTGGTTAGTCTAATTTCGTGTTCTGGATCGATAGGGTGGTTTGCGGTGTCACCTTTTGCTCTGCTGTCCCTGTTTAGAAGCGCTGAGAAGTGTTTTTCCCATGTTTCCATTGGTATTTCCCTCGCTCTACACACTTGCTTTTTCTTGAGGGCCCGAAATGGGTCTGTTTCTGCTTCGACTGCAATCTTCTTGGCTTCTGCTTCCAGGTATTTAGCTCGCTTCTCTTTTAGAAGTTTTCTGTAATTTCTTCTTTTGATGGCATATGCTTCCAAGTAATCAGCGGTCTCCATTTTTCTGGCTGAGTATAACGCGCGTAAGGTGTCTTTTCGTGCTATGTAACATTGCCTGTCAAACCACTTTTGCGCTCTCCTTTCTTTCACAGGCAAAGCGGTTTCCTGTATCAGATTTGTAGCAACTTCTACTGCTTCATCTAGGTGTCCTCGAGCTACAAGTGCTCTTGCTTTTTGTATATTTGGGTGGTTTTGCAGTTTCGTTCCATCAATATTTCTTGAAATTGTGATGCCTTTATCATCGGGTCTTAGTGTTTTCCGTGACTCTTTGTGTTCAATTTCTGTGCAGATGGGTATGTGTTTTCTGATTGGCGTTGACCCTGAGGACCATAGACCTTCCTGTTTCCTTATCATAAATTTTTCACCTCTGTAGAATAAAAGATCAATTGCACTAGAGCCATTTGGTGCAAAGTATGTTTTAAGGTCTTTTCTGTTTATCATTGTGTAACCTTCATCCCTCAGGATTTGAATAACTAACTCCGATTTTGCGTTCGGCTTGTCTATCCTGCAGTTGAGGTCACCCGCGATTATCACTTCTTCCGCAGTATTTACTTTCCCTATTGCATTAAGTACTGATTCTACTACATCTTCTATTGAATTATCTGGTGCGATATATATTCCTATTAATGTTAGGTCAGTGGTCTTAACTATGATTGTATTTTCACTTCTCTGGATTTCATGTACTCTTCCAACAGTTGGTTTGAGGAAGCATGAGACTCCTCCAGCCGGTCGACCTCCTGTTGGCGTTGCAAATGTGTGGTATCCATAGAATTTTGGTAGGTCTGTTGGTTCTAAAAGAAAAGTTTCTGTAGCTATGATGACATCGAAATGTTCCATTGTCTTTGGGGGTATTAATGGTAAGACGTTTTTTAGTCCTTCGATGTTCCAGAGAAGAATCTTGATTGTTGTATTATTCGAGGGACACTCCAATGTTGCGTCTTTGGCCTCGAAAAGAAAATCTTCTAACTACAATACCTTTAGGCCAGAAATCTGGTTTTTCTGTTGTTTGTAGAAACTCAAAAGGAATTCCCAATTTGCAGGCTTTCATGGGCCCAACTGTATTAAGCATCTTACAGGCTTTTATCTCTGTAATGCCATTTCTTAATAAATAGTTTTTGATGTTATCTTCTGTGGTTCCTTCTTTTATCTTTCCCACATATAGCCATGCTGTTTTGGCTGCCGGTTGTAGTTCTTCGTTGCTTTGTTTCGTCCCGATGATGGTCCTACGATGCTGTTTCGATTTCTTCACCACTGTGTTCCAGGGTGTTTTTTCATCGGATCCTGCGTCTTCGGTCAGTGTTGGTAGGGTGGATTCATTAAGATCACTCGTTTTCTCCTTGTCTCCGAAGTCAGTATACGAGCAAGTTAGAGGTCTATAGTTCCGGACTTGTGCTGTTCCATCCACGCACTTTTCTTTGGAATTTTCTTCCTGTCCAATCAAGTTGTCCGTAGGTGGATTCTTTTTTGAGGTTTTTCCGGGTCTAGTAGTTGAGTTCTTATTTTGGATCGGTATATCTGAAGCTGTACGATCTTTAGAGGAGTCCGTTTTCTGTTCTTCTGGTGGGGTCTGTGGAGTTTGGTTTGATTCTACCTCTGGAGATGTCTTTGATGTCTGCTCTTTGTTGGTTTGATTGGTTTTCATTTGAATTTCACAACAGTTAGTCTGAAGCACACTCAACAATGGACCACACACCTCATGCTGTATTGAGAGGTAAGTCTCATATAACCTATGCCATCTAACTAACACATTCTCTCATTCAATTCATTAATTTAATTTTATCTAATTTATCAGGTTAACTTCATGGGCACCGCAATGAATCGCAAAAATTTTATACCAGACACAATGTATCTGTGTTAACCACATCTTCATGTGCTGTCCTGACAATGTCCAACAACATTTTAGCAAGATTTAACAAGCACCATGAGAGCATCTCATTTATTATTTTGATTGAAGATGAAACAACATCTAACAGTTCCCCGTCAGCTAGTGGTTATTTACAGCAGTGTCCAATGGATTACATATAGCTAACACCACACATATAGATTTGATGACAAACTACAGGATCAACATTTACCAGTTCCCAGCAGTATTAGAACTAACAGTTTCTGTGTATATAAATTAATACTTAATACTTGAAATTATTCTCAATGATGAACATACTCAAGATGTTAGAACCTAGTTCATTTTCAAATTTATTCATATTCCATCCCAGTTTTTAATGTCACTTTGTATATATTTGTTTTCATTTGTTTTTATGTCAATTGGGAACATGCATAATTTTCAAAAATATTTTTTTTGAAAAGTACACCAATGAAATAGTACGTAAACGTATTACATTGTGGTATGTTGCCTTGTTTTCTACCATTAAAAAAATGTTTAATAGTGCCTTTCCGCAAGGCGAGTGAAACGGCCTCTGACGTAAGCGGCGCGCTGTGACGTCACGATCCAGTACCGCATGGAGCTCTACCAGCCGTTGTGCATCAGCCGTTGCTAAAAGCCGATTGTTTATTATTCATGATCGCGAGTAACTTCGAAATGACAAAAGAAAGGTTCGAAACAGCACAGTCAGAAAATCTACCCTGTGTAGATGTCATCATTCTTGAAAAATGTGACTTTTGTGGCCGCCGAAATTCGCGGATAACAAGCAAGTTTGTAAGTGGCGTCTTTTATATACGTGGAATGTACTGTAACCCATAGTATTAGGATAACAACGAACCTGGATAGAGATCACATCACTTTCAACATTTCCTTCTAGACTGATTCCCCTATTAAAGAATAACATTACATTTTCGGGCTTTCAGCATTAGTAAAGTAAGAAATCGGATTTCAGCACTAACATAAACATATAGGTAGCATTATAGTACTAGTCCGCTTCTGTGGTGTAGTGGTTAATGTGTGCCACTCCCGGAGGCCCGGTTTCGATTCCCGGCTCTGCCATGAAAGTTGAAAACAAATAGTACGAGGACTGGAACGGGGTCTACTCAGCCTCGGGAGGTCAACTGAGTAGAAGGGTTTCGAATCCCACCTCAGCCATCCTCGAAGTGGTTTTTCGTATTTTCCTACTTCTCCTCCAGGCACCTAAGGCCACGGCCGTTTCCTTCCCTCTTCCTTGTCTATCCCTTCCGATCCTCCCATCCTCCAACAAGGCCCCTGTTGAGCATAACAGGTGAGGCCGCCTGGGCGAGATAATGGCCCTCCTCACCAGTTTCATCACCATACTCAAAGTCTCAACGTTTCAGGACACTGCCCTTGAAGTGGTAGAGGTGAAATCCCTCGCTGAGTCCGAGAGAAAACCAACCCTGAAGGATAAACTGATTAAGAAAGAAAGAAAGAAAGAAAGAAGGAAAGAAAGAAAGAAAGATCATAGTACTATAGGGCTATAATCTATCATTCCCAAAAAATGGGACAACTGGCCTACCCACTTCCAGGGCCCATGAAAGAGAATTAAATATCTTTGTGGAGGGAAAAAGTTAAACATGATAAAGATAAATATATCTTCACAAGTCGGGCTGAGTGGTTCAGACTGTTGAGGTGCTGGCCTTCTGACCCCAACTTGGTTCAGTCCGGTGGTAGTTGAAGGTGCTCAAATACGTCAGCCTCGTGTCCAAGACGTAATTGAAGCATTTAAATAAAGCATTATACATTACAATTTAAAGTTTTACCACTAGAACAGCTGACATGGAAAAGTGATTTGAAAATTCAAACAAATTCATCTTACGTTAAAATATTTAAAAAAAAATATATATATATATAAACTGTAAACTTTTCCGATATATCACCAGCATTTCTCCGGCTCGCCAAAATCCATTTCTTCCTAGTTTTAGCGTCTTTGGAACATTTATAAACAATTTGTTTGGTATGGTATGCGATGTGCTATTGCACATCGGAACTCTACACCATTTATAAGTTTTCTGCCTCACTGTCTGCGCAGGATTCATTTTAAGTCTAAAATATACCACTCAGATTATTATCCAATGTATAGACCTCGAATTTAACCATACTAGACACTAACGTAAAGTAGAAACACGCGAAGTGTATCCTGCTTCTCACAGCACGCTGTGTTATTTCGTCTGCTAATTCAGTCAACCTGTACGATGACGTCAGACCAATGAGATCGCGTGCTTGCGTGACGTGACATTTTCGTAGATTTTTATCACGTTTGGAGTTATTATTTGTACATTCTGATCACATTTTTGAATTCTGCATGAAATTTTGAATCAGATTAGCATATTTTTAATTAAAACCCTGGATCATGCATGTTCCCTATTGTGTGCATGTACATTTGTTTAGTTATTAGGTGTTTTACATTAAGGCTGAAGATGGCCAGCCCAGGCCGAAACTAGTCCCTAATTAATGTAATTTAGAATATTACATATTATAGTATTGAAAGGTAGACCATTACTACATTAATTTAATAATTGCATTGTACTTGCAATTCAATACGGATCAGAACCATGAAGTTTATAACCTATGATTTGAGAAGCTAAGTAAACTACGTGTTCAGTTGAGGAGAGATAAGACGAGGTGATCACGCACCCTGAGGCACTGAAATGCGTTGATGTGTTACTAGAGTACAAAGGACAGAATTCGTTTGACTGTCCGAAAAATGAGGACTGTCGCCAGAAAAAATGTGAATGAAAAACCAAAACAGAAAAAAAATGGACGATTACTTCCTGAAAGTGAATTGAAAGCAAGTCATACAAAATACAATGTATATTTAAATGTAATCTTGTAAATATGTTGTCATTTAGTAATGCAGTGGGCTTTCAAATGTGATATGTAACATGTTTTGTAAATACGGTAAATGCTTAGTTTCTGGTAAGCACATGCGTGCAGTTCTGCATTAACCCAGATAATTGAGAGTTTGTGGTAATCTGAGTAATGATTTGGCACTGTATAACTCTATATTCTACATCGGTGTGCAAACTATAAATATTGAGTGATTCAGACTTGTAAGCTCATTGGTGTTTCAGTTTCTGCTTCCATCATTGCATATCTGTTTTGTACATTTTATTCCTTTAAACGTTTTCTTTATTATTTATTTCTAAACACCTACATTTTACCTTGTAACAAAGCCGGCTGTTAATCGCTTGCTAAGTAAGTGTGCTATAAGTGTCCAAGCAAGACTGGCAAATAGAAATATGCTGGTCTATGGTTAAGTCGCGTAATAGCTTTGTGAGTTGCTTAGGTTTGGTTAAGTCGAGTAATAGCTGTGTGATGTGCTGGGCTTTGGTAAAGTCGAGAAATAGCTGTGTGATGTGCTGGGCTTTGGACCAGTCGAGTGCTAGCTTTGTGATGTGCTGGGCTTTGGATCAGTCGAGTGATAGCTTTGTGATGTGCTGGGCTTTAGTTAAGTCGAGTAATAGCTGTGTGATGTGCAGGGCTTTGGTTAAGTCGAGAAATAGCTGTGTGATGTGCTGGGATCTGGATCAGTCAAGTAATAGCTGTGTGATGTGCTGGGCTTTGGATCAGTTCAGTGAGAGCTGTGTGATGTGCTGGGCTTTGGATCAGTCAAGTAATAGCTTTGTGATGTGCTGGAATTTGGATCAGTCAAGTGTTTGCTTTCTGATGTGCTGGGTTTAGGATCAGTCAAGTAATAGATGTGTGATGTGCTGGGCTTTGGATCAGTCGAGTGATAGCTGTGTGATGTGCTGGGTTTGGATCAGTTGAGTGATAGCTTTGTGATGTGCTGGGCTTTGGATCAGTCGAGTAATAGCTTTATGATGTGCTGGGCTTTGGATCGGTCGAGTAATAGCTTTTTGATGTGCTGGGCTTTGGTTAAGTCGAGTAATAGCTGTGTGATGTGCTGGGCTTTGGGTAAATCAAGTAATAGCTTTGTGATGTGCTGGACTTTGGATCAGTTGAGTGATAGCTTTGTGATGTGCTGGGCTTTGGATCAGTCGAGTAATAGCTTTATGACATGCTGGGCTTTGGATCAGACGAGTAATAGCTTTGTGATGTGCTAGGATTTGGCTCAGTCGAATGATAGCTTTGTGATGTGCTGGGCTTTGCATCAGACGAGTGATAGCTTTGTGATGTGTTCGGATTTGGATCAGTTGAATGATAGCTGTGTGATGTGCTGGGCTTTGGATCAGTTGAGTGATAGCTGTATGATGTGCTGGGCTTTGGATCAGTCAAGTAACAGCTGTGTGATGTGCTGGGTTTTGGATTAGTTGAGTGACAGCTTTGTGATGTGCTGGGTTTTGGATCAGTCGAGTGATAGCTTTGTGATGTGCCGGGCTTTGGATCAGTCAAGTAATAGCTGTGTGATATGCTGGGCTTTGGATCAGTTGAGTGATAGCTGTGTGATGTGCTGGGCTTTGGATCAGTCAAGTAACAGCTGTGTGATGTGCTGGGTTTTTGATTAGTCGAGTGACAGCTTTGTGATGTGCTGGGTTTTGGATCAGTCGAGTGATAGCTTTGTGATGTGCCGGGCTTTGGATCAGTCAAGTAATAGCTGTGTGATATGCTGGGCTTTGGATCAGATGAGTAATAGCTTTGTGATGTGTTATGATTTGGATCAGTCGAATGATAGATTTGTGATGTGCTGGGCTTTGCATCAGTCGAGTAATAACTGTGTGATGTGCTTGGTTTGGTTATGTCCAGAAATAGTTTTGTGATGTGCTGGGCTTTAGATCAGTTGAGTAGTAGCTGTGTGATATGCTGGGCTTTGGATCAGACGAGTAATAGCTTTGTGATGTGCTAGGAATTGGCTCAGTCGAATGATAGCTTTGTGATGTGTTCGGATTTGGATCAGTCGAATGATAGCTGTGTGATGTGCTGGGCTTTGGATCAGTTGAGTGATAGCTGTGTGATGTACTGGGCTTTGGATCAGTCGAGTAATAGCTTTGTGATGAGCTGGGCTTTGGATTATTCGAGTGATAGCTTTGTGATGTGCTGGGCTTTGGATTAGTCGAGTGATAGCTTTGTGATGTGCTGGGCTTTGGATTAGTCGAGTGATAGCTTTGTGATGTGCTGGATTTTGGATCAGTCGAGTGATAGCTTTGTGATGTGCTGGGATTTGGATCAGTCGAGAGATAGCTTTGTGATATGTTGGGCTTTGGATTAGTCAAGTAATAGCTGTGTGATGTGCTGGGCTTCGGATCAGTCGAAAATAGCTTTGTGATGTGCTGGGCTTTGGTTAAGTCGAGTAATAACTGTGTGATATGCTGGGTTTGGTTATGTCGAGAAATAGCTGTGTGATGTGCTGGCCTTGATGTCAGCTGAGTAATAGCTTTGTGCTGTGCTGGGCCTTATATCAGTCGAGAAGTAGCTTTGCGATGTGCAGGGTTTTGGATTAGTCGAGTGATAGCTTTGTGATGTGCTGGGCTTCCGATCAGTCGAGTAATAGCTTTGTGGTGTGCTGGGCTTTGGTTCAGTTCAGTAGAGTAATAGTTTTTTGATGTGCTGGGCTTTGGATAGTCGACTGATAACTTAGTATGTCTCAAATATTATTACATTATTTTTAAGTCCACCTGTTCAATACAATACAATATAATCCACTGTTTCATATGGTTAAAATTTTATACATAATACATAAAAGTCAATGGTACATGTTTCACCCTTCTTTACGGGCATCATCAGTCTATATCAGTCTTAAAAGTAATACATATGGAGTCTTTCTAATCTTATAAATTATGAACAAACATTATACAATAAGATCTAAAACAACGATAATGCACCAAAGTGTGTTAAAAAAAGAGTAAATTAACAGTTTTTGAAGATTAAAAAATGGTTAAACATGAATATTTGAGGGTTTAAAACTAAAATGGATCCTTTTGTTTATATCATTAAGATTGTGATGGCCTTGAGTGTAAACACAATCATCAAAGGGGGATATTTCTTCAATTCCCATAGTATCAATCCAAAATGGTAAAATCACTGTCAGTTATTTAAAACAGAAGTGTGAACGTAATAAACATGTTAAAATGTATACGGTTGATATATCTGAAAGTAGACAAGAAAATGGAACTTCTTGTGGAGGCGTTGCTAATGATAAAACGTATGTCAAAACTAGCGGATGTCAGTAATTATGTTGGTAGTCAATTGGATCCAAAAGACGGTCAAGTTGGTGTTATAACCCCGTTGAAAAATTTGTTGGAAGAAATGATCGAGTTTTTTTCTGAAACAAAATGTTAAAGGAAGTTGGTTAAATAATACTGTACAAGAGACTTCCCGTATGTCAAAAATGCCTAAGGCGGTACTTACTCATGCGGTGCGTATTAAGTACGTCAGGCTGTTCCAGCAACACTAGCTTGACTGAGCTTTCTACTTCTAGTATTATAACGGTGTGGCTGAGGCAGTGAAGGACATGGAGGGGGGGTAAGGTTGGGTGGATCCTTGCGCGCATGTGTTGTTATTGGAGGGCTGTTAGGAGCAAGATGGGCGGGCCTAACATTTGACGAGGTGGTGGAAGCTTTAGAACAAGAAGTTCTAAAAGTTTGCGGGATTGTATTATGTTTTGAATTCACAATGCCTAATAACTTTGGAGTTAGCTCATATAAAGGAATTTTTTGCCTCCGTCACATCATTAAGATTATGGTCTTTGTTATAGGCTTGGTCTAAAAAGATGTAAAGATTTTCTAATTCATTTAAAAGTTTTTCTTTTGCCTATACATTTTAGAATAGTGAGATCCTTATCAATTGATGTAAACTGGTGTCCCGTTTCACTCATGTGTGAGCTCATCGCTGAATATTTGTTGTGTTGTAAGGCATTGTAATGTTCCATATATCTCGTATAGAAGCTGCACCCAGTCTGTCCAACATAACTAAATCCACACTGAGCACAAGTTAATCTGTAAATACCAGATCTTGAAAAACGACTGTTTTTATAATTGACTTTATTATGATTAAAAAATATACTTTGATTTGTATTTACTGTTCTGAAAGCAATATTAGTGTCATATTTCTTCAGTGTGTTGGCGATCTGGTGGATGGCTGGGTTATTGTATGTAAACGTAACGTAACTAGTTTTTTTAGGTTTATCTGGAATGAGATTCATGTATAGTTTATATTTAACTTTATTGATTAACTGGTTAATCATTTCAACTTTGAACCCATTAAGTTTAGCCAAGTTTCTTATATAGTTTAATTCTATTTTTAAGTTGTAATGGGGGAGTGGGATTTTTAAGGCTCTGTGTATTAAATTTTAGAATGATGCTTGTTTTTGAGATTTAGGATGTAAAGAGGAATTATTTATGGTTATAGGAGATTGTGTGGGTTTTCTGTAGATTTGAAAATCGAAAGTATTATTGGCGCGCATGATCGTTATATCTAAAAAATTTAAGGACTGTATGTTCTTTGATTTTCGTGTACTCTATTGAGTCCATGTAAATGTCGGCCAAGATGCCGGACAAAGGGTCATCCATGGCTAAGCCAGTCTGTTGATAAATCTTACCATTAAAGGAGAAAAAGTTGTTGTTCAATACAAAATTCAGGATCTTCATAAATTCATCAATTTCCAGCTTACTCAGGCTGCTATGTTTTGAAATATTGTCATAGATAATTTTGACTGTTTCTTTAGTAGGTATATTTGGGTACATGTTTATGACATCATAGGAACACATTATATGCTTAGGTTGTAAGTCAAATTTACTTAAACCGAGCTCGATAGCTGCAGTCGCTTAATTGCTGCCGGTATCCAGTATTCGGGAGATAGTAGGTTCGAACCCCACTGTCGGCAGCCCTGAAAATGGTTTTCCGTGGTTTCCCATTTTCACACCAGGCAAATACTGGGGCTGTACCTTAATTAAGGCCACGGCCGCTTCCTTCCCACTCCTAGCCCTTCCCTGTCCCATCGTCGCCATAAGACCTATCTGTGTCGGTGCGACGTAAAGCAACTAGCAAAAAAAAAAAAAAAAAAAAAAAATGTACTTAAAATATTGCAAAATTTTATTGAATTCTTTAAAGGAAGTTTATTATTCAACTTATAATGTTGTTTTAGAAAACCGTGGATATATTTGGAAACTTTATAGGTAGGGCTATTACGGCAATTAATAATCGGACGAACGGGAATGTTGTTTTTATGCATTTTAGGTAGGGCTCTGGCTATTGGAATGCTGGGGTTCATATTGATCATTCTCTGTTGTTCCTGTTCATTGAGAAGGAATGTGGAGTTCTTAATTATAGATTTTAAATTGCGTTGTATTCTTACGATAGGATCTTTGCTAACTATTGTATAAATCTTATCCTTAAAAAATTCTTCAGTTTTATTTATGTAATTGTCCTTATCCATTAATAATATAGACCCTCCCTTATCAGCTTTTGTGACTATGATGTCATTATCTTCTATTTTAGTTCTTAAATTACGTATTAAAGTTTTTTTATTTATGACAAATCTAATGTCATTTTGAACTTCAAAGGGGAGTTTAGAAATGTTGGCCTCTACCTCAGCCACTGTGGTAATAATATTAAAACCTTTTCTTCACTAGGCCAGTTATACTTTGGACCTTTATTCAGGAGTTCCGTTTCTGTTCCAGAAAACTGCACGTTGGTTAAATTAACAATTGTAGGTGTGTGAACATTTGAAGGACTTGTTCTTTGTTTATCTGTCTTCTGTACAATGGACTGCGTTTGAGATTCTTTTAAATGTGATAATTTCTTGTCTGAAGTAGGCCGTTTCTTGTCAAGTAAAATTATCATTTTGTAGTCTATGTGAAATTGGAAAGAGTTCCATTCTAATGGGGCTAATGTCTGAGCTACTGTTAAATGAGTTTTATATAGTTGTAAGTTCATTTGGGATTTCTTCTTGTATAGTGACCTAATTTAATTCCTTAACCATAACACATTATTGGACGTTGTTCATACTTGGGACGGTTAAGTTCTTTCTTTGTGTAGGCTTCAAAAATTTTAGTTTTAAACATTCCTTTACAAAGTTATATCTTTAGACAACTTGGATATTTAAATTTTAAGATTGATAAATCTATTTAATTTGGATTTTGCCTGGTAATATTGTAATAATATTTGAGACATACGTCAACTTCAATACGGAACCAAAATGAGAATAGTTACTTGTAACTTGATAGCTTTGTGACGTGCTGGGCTTTGGACCAGTCAAGTAATAGCTGTGTGACGTGCTGGGCTTTGCATCAGTCGAGTGATAGCTTTGTAATGTGCTGGGCTTTGGTTAAGTCGAGTGATTGCTTTGTGATGTGCTGGGCTTTGGTTAAGTCGAGTGATTGCTTTGTGTTGTGCTGGGGTTTGGATCAGTTGATTGATAGCTATGTAATGAGCTGGACTTTGGATCAGTCGAGTGATAGTTGTGTGACGTGCTGGGATTTGGATCAGTCGAGTGATAGCTGTGTGATGCACTGGGCTTTGGATCAGTCGAGTAATAGCTGTGTGATGTGCTGGGCTCTGGATCAGTCGAGTAATAGCTGTGTGATGTGCTGGGCTTTGGATCAGTCGAGAGATAGCTGTGTGATGTGCTGGGCTTTGGTTAAGTCGACTGATTGCTTTGTGATGTGCTGGGTTTTGGATCAGTCAAGTCATAGCTTTGTGATGTGCTGGGCTTTGCATCAGTCGAGTGATAGCTGTGTGATGAGCTGGGCTTTGGATCAGTTAAGTGATAGTTTTGTGATGTGCTGGGCTTTGGATCAGTCACGTAATAACTGTGTGATGTGCTGGGCTTTGGATCAGTCGAGTTATAGCTGTGTGATGAGCTGGGCTTCGGATCAGTCTAGTAATAGCTTTGTGATGTGCTGGGCGTTGGTTCAGTAGAGTAATAGATTTTTTATGTGCTGGACTTTGGATAGTCAACTGATAACTTCATCTTGTGCTGGGCTTTAGATCAGTCGAGTAATAGCTGTGTGATGTGCTGGGCTTTGGATCAGTCGAGTAATAGCTTTGTGATGTGCTGGGCTTTCGGTCAATCAAGTAATAGCATTGTGATGTGCTGGGCTTTGGATCAGTCACGTAATAACTGTGTGATGTGCTGGGCTTTGGATCAGTCGAGTTATAGCTTTATGATATGCTGAGCTTTGGATCAGTTGAGTAATAGCTTTGTGATGTGCAGGGCTTTGGTTAAGTCGAGAAATAGCTGTGTGATGTGCTGGGCATTGGATCAGTCCAGTAATAGCTTTGTGATGAGCTGGGCGTTGGTTCAGTAGAGTAATAGTTTTTTTATGTGCTGGACTTTGGATAGTCGACTGATAGCTTCATCTTGTGCTGGGCTTTGGATCAGTCAAGTAATAGCTGTGTGTTGTGCTGGGCTTTGGTTAAGTCGAGAAACAGCTGTGTGATGTGCTGGGCTTTGGATCATTTGAGTAATAGCTTTGTGATGTGCTGGGCTTGGGATCAGTCGAGAGATAGCTGTGTGATGTTCTGGGCTTTGCATCAGTCGAGTAATAGCTTTGTGATGTGCTGGGCTTTGGGTAAATCAAGTAAAAGCTTTGTGATGTGCTGGGCTTTGGATCAGTCGGGTAATCGCTTTGTGATGTGCTGGGCTTTAGATTAGTTGAGTGATAGCTTTGTGATGTGCTGGGCTTTGGATTAGTCGAATGATAGGTTTGTGATGTGCTGGGCTTGGATTAGTCGAGTGTTAGCTTTGTGATGTGCTGTATTTTGGATCAGTCGAGTGATAGCTTTGTGATGTGCTGGGCTTTGGATCAGTCAAGTAATAGCTGTGTGATGTGCTGGGCTTTGGATTAGTCGAGTGACAGCTTTGTGATGTGCTGGGTTTTGGATCAATCGAGTTGATAGCTTTGTGATATGCTGGGCTTTGGATCAGTCAAGTAATATCTGTGTGATATGCTGGGCTTTGGATGAGACGAGTAATAGCTTTGTGATGTGCTAGGATTTGGATCAGTCGAATGATAGCTTTGTGATGTGCTGGGTTTTGGATCAATCGAGTTGATAGCTTTGTGATATGCTGGGCTTTGGATCAGTCAAGTAATATCTGTGTGATATGCTGGGCTTTGGATGAGACGAGTAATAGCTTTGTGATGTGCTAGGATTTGGATCAGTCGAATGATAGCTTTGTGATGTGCTGGACTTTGGATCAGTCGAGTAATATTGTTTGTGACATGCATGGCTTTGGATCAGTCGAGTAATAGTTTTGTGATGTGCTGGGCTTTGAATCAGTCGGGTAATCGCTTTGTGATGTGCTGGGCTTTAGATTAGTTGAGTGATAGCTTTGTGATGTGCTGGGCTTTGGATTAGTCGAATGATAGGTTCGTGATGTGTTGGGCTTGGATTAGTCGAGTGTTAGCTTTGTGATGTACTGTATTTTGGATCAGTCGAGTGATAGCTTTGTGATATGCTGGGCTTTGGATCAGTCGAGTATTAGCTGTGTGATGTGCTGGGCTTTGGATCAGACAAGTAGTAGCTTTGTGATGTGCTAGGATTTGGATCAGTCGAATCACAGTTGTAATCGTGCAAGCGAAGAGGAAGGTTGTTGAGTGAGTGAGTGCTGATATGGGGATTTCAATAGAATTGTACCGGGCGACGATAGGTCGTTGGCACGGTGGAGTCAGGAATACGAGGCGCAATATGAGTGGCAGAACCGGACAGCAGGTGAGTTTGGTTTCAATTTTGATGGCTGCATCAGTGATGGCAGTGTTGTTGGTTATTGGAGGGGTCGAGATGAACCCTGGACCAGATCATGAGCATGTGGTTGGTTGGGAAGTCATGGGGAAGATAAAGGAATTTAGTGAGGCCCAAACTGAACAAATGAGAGAGCTATTACGAGAGCAATCTAGTCATATACGAGAAATGGTGAAAGAGGAGATAGGAAAAGTGACTGAAAGGGCGGTCCAAAATAATAAAGAAATATCAAGTTTGAGGGATAAGGTGAGGAGAATGGAGGAAGAGATAAAAGAGTTGAGATGGTAGGAGAAAAAAAGACAAGAGGCAACCCGAAAGAAAAATATTTTTATATATGGGCTACCAGAGAACACTAAAGAAGACCTGGTATTCAAAGTGCTGGAGCTAATTAACGAGAAGATGAAGATTAGCTGTAGAGAGGCCAATATAGAAGAATTACAGAGAATGGGGAAAACAAAAGGCAAGAGACCAGTGAGAGTGAGATTTGTATCAAACTTATTAGTGAGAAAGATTCTGCATAGTACAAGTCGGTTGAAAGGTGAGAAAATATGGGTCAAACAGGAGATGGAAAAAGAAGCCTTCAGGAACCAGAAAATGCTACAGTTTCACCTAGGGAAAGCTAGACGTGAAGGATTAAGGGCCTATATAAGGCGCAACAAATTAGTGGTGGGGGACAGTAACTGGACGAGGACCTGGGGAGTAGAGCAGTTAAAGAATATGTACAATACAGCGAGTACATTGGCCGAGGAGGAAGGTGAACGTACGAGGCAGCTGAGACCAGCAGAATGCGTAGCAGAGAGGGACAACCAGCCAGCGATGCAACAAGGACGGAGAGAGGAAGTAACAGATGCTGAATCAACGATTAGCGAAGGCAGTCCAGGCGACCTTCAGAGGCAGCTGAGTGCAGACTCTCTGAAAGAAGCAACACCGAAATGCAGACGTGTGAGTATCAAGGACTTTTTGCTCAGAAAAGGTAATGAAAATGAGGGTAGCCTTGATAGAGAGGGTGTTAACACGTTAGATGAGAACCCTGAAGATCTAGGTGTAACAAGGATTACGAGGTCCAAGAAGATCAGCCAGAGTGAGGGGCAAGGGAGAAAGACATAACTAGAGATAAGAGTAGGGTGTATCAATATTGAAGGCCTTAGGAGTAAGTTACAGAATGAAGCTTTTAAAGAGTTATTACATAGCTTGCATATTCTCGCATGTGTGGAAACATGGATTCCACCGAAAACTATTATAGAAATGGGAGAGTTCACAGTCTATTATAAGTCAAAAGAGAGACGAACCGAAAGGGGCAGATACCCGGGTGGGATAATGGTGATGGTTAGGGAGGATTTGCAAGCTAGAATAATTCAGATAGAATCAGAAATGGAAGAAATGATGTGGGTCAGAATAAAGATGTATGATGAAAATGAGACAGACTTATGTATTGGTTTTGTCTACAACCCTCCTGAAACCTCGCCATTTGCGAAAAGGGTTTTCTTTGATGAGTTGGCATTAGAAATCAATAGAGTACAAAATATTTTTGAGGATGCAGGCATTCTTATAATGGGAGATTTCAATGCGAGAGTTGCAGACCAGAAGCTGGTATACGACAAGGAGACAGAAGCTGTTTATGTAAAAAAGAGAGTGAGCCAGGATAAGGGTTGTAATAAAAATGGAGAAAAGTTGCTAGAGCTATGTGGTACGATAGAATTATATATTTTGAATGGATGGTGGCATGGCGACGAATTAGGGAACCTGACATACATTATGGAAACAGGGGGTAGTAGCATAGACTTGGCGTTATGCTCTAGGAGTGCGTTGCCTGTGATTAAAAGTATGGAGGTTAAGGAATGGGGTGAGTCACACCATCTCCCAATTATTGTCAGAATAAAAGTTACCGGGCGAGTTGGCCGTGCGCGTAGAGGCGCGCGGCTGTGAGCTTGCATCCGGGAGATAGTAGGTTCGAATCCCACTATTGGCAGCCCTAAAGATGGTTTTTCCGTGGTTTCCCATTTTCACACCAGGCAAATGCTGGGGCTGTACCTTAATTAAGGCCACGGCCGCTTCCTTCCAACTCCTAGGCCTTTCCTATCCCATCGTCGCCATAAGACCTATCTGTGTCGGTGCGACGTAAAGCCCTTAGCAAAAAAAAAAAAAAAAAAAAAAAGAGAATAAAAGTTAGAGGGTAAGACACCAACAAGCAATATGATAAAATACAAAGAAACGATTGTCACAAAATATAGGTGGAGAGAGGAGCTAAAAAACGAGTTTATGAATTATTATGATGGAGAAATAGGACAGATAGTGAAAGCTGGTATAGATTCAATGATCGAGAGTAACCAAATGAATACAGCAGTTAAAATAATTGAAAATTCTGTAAAGATGGCAGGGGAGAAGATGAAGATAAAGGAGGGGCAGAATATAATAGGAAAAGGCTAGTACAATGACGAATGCAGGCATAAAAAGTATGAAGTGATGAAAGCATTGAAGGAGTTTCGGAAGCATGGGGGAGAAAACCATAGGATGGGATTTTGTAACGTGAGAAGAGAATATAGGGAATTACTGTATGCAACCAAGTCTGAATGGCAGGAGCAGAGAGTTGTCGAATTAAATAGCAATGCAAAACAGGATGATAGTAGAAAAGTATGGAGTACAATTAAGGGGATTTGTGGAATACGGAAGCTGCCGCGGCAGACGGTAATAAGTCAGGCTATCTGGGTGGAGCACTATAAGAAACTTTTAGGGACTGAAGATAGGTGGAGACCGAGAGTAAACGATACCGGTATATCGGTAGGGCTAAGTTGTACTGTGCCGGCATTAGATAAGTAAATATCGAAAGAAGAAATAAAGGAGGTACTAGGGAAAGCCAGGAAAGGCAAATCTGGAGCGATTTCGGGTATCACCAACGAATTTTGGAAGCAGCTGGCGCAAAATAAGGATATCCTAGAAAGTATGGCGAAACTATTTAACAAAATATTGGAAGGAGGTGAGTTCCCAAAATCTTGTAAGAGGGAGTGATCTGCCCAATCTATAAGAAGAAGGGAGATAAAAATAACCCTAACAACTACAGGGGTATAACGTTGCTAGATACATTAAGTAAAATATATACAGGTGTGTTAGCAAAAAGGATAATGAAGTGGGCAGAGGGGGAATATCGATTCTCAAGAGGCTGCAAGCAGGTTTTAGAGAAAGGATGAGGACAACAGATAATATTTTTGTAGTGAAAACAATAATAGATAAGTATGTAAAAAAGAAAGGAGGAAAAGTATACATTACTACTATTGACTTGGAGAAAGCATTTGATTCTGTGAGCAGAGGGGCGGTCGTGGCCAAGATGAGAGGGATAGGGGTGTCCCAGAAGATGATAACAGCGGTTGAAAATATATATGCAGAAGTAAGGTGCGCAATAAAAACAAAGGAGGGCGTAGTATTTGGAGAAATATTTTCCAATGTAGGATTAAAACAAGGTTGTAAATTGTCACCAGTACTTTTTATAAATGATATCTTTCAATCGAAAGGCTTCGAGGCAGGGGTTTATCCAAGTCTTGAGAACCGGGATATTCCGGGCCTCATTTTTGCTGACGACATCCTTCTGCTCACTTTGACACCCAATAGTATGCAAGGTAGTATAAATGTAGTGGTAAATTACTGTCAAGAATGGAACTTAAAAATCAATGTACAGAAAACCAAGGTAATGGTGTGTAAAAAAGGACACAAATTATCAAAGAATGAAAAATGGTGGATGGGCGAGACAAGGTTAGAAGTTGTCAATAAAGTAGAATACTTGGGTATGATTTTAAGTGGAAACGGAAAGTGGTCAGAGCAAATAAAAAGATCAAAGCTGAAAGGCATGAGTGCACTATCAGTCATTAGCATACTAGAGAAGAAGATGCCCAACACAGACTACAGAGTGCATAAAAATGTTTTTAATGCAGTAGTTAAATCTAGAGTGTTGTACGGAGCGGAAATTTGGAGAGTTGATGAAAGGGTTGACTCACTTGATACAATTACGAGTAGATTTGGGAAAATAATTATGGGTCTACCCAGCTGTACAGCTAATTGTGGAGTGAGAATGATGTGCAAAGATGTAAGTCTACGAGTGGACATTATTAAAAGGATAATAAAGTATTGGTTGAGAATGAAGTTGCAAGAAGGGGGCGAAATTTTACAGATAGCATATCAGCACCAAATGAAACATCAGAACCAAGGATACTGGGTGGATGGGGTACGGAATATTTTAGAAACGATTGGAATGGGATGTTACTGGGAAAAAGAATGTATTGAGAAGTGGAAAATATGTAAAAAAATAGTTCTAAGAATTAAGGATATTGAAAAACAAGACATTGATGCACAATGTAGAAGTAAGAGGTCACTAGAAGAATTTTGTAATATATATGGGAGAATGAGAATAAATGTAGAGTTTATAACAAAAAAGAGAATGAGGGGTATAATATGGTGGTTAATGGGGGTACATAAAAATAAAGCATATAGAAGGAACAGGGATGAAAATAAATGTCTAATATGCTCTGAAGAGATGGGATGGGCACACCTTATAAAAGATTGCCCTGTGACAAAGGAAATACGAGAAAAATTCATAGACGATGAGGATGTAAAGAAAATTGAGAACGAAAATCAGTTGTATAACAATTGTAAAGTTATTGAACAGAGAATGGATGCACCCGGATAGAATTGCAAAATTATTTAACATTATTAGGGAAAGGTGGAGCAGGAAATTGTAGGAAGGAAAGGATGTGAAACATGTCAGCCAGGAACTGAATTGTGCCTAAGGTAACCTAGACAATATAACTCCGTTGAAGTCTAGAGCCACTAGGTACATAGGGTTAAGGGATAGTACGGAACTACCTCGTTACAGTAGTTCTACTAGTTTTATGTATTGTCGAGTAATAATTTCCGTTTTCTCTTTTTTTTCTTAACAGCCTGCAAAGGCAATATTAGCTTTGATAATCTGAAAATATATCACTATAAATCGATGTTTTGGTGTTTCTTTCTGCCATAATACTATATATGAATGGAAGTCCAACATTCAGTTTATAGTATTCTTTCTCTGTTCAATTTCTATGCACCTGTCTTATACGAACATTTATCGCATGTACCAATTATTAACAATATTCACAATAGTTATTTAAGTTACTCCTTCTAATTTTGTATACGGCATGTATCACAAATTATGAAATTATGGAACAATTACAATAAATAATACCCTCTCCCTAATCTAGGATTTTGAGATAAAGGGAGACGGGTATCTTGAATCTTGAAATCTTGGATCAGTCGAATGTTAGATTTATGACGTGCTGGGCTTTGGATCAGACGAGTAATAGCTTTGTGATGTGCTAGGATTTGGATCAGTCGAATGATAGCTTTGTGATGTGCTGGGCTTTGCATCTGACGAGTAATAGCTTTGTGATGTGCTGGGCTTTGGTTAAGTCGAGAAAAAGCTGTGTGATGTGCTCGGCTTCGGATCATTTCAGTAATAGCTGTGTGATGTGCCGAGCTTTGGATAAGTCGAGTAATAGCTGTGTGATGTGCAGGGCTTTGGATCAGTCGAGTAAGAGCTTTTTCATGAGCTGGGCTTTGGATCAGTCGAGAGATAGCTGTGTGATACACTGGGCTTTGGATCAGTCGAGTAATAGCTTTGTGATGTGCTGTGCTTTGGGTCAATCAAGTAATAGCATTGTGATGTGCTGGATTTTGGATCAGTCGAATGCTAGATTTGTGATGTGTTGGGCTTTGGATCAGACGAGTAATAGCTTTGTGATGTGCTAGGAATTGGATCAGTTGAGTAATAGCTTTGTGATGTGCTGGGCTTCAGATCAGTCGAGTGACAGCTTCATGATGTGCTGGGTTTTGGTTAAATAGAGTAATAGCTGTGTGATATGCTGGGCTTTGGTTAAGTCAAAAAATAGTTGTGTGATGTGCTGGGCTTTGGTTAAGTCGAGAATTAGCTGTGTGATGTGCTGGGCTTTGGATCATTTGAGTAATAGCTTTGTGATTTGCTGGGCTTTGGATCATTTGAGTAAGAGCTTTGTGATGTGCTGGGCTATGGATCAGTCGAGAGATAGCTGTGTGATGTGCCGAGCTTTGGATCAGTCGAGTAATAGCTGTGTGATGTGCAGGGCTTTGGATCAGTCGAGTAATAGCTTTGTGATATGCTGGGCTTTGGATCAGTCGAGTAATAGCTGTGTGATGTGCAGGGCTTTGGTTAAGTCGAGAAATAGCTGTGTGGTGTGCTGGGCTTTTGATCAGTCCAGTAATAGCTTTGTAATGTGCTAGGAATTGGATCAGTCCAGTAATAGCTGTGTGATGTGCTGGGCTTTGGATCAGTTGAGTAATAGCTTTGTGATGTGCTGGGCTTCAGATCAGTCGAGTAATAGCTTCATGATATGATGGGCTTAGGTTAAGTCGAGAAATAGCTCTGTGATGTGATGGGCTTTGGATCATTTGAGTAATAGCTTTGTGATGTGCTGGGCTTTGGATCAGTCGAGAGATAGCTGTGTGATGTTCTGGGCTTTGGATCAGCCCAGTAATAGCTGTGTGATGTGCCGAGCTTTGGATCAGTCGAGTAATAGCTGTGTGATGTGCAGGCCTTTGGTTCAGTCGAGTAAGAGGTTTGTGATGAGATGGGCTTTGGATCAGTAGCGAGATAGCTGTGTGATACAGTGGGCTTTGGATCAGTCGAGTAATAGCTTTGTGATGTGCTGTGCTTTCGGTCAATCAAGTAATAGCATTGTGACGTGCTGGATTTTGGATCAGTCGAATGATAGATTTGTGACGTGCTGGGCTTTGGATCAGACGAGTAATTGCTTTGTGATGTGCTAGGATTTGGATCAGCCCAGTAATAGCTTTGTGGTGTGCTGGGCTTTGGATCAGTCAAGTAATAGCTGTGTGATGTGCTGGGCTTTGGATTAGTCGAGTGACAGCTTTGTGATGTGCTGTGTTTTGGATCAATTGAGTTGATAGCTTTGTGATGTGCTGGGTTTGGTGATGTCCAGAATTAGCTTTGTGATGTGCTGGGCTTTGGATCAGTCGAGTAATAGCTGTGTGATGTGCTGGGCTTTGGATCAGACAAGTAGTAGCTTTGTGATGTGCTAGGATTTGGATCAGTCGAATGATAGATTTTTGACGTGCTGGGCTTTGGATCAGATGAGTATTAGCTTTGTGATTTGCTAGGAATTGGATCAGTCGAATGATAGCTTTGTGATGTGCTGGGCTTTGCATCTGACGAGTAATAGGGGGGGGGGGTTTGTGATGTGTTAGGATTTGGATCAGTCGAATGATAGATTTTTGACGTGCTGGGCTTTGGATCAGACGAGTATTAGCTTTGTGATCTGCTAGGAATTGGATCAGTTGAGTGATAGCTTTGTGTTGTGCTGGGCTTTGGATCAGTCGAGTAATAGCTTTGTGATGTGCTGGGCTTTGCATCAGTCGAGTGATAGCTTTGTGATGTGCTGGGTTTTGGATCAGTCAAGTGATAGCTTTGTAATGAGCTGGACTTTGGATCACTTGAGTAATAGCTGTGTGATGTGCTGGGCTTTGGATCAGTCGAGTGATTGCTTTGTTTGTGCTGGGTTTTGGATCAGACGAGTGATAGCTTGGTGATGTGCTGGGCTTTGGATCATTCGAGTGATAGCTGTGTGATGTGCTGGGCTTTGGATCGGTTGAGTGAGAGCTTTGTGATGTGCTTGGATTTGGATATGTCCAGTAATAGCTGTGTGACGTGCTGGGCTTTGGATCAGTTGAGTAATAGCTTTGTGATGTGCTGGACTTCAGATCAGTCAAGTAATAGCTTCGCGATGTGCTGGGCTTTGGTTAAATCGACTAACAGTAGTGTGATGTGCTGGGCTTTGGTTAAGTCGAGAAATAGCTGTGTGATGTGCTGGGCTTTGGATCAGTCAAGTAAGAGCAATGTGACGAGCTGGGCTTTGGATCAGTCGAGAGGTAGCTGTGTGATATGCTGGGCTTTGGATCAGTTGAGTAATAGCTTTGTGATGTGCTGTGCTTTGGGTCAATCAAGTAATAGCATTGTGATGTGTTGGATTTTGGATCTGTCGAGTAATAATTTGTGATGTGCTGGGCTTTGCATCAGTCGAGTAATAGCTTTGTGATATTTTGGGCTTTGGATCAGTAGAGTAATAGCTGTGTGATGTGCAGGGCTTTGGTTAAGTCGAGAAATAGCTGTGTGATGTGCTGGGGTTTGGATCATTTGAGTAATAGCTTTGTGATGTGCTGGGCTCTTGATCAGTCAAGAGATAGCTGTGTGATGTGCCGAGCTTTGGATCAGTCGAGTAATAGCTGTGTGATGTGCAGGGCTTTGGTTCAGTCGAGTAAGAGGTTTGTGATGAGCTGGGCTTTGGATCAGTAGCGAGATAGCTGTGTGATACACTGGGCTTTGGATCGGTCGAGTAATAGCTTTGTGATGTGCTGTGCTTTCGGTCAAACAAGTAATAGCATTGTGACGTGTTGGATTTTGGATCAGTCGAATGATAGATTTGTGACGTGCTGGGCTTTGGATCAGACGAGCAATTGCTTTGTGATGTGCTAGGATTTGGATCAGCCCAGTAATAGCTGTGTGATGTGCTGGGCTTTGGATCAGTTGACTAATAGTTTTCTGATGTGCTGGGCTTCAGATCAGTCGAGTAATAGCTTCGTATTGTGCTGGGCCGTGGATCAGTTCAGAGATAGCTGTGTGATACACTGGGCTTTGGATCAGTCGAGTAATAGCTTTGTGATATGCTGGGCTTTGAATCAGTCGAGTAACAGCTGTGTGATGTGCGGGGCTTTGGTTAAGTCAAGAAATAGCTGTGTGGTGTGCTGGGCTTTGGATCAGTCCAGTAATAGTTTTGTGATATGCTGGGCGTTGGTTTAGTAGAGTAATAGTTTTTATATGTGCTGGACTTTGGATAGTCGACTGATAGCTTCATCTTGTGCTGGGCTTTCGATCAGTCGAGTAATAGCTGTGTGATGTGCTGGGCTTTGGTTAAGTCGAGAATTAGCTGTGTGATGTTCTGGGCTTTGGATCATTTGAGTAATAGCTGTGTGATGTGCTGGGCTTTGGATCATTTGCGTAATAGCTTTGTGATATGCTGGGATTTGGATCAGTCGAGGGATAGCTGTGTGATGTTCTGGGCTTTGGATCAATCAAGTAATAGCTTTCTGATGTGCTGTGCTTAGGGTCAATCAAGTAATAGCATTGTGATGTGCTGGATTTTGGATCACTTGAATGATAGATTTGTGATGTGCTGGGCTTTGGATCAGTTGAGTAATAGCTTTGTGATGTGCTGGGCTTCAGATCAGTCGAGTAATAGCTCCATGATGTGCTGGGCTTTGGTTAAATAGAGTAATAGATGTGTGATATGCTGGGCTTTGGTTAAGTCGAAAAATAATTGTGTGCTGTGCTGGGCTTCGGATCATTTGAGTAAGAGCTTTGTGATGTGCTGGGCTATGGATCAGTCGAGAGACAGCTGTGTGATGTGCCGAGCTTTGGATCAGTCAAGTAATAGCTGTGTGATGTGCAGGGCTTTGGATCAGTCCAGTAAGAGCTTTGTGAAGAGCTGGGCTTTGGATCAGTCGAGAGATAGCTGTGTGATACGCTGGGCTTTGGATCAGTCGAGTAATAGCTTTGTGTTATGCTGGGCTTTGGATCAGTCGGGTAATAGCTGTGTGATGTGCAGGGCTTTGGCTAAGTCGTGAAATAGCTGTGTGGTGTGCTGGGCTTTGGATCAGTCCAGTAATAGCTTTGTGATATGCAGGACGTTGGTTCAGTAGGGTAATAGTTTTTTTATGTGCTGGCTGGACTTTGGATAGTCGACTCATAGCTTCATCTTGTGCTGGGCTTTGGATCAGTCCAGTAACAGCTGTGAGATGTGCTGGGGTTAGGTTAAGTCGAGAAATAGCTGTGTGATGTGATGGGCTTTGGATCATTTGAGTAATAGCTTTGTGATGTGCTGGGGTTTGGATCTGTCGAGAGATAGCTGTGTGATGTTCTGGGCTTTGGATCAGTCGAGTAATAGCTTTGTGATGTGCTGGGCTTTGGGTAAATCAAGTAATGGCTTTGTGATATGCTGGACTTTGGATCTGTCGAGAGATAGCTGTGTGATGTTCTGGGCTTTGGATCAGTCGAGTAATAGCTTTGTGATGTGCTGGGCTTTGGGTAAATCAAGTAATGGCTTTGTGATATGCTGGACTTTGGATCTGTCGAGAGATAGCTGTGTGATGTTCTGGGCTTTGGATCAGTCGAGTAATAGCTTTGTGATGTGCTGGGCCTTGGATCAGTCGGGTAATGCTTTGTTATGTGCTGGGCTTTAGATTAGTCGAGTGATAGGATTGTGATGTGCTGGGCTTTCGATTAGTCAAATGATAGGTTTGTGATGTTCTGGGCTTTGGATCAGTCCAGTAATAGCTTTGTAATGTGCTAGGAATTGGATCAGTCCAGTAATAGCTGTGTGATGTGCTGGGATTTGGATCAGTTGAGTAATAGCTTTGTGATGTGCTGGGCTTCAGATCAGTCAAGTAACAGCTTTGTGTTGTGCTGTGTTTTGTATCAATTGAGTTGATAGCTTTGTGATGTGCTGGGTTTGGTGATGTCCAGAATTAGCTTTGTGATGTGCTGGGCTTTGGATCAGTCGAGTAATAGGTGTGTGATATGCTGGGCTTTGGATCAGACAAGTAGTAGCTTTGTGATGTGCTAGGATTTGGATCAGTCGAATGATAGATTTTTGACGTGCTGGGCTTTGGATCAGACGAGTATTAGCTTTGTGATCTGCTATTAATTGGATCAGTCGAATGATAGCTTTGTGATGTGCTGGGCGTTGCATCTGACGAGTAAGAGCTTTGTTATGTGTTAGGATTTGGATCAGTCGAATGATAGCTGTGTGATATGATGGGCTTTGGATCAGTTGAGTGATAGCTTTGTGTTGTGCTGGGCTTTGGATCACTCGAGTAATAGCTTTGTAATGTGCTGGGCTTTGCATCAGTCGAGTGATAGCTTTGTGATGTGCTGGGTTTTGGATCAGTCAAGTGATAGCTTTGTAATGAGCTGGACTTTGGATCAGTCGAGTAATAGCTGTGTGATGTGCTGGGCTTTGGATCAGTCGAGTGACTGCTTTGTTTGTGCTGGGTTTTGGATCAGTCGAGTGATAGCTTGGTGATGTGCTGGGTTTGGATCAGTTGAGTAATAGTTTGTGATGTGCTGGGCTTTGGATCGGTTGAGTGAGAGCTTTGTGATGTGCTTGGATTTGGATATGTCCAGTAATAGCTGTGTGACGTGCTGGGTTTTGGATCAGTTGAGTAATAGCTTTGTGATGTGCTGGACTTCAGATCAGTCGAGTAATAGCTTCGCGATGTGCTGGGCTTTGGTTAAATCGACTAACAGCTCTGTGATGTGCTGGGCTTTGGTTAAGTCGAGAAATAGCTTTGTGAAGTGCTGGGCTTTGGATCAGTCGAGTTATAGCTTTGTGATGTGCTGTGCTTTGGGTCAATCAAGTAATAGCATTGTGATGTGTTGGATTTTGGATCCGTCGAGTGATAATTTGTGATGTGCTGGGCTTTGCATCAGTCGAGTAATAGCTTTGTGAAGTGCTGGGCTTTGGATCAGTAGAGTAAGAGCATTGTGACGAGCTGGGCTTTGGATCAGTCGAGAGATAGCTGTGTGATATACTGGGCTTTGAATCAGTCGAGTTATAGCTTTGTGATGTGCTGTGCTTTGGGTCAATCAAGTAATAGCATTGTGATGTGTTGGATTTTGGATCTGTCGAGTGATAATTTGTGATGTGCTGGGCTTTGCATCAGTCGAGTAATAGCTTTGTGATATTTTGGGCTTTGGATCAGTAGAGTAATAGCTGTGTGATGTGCAGGGCTTTGGTTAAGTCGAGAAATAGCTGTGTGATGTGCTGGGGTTTGGATCATTTGAGTAATAGCTTTGTGATGTGCTGGGCTTTTGATCTCTCAAGAGATAGCTGATTGATGTGCCGAGCTTTGGATCAGTTGAGTAATAGCTGTGTGATGTGCAGGGCTTTGGTTCAGTCGAGTAAGAGGTTTGTGATGAGCTGGGCTTTGGATCAGTAGCGAGATAGCTGTGTGATACACTGGGCTTTGGATCAGTCGAGTAATAGCTTTGTGATGTGCTGTGCTTTGGGTCAATCAAGTAATAGCATTGTGACGTGCTGGATTTTGGATCAGTCGAATGATAGATTTGTGACATGCTGGGCTTTGGATCAGACGAGTAATTGCTTTGTGATGTGCTAGGATTTGGATCAGTCCAGTAATAGCTGTGTGATGTGCTGGGCTTTGGATCAGTTGACTAATAGTTTGCTGATGTGCCGGTCTTCAGATTAGTCGAGTAATAGCTTCGTGATGTGCTGGGCTTTGGATCAGTTCAGAGATAGCTGTGTGATACACTGGGGTTTGGATCAGTCGGGTAATAGCTTTGTGATATGCTGGGCTTTGAATCAGTCGAGTTGTAGGTGTGTGATGTGCGGGGCTTTGGTTAAGTCAAGAAATAGCTGTGTGGTTTGCTGGGCTTTGGATCAGTCCAGTAATAGTTTTGTGATATGCTGGGCGTTGGTTTAGTAGAGTAATAGTTTTTATATGTGCTGGACTTTGGATAGTCGTCTGATAGCTTCATCTTGTGCTGGGCTTTCGATCAGTCGAGTAATAGCTGTGTGATGTGCTGGGCTTTGGTTAAGTCGAGAATTAGCTGTGTGATGTGCTGGGCTTTGGATCATTTGAGTAATATTTTGTGATTTGCTGTGCTTTGGATCATTTGTGTAATAGCTTTGTGATGTGCTGGTCTTTAGATTAGTCGAGTGATAGCTTTGTGATGTGCTGGGCTTTGGATTACTCGAGTGATAGGTTTGTTATGTTCTGGGCTTTGGATCGGTCAAATGATAACTGTGTGATATGCTGGGCTTTGGATCAGACGAGTAATAGCTTTGTGATGTGCTGGACTTTGGATAGTCAACTGATAGCTTCATCTTGTGCTGGGCTTTCGATCATTCGAGTAATAGCTGTGAGATGTGCTGGGCTTTGGTTAAGTCGAGAAATGGCTGTGTGATGTGCTGGGCTTTGGATCATTTGAGTACATAATAGCTTTGTGATGTGCTGGGCTTTGGATCAGTCGAGAGATAGCTGTGTGATGTTCTGGGCTTTACATCAGTCGAGTAATAGCTTTGTGATGTGCTGGGCTTTGGGTAAATCAAGTAATAGCTTTGTGATGTGCTGGACTTTGGATCAGTCGAGTAATATATTTGTGACATGCAAGGCTTGGATCAGTCGAGTAATAGTTTTGTGATATGCTGGGTTTGGATCAGTCGGGTAATTGCTTTGTGATGTGATGGGCTTTAGATTAGTCGAGTGATGGCTTTGTGATGTGCTGGGCTTTGGACTAGTCGAGTGATAGGTTTGTGATGTGCTGGGCTTTGGATTAGTGGAGTGTTAGCTTTGTTGTCAGTCCAGTGATAGCTTTGTGATGTGCTGGGCTTTGGATCAGTCAAGTAATAGCTGTGTGATGTGCTGGGCCTTGGATTTGTCGAGTGACAGCTTTGTGATGTGCTGGGTTTTGGATCAATCGAGTTGATAGCTTTGTGATGTGCTGGGCTTTGGATCAGTCAAGTAATAGCTGTGTGATGTGCTGGGCTTTGGATTTGTCGAGTGACAGCTTTGTGATGTGCTAGGATTTGGATCAGTCGAATGGTACATTTGTGACGTGCTGGGCTTTGGATCAGACGAGTAATAGCTTTGTGATGTGCTAGGATTTGGATCAGTCGAATGATAGCTTGGTGATGTGCTGGGCTTTGCATCTGACGAGTAATAGCTTTGTGATGTGTTAGGATTTGGATCAGTCGAATGATAGCAGTGTGATGTGCCCGGCTTTGGATCAGTTGAGTGAAAGCTTTGTGTTGTGCTGGGCTTTGGATCAGTCGACTAATAGCTTTGTGATATGCTGGGATTTGCATCAGTCGAGTGATTGCTTTGTTATGTGCTGGGTTTTGGATCAGTCGAGTAAGAGCTTTGTGATATGCTGGGCTTTGGATCAGTCCAGTACTAGCTTTGTGATGTTCTGGGCTTTGGTTCAGTAGAGTAAATTTTTTTTATGTGCTGGCTGGACTTTGGATAGTCGAATGATAGCTTAATCTTGTGCTGGGCTTTGGATCAGTCAAGTAATAGCTGTGTGATGTGCTGGGCTTTCGTTAAGTCGAGAAATAGCTGTGTGATGTGCTCGTCTTTGGATCATTTGAGTAATAACTGTGTGATGTGCTGGGCTTTGAATCAGTCGAGAGATAGCTGTGTGATGTTCTGGGCTTTGGATCAATCGAGAAATATCTTTATGATGTGCTGGGCTTTGGGTAAATCAAGTAACACCTTGGTGATGTGCTGGACTTTGGATCATTCGAGTAATATATTTGTGACATGCAAGGCTTGGATCAGTCGAGTAATAGTTTTGTGATGTGCTGGGTTTGGAGCAGTCGTGTAATTGCTTTGTGATGAGATGGGCTTTATATTAGTCGAGTGGTGGCTTTGTGATGTGCTGGGCTTTGGACTAGTCGAGTGATAGGTTTGTGATGTGCTGGGCTTTGGATTAGTGGAGTGTTAGCTTTGTTGTCAGTCGAGTGATAGCTTTGTGATGTGCTGGGCTTTGGATTAGTTGAGTGACAGCTTTGTGATGTGCTATGTTTTGGATCAATCGAGTTGATAGCTTTGTGATGTGCTGGGCTTTGGATCAGTCAAGTAATATCTGTGTGATATGCTGGGCTTTGGATCAGATGAGTAATAGATTTGTGATGTGCTAGGATTTGGATCAGTCGCATGATAGCTTTATGATGTGTTGCGCTTTGGATCAGTCCAGTAATAGCTTTGTGATGTGCTAGGCGTTGGTTCAGTAGAGTAATAGTTTTTTTACGTGCTGGTCTTTGGATAGTCGACTGATAGCTTCATCTAGTGCTGGGCATTGGATCAGTCGAGTAATAGCTATGTGATGTGCTGGGCTTAGGTTAAGTCGAGAAATAGCTGTGTGATGTGCTGGGCTTTGGATCATTTGCATACATAATAGCTTTGTGATGTGCTGGGCTTTGGATCAGTCGAGAGATAGCTGTGTGATGTTCTGGGCTTTACATCAGTCGAGTAATAGCTTTGTGATGTGCTGGGCTTTGGGTAAACCAAGTAATAGCTTTGTGATGTGCTGGACTTTGGATCAGTTGAGTAATATATTTGTGACATGCAAGGCTTGGATCAGTCGAGTAATAGTTTTGTGATATGCTGGGTTTGGATCAGTCGGGTAATTGCTTTGTGATGTGATGGGCTTTAGATTAGTCGAGTGATGGCTTTGTGATGTGCTGGGCTTTGGACTAGTCGAGTGATAGGTTTGTGATGTGCTGGGCTTTGGATTAGTGGAGTGTTAGCTTTGTTGTCAGTCGAGTGATAGCTTTGTGATGTGCTGGGCTTTGGATCAGTCAAGTAATAGCTGTGTGATGTGCTGGGCTTTGGATTTGTCGAGTGACAGCTTTGTGATGTGCTAGGATTTGGATCAGTCGAATGGTACATTTGTGACGTGCTGGGCTTTGGATCAGACGAGTAATAGCTTTGTGATGTGCTAGGATTTGGATCAGTCGAATGATAGCTTGGTGATGTGCTGGGCTTTGCATCTGACGAGTAATAGCTTTGTGATGTGTTAGGATTTGGATCAGTCGAATGATAGCAGTGTGATGTGCTGGGTTTCGGATCAGTTGAGTGAAAGCTTTGTGTTGTGCTGGGCTTTGGATCAGTCGACTAATAGCTTTGTGATATGCTGGGATTTGCATCAGTCGAGTGATTGCTTTGTTATGTGCTGGGTTTTGGATCAGTCGAGTAAGAGCTTTGTGATATGCTGGGCTTTGGATCAGTCCAGTACTAGCTTTGTGATGTTCTGGGCTTTGGTTCAGTAGAGTAAATTTTTTTTATGTGCTGGCTGGACTTTGGATAGTCGAATGATAGCTTAATCTTCTGCTGGGCTTTGGTTAAGTCGAGAAATAGCTGTGTGATGTGCTCATCTTTGGATCATTTGAGTAATAACTGTGTGATGTGCTGGGCTTTGAATCAGTCGATAGATAGCTGTGTGATGTTCTGGGCTTTGGATCAATCGAGAAATATCTTTATGATGTGCTGGGCTTTGGGTAAATCAAGTAACACCTTTGTGATGTGCTGAACTTTGGATCATTCGAGTAATATATTTGTGACATGCAAGGCTTGGATCAGTCGAGTAATAGTTTTGTGATGTGCTGGGTTTGGAGCAGTCGTGTAATTGCTTTGTGATGAGATGGGCTTTAGATTAGTCGAGTGGTGGCTTTGTGATGTGCTGGGCTTTGGACTAGTCGAGTGATAGCTTTGTGATGTGCTGGGCTTTGGGTCCGTCAAGTGATAGCTGTGTGATGTGCTGGGCTTTGGATTAGTTGAGTGACAGCTTTGTGATGTGCTATGTTTTGGATCAATCGAGTTGATAGCTTTCTGATGTGCTGGGCTTTGGATCAGTCAAGTAATATCTGTGTGATATGCTGGGCTTTGGATCAGACGAGTAATAGCTTTGTGATGTGCTAGGATTTGGATCAGTCGCATGATAGCTTTATGATGTGTTGCGCTTTGGATCAGTCCAGTAATAGCTTTGTGATGTGCTAGGCGTTGGTTCAGTAGAGTAATAGTTTTTTTACTTGCTGGACTTTGGATAGTCGACTGATAGCTTCATCTAGTGCTGGGCTTTGGATCAGTCGAGTAATAGCTGTGTGATGTGCTGGGCTTAGGTTAAGTCGAGAAATAGCTGTGTGATGTGCTGGGCTTTGGATCATTTGCGTAATAGCTTTGTGATGTGCTGGGCTTTGGATCAGTCGAGAGATAGCTGTGTGATGTGCTGGGCTTTGGATCAGACGAGTAATAGCTTTGTGATGTGCTAGGAATTGGATCAGTCCAGTAATAGCTGAGTGATGTGCTGGGTTTTGGATGAGTTGAGTAATTGCTTTGGGATGTGCTGGGCTTCAGATCAGTCGAGTAATAGTTTCATGATGTGCTGGGCTTTGGTTAAATAGAGTAATAGCTGTGTGATATGCTGGGCTTTGGTTAAGTCGAAAAATAATTGTGTGCTGTGCTGGGCTTCGGCTCAGTTGAGTAAGAGCTTTGTGATGTGCTGGGCAATGGATCAGTCGAGAGACAGCTGTGTGATGTGCCGAGCTTTGGATCAGTCGAGTAATAGCTGTGTGATGTGCAGGGCTTTGGTTCAGTCGAGTAAGAGCTTTTTGAAGAGCTGGGCTTTGGATCAGTCGAGAGATAGCTGTGTGATACGCTGGGCTTTGGATCAGTCGAGTAATAGCTTTGTGATATGCTGGGCTTTGGATCAGTCGGGTAATATCTGTGTGATGTGCAGGGCTTTGGCTAAGTTGAAAAATAATTGTGTGCTGTGCTGGGCTTCGGATCAGTTGAGTAAGAGCTTTGTGATGTGCTGGGCTATGGATCAGTCGAGAGACAGCTGTGTGATGTGCCGAGCTTTGGATCAGTCGAGTAATAGCTGTGTGATGTGCAGGGCTCTGGCTAAGTGGAGAAATAGCTGTATGGTGTGCTGGGCTTTGGATCAGTCCAGTAATAGCTTTGTGATGTGCTGGGGTTAGGTTAAGTCGAGAAATAGCTGTGTGATGTGATGGGCTTTGGATCATTTGAGTAATAGCTTTGTGATGTGCTGGGCTTTGGATCTGTCGAGAGATACCTGTGTGATGTTCTGGGCTTTGGATCAGTCGAGTAATAAGTTTGTGATGTGCTGGGCTTTGGGTAAATCGAGTAATGGCTTTGTGATATGCTGGACTTTGGATCAGTCGAGTAATATTGTTTGTGACATGAATGGCTTTGTATCAGTCGAGTAATAGTTTTGTGACGTGCTGGGCCTTGGATCAGTCGGGTAATGCTTTGTTATGTGCTGGGCTTTAGATAAGTCGAGTGATAGGTTTGTGATGTGCTGGGCTTTGGATTAGTCGAGTGATAGGTTTGTGATGTGCTGGGCTTTGGATCAGTCCAGTAATAGCTTTGTAATGTGCTAGGAATTGGATCACTCCAGTAATAGCTGTGTGATGTGCTGGGCTTTGGATCAGTTGAGTAATAGCTTTGTGATGTGCTGGGCTTCAGATCAGCCGAGTAATAGCTTCATCATGTGCTGGGCTTAGGTTAAGTCGAGAAATAGCTGTGTGATGTGATGGGCTTTGGATCATTTGAGTAATAGCTTTGTGATGTGCTGGGCTTTGGATCTGTCGAGAGATAGCTGTGTGATGTTCTGGGCTTTGGATCAGTCGAGTAATAAGTTTGTGATGTGCTGGGCTTTGGGTAAATCAAGTAATGGCTTTTTGATATGCTGGACTTTGGATCAGTCGAGTAATATTGTTTGTGACATGAATGGCTTTGTATCAGTCGAGTAATAGTTTTGTGACGTGCTGGGCCTTGGATCAGTCGGGTAATGCTTTGTTATGTGCTGGGCTTTAGATAAGTCGAGTGATAGGTTTGTGATGTGCTGGGCTTTGGATTAGTCGAGTGATAGGTTTGTGATATGCTGGGCTTTGGATTAGTCAAGTGTTAGCTTTGGGAATTGCTGTATTTTGTATCAGTCGAGTGATAGCTTTGTGATGTGCTGGGCTTTGGATCAGTCAAGTAATAGCTGTGTGATGTGCTGGGCTTTGGATTATTAGTCGAGTGACAGCTTTGTGATGTGCTGTGTTTTGGATCAATCGTGTTGATAGCTTTGTGATATGCTGGGCTTTGGATCAATCAAGTAATATCTGTGTGATATGCTGGGCTTTGGATCAGACGAGTACTAGCTTTATGATGTGCTAGGATTTGGATCAGTCGAATGATAGCTTTGTGATGTGCTGGGCTTTGCATCAGTTGAGTAATAACTGTGTGATATGCTGGGTTTGGTGATGTCCAGAAATAGCTTTGTGATGTGCTGGGCTTTGGATCAGTCGAGTAATAGCTGTGTGATATGCTGGGCTTTGGATCAGACAAGTAGATGCTTTGTGATGTGCTAAGATTTGGATCAGTCGAATGATAGATTTGTGACATGCTGGGCTTTGGATCAGACGAGTATTAGCTTTGTGAAGTGCTAGGAATTGGATCAGTCGAATGATAGCTTTGTGATGTGCTGGGCTTTGCATCTGACGAGTAATAGCTTTGTGATGTGTTAGGATTTGTATCAGTCGAATGATAGCTGTGTGATATGATGGGCTTTCGATCAGTTGAGTGATAGCTTTGTGTTGTGCTGGGCTTTGTATCAGTCGAGTAATAGCTTTGTGATATTTTGGGCTTTGGATCAGTTGAGTAATAGCTGTGCGATGTGCAGGGCTTTGGTTAAGTCGAGAAATAGCTGTGTGATGTGCTGGGCTTTGGATCATTTGAGTAATAGCTTTGTGATGTGCTGGGCTTTGGATCATTTGAGTAATAGCTTTGTGATGTGCTGGGCTTTGCATCAGTCGAGAGATAGCTGTGTGATGTTCTGGGCTTTGGATCAGTCAAGTAATAGCTGTGTGATGTGCTGGGCTTTGGGTAAATCGAGTGATAGGTTTGTGATGTGCTGGGCTTTGGATTAGTGGAGTGTTAGCTTTGTTATGTGCTGTATTTTGGATCATTAGAGTGATAGCTTTGTGATGTGCTGGGCTTTGGATCCGTCAAGTGATAGCTGTGTGATGTGCTGGTCTTTGGATTAGTCGAGTGACAGCTTTGTGGAGTGCTTGGTTTTGGATCAATCGAGTTGATAGCTTTGTAATGTGCTGGGCTTTGGATCAGTCATATAATAGCTGTGTGATGTGCTGGGCTTTGGATCATTTGAGTGAAATCTTTGTGTTGTGCTGGGCTTTGGATCAGTCGAGAAATAGCTTTGTGATGTGCTGGGCTTTGCATCAGTCGAGTGATAGCTTTGTGATGTGCTGGGTTTTGGATCAGTCGAGTGATAGCGTTGTAATGAGCTCAACTTTGGATCAGTCGAGTAATAACTGTGTGATGTGCAGGGGTTTCGATCTGTCGAATGATGTCTTTGTTATGTGCTGGGTTTTGCATCAGTCGAGTAAGAGCTTTGTGATATGCTGGGCTTTGGATCAGTCCAGTAATAGCTTTGTGATTTGATGGACATCGGTTCCGTAGAGTAATAGTTTTTTTATGTGCTGGACTTTGGATAGTTAAATGATAGCTTCATCTTGTGCTTGGCTTTGCATCAGTCTAGTAATAGCTGTTTGATGTGCTGGGCTTTGGTTAAGTCGAGAAATAGCTGTGTGATGTGCTCGGCTTTGGATCATTTGAGTAATAGCTGTGTGATGTGCTGGGCTTTGGATCACTCGAGAGATAGCTGTGTGATGTTCTGGGCTTTGGATCAATTGAGTAATAGGTTTGTGATGTGCTGGGCTTTGGGTAAATCGAGTGATAGGTTTGTGATGTGCTGGGCTTTGGATTAGTGGAGTGTTAGCTTTGTTATGTGCTGTATTTTGGATCATTAGAGTGATAGCTTTGTGATGTGCTGGGCTTTGGATCCGTCAAGTGATAGCTGTGTGATGTGCTGTTTTTTGGATTAGTCGAGTGACAGCTTTGTGAAGTGCTTGGTTTTGGATCAATCGATTTGATAGCTTTGTGATGTGCTGGGCTTTGGATCAGTCATATAATATCTGTGTGATATGCTGGGCTTTGGATCAGACGAGTAATAGCTTTGTGATGTGCTAGGATTTGGATCAGTCGAATGATAGCTTAGTGATGTGCTGGGCTTTGCATCAGTCGAGTGGTAGCTTAGTGTTGTGCAATGTTTTGGATCAGTCGAGTGATAGCTTTGTGATGTGCTGGACTATGGATCAGTCGAGAGATAGCTGTGTGATGTGCCGAGATTTGGATCTGTCGAGTAATAGCTGTGTGATATGCAGGGCTTTGGATCAGTCGAGTAAGAGGTTTGTGATGAGCTGGGCTTTGGATCAGTCGAGAGATAGCTGTGTGATACACTGGGCTTTCGATCAGTCGAGTAATAGCTTTGTTATGTGCTGTGCTTTGGGTCAATCAAGTAATAACATTGTGATGTGCTGGATTTTGAATCAGTCGAATGATAGATTCGTGACGTGCTGGGCTTTGGAACAGACGAGTAAAAGCTTTGTGATGTGCTAGGATTTGGATCAGTCCAGTAATAGCTGTGTGATGTGCTGGGCTTTGCATCAGTTGAGTAATAGCTTTGTGATGTGCTGGGCTTCAGATCAGTCGAGTAATAGCTTCGTGATGTGCTGGACTTTGGTTAAATCGAGTAATAGCTGTGTGATATGCAGTGCTTTGGATCAGTCGAGTAAGAGCTTTGTGATGAGCTGGGGTTTGGATCATTCGAGAGATAGCTGTGTGATGCACTGGGCTTTGGATCAGTCTGGTAATAGCTTTGTGATATGCTGGGCTTTGGATCAGTCGAGTAATAGCTGTGTGATGGGCAGGGCTTTGGTTAAGTCGAGAAATAGCTGTGTGATGTGCTGGGCCTTGGATCATTTCAGTGTTAGCTTTGTGATGTGCTGGGCTTTGGATCAGTCGAGAGATAGCTGTGTGATGTTCTGGGCTTTGGATCAGTCGAGTTATAGCTGTGTGATGTGCTGGGCTTTGGGTAAATCAAGTAATACCTTTGTGATGTGCTGGACTTTGGATCAGTCGAGTAATATTGTTTGTGACATGAATAGCTTTGGATCAGTCGAGTAATAGTTTTGTGATGTGCTCGGCATTGGATCCGTCTGGTAATCGCTTTGTGATGTGCTGGGCTTTAGATTAGTCGAGTGATAGTTTTGTGATGTGCTGGGCTTTAGATTAGTCGAGCGTGAGCTTTGTGATGGGCTGGGCTTTGGATTAGTCGAGTGATAGCTTTGTGATGTTTTGGGCTTTAGTTTAGTCGAGTGTTAGCTTTGTGATGTGCTGTATTTTGGATCAGTCCAGTCATAGCTTTGTGATGTGCTGGGCTTTGGATCAGTCAAGTAATAGCTGTGTGATGTGCTGGGCTTTGGATTAGTCGAGTGACAGCTTTGCGATGTGCTGTGTTTTGGATCAATCGAGTTGATAGCTTTGTGATATGCTGGGCTTTGGATCAGTCAAGTAATATCTGTGTGATATGCTGGGATTTATATCAGACAAGTAATAGCTTTGTGATGTGCTAGGATTTGGATCAGTCGAATGATAGCTTTGTGATGTGCTGGGCTTTGCATCAGTCGAGTAATAACTGTGTGATGTGCTAGGTTTGGTTATGTCCAGAAATAGTTTCTGATGTGCTGGGCTTTGGATCATTCGAGTAATAGCTGTGTGGTGTGCTCTGCTTTGGATCAGACAAGTAATAGCTTTGTGATGTGCTAGGTTTTGGATCAGTCGAATGATAGCTTTGTGATGTGCTGGGCTTTGCATGTGACGAGTAATAGCTTTGTGATGTGCTTGGATTTGGATCAGTCCAGTAATAGGTGTGTGGTGTGCTGGGCTGTTGATCAGTTGAGTAATAGCTTTGTGATGTGCTACGATTTGGATCAGTCGAGAGATAGCTGTGTGATATGCTGGGCTTTGGATCAGTCGAGTAATAGCTTTGTGATGTGCTGGATTTTGGATCAGTCGAGTAAGAGCTTTGTGATGAGCTGGGCTTTGGATCAGTCGAGAGATAGCTGTGTGATATGCTGGGCTTTGGATCAGTCGAGTAATAGCTTTGTGATCTGCTGTGCTTTGGGTCATTCACGTAGCAGCATTGTGATGTGCTGGATTTTTGATCAGTCGAGTGATAATTTGTGGTGTTCTGGGCTTTGGATCAGTCGAGTAATAGCTTAGTGTTATGCTGGGCTTTGGATCAGTCGAGTAATAGCTGTTCTATGTGCAGGGCTTTGGTTAAATCGAGAAATAACTTCGTGCTGTGCTGGGCTTTGGATCATATGAGTAATAGCTTTGTGATGTGGTGGGCTTTTGATCAGTCGAGAGATAGCTGTGTGATGTGCTGCGCTTTTGATCATATGAGTAATTGCTTTGTGATGTGCTGAGCTTTGGATCAGTCAAGTAATAGCTGCGTGATGTGCTGGGCTTTGGATCAGTCGAATGATAGCTTTGTGATATGCTGGGTTTTGGATCAGTCTAGTAATAGCTGTGTGATGTGCTGTGTTTTGGATCAGTCGAGTGATAGCTTTGTGATGTGCTGGACTTTGGATCAGTCGAGTGTTAGCTGTGTGATGTGCTGGGCTTTGGATCAGTTGAGTGTTAGCTTTGTGATGTGCTGGGCTTTGGATTAGTCAAGTAATAGCTGTGTGATGTGCTGCGTTTTGGATCAGTCGAGTGATAGCTTTGTGATGTGCTGGGCTTTGGATCTGTCGAATGATAGCTTTGTGATGTGCTGGGCTTTGGATGAGTCGAGTAATAGCTGTGTGATGTGTTGGGCTTTGGATCAGACGAGTAATAGCTTTGTGATGTGCTGGGCTTTGGATCAGTCGAGAGATAGCTGTGTGATGTGCTGGGCTTTGGATGAGTCGAGTAATAGCTGTGTGATGTGTTGGGCTTTGGATCAGACGAGTAATAGCTTTGTGATGTGCTGGACTTTGGATCAGTCGAATGATAGCTTTGTGATGTGTTGTCTTTGGATCAGTCGTGTAATAGCTGTGTGACGTGCTGGGCTTTGGATCAGACGAGTAATAGCTTTGTGATGTGCTGGGCTTTAAGTCAGTTGAGTAATAGCTTTGTGATGTGCTGGACTTTGGTGAAGTCGTGTAATTGCTGTGTGTTGTGCTGGGCTTTGGTTAGGTCGAGAAATAGCTGTGTTAGTGCTGAGCTTTGTATCAGTTGAGTAGTAGCTTTCTGATGTGCTGGGCTTTGGATCAGTCAAGAGATAGCTGTGTGATATGCTGGGCTTTGGATCAGTCGAATGATAGCTTTGTGATGTGCTGGGCTTTGGATCAGTTGAGTAACAGCTTTATGATGTGTTGGGGTTTGGTTCAGTCGAGAGAGCTGTGTGATGTGCTGGGCTTTGGATCAGTCGAATGATAGCTTTGTGATGTGCTGGGCTTTGGATGAGTCGAGTAATAGCTATGTGATGTGTTGGGCTTTGGATCAGACGAGTAATAGCTTTGTGATGTGCTGGGCTTTGGATCAGTCGAGAGATAGCTGTGTGATGTGCTGGGCTTTGTATCAGTCGAATTATAGCTTTATGATGTGGTGGGCTTTGGATCAGTCAAGAGATAGCTCTGTGATATGCTGGGCTTTGGATCATTCGGGTAATAGCTGTGTGATGTGCTGGGCTTTGGATCAGACGAGTAATAGCTTTGTGATGTGCTGGGCTTTGGTTCAGGCAAGAGATAGCTGTGTGATGTGTTGGGCTTTGGATCAGTCGAATGATAGCTTTGTGATGTGCTGGGCTTTAGATCATTTGAGTAATAGCTTTCTGATGTGCTGGGCTTTGGATCAGTCGAGAGATAGCTCTGTGATATGCTATGCTTTTAATCATTTGGCTAATAGGTTTGTGATGTGCTGGGCTTTGGATCAGTCGAGTAATTGCTTTGTGATGTGCTGGGCTTTGGATTAGTCGAGTGATAACTTTGTGATGTGTTGGGCTTTGGATCAGTCGAGTGATAGCTTAGTGATGTGCTGGGCTTTGGATCATTCGAGTGATAGCTTTGTGATGTGCTGGGTTTTGGATCATTCGAGTGAAAGCTTGGTGATGTGCTGGGCTTTGGATCAGTCGAGTAGTAGCTTTATGATGTGCTGGGCCTTTGATCATTCGAGTGATATCTTTGTGATGTGCTGGGCTTTTAATCAGTCGAGTGATTGCTTTGTGATGTGCTGGGCTGTTGTTAAGTCAAGTAATAAGTTTGTGATGTGCTGGGCTTTGGATCAGTCGAGTGATAGCCTTGTGATATGCTGGGCTTTGGATCAGTCATGTGATAGCTGTGTGATGTGCTGGGCTTTGGATCAGTTGAGTGATAGCTTTGTGATGTGCTGGCCTTTTGATCAGTCAAGTGATAGCTGTGTGATGTGCTGGGCTTTGGATCAGTTGGGTAATAGCTTTGTGATGTTCTGGGCTTTGGATCAGTCGAGTGATTGCTTTGAGATGTGCTGGGCTTTGGATCAGTCAAGTGATAACTTTGTGATGTGCCGGGTTTTGGATCAGTCGAGTGATAGCTTTGTAATGTGCTGGCCTTTAGATCAGTCATGTAATAGCTTTGTGATGTGCTGGGCTTTGGATTGGTCGAGTGATTCCTTTGTGATGTGCTGGGCTTTGGTTAAGTCGAGTAATAGTTTTATGATGTGCTGGGCTTGGGTTAAGTCGAGTAATAGCTTTGGGATATTCTGATCTTTGGATCAGTCGAGTGATTGCCTTGTGATGTGCTGGGCTTTGGATCAGTCAAGTGATAAGTTTGTGATATGCTGGGCTTTGGATCAGTCGAGTGATAGCTTTGCGATGTGCTGAGCTTTGGTTAAGTCGAGTAATAGGTTTGTAATGTGCTGGGCTTTGGTTCAGTCGAGTAATAGCTTTGTGATGTGCTGGGCTTTGGATCAGTCAAGTGATAAGTTGTGATGTGCTGGGCCTTGGATCAGTCGAGTGATAGTTTTGTAATGTGCTGGGCTTTAGATCATTCAAGTAATAGCTTTGTGATGTGCTGGTTTTGATCAGTCGAGTGATAGCTTTGTAATGTGCTGGGCTTTGGATCAGTCGACTGATGACTTGTGATATGGTGGTCCTTGGGTCAGTCGAGTGTTAGCTTTTTTTTGTGCCAGCCTTTGTATCAGTCAAGTGACATTTGTGAGAAATATTTGTCGTGTCTCCGTTCCAAGGTGATGCTATTTTAAGGCACGCCCGTAATGGAGGTGAGCTGCATGTACCAGCCCTCCTGTCATTCTTAAATTTCTGACTGTACCAGGAATCAAACCTGTGCCCCCTAGTTGGCATAACCGTTATGCCATTTTATTGATACTAATAGATAGTAAAGTTGTTGCAGGTGTCATCAATAGGTTAATTTAATGCTTAACTTCTTCATTTATAATCCACATTACCCAGTTTAATTTCATTATTAATGAAAATCATTTTGTACACTTTAGATCATTTCATTGAGAATGAATGTGATATTCCCCACAATATGTGAAATATTTTTCCTGCTATTAATAAATGTAACCTTACCCCCACCCCTCCTGGTTTTTGAGATCATTAAGGCATTGAAGTCTAAACGTACTAGCATCTTGGTTAGTTGGTTCAAGTCCCAATTTTCAAAAAAAACTTCACCATCGTAATGTCGGCCAGCAGGGTAGCAAAGGTGGTGGTATACAATTTCTAGTCACTAGATTGCGTGCCAATAGCCTGGATTAAATTCCAAACCTCTCCACAGTTCTCATATGGAGTGAAAGCTTATGACACTGTTGATGGTGTCTCATCCATCGTATGGGGACATTAAGGCTTGAGCAGACACCTTACTGCTGGCACCGGGTTTCACACTCTCCCTTCATACTATCATATATCACATACCTTTAAGTTAAAACGGCTAGAACTCGACAATAAAACAATGTGGAAATTGAAGGGTTTAACAGAGGCAGAACGCAAACTTTTATGGTCTGAGAAAAAGAAAATAGACATATTAAAAATGAAAAAAGAAAACTTCAAAATTAGAAAATTATGGCAACTAACACTCATTACAGAAAACTAAACCGCAAAGGCATGAATAAAACTGAGGAATACAAATAATTTGAAGTACCTGAAAACATTCGAAAATGTATATTAGCCTGAATACAAAATGTAAATAATCCACTTCGCAGAGTGGTTTATATGACATCTTATACTGAAAGTAAAAGTCAATCAAAATCTCTTTATTTGCAAATGAGGTGTCTACCTTGGTGGCAAATGGTACACTAAAATACATTATTGTCAAGCACTAAATATTAAATTAACAAGAGAAGAAAACTTTTCTATAAAACAATATTATACAATTTACGCTAACATTTTTTCTATTAAACACACAAGTCATCCTTAAGAAATTTATATTGTTTACAAAATTCTACTTATAATATCTCCTGTACTACTTACAAATATAGTCAACTGATATACAGTATGTGGAATTACTTCAAATGATGCTATACAACTGCTATAAGATTAAACTTTACATTGCATTTATTTACTTTTTTTTTTTTTACCCATTCTGGAACCTAAGTAGCATAACGACCTGCTGCGTCTTAACCAGAGCCCCTTTTGCCACCACTTTTCAGAGTTCCTGAAGGGCCTTCACAGCTACCATAGCGGTCCCAGAGCCCTCGAAGTCCCCACTGTACTTCAACCCTACAGGCAGTCCCCTACTTCGGCTGTCCAAACTCCTTAGACCAGGGGATGGAATTAATTTATTCACACACATTTTTTAAAAAAATTTTTTTTACAATAACCTGCACTGGTCGAATGCCCTCTAACACTTCATTTATTTTCTCTGTTGCTGTTTATTCTCTTCTTGAATATCTGTACAGATTTTGTAAAAGGATCAAACACTACCCCTGGTAAACTGTTCCACTCCTTCACACCCTTCCCAATGAATGAAAATTTACCCCAATCGCTTCTGCTAAAATTCCTTCTAAATTTATATTTGTGGTCAGTCCTGCCGATATAATTATTTTCCAACTGAAGCCTCTCACGGATATCTCCCCATGCTTCTTCTCTTGTATAGGCTCTATATAATCCTATAAGTCTAGTTTTCTCCCTTCTCTTACTTAAAGTTTCCCACCCAAGTTCCTTTAACATTTCTGATACACTACTCTTTCTCCTGAAATCCCCTGTTACAAATCTTGCTGCTTTCCTCTGCACACTATCTATTTCTTTTATTAGGTATTCTTGGTGAGGATCCCAAACACTGTTTGCATATTCCAATAATGGACGAACCATACTCAAGTAACTTTTTTCTTTTAATTCTTTGTTGCATCCTTTAAGTAGTCTCATTATGACATGTAATGATCTGTATGCTTTCCCAACAATGTTGTCAACATGACCCTTCCAGTGCAAATTACTTTCAAATCTCACACCTAAGTATTAGCACTTGCCATCTTTTGGGATAACTACCTCATCCAAAGTATATTCAAATTCAGTTTTAAAGCTCCTGTTTGTAAAAGTTGTAACAGTTGATTTGCCTGCATTAACCTTCATATTATTTTCTTCAACCCATTGTTGGATACTTTCAAGGTCCCTTTATAATTCTGAACAATCCTCAATGTTGTTTATTTCCCTATTAACAATTATGTCATCTGCATACAATCTTATTTTTGATGCTATATTGTTCCCTAAATCATTTGCGTATATTAAGAAAAGTAACGGACCAATTATACCACCCTGTGCAATTCCCTTCCAAACTTTCTCTTCCTGAGATACATTATTTCCTACTTTGACTTTCTGAACCCTTGAATTTAGAAATGTTTTTATCCAACGTGTAACCCTTACGTCCAATCCTATTCCCTCCAATTTCTTTAATAATATTCCATGTTCCACTCTATCAAAGGCTTTGGAAAGATCTATGGCTATGCAATCTAGCTGACCTCCTGAATCCAACTGATCTGATATGTCCTGCTGAAATCCCACCAGTTGTGCCTCACAAGGAAATTTCTTTCTAATTCCATACTGGCTCCTCATGAACCAATTTTTATCATCACATATCCCACTGATGTACTTTGATATTAAACTCTCCAGTATTTTACAAACTATACTGGTCAGGCTGATTGGTCTGTAGTTCTCTGGTTTCCTTTTATCACCCTTTCCTTTATAAATTGGTATTATTATAGATTCCTTCCATTCCTTTGGTATTACACTATTATTTATGACATAGTCAAAGAGAAATTTTAAATAAGGCACTATGTAACACCCCATTGTCTTTAATACCTCCCCAGTAATTTGATCACTTTCTGCTGCTTTTCCTTGCTGAAGCAGTTGGATTTCTCTGAAAATATCTTCATTTGTGAATGAGAAGCTTCCTGTTTCCCCTCTGTGTCTCTCCCTCTCTATCTTCTGTTTCGGTTTCCAACTCCTGACAATCATCTACTGAATCTCTGAATTCCCTACTAAATAGGTTTGCTTTCTCAGTATCTGTTAAATAGTGTTCACCCCCTTCTCCCACCATTGTAGGAATTTGGATTCCTTTTCCTTTTTGATTCCTGATGTATGAATACAGCTTTTTCCATTTCCCTTTTTGGTCATTACCCTCTTGAAGTATGCCATTCATATAAAAGTACTTAACATTTCAGGGTAAAACCCTAGTGAAGATTTCTCTTACAATTAATCATTGGGCTAACCCCATGTCTGCCGAGCTGAGTGGCTCAGGCGGTTGAGCCGTTGGCCTTCTGACCCAACATGGCAGGTTCGATCCTGGCTCAGTCCAATGGTATTTGAAGGTGCTCAAATAAGTCAGTCTCATATAGGTAGATTTACTGGAACGTAAGACAACTCCTGCGGGAATAAATTCTGGAACCTTGGTGTCTCCGAAAACCGACAAAGTAGTTAGTGGGATGTAAACCAAATAACATTATTAATCCCATGTGTACAAGTACAAGCTACAAAAGTGCATAAAATAAAATTGCAGGTTTAAGAGGTAGCTTGAACTGCAGCAAATATGGAAGATGAAGTGTATCACATTTGCGAATGAAAAGCTCTTATTACATGGATGTTCATTTTAAACTGGCACAGAATTTTACGGAGGTCTAGCCAAATGGAAGCATTGCATTTAAATTACAAAAGGGTTAAGAAAATGGGCTACTTCTATCAAAATGAGGGCAGAAATAATATGACATACCTACTCCATTCATGACATTCCTGTTTTAAAATATTAAGGTTAATATAAATCAACAGGGGAAACTCATGCACATAATTATTAAATTAAGGTAAATCATTAAACCAAAGAGTGCTTTCCCAAACCAAGCAGGAGCAAAATTGTATCTCTGTAAGGTACCAACTATTAATATGTAACTTTTGTTTCAGGAAAGATCAAAGGAATTGCTTTCATCAAAGATCCTGATGGTTATTGGATTGAGATTCTCAGCTCTACAACAATGGCACAGATAATAACAGGAATGTAATTGAGAGAGTATGGAATGTGAAGCACAAATTTTCTATTGTGTATAAATGATTGTTACCAATAAAACATGTTCACTAGCTGTTAGCTAATCAGTACCCCACATGAAGCCATGATTTCCCATTCTCACACCAGTCAAATGATGTACATGACTTTTTTTGTTGTTGTTGAGGGCAAGTGCCTGAGAGTCCCAGGGCATACATTTGTTCCTGAGAAATGCTGATGAGGCGGGGGGAACTATCCGGCTGAGAGGCAGTATTTACCTCTCATCAGAGAAGAAACCCCCTCCTCGCTGAAGAATGGGAGTGTGGAGTGAACTTCCCTTCTTAAGAAACGGCCCCTTTCATTAGTTATTTAGTGAAAGAAAGGTTCAAAAGGCCAAAACAGTTTCCTGTTTCAAGTTAAAACAGGTTGTAAGTGAGCCAAGGGCCACAATGTTTGAAACATGGGTTCAGCTTCTTGGTTCTTAGAACCTGTTTTAGGAGTAGGTTGCCAGGGTTGGTTCAATGGCTAAGGAGGATTCTACCTTTGGTCATCTTTACTATTTTACTAGCTGATGTACCCGAGCTTCGCTACGGAATTCTACATTGTATACAGAATACTAAGTTAGGTAGTGTACATGTGAGCAAGATTGCATAGCTCTTAACGTTACCCTCAAAATGCGACAGGGAAGTCACTAAAGGTCTTTTCTCGTATGAGGACTGGGTTAGGGAATTTTCATTGTAATGGTACGCCTGCTTGCCTACCATCAGTCACAATCAGGTTGGGGAACTGCATTATAATGGTGAGTACCAAGGAGGATTTCGGCCAGGTAGAAGTTGTCCAGATCAAATCATCAGTCTTAAGTGGATTATGAAGTATCAAAGAGCTCGAAGTAAGAATCTGGTCATCACTTTTGTTGACTTCAAAAAAGCTTATGACAGTATTCGTCGGGAGTCATTACTGAATACCCTTCAAGAATTTGGTGTTCACAGAAAACTGATGAACCTTATTGAAATCACTCTCAAGAATACTAAAGAGAAAGTTAAATTTAGAGGAGAATTGTCAGAGCCATTTACAATCATTAGTGGACTTCAGCAGGGGGATGGTCTCTCACCTATTTTATTTGATTGTGTACTGGAGAAGGTCATGCGAGAATGGAGAAAGAAATGCCAGCTGAACATGAAGATTGGTAGAAATATAAAACTAAATTGCTTAGCATTTGCAGACAATCTTGCACCACTGAAAAATAATGTGGAAGAAGCTAAAGTCCAAATTGAACAACTAGAAAACATTGCAGCAAAAGTGGGATTACAAATTTCATTTAAAATGACAGAAATTATGCCAACCTTTGAGGTGGACACCCCTGTCATTCAACTAAATGATAACAAACAAATTAAGGTTGTAAAAAGGTTCAAGTATCTTGGGGAAATTCGAACCTAAATGTGAAAGCCTCGATAGAATACAGAACAACAAAACTGAGACAAGCCCGAGTCACATGGTCAACATTTAAGAAGAAATCTCTCTCCATAAATGGCAAATTCAAACATTATGGTTCAGTAGTTAAACCTGAAGCAACTTATGCAAGTGAAACTCTGTTTAAGTTGAATACCGAAGCAACAACGGTTAAAATCCAAAAAATAGACAGAAGGATCATCAGGACAATCATCAATAAAAAACATCAAGTAAATGGACAATGGAGACTGCTGCCTATCGGGAAAATGAATCAGTTGTGGATACCAGCCACATAGTAAGACTACCAGAGACCAGACTACTGAAACAATTATTCAATTGCTTTTGGAAAAGTAAAACGAAGAACAACTGGTTTGTTGAGGTCCAGAATGATTTAGAAGAGCTGAATATAACAAGCAGAGAGAAAAGAGAATAGGATTCTGAGAAGCAGAGATACAAGACTAAAATTAAAAACAGTCAAACGAAAACAGTACACCATTACAGATGAAGAGAGGGCGGCCAGGTCAGAAAAAATGAAGTTCTGGGAAGAGAAGAGGAAGTTGAGAAAACATTACAACTAATATTGTGAAGACTGTAGTGTATATGTGGGTGTAAACTATGTAAATAAATAATGGCAGACACTCAATCTCCACTTGCCTTTATACGTCCTGAGAAAGACTCTGTCAGTGGTTTTCCCAACCGAAATAAACATAGGTCATTACAATGGCGCGATTAAAAGCAATGCTTTCATATGAAATACTCCATCAAATGAAAAACCACACATTTTCTCACTTTTAACAAACAGTACTGCCCTGCTGATCTAACAGTCCAAAGTTCTAGAGCTGGAATGACCAGGCCACAGTCAGCCGTGATACGTGAACACTCTTCGTCTATTTTTGGCGGGGGAGGGTTTGAATAGTGGAGAGTCGCAGAGCAAAAACTGTGCCCTTTTACTAATATATTTCCAAAGAGTACCCAATGAGTCGGAAAATCTGAATACACTACACTGGCGGCAGAAAAATCTATCTAACTTGGAAGCAAATTTTCCTCCAAGCCAGAGGAGAAACCCCCTCTTCACTGCTAATTTGGAATAAAATGACTGTAGAATTTAATAAAAGTCAAGAGAAAGACGCTTTTCTTAAGAAACGGCTCTTTTCAGGGTTGACTTTTGAGTTATTTAGTGAATTCTAGTACTATAATTTGGAATAGGCCTAAATTTTAATTCTAGACCAGGTCATACTACTACTACTACTACTACTACTACTACTACTACTACTACTAAGTGAGCCTCTGCTGTAAGTGTACACACTGCTAATTCACAACAGCATGTCAGAGTAGGGATCGAATAGCTGGAATACTATGATGAACCAGTATGTTGCATACCAGCAGTATCAGAAAATTTATGAACCAGAGAAATGGCATGCTAAAGAAGAAACTTTTCTAACTCTCCAGCTATTTCCCGCCCATATTCAGTCACTGTTATATTCGGTAAGCAGCAGTAATCCCATCTATCGGAGTTGAGTGAGACAAAGAACATCATAACAAACAATGGTCAATGTAATGTTATTGTTGATCAATGTTATGTGCTTTTGATATTGTAGGCCTTCACATTTAGTTTCCTTCCGACTCTGAAAGACCACTCTTATCATAGTCGGTCCGGTAAAACTGAATGAAACATAAATGATCGGAAATTGTATTCTCTATAACTTATGTTATGTAGTACTTTTCAATAGGACCAATAACATAAGTATTTAAAAATTAAATTTTTGCCGCCTTCGCCGAACCTACAATTTCATCCAGTGTTAATAAAATTGTTTATAGCTTAGATTGTAGTTTCTTATTCCTCAATTCTATATACTGGTACCGATTTTCATTAAATTCTGTTAATCCATTGTCTCATGGCTCGGCGTTGATATGGACTTAGCAACAAAAGTACAAATTCATGAATATCTGTATTATCATAGCCGGTACAGTAAAAATGTATAAGACATAAATGGTTGGAAATTTAATTCTATATAACTTTAGTTCTGTAGTATTTGTTGATAGGACCACTAATAATATAAATATTTGAGATTTAAATTTTAGGCCTTCCCCTAAACTACCATTTCACTCAGCGTGAATAAAATTATTTATAGCATAGATTGTAGTGGCTCATCCCCCGACTTTACAACCGATTTTCATCAAATTCTCTTCAGCCGTTTTCTGTGATGCGTGTACATACATACAGACAGACAGACACAGAAATTACGGAAAAGTAAAAAGTGCATTATTTTGTTACTGTGGACATGACCGATGCAGAAATACCATTCTTTTCAAATTCTGAGCAATGTACAGACAAAACTCTTATTTTATAAATATAGATTTATCTGAGATCTAATAGAATACGAAGTTCTGTTCGTATCTTCTTGTTAGATTTCGGTATTGGTGCTTAGGTCATCATTCTGAGTTCCTTATTTTGAAAAACTTGTAATATGGAAAGCGGAGTTTAAGCAATATAGCCCCATGCCTCACAGCCATACAGTAGGATGGGTCTGATACATACCAGCGAAATATTTCTCTTAACACTAGTAGAGATATGTTTATTTCCCGGCAGAGGTCTCAGAGCTTTCATCCGTATCCATATTGTATCTCCAGGACATACTTCTGTCCATAGTCCGAGATATTTAATTTTGTTTGTCCAAGACAAGGGGACATTATTATTAGGAAGGTGACAAATTCTAGGCCGACGCTTGGTGAAAATAATTGCTTGAGTTTTGGTGGGATTTATTTTCACCTTGTTTCAGACACACCACTGCCAGGAGGCAAGATCCATTACTGCAGCATAGTAATTTCTTCTCGTACTGCCTATGTCGTTTGCGTATTGCTGGACCTAAACTCCTTGACGGGTTGGAAGATCGTTCACATATATGCCGTATAGGGGTGGGAACAGCACTACTCCCTGTGGGACCCGAGCTCTGAGTACCCTTGGGGTGGATTTCTCCCCTTCTCAGGAAACAAAATTTTCTGTTCGTAAAATATGACTGTAAAATTTTTACAAGATATTGGGAACTTAATATTGTTCCAGGAGTTTAACAATTAGATTATTGTCCCAGACAGTGTCAAAAGCGTTCTCTATATCGAAAAATACTGCTGGCACGCTACCGGTGTATATTGAACTACCTTGCGACATACTATGTTATCACTTTACAAAAGAAAATATTTATAAAATCCTCCTATCAATACAAGTCAAGTCATCTGTTAGATGAAGCAAAGTCTATACATATTTCAGCCTAATCTCAAGGCCATCTTCAGTAGTAAAACAATGATTACATAATATACAAACAAATTAAAAATCGTAATGATGTGAAGTGACAGTGATCATGATTAGTGAGTTAAAAACACATTGAGGTACAAAGTCCTCTCGTCTAATAGATCTTGCTGACTGTTAAATAAAAACACTATGCTGAGGAGTGTAGTGAGACCGTCAATACTACGAATAAAACGTGTATAACATCTGTAATGAGAAAAAAGGATTATATGAGTGGATGAAGAACAAGTTAAAATGATGTACAAAAAGAAAACTCATATGACTTACTTGTAACTAAAAGTTGTCGTCTCGAATGGAGATGACCTTGTCGGTCTCAAGTCACACTGACAACTAAGCCTGTGTGTGGCTTACTGTGTATCTGTGTCGATGTGGTTGGGAGGGGTAATGGAGGGGGAGACTTTGCTTCATCTAACAGATGACTTGACTTGTATTGATAGGAGGATTTTATAAATATTTTCTTTTGTAAAGTGATAACCGTCAATGCGGAATGAGATTCATAACTTGCAATGGTAACGCCATCCAGGCTAGTAAGAAAGCAAACCTATATTGTAATTTGAAGATAAAGGTTGCCAAATTAGGTAAAGATTTATGTTTTTTAAGAAAATGTTTAACTAATGACATCACACCTAATTTCTTAAAATTTACTAAGAAAACTCATAGAGACACGGCTAAAACCTGCGCGACTCAACGAAAAACAGATAAAATTTGGATAAGAGAGGAAATTAAATTCCTTCAAACGAAAAAAGCTCTTCTTAACAATAATCTTTACGACACTCATTTAGAAGTTTCGACCTTATTATGTCCTCTCGAATGGACTTCTTTTCAGGCTCACGTCACCAATAGACTCGATAAGGTTTTATCGAAAAAACAAAGCACTCTTGACAAGAAGTGGAATAACTTAATAAAAGCTTCCCACAATACTCCAAACACGCAGAATCACGCGGAATCGAACGTTTTTCACCCGCCGATAGTGAACCTCAGTCAAGTTGACCTTGATCCTAAGGACCTCAAGATATTAAATAAGGGACCAAAACACAACTGGGACACGTCCTTCAACCACGACCATTTAATCATTACGTTGGCTGAATCTGAATTAGCGGTTAATAGGTTACCTACAGACGTTCAAAATGAGGTTAGATATGAAGTTAAGCGAAAGTTACTTTCATCTTTCGATTAGAAACATACCGGTTCTGGCAAACCCAATAAAGAACAAGTCACCAACATACGCAATCTCAAAAAGAAAATTAAAGATAACGATTTAATAGTAACTAAAGCAGATAAAGGTAATGCTACTGTAGTTATGGAGAAAAGTGACTACGTAAATAAAGCACAATTCTTCTTTACTAACAATAACTTTAACGCAGTAAAAAAATATCCTACTAATAGAATACAATGAGAGCTGAAAGCTTTAATTAAGAACTTTTTATTTTTGTTTAATGACGTAGAAAAATCAAAACTGATCATCATGAATCCCAAGTTACCTACGGCGAAAGTGTTACTGAAGATTCACAAGGCGGATGTCCCCATAAGGCCCGTTATTAACTTCAGAAGTAGTCCGATGTACAAAATATCCCAATTTATTCACAATTTTCTTAAAACACATTATTCCTTTCAAGCTAACACGTGTGTTAAAAATTCCCTGGAATTCTGCAATAGAATAAAAAATCTCACGTTACCGAAACATTACACCCTTCACTCCTTTGACATAGTAAATATGTACGCGAATGTACCCGTCAATAAAACCATCGAAATAGTAAAAAGCCATCTTTCCAAATTCAGTAAATTGACTATAGGGGAGATAGAAAAGTTTATTCAGATTCTCAAGTTTACATTAAATAATGGCTTCTTTACTTTTAATAACATCATATACCAACAGAAGGGGCTTCCTATGGGGTCACCGGCCTCGGGAATCCTTGCTGATATTTACGTAGATTTCCTCGAATACACTCACATTATAGGTAAAATTAATGGGATCAAACATTGGACTCGGTATGTGGATGATACTTTTATTATCCTGGATTCTCACATTACTGACAGCAGCACCGTTCTTGAATTACTTAATAACCTGGATCCACACATAAAGTTTACGATAGAATCCGAGAACAACAATTCCCTTAATTATCTCGATTTAACTATTACTCGCAATCAGAATAAAACCATTTCTTTTAATATTTACAGGAAGCCCACTCACACAATAAACACAATCCACCAAACCTCTCTACACCCAGGGACACAGAAGAAGACAGCTTACAATAGTATGATTTTCAGAGCTCCTAATGTTCCTTTATCCCGTAAGAATTTTAGAAAGGAAATCAACACCATTTATGCAATAGCCGAAGGTAATGGTTTCAGTAAAGCTTTCGTGAATAAAATTCTCAATAAATTTAGAAATAAACCCAAGACCACCTTAGAAAAACAATCTTCCCATAAAGAGAAGTTCACCACATTTACCTTTAATAATAATAATAATAATATATATCCTATTTCAAACATCTTTGAAAAGCACAAGTTAAAAGTAGGTTTCAAGACCGTTCACACCAATACAAAAATGTTTTTTAATTCTCATACTGTCAACAGCAAAAAATTTTCTAACTCTGGAATATACAAATTAAAATGCCAATCATGTCTTTCAACGTATATTGGGCAAACAGGCCGCAGTTTCAATGTAAGATAGTCCGAACATCTCAATGCCCTAAAGTATAATCGCTACTCAGCCATGAGCAAACATTGTAGAGAGAAAAATCATAAATACACAACAATTGATCAAGACTTAAAGATCCTGCATTACGAACAGAAAGGTCCCCTTACTTAATATACTAGAGAATATATATATAGATATCGACCAATATAACAATCCCGTCTATAACTTAAATTAAATCGACGAAAAGAAAAATATTTTATTGGAAACCTTTGTCCCGCTCATCTGCGAACAGTTCGTTAATAAAAGAGTTTCACTACCGACATTCTAGAACAAGACCCGCCCTTCCATCAACACCCTCCTTCCGCGAATCACAACGTCCCTCCCTCCCTGCCCCTCCCCCTCCATTACCCCTCCCAAGCACATCGACACAGATACACAGTAAGCCACACACAGGCTTAGTTGTCAGTGTGACTTGAGACCGACAAGGTCATCTCCATTCGAGACGACAACTTTTAGTTACAAGTAAGTCATATGAGTTTTCTTTTCGTACATCATTTTAACTTGTTCTTCATCCACTCATATATTCCTTTTTTCTCATTACAGATGTTATACACGTTTTATTCGTAGTATTGACGGTCTCACTACACTCCTCAGCATAGTGTTTTTATTTAACAGTCAGCAAGATCTATTAGACGAGAGGACTTTGTACCTCAATGTGTTTTTAACTCACTAATCATGATCACTGTCACTTCACATCATTACAATTTTTAATTTGTTTGTATATTATGTAATCATTGTTTTACTACTGAAGATGGCCTTGAGATTAGGCTGAAACATGTATAGACTTTGCTTCATCTAACAGATGACTTGACTTGTATTGATAGGAGGATTTTATAAATATTTTCTTTTGTAAAGTGATAACCGTCAATACGGAATGAGATTCATAACTTGCAATACTATGTTAAGCAAAGCGCAGCACCACAAGAGGGGCGCTGCGCTTAGACCGGAAGCTAAATTGTTCCAGTCGCAGTTTGTTGCGGGTACCCAGGTATCCATTGAGGCGTCAGAAGAATTATATTTATGTCCCGAATGAGTAAATTTATAATACCAATATAAATGGTCTGTTATTGGTCACTCGATTATTTTTTATATATGTGATAACAAGGTTTTCGGTCTATAATTTTGTGGGAATAGTCTATACTTCCCTGGCTTTGGAATTACTGTAATTTTTACCAGCCTTCCAAATGTCAGGGAAGTATCCTAATTTCATACAGGCCGAAAATATTGTTGTCAAAAATATTACTGCCCTGTATGGCAGTGACTTAACCCTTTCATTCCCACTGGCAAGGGCATCAACCAATACTATTGGGATTTAATTCAATTGAATCGTGCAGTCAAGTAAGGAACTAAGTCAAAATCGGCCATTTTCATTTTATTGCCTCATTTACATCACATAACCAAGCCCTATTGTTTGGTAAAGGAAAGAAATAAGTCAGCCTTCTCCTTGTGGGAGAAACAGTGGATGGACATCAGGCATATTGTGAAGAAACGCACTAAGTCATCGACTTAGTGCGTTTCTTCACCACTTGCTATTCATGACTTAGTTCCATTCTTTGCCGCACGTTGCATGCGATGTAAGTATAACAGGGGATATTTCAATTTACGGCGTTGGTACAACACAAAGGACAACATACTGGAGGGAAACAGAAATCGTACGGTACATGGTGGGTTATAGTGTACAGTATTTCAGTTTGTATCTCGGTGGATGACAAAGTGATCTTTGTATTACGTTTGAGAATATGACTCCGAAAAGGAAGGCACAGCCTGAGGGCCATAAACATAGTGTTCTGAAACACGCAAGACTCTGAGGACTGGCATATGTGAATAAACGTGGGAGAGTTGTGGAAGGCATAGAAACCGGTTCTGACTGCAGGTAAGTAAGGAGCTTGAGAAGTATTACTAGGGATTGTTTAGTAAATAATATTCTAACATGCAACCGAACTTTCTACTCTTGTTTTAGATAACAATACGTATGGTACAGATTTATACTTAGTATTAATAATATGTTATTCTTCTAGATGCAGAAAGAAGTGCTTTGAGATTATCAACGAAGAGGCTCGCATGCCCATTCTTTCCAAGTTTCTTCAACTTCCCAGTAAGGATGCACAAGATTTACACTTGCAGTGCCTCATCGAGAAGAATGAAATTAAGACCAGAAGACCGAGGAATGAAAATTCAAAGCAGCGAGCGGCAAGTTTCACTTACTTTGTTATGGATGGCAACAATAGAAAGAAGGTATGTCGTTCAGCTTTTATGAGCATGCATGCCGTCACTCAGAAAAGAGTATTCCGTATCACAATGCTTCTTCTTCATGGAGAAATTCCCAGGGACAAGAGAGGAACCAATCCAAATACCAGAAAGATGTCACTAAACTGATATCCGATCATATTCAATCATTCCCTCTGAAACGGACTCATTACGGAGGGAAAGAAGTGCATTACTTAGATGCCCTCTTAACTATTAAAGAAATGCACAACATGTTTGTCACAAAATAGCCGGAGTGTGGAGTAAAGTACAGCTTTTACAGGACTTATTTTGTTGAGAATTATAACTACCGATTCGGACGACCACAGATCGATGTCTGCAGCAAGTGTGAGGAGTTCACAGCTAAACTTAGGAGTCCACATATTTGTGAATCAGCAAAGCGTGCAGCTCAGACTGAATGTGATGTTCATAAAAGAAGAAGCAGGAAATTCTACAGGTCTTTGAAAGAAGTTGCAACACTATGCAGAACAAATGACAAAGTGACAAGCCTTGCCTTTGACTTTATGCAAAATCTGCCCCTGCCACACATACCGGTGCAAGAAGTGTTTTACATGAGACAGTTGTGGGTGAATGTGTTTTGTATTCATGATCTTGCAACGGACAAGTGTGTTGTGTATATGTATCATGAAGGCCAAGGAAAGAAGGGTGCGAATGAATTTGCTTCTTTCCTGAAAGATTATATAGACGAATTTGTGTCAGAAAATGTTGACCAGTTACACGTTTTCTCTGATGGTTCTCCAGGCCAAAATAAGAACCATACGGTCATAAGGCTAATGCTAGGCCTGGCAGCTTCAAATCGATTTAAGGAGATTAGACAGTACTATCATGCGACAGGGACTTTGGGGTATTTAAGAAAATAGACAGAGTTTATATTATCGAAGAGTATATGGCAATTATAGTAAACAGCAAAGCAAATCTTACAGTTAGTAGACTGAAGTGCAGTATTTAATTTTGACAAGTGGTGGCCTGAGTTTTTAAAAAAAGTGACTGTATCAGCTGAAACATCGACAAAGAATACTCCTCGTGCTGGAAAGATTGCATTTTCTCCTTCTTCGTTTAAAGAATACAGATATATAGGGCAGAGAAACCAAAAGTTCTTGTAGCACTTCCCTGCATAAACAGCATTGTGAAACATATGTTTCATCTTGGGAAAGGTAACTTTTGCACATTTTCCTTGCAACCAATGGCAGCATATCCAGAGGGTGGGGTTCCAATAAAAGCTGAGAAGATGGACTTGCGTAAACTGTTGAGATATGTTGCGAATGAGGATGCTTTGGCATTTTATTTGGACATTATTTCGCAGCCAATGAATTCCCCTTAGGTTAGTAGTCTCGGTTGTAATACTGTAGTTATTTGGTGCTTCAAGGTCATTTGTATTTGTTTTCCCTGTTTTTTTCTGTTGGGTAAACTGTAAACAGTGCTTATGTATTGCATTATGCTATGTTTAATATATAACAAAGGTTGGTGTAATTTGTATGAGAGATTTATTCCCAAACTCCAAATTTTTTTCGGTATTATTGGAGAAAGGAACTAAGTCAAAAACGTTCAAACGGTCATAAAATTTATAAATTTTTCTTGAACATTTTCCTGTTACCTCCGTTACATATCTATCACTGATCTAAATATTATATAAAATAATGGGAACTATTCATTGAAGCGTGTCGAAGAAAATCAGTTTTTTTGCTCTCCTGAAAAGTAGCAAAATCTGACTTAGTTCCTTACTCGACTGCACGATTCAATTATAATAGCACAGGACCATATCCCAATGGTTATCTATAGATTTGTTAGCTTTAGCATTGCCATAAATTTCCAGCAGATGGCACTTGTTCTAAGTTTTATTCATAGAACGGGAGATTACGAGTCACCGTTTTTGCGCCAATTCTCAGAGGTTACATTATTGCGTTCATTGTGTAACACACGCAGGTGCTTATAGCAATAATAAAACCACTTTCTTGCATCTTACATATTATTATATCAGGTTAGTGCAATGTAATATCTAATTTCTTTACAATGGGACACATATAACCCATTGGTAGTTTTCGTTGGGACAAATAGTCCCAGTGGTATTTTATAACCTGGTTTACAAAATAGATTTTGTTTATTGTAGCTAAGATCACGGCATTGGGAGGAATGACAACCAACTGGCAGAGATTTTAGGGACAAATGAAGAAGATTCAGCGTCAGATTTGGACTTCCGCTCTGATGATGTTGCGCATGTAAATTACGTGCCTAGTGACAATGATTCGGTAGGTTTGGATGGTGATACTGCTCAGAAGCAGACAAAAACGACAATTGCAGGGAAATTTAGACAGGAGCCAATGTCAGTATTTGGCTAATGCTTCTGGAACGCTTGCTGCAAGATGGCAGGATTCTAAAGAATTGGTAGTACTTAGCAACTGCCATGTGGCAAACGAAGTCGAAGTGCTAAAAAAAGAAGAAAGATGGAAGTAGAGAAGTAGTTCCCTGCCTAGAATCAACATCATTCTACAATGAAATTATGGGAGGTGTAGATCTCTCAGATCGGAAAGTTGGAACATACGATTTTGATAGAAAATCTCAAAAGTGGTGGAGAAATGTTTTCTTCAAGGTCCTCATGATGGCCGTTGTCAATTCTTGGATTTTGTATCAAGAAACCAAGCATAAAAAGATTCCGTTGGTGGAGTACATTATTCCCCTTGCAGAACAGATGACGGCTGTTGGCAAAGCAAATACAACAGTAAAAAGGAAGAGGATATCTGGGCGACCTACCTCGGGATCAAAACTGATGTTGAATGTTGGAGGTCAGTTGCCAGTGGAAGGCAACACCAGAAGGCGATGTGTGAGGTGCTCAAAGCTGAAGAAAAAAACAAGAACCAAAACTCTCTGTACAATGTGTAACCTCCCTCTGTGCAAGGACTACTTTGCACCTTATCAGACTTGATCAGTTGCACCTAATCTAACCTCCATGTGAAGTGTTCTAAACCTAATAATTTGATCTTATATATCATCTTTTTAAGTTTGGCTATTTAGTATTCTGTGTACCATATTTTGTATTTCATATTCTTATAAATAATGGTATTATAAATAAGGGTTGGCATCTTTCAAAATACACCACTGGGACATAAATGTCCCACACAGAAAAACCAGTGGGACACATATGTCCCACCCCTCTCAGAGGCACAATGTATCAGATATTAATTTGATATTGAAATTATATACTAATTAGAAGTTTGTTGACCAGTAAATGCAAAGAAATAACCCAATTTATGAAAAAATAAAATTGGTAATGAAAGGGTTAATTTCCTTGTTCGACACCGTCATCACCGGGAGACTTCTTCTCATTTAATTTTGTTATTACCCTGTGAACCTCAGCAGGCTGAATGTCAGGGATGTCATTGTCTGCAATCCATTGTCTTTTAAAGTTGAGGCTTTTCTGTGTATCTTACGGGTCCGTAGTTCGTTTTCGTCATCGTCTTCATCAGAAAATTTGTGAGTTACATATTGACTTTCTATTCAGTCTGCGAAAGCCTCAGCTGTATCATATGGAGAGAATTGCACGCTGGGGTTCCTTGGTTTGAGTCACACTGTGAGTAATCCGCCAAAATTCACGCTCTGACTCTTGTTCTGAGAGATGCCCGCAGAATTCCTCCCATCTTCTTATCTTCCGTTCTAGCCAGCGATTGCAGACTTCTCGGGGTAGTTCCTTGTATTCCGCAGGGTCACGGTATTTTTGCCGTCTTTTCCTATATCTGTTTTAAATATGGATCAAATCCTTAAGGACATGGTTGTACTGAAACCTGGGTTGGGCAACGTTCATATTTATACCGCTCTGGCCAGCTGCACCCGTTTGCTGGCCGGTCCACCTATTTTGTCGACTGGCCTGACTAATATTATTATTAAGGTGAATATTAGCATGGTCACTAGCATTCTTACTGTTTATTTGAAAAGTTATTAAATTTTTATTAACATGCCATGCAAATCTGTGTTAGTTAAGATTACAATTCTCTCTAGGAAGAGATGGCTCGTCTAACCTGACCAAATAAGATTAAAGATGGCTTATGGTCCGAATTAAGTGTGTTAGGAACTAGAAAATCAATAGTCCTATTAAAAATTTTGTAACTGCAACATCTAAGACGTCAGGTAGGCCGCCCCAATCAGGATAAAAAGTAGGTTCCGAGGGGCATATTCACGGAGGTCATTATATGTAATGTTGCTGTAATATTCTCCCCTTAGGATTTATGGTCCTTGAGTTCCAGTCTGTATGCTTGGAATTTAAGTCTCCTCCAATGATAGAACAAATGTGCCTTGGATTATTTAATAAAATACCTATTTCTGCAGTATTTAACACTTGGTTACACGCGCTGGCGGGAAATTGCCGCCAGATAGGAAATGTTGCGATTTCAGCAGTTGTGTGAGATGTGGAGCCATGGCACTCCTGTGCGCCCACAATTTGTGTAGGGTGGGAATGTAGTTAGTTCCCTGCGGGATCTCTCTGAGTGGATTTTTTTTTATTGTTTGGAGCAGGGATTCGCCGCCTGTGCGTGTAAAAGTGCTGGCGTTCTCTGCTTTGTTAGTGTTTGTTTATTGTTTGGTAGACCATGGACTTCGAGAAAGAGCAACACCGCATAAGAGAACTTTGTAATGACATAGAAACTATGACATGCAGATTAACGGAAGCCTACTTGGAGTAAAAATCACGATGGTGGGGAAACACTGCCAATGCGTGTAACGACATCATAGTTTACGCCAGACCACCAGCAAGAAAATTAGATAAGATTTATATAGTTTCTCTGTTATACTGTAATTAACAGCAAAAATAGAGTAGGACCAATATAAAACAATAACGCTGTGACATTTAAGATAAGACAAATTAAGCTTCTAAAAGAACACGAAATTAACAATTTATATAAGGTGAGGGAATCCCTGCTATGCACATGTAACCAAGTGTTAACGGAGCCTTGGGGGGTAAATAGGCCATGAGAATTCGATAGTGATGTTTTCCATGTCTAATCTCGATACCGAGAGGGAGAGGGTCTACGACGTGGTGAGTATAGCACAGTCACCTCCCCCGCCTTCTCTCTTGGCCCTATCTTTGCGGTAGACCACAGAGTTCTTAATTTTGAAGGACATACAGGGTTTAAGACACATTTCTCCTAGCAGGAGGATGTCAGTGTTATGATCAGAAATAAACGAGTCATGTTTGTATTTCTGATCAGTAATGCCCTTACAATTCCAGTACTGCATCGCAGCACTAATCGATACTCCTATTTCATCTGATGCTTTGTTTGATACTTGCCAATGACCTAGCTGTTAGGCCCCTTAAACAACAAGCCTATTTTATCTATTTTCTTGACATGTTTTTGCTTAGCCCACGATCGGTCACGCGTTAGGGTTTTTTTTTTTTTGCTAGGGGCTTTACGTCGCACCAGCACAGATAGGTCTTATGGCGACGATGGGATAGCAAAGGCCTAGGAGTTGGAAGGAAGCGGCCGTGGCCTTAATTAAGGTACAGCCTGGTGTGAAAATGGGAAACCACGGAAAACCATCTTCAGGGCTGCCGATAGTGGGATTCGAACCTACTATCTCCCGGATGCAAGCTCACAGCCGCGCGCCTCTACGCGCACGGCCAACTCGCCCGGTGCGCATTAGGTTTTATCTAACATGACATGTGTAGAGAAATGATCAAATAGAGTGTATTTTTGTGGTTGGATTTGTTTCTTCGTAGTTCAGATGCATTCAGGTAGATTTACTGTTATGTAATTTACACTTTTACTCCCTCAGCGTGGACAAACATAGGAAAGTTAAAATTATATTCATAAGAAGTACATACGAAATAAAATATATATCCAAATTTGTGTAGATAAGTTTTCTTTCAAATTAGTTTCTTTACCACTGATGATACAATGATTTGTAGCTCATAAATAAGTTAGCCCAATGAATAACAGTAAAGAAAATTTGCACTCACTGTACAAACAACTACAAATTTTCAAATCATGAACTACCTCCTCCAGCTTACATGTCACTGACTATATCATATGCATAGAAACAGTCCAATAACATACTGTATATACAATTCAAAAATATTGACACAAAATATACAACAGTTTGAGATCACGCAAACCTACTCATCACTGTCTTCCTGGGCTCGAAAACACTCGCTGTTAAGCAACTTTGTTAATCCTGTGTCTTCCTTGCAAATTGGATGTTGACGAGAATCACAACGGCTATTCGTGAACTGTTCTTTCTTATAGGATAGTAGGCACACATTGGTTTACCTGGTGTAGGTGTTTGTGCACGGAAGGTGATGTTCTTGATTTTCTGTCGCAAAGTTATTGATAAATTTGCAAGTAAAGCACGTTTCATCAAACGAGGTGTGGCGAGTGCCTTTAGAAAATGCCTCCATGAAATCATATTGCCGGTGTTGGCTTTATTACCCCAACATTGAGTAGTCCCTGGAAGACAGTCATGGGCCATCTGTTGCTGATCCTCGAAACAGAATACTCAGATTTCAATCCGTCCAAGACATCCACTCCTCCTTTTGTTAGATTATAAAACGTAATCATTTCAGGTTTCTCGGCTTCACCAGTTTGCATCATCATTGTGCATGGTTGAGATAAGCAAAACGTTTTTCTTTTTCTTACAAACGTATGAAACTAGCAAGCAATGGTTTGTATTTTACCCATATCCAAAGAGGCTGCTTGGTGCTTTTCTTCCTCTAATGTTGAGAAATTCCTGTGGTAGCTGGAGTTAGTTTTTACGTACTGTCCCTACTGTCGTTGTACGATGATTTACATATAAATCATTAGCAAGTGGTACCAAAGTGAAGTAATTGTCCGCCAGTTTTGTCAGTCGATTGCATTGCATCGTTTGGTAATTTATAGGGACCCTCTGGCTGATATCCATGTTAAATACATAGAACGTCCTGGCATCTACCAAGGCATTGATTCTGATGCCATATTTTGCCAATTTGTTGGCCATAAATTGCCTGAATTTACACCGGCCCTTAAATGGCTCGAGCATCTCACAAATGGTCCCATCGCTTCCAAGTGTATAGCTATCAATGCATCGTTTTACGAATCCATCAAATATGTGCTGTTAGGAGCAAGACTGTCTTCCTTCTTCCTGTCAGCTCTTGAATTCTTCTCATTGAACCTTATTGCCCTCACCAGAATGTGTAATCTTCTTTCGGACTTAGCAACAGAAAAAAATTCTGGTGCTGTTCTCTCTGTAGCCCACATTTCAGTAGTGTTCAAGTGTCGAGTCTTTTTTACTCCTAGCATGTGATGATGATCTGATGGGCTATCCCTCGTAGACAAGTATGATTGTCTTCCTGAAGAACATAGTTTTTGTGAGATCTTAAGTGACTGTAGAGGCCAATCCTAGAACCGCAGATTTTTCTGCGTTTTTGACACACATTTGTTCTGTTAGGTACTGGCTGTGTACTTTGGTTTTTCTTATGAGCTCACGTTGTTTTCTTGCATTGTGCTTAGCAATTTCTGTTCTCTGCTTTCTTGCTCGAAGCACTGAGTCCCTTCACACGCATTACGACGCTAGACTGTGCGGTTACGTGCAGTAGCTTCCCAGTTGTTAGTTTTGATTTGACACTTTTTATGTTGGTTTTTAGTACATCTTTGTAACGCTTTTGTGGTGTTCCAAGTTTTCTATTACCATCCTTTAGCTGGGAGTACATAATTTGTATTGGGAGACTGAATTCAGGCGTGCAAACGATGTGGCCTGTCCAGCGGAGTAGGTGCTTGATAATCATGGCCTCAATGCTAGTGAAGTTAGCTTCTTCCAGAACACTGATGTTAGTGCATCGATCTTGCCATTTCACCCTCAGGATCCTTCTCAGGCAACGTTGACGGCATTTTTCCTGGCATCGTACATGCCTTCTGTAGGTAGTCCACATTTCACGTCCATATGTAAGAGATAATATAACGGTAGCTTTGTACACATAAAGCTTGGTCTGAGTGCTGATATTATGATTATCAAAGACCCTTACCCGAAGACGACCAAAAGCCATACTAGCACATTTGAGGCAGTGTTGAAACTCATCATCAAGATTTGCGTTTGCTGAGAGATGGCTGCCAAGGTATGGGAAATGTTCTATGTTCTTCAGAACTTTGCCTTGGACTGTGATTGTAGGACAAACAGAGGTGGAGTTGGGTGCAGGCTGGTAAAAGATCTGTGTCTTCTGGATGTTAAGGCTTAGGCCAATGCTTGTATAAGCTTCATCAAATGTGTTTAAGATTGCTTGTAAATCTTGATCAGAGTTTGCAAGAACAACATTGTCATCAGCATACTGAAGTTCAATGATGGATGCAGTGGAATTTTTGGTCTTGGCTCGTAGTCTACCAAGACTGAATAAACCTCCATCAGTCCTCTATTCATTGGTAGTTTCCCATCAACAAGATGAAGTATAGTCCCAACAAATACTGAAAACAGAATGGGAACTATCACACAACCTTGCTTCACACCTGCTGTGATTTGAAAATTTTCTTCAGGGTTATTGTTGACTAGAACCATGCCCTTCATGTTATCATGCAGTAGTCTAAGAATATTTATATACTTCTGAGGACTGCCTATACATGCTAGGATCTTCCACAGGGCATATCTTTTAACCAAATCAAAGGCTTTGGCAAGATCTATGAATGCCATGTACAGAGGGAGATGTTCTTTTCATTTCTCCTGCATTTGTCTAGCACAGAAAATCATATCTATTGTGCTGCGATTGGGTCAAAATCCACACTTGAGTTTCAGGTAAGCAGTCTTCAGCGAGAGGCATCAGGTGGTTGGATAGAATTCCAGCGAGTATTTTCCCAGCAATAGTCAGAAGGGTAGTTACCACAGTCAGTTCTGTCTCCTTTTTGGAAGATTGTAACTATCTGAGCATCCCTGAGATCAGGAGGTATTGTTTCAGTGTTCCATATTTTTACTATGTGCATTAGTGTATGTTCAGCAAGAATTCCTCCACCTTCCTTGGAAAATTCAGCAGGAATTCCATCTGATTCAGCAGCTTTATTGTTTTTGAGCTGTTTAATAGCATTTTCAACTTCTTGTAAAGAAGGGACTTCGCCAAGATGAGATTTTGTAGGTTTTTGTGGAATTTTCAAGATTTCTACTATGTTGATCTCTGGATCGTTGTTCAGTAGTTCGTGGAAATGTTCTTTCCATCGTGCATTAATGGAATTGCTGTCTTTTAGAAGAGTAGAGCCATCCCTAGATTTAAGAGGGTTTAGTCCTTGAGCTGTTGGGTCATAGACAGTTTTTATCATGCTGAAGAAAAGCTCTAGTGTTGTTAGTTTCTGCTAGATGTTGCATTTCTTGAGACTTCATCGTCCACCAACTGTTTTTCAGAACACAGAATCTTCTTTCGCTTCTTGATATTCTCGTTTCTTAGAGAGTGAACTAGGATTGATCTGCCAAGCTTGGTTTGCTGCTCTCTTTTTGTCTATTAGGGTCTGAATTTCTTGGTCATTTTCATCACACCAGTCTTGGTGCCCTACCGATTCTTCACCAGCTGATAGTATTGCAGTCTTCGGTGTTACCCAGTGTTCTTCAGTGCTTTCAGGGTATTCACCCGGCAGTTTATCACCTAGGAGTTGTTAGTGCTATAATCCTTGAGACTGTCTGTGTTCATTTTAGGTCTCGTAAGTTTTCTCTGTTTCCTTTGCAGCACGTGGATGTGAAGGCTCATCATAGACCATATAAGTCAGTGGTCCGTCCAGCAGTCATCAGCACTTGTTAAAGCCCTTGTGATTAAGACATCACGTTGGTCTCGGGCACGTACAGTTATGTAATCAATTAGATGCCAGTGTTTTGATCGTGGATGTTGCCATGATGTTTTAAATTTATCCTTCTGTCTGAAGAGGGTATTAGTGATAACTAGATTGTGCTCTGAGCACCTCGTGAGCAGAAGGGTTCCATTAGAGTCCTCCAAAAACGCTGCCATTTCTTCATTATTAGTGAGCCCACAATCTCTAAACCCACGACTACATGTAGTAGCCAATATCTGTATTTTTTTCATTTGTAAAGTGCACAATTTCACTTAGTGTTGCATCAGAAAACAATATTTTCAGAAATCTATAAAGTTCGTACAGTTCTTCGCTTGACCCTTAACACCAGGCGGTTTAGTTATTATATTTTGCTGGCGTGTTTTAGTAGGAATTGGCTTATGGACCTCCCACTTCGTAATTTTGTCTTTACCTACGTACTCTGAAGCCGGTCTACGTCCGAGTAAATCACGGATACGCGCACATCACTCTCATCTCCGCTCTCATTTGATTGTTTTGTATCAGAATTGTGTTCACTGTATTCAGAAGGTGCGTCACTTTCACCACTACACGTTATAATTCTCATGTTAGGTCTGTATTGAAATGTACGTAAATACAAAGTATGTTACAAGTGTTGTTATTTTTTTAATATCCACCTATTCATTACAAAGATATCTTTTTTAGAAATTAAATATTATTATAAAATGTTAAGGGACATGTTTCGCCCATATTAAGGGCATCATCAGCCTCAAACTCAAACCTTTATGGTGAAAAATCAGGATCCTGATTGCTCTTACAAGTCATAAAAAGAGGATATCAATGTAGGTGTCTGTCCAAACATAAAAATTATTAGAATGTCCTTGGCTAAAATCACAGTATCAACCTGCATGTCAAAAGTTCACACGATTATACTTTCCGGAGCGTTGAGTCAATGCGCCAAAAAATTTTTTTTTGTTGGGGGTAGAGCAATAAACAGCTCAATCTTTATAATGAAATAGAAATGTGCCTCCTTGAATATGGGTCGACTTCTCTTGAGGAAGGGAGAGAGAGTCCTGCTTTTCTCTTGTACCATCTGCTCAATGAAATGAAATGGCGTATGGCTTTTAGTGCCGGGAGTGTTATCTGCTCCATGATGGTACATAAGAGGGAGCAGCCTCTCCAGAAGGCGAGACAGTTAACACGCTTAGCTGGTGCCTCCGGGGAAAGGGGGTAGGCAGCAATTGAGTGGTTTTCACAGCGTATGGACGTCTAGCAGTGGTTAGCACCTCTAGCATCTAAAGCATTGAGTAGGGCTCTCACGACCCTTAAAGCCTCAATTTTCACCTTTGACCAGCATAGGTATTGTGTTGAGAAAATAGTCTCGAAGACTTGGGAGGATGACACTTAGGGGTTTGTGGCAACTGGTACACAAGCGCCGACCGTGGAGCCTCTGACTCGCGAGCTGGTGCGTGTTCTCAAAATACAAAGTATTGCTTAATGAGCTCCTCCTTAGCGGCGTGATCGCCAGTGCAGCGACCACTATGGGGGCACAGAGCTCCTGTCCCGTCTCCTTTTGATCTCTGTCGGCCTATGAGGCTGACTCAGGCACAAGTTAGGTTTTCCTCAGTAGGCACCACACTAAACGTATTCTTTGCAGTAACAGACTTTCCCTCCACTGGTACTCGTCTATCATCTCGGATGTGGAAGAGGCCGGTTGCCGCCAATACGTGGTTCCACACGGCGGCGTGTACACCGGTAACAAAGCGAAAAAACAACAGCACTTACATTTTTGGCCTTAAAGGGTGCTTAAAGCATCAGTTCAGTGGATGCGTGACTTAAGGCCATAGCAGTATCCTTTTCCCTTCCCTTCGCCCATTCCTAGCCCTTTCCTATCCAATTTATCTGAGTTAGCGGCATTAAGCAGAGTGCTATCTCTATCAGTATGTCCTCAAGACTTTCTCATCTGTTTCTGAGTGTGTTAAATATTACTTCAATGGGGAAAAGGAAATATGTCAGGTATTTACATGAGAATATGGGATTAAAAATAAGGCAATAAATTGAAATTAAAGATCCGCTAAATACTACTAAAGCGCGCGGCTGTGAGCTTGTATCCGAGAGATAGTAGGTTCGAATCCCACTATCGGCAGCCCTGAAGATGGTTTTCTGTGGTTTCCCATTTTCACACCAGGCAAATGCTGGGGCTGTACCTTAATTAAAGCCACGGCCGCTTCCTTCCAACTCCTAGGCCTTTCCTATCCCATCGTCACCATAAGACCTATCTGTGTCAGTGCGACGTAAAGCCCCTAGCAAAAGAAAAAAATATACTACTAAAAATCCGCTAAAATTCCGCCAAGAAATCAGATCTCAAATAATGAGCAATAAAAATTAGCAGTAATAATAATAATAATAATAATAATAATAATGTCTGCACTCACCTGCGAGCCGGCGAGCTAAAACTTGTAAGTGTTTTAGTGCCGGGTGCAAACTAGCTGAATCCCCTACCTCAAGGGCCACACATAAAACAACTTGTGTCTAGGGAATGACGAAGTGCAGCCAATAATCGGCTATGCTCGGGACTACTCGAGGAATCTCGGCGTTTAGTACCGCCTACCTAGCGATTTCGCGCCACGTGTGTAGCAAGAAGAAGAAGTAGAAGTTTTGTTTTGTTTTGTTTTGTGAAAGATAACTATACAAATCTATCTCAGTATTGCTTGTTTTGTGATAGTTAACTTAACAAGTCTTTACACCGAGCTTGCCGTATAATTCACGAACTGGGCTCCACACATTCACTTGCAGCTGTCCAGCAGTCCATATTCAGCAATCAAGCACGTGTAATCACATCCATTTGATATGCAACATAGCAAGTAGAGAGTCTTCCAGTGCAGCTGAATCTACAGACAGTAATTTAATAATCCACGAGGCATCCACTACAAATCAACAACAACTTCCAATAATCCAAGAACTACAATGCCCTGGAGCGGCAAAGTCCTGTGAAACAGTGTAAGTAAATTCCAATATTGTAAAATATTAGTGTACACATCACATTAGGTTTAACATTTAGGTATCAACAAGTACTCTTATCTTGAATTAATTACATAAATCGAAAGTAGACAATGGTGTAAAAGTTGCACTCATAGGTTAATTTTAATTTGTTGTTTTCTTTCGTTGTAGGTGTGATCAGTGGGTTATCAAATGTAGGAGAAGTGATTTGGATGACATTTACAAGAAAGAAGGACCTACCTACTTAAATAGCTCATACAAGATATGTTGAGATCACTTCCAATCCACAGATTTTAGGAATCCTCAGCTCTTTAGTCAGGGGTAAGTTATGAATCAATCAATCAATCAGTCACTACTGATCTGCATTTAGGGCAGTTGCCCAAGTGGAAGATTCCCTATTTGTTGTTTTCCTGGCAATTTCTTAAACTATTGCAAAGATATTGGGAATTTATTGAACATCTCCCTTGGTAAGTTATTCCAATCCCTAACTCCCCTTCCTCTGAATGAATATTTGCCCCAATTTGTCCTCTTGAATTTCAGCTTTTACTTCATATTGTGATCTGTCCTACTTTTAAAGACACCACTCAAACTTATTTGTGTACTAATGTCATTCCACGCCATCTCTCCACTGACAGTTCGAAACATAACTGAGATTCAGTATGGACCCAACATGATTTTAATCACACTACTTAGTCTCCCAAGTTTTCCCAGCCCAAACATTGCAACATTTTTGTAACACTACTCTTTTGTCGGAAATCACTCAGAACAAATCGAGCTGCTTTTCTTTGGATTTTTTCCAGTTCTTGAATCAAGTAATCCTGGTGAGGGTCCCATACACTGGATCCATACTCTAGTTTGGGTCTTACCAGAGACTTATATGCTCTCTCCTTTACATCTTTACTTCAACCCCTAAATACCTTCATATCTATGTGGAGAGATCTGTACCCTTTATTTACAATCATATTTATGTGATTACCCCAATGAAGATCTTTCCTTATATTAACACCTAGGTACTTACAATGATCCCCCAAAGGAACTTTCACCCCATCAATGAAGTAATTAAAAGTGAGAGGACTTTTCCTAATTATGAAACTCACAACCTGACTTTTAATCCCGTTTATTATCATAACATTGCCTGCTGTCCATCTCACAACATTATCAAGGTCACGTTGCAGTTGCTCACAATCTTGTAAGTTATTTATTACTCTGTACAGAATAACATCATCTGCAAAAAGCCTTATCTCTGATTTCACTTCTTTACACATATCATAGATATATATAAGAAAATATAAAGGTCCAGTAATACTGCCTTAAGGTATTCCCCTCTTAATTATTACAGGGTCAGATAAAGCTTCGCCTACTCTAATTCTCTGAGTTCTATTTTCTAGAAATTTAGCCACCCATTGAGTCACTTTTTTTTCTAGTCCAATTGCACTTATTTTTGTCAGCAGTCCCCATGATCTACCCTATCAAATGCCTTACATAGGTCAATTGCGATACAGTCCATTTGACCTCCAGAATCCAGGATATCTGCTATATCTTGTTGGAATTCTACAAGTTGAGCTTCAGTGGAATAACCTTTCCTAAACCCAAACTGCCTTCTATCAAACCAGTTCTTAATTTTGCAAACATGTCTAATATAACCAGAAAGAATGCTTTCCCAAAGCTTACATGCAATGCATGTCAAACTGACTGGCCTGTAATTTTCAGCTTTATGCTTTATGAAGTGAAATAGTTTTTGTCTATAAAACTTTTAACTTCCCTTTACTGCTTGAAATAGAGAAAATGAATATTACATGCATACATACATAGCTATAGACGGTTATGCCCTTCAGCATTCAGCCTGCATGCCTCTGTGAGTTAAATAATTTATTTATTTATTTATGTATGTATTTATTTATTTATTTATTTATTTATTTTGTTTGTTTGTTTGTTTGTTTGTTTGTTTGTTTGTTTGTTTGTTTGTTTGTTTGTTTGTTTGTTTGTTTGTTTGTACACAGGCAGTAAGCCCAATGCAGTACCTTCTTAACACAACAGTCAACAGTACTTATAATGCATACATGTAAGTAAAGATAAATACACAATAATAATGCTGAAGATAATAAAGACAAGGAAGAAGAATGAATGGAAAACACATACACAGAAACAATGACAATCGAGAGTACAACAATGATTATTTCTAGACTATAAAAATACAAGAATTGCAACAAAGATATAAATAAAGTAGTAAGTGACTATATTAATAAATAAGTTAAAGAGCACCTATTACATACAAAAGGAGTCAGAATAATAATGATATAAATTACTTAGTATTTTATTGCAGTCAATGGTCATAAGATTAAATTACATTTCATAAATCCTTTAAGTTACACTAGAATAACATGAGCATAATATGAACATGAATATTTTGCATATTACAGCATAGTGTCTTTCAGTTCATTATTATTATATATAATAAATGCACCAAACAACATTTCACTACTCACATTGGCGAATAAATATTAGTTGCAGCAGAAACATGTCAGCGATTCTTTTCTCTGAGGACAGATAAGAGTGTGATACCTATCACAAGCTCTACCGCATGGAGCGCAGATACACTGAGGACTTGGCCTGTGGTGACTGAAGGCTGAAAACTGCTCTCACTTTGTCATTCCGACAAGATTTTGCTTTTTACTACCTTTACAGAGGGTTGTTCCTAGGCATTCCCTTCCTGCTTTTACTGCCGCGTCACTGTATGTCACCCATTCTCTTTCTGTATCGTACGCCTGTATCCTGGACTCCGTTACTTCCATAGGTCCGAGGCTTGCTCGGTCGATTCTGTGAAGCAGGATGCTACCTTACTTATAGTCCTAGTGAGGACCTCTCCCCTGACGGGTCCTAGCCACTTGAGCACAAAGCGGGCCATGACTCTGAAAATGTTAGGGTATCTCGAGTCTCAGGACCACGTTATAGGCCACTCAGCCGTTGCCCGTGGTTCTTGAACTAGGAGGTGACTCCAGTAACCCACACCATGAACCACAAAAATTAATAATGTAATAATACATGTTCGGCTGTTACACAACTACTATGATTGAATGGTATTTACAACAGTTCATCATATTCTTGTAATTTATATGCTGTATTATTACAGCCTACCAGTTTTGCATTTCATAGTACTATAGCATGGGCTTATTCAAAAAGCAATGTGTGTAATTAATATGAATATTAACTTTGTTTCAATGAACTCTTTTTTTAGGCTGAAACCCAATTCTGTGCCAACACAAAATCTTCCCAGCAGCAGCGTGAAGGGTGTTTTGGGATCAAGAAAAAGAGGGAGTCCACGCAAGAGGAAGGGAGAGAGAAGAAGAAGAAGTGGAACATAATGGAACATCTCCACCAGTACTGCTCAGGTGCAGCCAACAGACAGACTTCCTAATGCAAGGTGTCCTAAAAGTGTTAATAAAGAAGTTAAATTTAATATAATTAGGAAAAGGTTGTGTAAGGCTCCAAAAACTATCTGCAGAAAGAATGCACTTATCATCAAATTGAAGGGTGAGGTGTGCAGGTTAGAGAAAAGTAAAGTGGAAACAAAGTCTGACTTAATAAAGTACTTTGGTCATTCCAGCTCATACTCAAAGAATTTTTTTAAGGGTCAAGTGAAAAAACTTTGTTCATAAAAGCACAGGAAGGTGATTCACTGACAGCGATAAAACTGTTGCTCTTGCAATGTATTATTGTTCTTCTAAAGCATATCAGTTCACTTGTGTTTCGGGAGCGCAGCGTGTGGGACCACTCTGAACATCTCCGCTCTCTTTGGTTGCACGAATTATACACTGCGTACGTCATTTGTCACGGTAGACGTTCCAAGCGGCTCCACGCTGCGCTCCCACGACATGTGAAGCCAGCAGCACTTATTCAATGGCCAGTAGCACGAGTGCAAACTGTTGTTCGTTCGTAATCTGTTTACCCTCTAGGGTCGGTTTTTCCCTCAGACTAAGCGAGGGATCCCACCTCTACCACCTCAAGGGCAGTGTCCTGGAGCTTCAGACTCTGGGTCTGGGGATACAACTGGGGAGGATGACCAGTACCTCGCCCAGGCGGCCTCACCTGCTATGCTGAACAGGGGCCTTGTAGGGGGATGGGAAGTTTGGAAGGGATAGACAAGGAAGAGGGAAGGAAGCGGCCGTGGCCTTAAGTTAGGTGCCATCCCGGCATTTGCCTGGAGGAGAAGTGGGAAACCACGGAAAACCACTTCGAGGATGGCTGAGGAGGGAATCGAACCCACCTCTACTCAGTTGACCTCTCGAGGCTGAGTGGACCCCGTTCCAGCCCTCGTACCACTTTTCAAATTTCATGGCAGAGCCGAGAATCGAACCCGGGCCTCTGGGGGTGGCAGCTTATCACACTAACCACTACACCACAGAGGCGGACGCAAACTGTTGTTACTTTTTAAAATTAGGTAATCATTTTAAAAGTCACATATTCTCTTTTGATAATGTCATTTATATAAGTATATTTCAGTTATTCCTATGTTGGTCTCGTCATTCCCTAGACACAAGTGAGATAGTACATTCTATTTCACTTGACAATCTGCCTCATGGGGTCACTTGGAAATTTGAAAAGCGCTGTTGTTATTAACTTCATTAGGAAATCATATTATATATGCACATAATATACTGTAGACCAAATAGAATAGTATGGAACTTACGTAAATACAATTCTGGGCCCTTCAGCTGAACAGTGCTTGCTGTTTATCATCGTTAGCTCATCAGTTTCGAGGTTCTTTTCACGAATACTGTACTTTTGCCACCACAACTCACAAAATATTTATACCGTTCACAAAATATTTGCACAGTTCAGAAAATATTTACACAATTCACCCATACAGTAGTTGCTACCGTAACTGTTGTCTTTAGGATTGCTTCTATAAAACAGTTTATTGTACTGAAGTAGGGCCTATAACACATTTTTCTTAGAGGAGTAACAAATTTGCAGCAATTGCCTGTTGCAAGTAACAAGTAACTTATCTTATGTTGTGAATTTTTATGCCGTTCTAAACTGGATTTTGTGTGAGAGGTAAAAGTGTTATTGTGCTATGTTCTCCCGTGATGATTTAAATTTTTCCTGTAGTTGAAGAATTTATTACACTCACTAGATACAAAATTGTCCATCGTGCAAGCACAAAAAGTTCACTTCAATGCGCAATAAAGCACTTAATGTACATAACTAATTCACTGTTTCATGAAGTAGACCCCCAAAAGACTCTAGAAGTCTATAAATACTGTCTGTACTTCACAGCACCACGATTTAAAATAAATCTCATTACCCATGAAATTAAATGGCAAACTAACCACGATTTAAAAAAAAAGACTTCATTACCCGTGATATTATACGGCAAACTCGACGTAAAGACTTGTAAAGTTAACTATCACAAAACAAGCAATGCTGAGATAGGCTTCTAAAGTTATCTTTCACAAAACAAAACAAAGCTTCTTCTTCTTGCTCCGCACGTAGCGCGAAATTGCTACATAGGAGGTACTAAATGCTGAGATTCCTCGAGCAGTCCCGAACATGGCCGATTATGGCTGCACCTCGACATTCCCTAGACGCAAGTGTCATATGCTTTCTCTTAGATCTACGAAAGATAAACACAACTGTCTAAACCTCTCCTAACATTTTGATATTACCCGGCACATACTGAAAATCTGATCCTGACAGCCCCTCTGTGGTCTGAAACCACACTGGTTTTCATCCAACTTCCTCTCAACTAACTACTGATCGCACCCTCCCTTTTAAAACTGGGCGAGTTGGCCATGCGGTTAGAGGCGCGCGGCTGTGAGCTTGCATCCGGGAGATAGTGGGTTCGAATCCCACTGTCAGCAGCCCTGAAGATGGTTTTCCGTGGTTTCCCATTTACACCTTAATTAAGGCCACGGTCGCTTCCTTCCAACTCCTAGGCCTTTCCTATCCCATCGTCGCCATAAAACCTATCTGTGTCGGTGCGATGTAAAGCCATTAGCAACCTCCCTTCCAAGATGCCAGTGAATACTTTGCCCGGAATACTAATCAATGAGATACCTCGATAATTGTTGCAATCCTTCCTGTTCCCTTGCTTATTGATAGGTGAAATTACTGCTTTTGTCCAACCTGAAGGTACCTTACCAACACTCCATGCTAATCTTACTACTCTATGAAGCCATTTCAGCCCTGCCTTCCCGCTATACTTCACCATTTCAGGTCTAAGTTCATCTATTCCTGCTGCTTTATGACAATGGAGTTTATTTACCATCCTTTCCATTTCCTCAAGCATAATTTCACCAACATCATTTTCTTCCTCCCCATGAGCTTGGTTGTTCGCGACATCACCATGAAGACTTCCTTTTACGTTGAGAAGATTTTCAAAATATTCCCTCCACCTGTCCAGTGATTCCCTGGGATCTGTTATGAGTTCACCTGAATCACTCAAAACACTGTTCATTTCCTTTTTCCCTCCCTTCCTATGATTCTTTATTACTGTTCAGAAAGGTTTCCCTGCAGCTTGACTTAGCCTTTCCAGGTTATTACGAAAATCTTCCCATGACTTCTTTTTGGATTCAACAACTATTTGTTTCGCTCTGATTCTTTCATCTACGTACAATTCCCTATCTGCATCGGCCCTTGTTTGGAGCCCTTTCTGTTAAGTCTTCTTTTTACGCTTACAAGCTGCTCTCACTTCATCATTCCACCAAGATGTTTGCTTTTTCCTGTCTTTACACACAGTCGTACCTAGGCATTCCCTTGCTGTTTCTACTACAGCATCTCTGTATGCCACCCATTCTCTTTCTATATCTCGAACCTGCTTACTGTCTACTGTTCAAATCTTCTCACTAATCATATCCATGTACTTCTAATTTCCTCATCCTGGCGATTTTCTACCCTTATTCGTTTGCAGACAGATTTCACTTTCTCTACCCTAGGCCTAGAGATACTTAGTTCACTACAGATCAGATAGTGGTCTGTGGATCATCGAAAAATCCCCGAAAAACCCGTACATTCCTAACAGACTTCCTGAATTCGAAGTCAGTTAAGATATAGTCTATTATGGATCTGGTACCCCTAGCCTCCCATGTGTAGCGGTGAATAGCCTTATGCTTGAAGAATGTATTCATAACTGCTAAACCCATACTAGAACAGAATTCCAGCAAACGCTTCCCGTTCCCATTAGCTTCCATATCTTCCCCACATTTACCAATCACCCTTTTGTATCCTTCAGTTCTATTCCCAACTCTCGCATTGAAATAGCCCATTAGCACTATTCCATCCTTGCTGTTCACCCTGACTACGATGTCACTCAATGCTTCTTAAAACTTGTCAATTTCATCCTCATCTGCACCCTCACATGGTGAATACACTGAGACAATTCTCGTCCTAATTCCTCCAACTGCCAAATGTACCCACATCATACGCTCATTTACGTGCCTAACAGAAAGTATGTTGCGTGCAGTAGTATTCCTGATAAACAATCCTGCCCCATACTCTGCCCTTCCCTTTTTAAAACTTATCAAGTACATTTTATAGTATTCTATCTCTTCCTCGTTATCTCCCCTTACCCAAATATCACTTACTCCTAGTACATCCAGATGCATCCTCTTTGCTAACTCAGCCAGTTCTACTTTCTTTCTTCCATAAGCCCCATTAATATTGATAGCTCCCCATCAAATTCCATTTCGTTCGCCAAGTTGTTTCCAAGGAGTCCCTCGCCTGTCAAATGAGAATGGGACTCCGTTACTCCCATAGGTCCGAGGCTTGCTTAAAATATTCTGAGCTTGGTAAATTCATGAAGCAGGATGCTACTCTACTTGCACATAGTCCAAGTGAGGATCGCTCCTCTAACGGGTTAGGGACCGCTGGTGGATTGTATAATCCTAGCCGCCTGAGCACAAGCAGGGCCACGACTCAGAATATGTCCGAGATGCCCACTCCCATTCCATAGCAACTGGTATCCCGACTCTCAGAACCACTCCTAGGCCACTCGGCCGTTGCCCATGGTTCACAAACTAGGATGTGACTACAGTAACCCACTCCAAGAACCATATATGTAATTGTTGGAAATAAATATTAAAGCCTCAAGAGGAATGTTGGGCTGCCCGGAAATATCATTGACATTATAAATGGGATGCTTGCTTTGGTCCAGATGTATGAAAATATTTCTCTGGCATAAAGTCGATTATTGATCTTTTTTTCCAGTAGTCGTAAATTGATGATTAAAATGTGCCATGTGCTCGCCCTATACAGAAAATCTATTATGCTTCTTGGCATTGATGTACTCTTGATATCATATTTGGTAACTTTTGCCAGTTTGGCGTATGTAGCTGGAATCACTTTATGACATTTATGCTTATAAATACCTGAATTGAAATATTTGTTGCTAGCAGTAAAATGAAATGTCGTATGGCTTTTAGTGCCGGGATATCCCAGGACGGGTTCGGCTTGCCAGGTGCAGGTCTTTCTATTTGACACCCGTAGGTGACCTGCGCGTCGTGATGAGGATGAAATGATGATGAAGACAACACATACACCCAGCCCCCGTGCCATTGGAATGAACCAATTAAGGTTAAAATCCCCGACCCGGCCGGGAATCGAACCCGGGACCCTCTGAACCGAAGGCCAGTACGCTGACCGTTCAGCCAACAAGTCGGACGTTGCTAGCAGTGACATGTATGAATATTATAGAAAATGTTAGAATTAGTGTTATTAGTTCTGAATCCCCCCGCCATGGTGCAACAACCCCGAAGGGCCATGGCCTACCAAGCGGGCGCTGCTCAGCCTGAGGGCCTGCAGATCATCTCCGTCATTATTCTTGGCTTTCTAGACTGGGGCCGCCATCGCACCATCAGATGGCTCCTCAATTGTAATCACATAGGCTGAGTGGACCTCGAACCAGCCCTCAGATCCAGGTGAAAATTCCTGGCCTGGCCGGAAATCGAACCCAGGGCCTCCGGCTAAGTGGCAGGCACGCTACTCCTACACCACGGGGCAGGCCATTAGTTCTAAACATTATCTTCAAATTTTATTTTTTAAATAAATCTATCTGAAAAAATATTGTTGTATGTGGAAATGAGATGTTTATTTTTGTTTGTGGGTCTTCTAACAAGGGTTGAGGAGGATTTATTTTTCAATTCATACATTATTTTGTCAACAAATTGCTTGTTATAGCCAGTAATTAATGTGATATTCGATATGTTATCAATTTTTTTTTCAATTAGCAGTTGAAAGAGGGATGTTGAAGGTTCTGTAAATTAAACTATAAAATTCAGCTTTTATTCCTGGTTACCTGTATGTTGAGAATCTTGTCTTTTTTGTTGCAAGTTTGTGTGAGTTTTCTATACTAATGTTTCTAGTGATTGAGTGATCCAAAATATTTAACAAATTATTTACTTGAGACTCAATCATAAATTTAATATGCGGATCTAATGAGTTCTATTGATTAAGCAAAGTGTCTTCTTTGATGAAATGATGGTCAATTATAGAAAAAAATGTCTTCCACATATCATAACATCCAGAAAACGATTCCTTGAAATTTGTTAATAATCTTAGTGTGCTCTAGATTATCAAGACTGAGCAAGTTGGCCTGTGGTTAGGGGCGCTCACCTGTGAGCTTGCATTCGGAAGATAGTGGGTTCGATCCCCACTGTCGGCAGCCCTGAAGATGTTTATCCGTAGTTTCCCATTTTCACACCAGGCAAATGCTGGGACTCTTCCGCTTCCTTCCCCCTCACAGCCCTTTCCTATCCCATTGTCGCCATTAGACCTATCTGTGTCAGTGCAGCGTAAAGCAACCTGTAAGAAAAAAATTTATCAAGATAAATATCAGCTAAAATGCTGGAAAACACGGGATCCTATGTGAAGACCATCCTGTTTGTAAATGGTATTCTTAAAAGAAAAGTACTTCTTGTCAATAGCAAATTTAAGGAGAGTCATAAAATAATTATTTCGATTTTACTAAATTTGGTATAATTATTGAGATGGATAGTTTCAGCTGTCAGTATGTTGAAATGCATGTTGGTGATATTGTGGTAATAAATGGAAAAATGAGGTTGTAACTTTGTAACTGCAAAATGATGTTTAGACATTTTTGAATAAATATAAATTCTGTAAGCAGGGCTGTTTCTAAAATTGATAATGGGCCTGATAGGTACTGCTATGTTTATTTTGTGTATTTTAGGGAGTGCTCTTGCAGTTGGTAGTGTGGGGTTCATGTTAATCATTTTCATTGTCTGCTGTTCATTTAACAAAAACTGAGAATTTTTTATTTGAGCTTCTTTTGGATGGTATTAGTGGGGTCTTTCTTGACAATATTGAATTTATTATCTCTGAAAAATGTTCTGTCTTCAGTTTTATCCACAATTACTGTACAGTAGTATTGCCTTTATGTAAGTTGTCCTTGATTTTTTGTTTTAGGTGGTAAAATTGTTTATTAGCGACAATGGGATAGGAAAGGGCTGTGAGGGGGAAGGAAGCAGAAGAGTCCCAGTTATTATTATTGTCCTATTGTTTGTGAATATTAAGAATTTTGTGTTAATATATTATTTGATGAAAAATTTAAAATAAAATACATAAAACAAAAAAATATTCTTCTTCTTCTTCTTCTTCTCCTCCTCCTCCTCCTACTGCTTTTCCCATACATGTGGAGTCGGGGGTGTGACCTGTCTCGCACGTGGATTTGGCCCTAATTTATAGCCGGGTGCCCTTCTTGATGCCAACCCTATATGGAGGGATGTAATCACCAGCCCTCGGATTTTAGGGAAAGACCTATTTTGTTCTTGAAGAAATGACTTAAGTTGTATTTACACGTTTCATGTATTTGTAAAGTTAGGAACTGTGGTCCTATTGTGCTTAAAAATGTCTGAATTGACGTTAAAACCTATATAATTCATTTTTCAATCCCTAAATCAGTTAAAAATGCCTTTAGTATATTCCGAGGAAATAAAATATTTGCTGACTCGTGTTCAGTATCCTAAACAAAATTTTAAAATCGGGAAGCTCTAAACCACACTCCCCGAAATGCCTTAAGAACCTCCCGCAGCGAACACTCCCATATTTTATCACAAGGCAGGAGATGATACAGTATCCACTGACCTGCTGGGAAAAAAAAAAATCATTCTGTGAGAATATTTCGGTGTTCCCATTTGTTCAGTGTGTGAATTATGCCGGAAGTGTCAGGTTCCAACTCGTCTTTAATTAAAAAGTGGTTACAGGAGTTGTTCCTGAAAGTTTGCAGCAAAGAGGTGAGTAAAGTTGTTTACTTCCCCGTAACAAGTTATTATCAGTTTAGCAAAATAAGTATGGTATTTTAATTGAAGCCTATTAAAATATGTACAATTGAAGCTGCCTAAAAGTATTTTAGAACCTACTTGAGAGTCTTTTAGGCAGCTAAAATAACCTTTTAACACCTAAAGATCCGAAGTCTAGTAATCACTATTGCATGTTTCTGCGGTGGTTGGAAGTGCAGTGTGTTGTCTGAATAAAAACCTACAACCTGTTTTCCAGTCATTGACTGGGTCAAGGGTGTAAATATGCCTGTAAATACGGTAACTGTATATAAGCACACTATGTAGAATGTAATTGTATATTTGAATATTGTAATTTTAAGTGGTGATGGGGGCACTTCGTGTATGTGGGGCTATGCCCTTTCTCCATTCACCATCCATAAATTGTACCTACAATTGGTGGAAAATAAATAATAATAAAGGGTGCAATGAATGAAGCATATATAGGCTATTAGTACGATAGGGTCGCCACTTCCAAAGTGATTTATTAATGACTGATAGATGCTATGAAATGAGAATTCAGAGTGGTGCTGGAATGAAAGATGACAGGGAAACCCGGAGAAAAAACTGTCTCGCCTCCGCTTTGTCTAGCACAAATCCCTCATGGAGTGACCGGGATTTGAACCACGTTATCCAGCGGTGAGTGGCCGAAGCGCTGCCGTCTGAGATACGGAGGCTCAGTGTGTTGTCTGAATATTAAGAGAAAAGTGGTGGAACAAACACTAACACCCAGTCTCTGAGCCAGAAGTAATTAGACGGGATTAAAATCTTCGATCCGGATAGAAATCAAATCCGGGACCTTCTGAAACGATGGCCACAACGCTGGCTATTCAGCCAAGGATTCGAACAAAGTGAAATCCTTATTGAGTTTTATTATTACTATCAGTAACATTCAATTCTCGTAATAGAAAGAAGCAAAAATCATTATTTAGTTTCATTATTTTTATCAATTTTAAACACGGAACGTTCGTTGTTCAATCTTGCCGCCTGATTATTTTTCAGGGACTTGAAAACGCTTTAAAAATATAGTTAAGTACCATAGTTAAAACTCTAGGCTTTAAAGTTATACAAACATGTACGGCGTCTGGAGGGACAGATTTTATTTGTACTGTTGCTTAAGAATGAAGGAAATTCATACTTTAAAACGTGGGAGCGGCTCCACGCGCTGCGCTCACAAGACACAGCGCTGGCTTCACGAATAGCTGCATCGGCTGCACCTCGACATTGCCTGACAGCAAAACAAAGCTTCTTCTTCTCCTCCTTCTCCTGCTCCACACGTGGCGCGAAATCGCCATGATAGGTAGGAGGTGCTAAACGCCGAGATTTCTCGAGCAGTCACGAGCTTAGCCGATGATGTCTGCACCTCGACATTCCCTAGACACAAGTCATTAAACAGGCCATTTCATTAAATGGTCTTCCTTCATAGCATAAATATAAATGCTACTCTCTCTCAGTTTCATTATCTGTTGGCATTCGCCAACTAAGAGAAAAGTACCCTTTCCACACGCATTACAAATTTATGATACCATGATCTCATAACATCAAATCCAAGTAACATGCTTTCCTCATGTGACTGCTAGCTTCTGATAAGAAATATGGAATGGCTTGGAAACAGGCTGGAGTACAAATTTTTTAAAAACGTAAAATGTATAAAACACTAAATTCCACTATAATAAATCTAGAATTCCGCCAAAAAATTTGCTGTCCGCTAAGTGATATATTTCTCCGCTGACAGACTTCTAATTCCACCAAATTTAGCGGAAATTCCGCTAATTTGGCAACACTGCGTGAGTAACAGGTATAGCTGTCAAGTATGTAGTGGGTTCCAGCCCCTCTGTTAGCAGCCTTGAAGACGATTTTCTGTTGTTTCCTATTTTTACACCAGGCAAATGCTGGGGCTGTACCTTGGTTGAGACAACGATTGCTTCCTTTCCTATCGCATCATCGCCGTAAGACCTGTGTCGGTGCAACGTAAAACGAACAATGAGGAAGGCTGTCCATAGCCAAGTTAAATTTCCGGAATTCTTTGAAAGGAACTCGTTTTGTAAAAAAAAAATTTATATCGAGATGCTGACTTATTGTTTTAAGAGGAAGTGAAAAAGGAGGAGGTCTTGCAAACATTGGACTGGCGAGTTTGTAACCGGAAATCTCATCACTTGCGTCTTCATTTCCAAAAAACTGCATGCCATTGGCTCATTCTTCACTCTGCTCACTTGATCCTGTGCAGGCACCAAGTTGGACACTGCAGATAATGTGTATTCAGCATGGAAGTTTACATTCATCCCTAGCGATGATGGCATGTAACCTTAACTGGTGGTGTCAGTCACCAGTGACCTGCATTTACGGCAGTGTTGCAGGTGGCAGATTGCCTAGCAGTTGTTTACATTGTCTTTTCTAAAATAATTTCAAAGAATCTGGAATCTTATTGAACATCTCCCGTGGTAAAGAAAATATAAGAAAATATAAATAAAAATCAGCCGATTCTTGTATTCCGACCATTTGTAGTTCTGAGTAGGCACTAAAGTATACGTAATTTATATTTCACACCCTCGACATTTCAGTATTTATGAGCGGTTAGCTAATAATCAAGTTCCTACGTTCCAATAATTGCAATTCAAGTCCCTGGCGTAGTTTAGGCAAAAATACTTTTGAGAAACTATTGTAAACAACCTCATATTTTTCAGCATTTAAGGACACTTTTCCTTCTTCGTCCCACGGAGTAGGGAAAATAATAGTAATCCACCATCTGTAAAGATCACATAACCGCATTTCAGTTGAGAATTGTAGTGAAGATACGGTATATTAGATAGTATCTTGTCTGTTGCATTCGTGTGTATTTTTGTGTAAATGGCAGGTTTCATTTCTGTTACAGCATAGTAGGACAAAGTTGTACTAATATTAATCTGTATACGTGTTTAACTTTGTTGGTAATCTTTAAGTACCTACCGGTAGTTCTTGCGAATATCTAAATTTAGGCCTAATTGGAATTTTCATTGTTGTTTGTGCTTAGTAAGAAGCTACGATTCGTCTGAATGTAGTTTTAACATTATTGTAGTGTAGTATAGTAACTTATTAGAAATTAGAGTGCCTATTCTATAATTTTGAGTAGTTTTGCGAATTTTGAAATTTAATGGTAATTTTCTTTTCTGTTTTTGCTTGGTAATAACCTGTTGTAACTAGAATACGCCTGAACGTAGTTTAAAATTATTGTAGTGTATTTAGCATCTTATTAGAAAGTAGTGTGTTTATTCTATTACTGTGAAATATTTGTGTAGTATAGTACCGTTTTTGTGGTATCTGTAGTAACTCTCTTACTAAAATTCTGTTGTTGTAATTAGGGTAGACTTAACTGTAGTTAAGAATTGTGTAATTCTTGTGTATTATTCTCTGTTTTCAGTAACTAACAGCAATTTTCATCATGTTAGCGTGTTGTAGGAATAAAAAATAGTACAATTAAGTAATATTGTAATGTAGTAGTAGCCTATATTAATTAACTTACTGTCGTATGGTCTTTGTGAACTAACCTAGACAATATTTATTTCCTTTCATTTTTATTTTGCACAGAATAAGTTATCTTATCTTTCCTTTTCTTTTCATTATTTAGTAAAAAATGGCTAAGCAGTGCGAGTGTAGGAACTGTGGGTGTGGCCAGGCATTAAGGAGTATGAGGGAGGAGTTGGAGAGTTTGAGGGAGATAATTAGGATTCTCTCAGAGGACAGGAAGGAAAGTAGGCCTCCAAACAATATACAGGATACAGTTGGTGTAAAAGATGGGATGGAAGGAAAGGGGGGGGGGAATTGTGGAAGACAGGTGGTCTAATGTTTTAAGGGGAAGGAGATTGCAGGCTAAGGGTTCCATTCAGGATCAAAATTCAGGACAGGTGTCGGTGTGAAATCGGTACGAGTCACTGCAGGTAGAACAATCTAGGGAAGATGAGGAATAGGGAACTGTTGCCGAGAAGTGTGGAAGTAGGAGAAAGAGAAGAGGTAGGAAAGGAAAATGTGGAGTAGTGGATAGGAAAAGACAGGTGGAACAGGGTCATGGGATGGAGAAAAGGGAGGAGGAAGTAGCTTCTGCAGCTGTCAGGAAAGATAGTGCTCACCAGGAGGGGAGGGGATCAAATGAGGTGGGTAGGGTTGAGGCTCTGGTCATGGGGGATTCTATCGTTAGACATGTCGGGAAAGTGTGTGTAGGAAAGGGAACCAGGGTAGAGTGTTATCCAGGAATTAGGTGAAGGCAGATGTTGAGGAAAGTAGAAGAGGAGGAGGAGGGAAAGGAGAAGGTGGTAGTGTTTCACGTTGGTACTAACAACGTAAGACAAGCAGGTATAAGTACCAACATAGTTGGGGATGTGTGATATCTGGTAAATGCAGCACGGGTGAAGTTTAAGAAAGTGGAGATTGTTATCAGTGGAATACTGTGTAGAAGGGATACTGACTGGAAGGTGATTGGGGAATTAAATGAGACTATGGAGGGGGTATGTGGGAAACTGGGAGTGAAATTTCTAGATCATAATAGGTGGGTAGGAGATTGGGATCTGCGCTCAGATGGCCTTCACTTAAACCGCAGTGGTACATATAAGTTAAGAAATTTGTTTAGAAGGGTTATAGGGAGGCATATTCAGGGAAACAGGGTGGCCTAGGGAGCGATGTGAAGGGAACAGCGAACTGTAAATCAAGTAGGGATGACATAAAAGTGTTAGTGCTCAACTGTAGAAGTATTGTAAAGAAAGGAATAGAGTTAAGTAATTTAATAGATATATACTTACCAGATATTGTAATAAGAGTTTAATCATGGCTGAGAAATGATATAATCGATGCAGAAATTTTCTCATAGAACTGGAGGGTGTATCGTAGAGATAGGATAGGAATGGTAGGAGGGGGAGTATTCATTTTGATGAAAGAAGAATTTGTAAGGTACGAAAAAGTTAAAGATGACAAACACGAAATTCTAGGGGTAAGGCTCATCTCTAAAGATAATAGGCAACTTGATGTCTTTGGAGTGTACAGAGCACGAAAGGGTAGCGCAGATGCTGATTGAGAATTATTTGATAAGATAATCAGCTATGTGGGAAACGATAAGAAAAGGAATGTGATTGTAGCGGGTGATCTTGATTTACCAAATGTCAATTGGGAAGGTAATGCGAATGACTGGAAGCATGACCACCCAATGGCAAATAAGGCAATACGGGAAGGGCACCTGATTCAGAAAGTGATGGAACCAACTAGAGGAAAGAATATTCTGGCTGTGGTGCTGGTAAAACCAGATGAGCTCTGTAGAGAAGCTGAAGTAATAGATGGTATTAGTGATCACGAAGCTGTTTTTGTGGTAATTAAAAATAAATGTGAAGGAAAGGAAGAGATTAAAATTAGGACTGTTAGGCAGTACCATATGGCTGATAAAACAGGCATGAAAGAGTTTTTAATAAGTAACTATGATCGGTGAAAAACGATAAATAAAAATGTAAACAGGCTCTGGGATGGGTTCAAAGCAATTGTTGAGGAATGTGAAAATAGGTTTGTACCTTTATAGGTGGTGAGAAATGGTAAAGATCCACTATATTATAACAGGGAAGTAAAAAGACTACGAAGGAGGTGCAGGTTGGAAAGAAATAGTTCCAGTTATGGGACCCTGTCCGACTCGGCTGAACGGTCAGCGTACTGGCTTCGGTTCAGAGGGTCCCGGGTTCAATTCCCGGCCGGGTCGGGGATTTTAACCTTAATTGGTTAATTCCAATGGCACGGGGGCTAGGTGTATGTGTTGTCTTCATCATCATTTCATCCTCATCATGAAGCGCAGGTCGCCTACGGGTGTCAAATAGAAAGACCTGCACCTGGCGAGCCGAACCCGTTCTCGGATATCCCGGCACTAAGAGCCATTCGACATTTCATTTCATGGGACCCTTACCAGGATTACTTGATTCAGGAACTGGAAAAATTCCAAAGAAATGCAGCTCGATTTGTTCTGGGCGATTTCCGACAAAAGAGTAGCGTTACAAAAATGTTGCAATGTTTGGGTTGGGAAGACTTGGGAGAAAGGAGACGAGCTGTTCGACTAAGTGGTATGTTCCGAGCTGTCAGTGGAGAGATCACAATATGAAGATCAAGTTGGAATTCAAGAGGACAAATTGGGGCAAGTATTCGTTGATAGGAAGGGGAACTACTGATTGGAGTAACTTACCAAGGGAGATGTTCAATAAATTTCCAATTTATTTGCAATAATTTAAGAAAAGGCAAGGAAAACAGCAGATAGGGAATCTGCCACCTGGGCGACTGTCCTAAATGCAGGTCAGTAGTGATTGATTGATTGATTGATTGATTGATTGATTGATTGATTGATTGATTGATTGATTGATTGAAATTATTCCAATTCCTACTTCATGTTACAAAAACCGAGCGGCGTTTCAAAAATGTTGCAAATTTTGGGCTGAAAAGACTTGGGAGAAAGGAAACAAGCTCCTCGACTCAGCGGAATGTTTTGAGCTGTCATTGACAGATGGCGTGGAATGACATTACTCGTAGTAGACGAATAAGTTTCAGTGATGTTTCTAAGAATACACTAGTGTCCAAAAGTTAAGCATAATCAATAAATGAGGCCATACCGCCTTATAGGAAATTCAGACGGGTTGCTGAACAAACGAAAGCTGACTCACACAACTTGTCCAAAAAAACTGTGTCAGAAAGGTTCTGATGGCTAAGGTACCGGGTACATCTTTGACAACAACTAACAAAACTTGGCAATGTCTTCCACAACACAATTTTTTGTTAATAGGGTGTATGCTTACCCCCAACGGCCACACATGCTTCGCAGCGACGTGGCATGCTCTCTATCAGATGGTCCAAGAGCTTTTGTGGCATTCGATCCTATTCCTCCGAAAGGGCAATGCGAAGGTCTTGGAGGGTCCTTGATGGAGGCTGACGGGATGCAATTTTCCTCCCCAGTGCATCCCACGCATGTTCTATAGGATTCAGATCCGCAGACCTCGCCCCCAGTCCATGCGATGAATGTCTTCCCTAGTCAGCAATTCATCCACCAGAGCAGCGTAGTGCGGTTGGACATTGTCGTCCAATAACAGGAAGTCTAGACCAACCGCTCCTCTGAAGAGTCGAACATGTGGTCTCAGTACCTCATCCTTGTACCTCCGAGCGTTAACATATTCCTTGGACCACCCATGAAGATGTGCAGGTCAATACGGCCATTCAACATGACGCCACCACCACCATACTGGCCCCGTTCCACGATGTTCATGTGGTTGTATCGGTTACCCGGTTCTCTCCAAATTAATGTACGATGGGAATCGTTCTGTAAACTGAAGCGGGATTCATCTGTGAAGAGCACATGCTTCCATTTTCGATGTTGACGGCTCCAAAGTAAACGAGCCCGTCTCTGTGCTGGAGTGAGCGGGACGCACACTGCTGGACGTCGGGCAAGCAGCCCTGCTGTTCTGAGTCTCCGGTACACAGTTTGCCGGGAAACGGCAACGCGTAAGACGGCTGCAAGCTCCGCCGACGATTGTCTTGCCGGTGCACTCCGATTTCGTCGGGCGATTAAGGCCAGATATCGGTGCTGCTGTGGGGTGATTACCCTTGGTCGAGCTAGTACTTGGCCTACGACTAACATCTCCTGTGTTTCGAAATCGTCTCCAAAGCCTGGAAATGACACTTTGTGGCACATTCAAGGATACAGCGACTTTGGTCTGTGTCTGGCCTGCTTCCAGGCGGCCGAGTATTCAACCCTGCAAAACGGGGTCCAAATGGCGTCGTTGTGCCATTATGTTGTCACGTTCACCACGGATCTACACTCCGCACACTATAACAGGGCAAACACGACTGAGGGAATATGGGGCGCAGGCACTGGCTGTGTTTACCTCGCGGTTACGCCGCTAGTCTAAGCAGAGAACACTCCTTTCCTATACAGAGCGAACACGTAAGTTTGATAGGTGCATATGTCGTGCGATTTGCTGTCTATTTCCCGTTACCCTGCTTACTTTTGGACACTGGTGTAGGATACATCACAATGTGAAGATAAACTTGTTAAATACAATCATCCCACTGCGTGGTCATTGCGGTTTCGCGCAGGACTAAGGAAACTGTTTATAAACTGCAAAATTGAATTTATCTTTATTCGTTCGAGAGATGACCAATGTGCATTGTTTTGAGCCAACGCGGGAGATCCATCTAAAGTTAAAGTACGCACAATGTATATATAGCTACTAACTCTAATACTGCCCGACGAGGAAGAACTTAAGAGTATAAAATTGATACAAAAAGTCGCCTTATTCCTGTAACATGTCCATAGTGGAGTTATTATTCCAAACTCAATGAAAATTAATTGGACGGTTATGACTACCGTCACAAATAGAAAACCGAGATTTTTATTACTTTGTTTCCTAACCGATAGAAAAAATGCTGCTTCTGAGTTCGATCACTGAAATATTCAATCCGTTACCTTATTCTTAAATCCAAACTTTTACCAATATAAAAAACCTATAGCTAATTTTCGTAATGGCGATTGCAGTGAATTGTATTTTATGTTTATAAAGCTTCGTAATTCGTATTATCAGATTGAAGATACTCGTTCTGAACCGATTATATCATGAAATGAATTTTAATCGCATTGTCCTTTTGTCAATATTAATTGCATGGAACAGCTAGAATCGATCAAATCTTCTTCTGTAGATGTTCGAATTGAAATTGAAACAAGCGAACCTATTCCAGCCAACACTATTCTGCATTGCATCTTTATTCACGATCGCATAATAAATTATAAACCTCTAAGGAATGAAGTATTTTTCTTCCAATCATCTTGCATGCCTTTTTCTTCGTATTTCTTTTTCAAACTCCGTATGTAATCGAGAGAGAGGATTCTCTGCCTCATTTCTTCGATATCGGACACAGGATGAGTGCAAAACCTACCCACTAGAGGTTATGAGATAGCTTGTTGTAATATGGATACGTCTAACAATGTTATATATACAGCATTATTAGGTATGAGTGTACCTAATATATATTTCACGCTTACGTCGTTCTTCAATCTTCTCAGTGATCATATCTGATTGTGTGCAACGGGGGTCCACTCTTGCTCACGTACGCAGAATTTACCTCTTCATTAATCTACACGTGTCCCCCGGCTGGTGCTAAGCGAGCAACAATAATCACGATGAGACCGAACTGTCTTAAACGACCTCTCGGTCAAAGATTAAGGAGAAATAATACTCGAATAGGTCCTTCTCAGGACCCTCAAATTTGTAAGATTGGACCATCAATACAAATTTACCAACTCAATGTTGAGGGTATAAGCAAAGCGAAATGTGAATATTTATCCAAAAGCTTGAAGAATCATCAGATTGATGTCATCGTACTCCAAGAAACGCATGCTGAAGATGACTTACAGCTTTACAGCAGAGGAAGGATTCCAGGTTTTAAGCTTGTGGCTACAAACAATCATCCCAAATATGGATTAGCAACCTATATAAGAAATAACATCAGCAACTACGAAGTTCTGCCATCAACTTCAGATGACAGTGTCTTTACAGCAACAGTTAAGGTGGGTAACTTGACAATAATCAACTTATACAAACCACCAGGATCCACCTGGCATTCTCCACCCCTACCATCACTGCAACATCCAAGCATCATCGCTGGAGACTTCAATAGCCATCATACTCTCTGGGGATATCAGGAGTGTGATGAAAATGGACAAAAACTTGTTGACTGGATGGATACAGAAAACCTCGAACTCGTTTATGATGCTAAAGATAAGGCAACTTTTATCTCTGCACGATGGAATCATGGCTATACACCTGACCTGTGCTTCATTACAGTCTCCTAACGTTCCCAATTAGGCACATCGCACTGTACTAGCCAGGTTCCCTCACAGCCAGCACCGGCCAGTAACTCTCCGGACAGGTCTGTTCATACCCATTATCCTGTCCTACCCGAGACCATGATGGAACTTCAACAAAGCAAATTGGACAGAATTTTCAAAGCAGACTGACTCCAATATAAGGTGGATAAAACCCACTTTTAACAACTACAGCAGATTTATTGGTATACTAAAAGGTGCAGCAAAACGATGCATACCAAGAGGTTACCGCAAAGAGTACATCCCTGGCTGGAATTAAGACAGCGAAAAGCTTCTCAAGGAATATGAAGACAATGGTGATTCTGCAACTGCCTCTGTCCTTCTGCAATCACTAAATGAAAACAGACGAAATAAATGGTAAGAAACCATAGAATCCTTGGACCATACTCACTCCAGCAGAAAGGCCTGGTCCTTAATCCGAAAACTGGATACGGCAAAAAATACTATCAGGCAAAAATGTAAAATAAACTTAGATGATATGGCCAAACACATGATCACTACCTCCAAGTCAAGAAAGGAAAAACATATCATAAAGGAAGTCAGACATCAATTGAATAAAAGGAAAAGGTCAGCTCCACAATCATCTGAGTTCTCTGCCCCATTTAAACTAGAAGAGACTATAGAAGCTATGAAGTACATGGAACCTGGAAAGGCAGCTGGTGTTGATGGCATTTACCCCGAATTTCTGTTACACTGTGGTCCAGCTACTATCAGATGGTTGAACACCTTTTTCAACATTGTAGGAACAGGTCATCTGCCTCCACTATTCAAGAAAACCAAGATCATTGCTATATTAAAACCAAACAAAGACTCTTCAAAAGTTGAAAACTACCGCCCTATTGCACTCCTTTGTGTCACATTCAAGCTGCTAGAGAGACTGATCCACAATAGAATCTCCTCAGCCATCAACAAGGTTGTCCCTATAGAACAAGCTGGATTTAGACCAGGAAGAGGATGTGAGGAACAGGTGCTAGCAGTAGCAACTCATATCGAAAATGGCTTTGAGAAGAAGCTGATAAGCATGGGTGTCTTCTTAGATCTAACTGCTGCTTATGATACCGTTTGGCATGACACACTGCTGCTCAAATTTATTAAGTATCATCCCTTGTAGGAAACTAACCGCTCTAATAGGCAATATGCTGAGCAATAGGTATTTCCAAGTGTTTTCAGAAAACTCTGCAAGTCGGGTGCACAAAATAAATATTGGGCTCCCACACGGCTCTGTGTTGGCTCCACTCCTTAATTTGTACACATACGATCTTCCAAATACCAAGTCCAAGAAATTTATTTACGCTGATGATATTGCCTTGATAGCCCAGGATCAAAGCTTCGCCGAAACTGAAGCATCATTAACAGCAGATCTGAAGATATTGGATGAATACTTCAAACATAATTCTCTTCGACCGAATTCTCAAAAGACAGTTGTATCAACATTCCATCTACGGAACAAACATGCAAATTACAATCCTACAGTCAGTTTCAGAGATGAGATTCTCCAATGTTGCAGTAACCCTAAATACCTAGGGGTGACCCTGGACAGATCACTGACATACAAAATGCATCTCAAGAATGTAGCAGCTAAAATTAAAACCCGGAACAACATATAAAAGAAGTTAACAGGGACCACCTGGGGTGCCAATGCATCAGTCCTTAGATCCACAGCACTGGCTCTTTCGTACTCAGTTGCAGAATACTGCTGTTCTACATGGTTAAACAGTGCTCACACCAAAATAATTGACACACAGCTCAATCAAGCAATGCGCCTCATCACAGGATGCATTCAATCTACTAACACGTACTGACTATCGGTTCTAAGTAACATTCCACCCCCACTCCTAAGAAGATCTCGGTCATTGCTGAGCACATGGAAGAAAATTGAAAACAACCCACTGTTACCAATACATTCAGATTGTCCAGTATCATTACCGCAGCGATTAAAGTCCAGACAACCATCGTGGCGAACAGCAATCAACCTGCAAGACAATACTAGATGCATGAAACAATCAGTGGCAAAGCCAAAACTCCCTGACACATCATTACTCCTTGGGAGCAGCCCGCCGGCTTTCATTCACCTCGACGAAAGTGGTGTGTACTAAATAGGATAAGGACCGGCCAAGGAAGTTGCGGACAATACTGAACAAGTAGGGACGGAAGTCTTCTCCTCATTGCGACCGCGGTGAAGAACAGCAGTGCTCGAATGTCCCCTCAGAGCGTTTAGAGGCTCAATGAAGGATCTCCACAACCTAACACAAGAAGCCGCTGAGTGGATTAACCATCTGGACATAGTATTGTGAATAATTTTATGAACTTGAGAGTGTGTGCATATGTGTGTATTTTTGTACATATTTTGTAAATAGCTCATATTCCTCCTTTCATCATACGATAAAAAATTGTGTGCAAGTGTGTTAATGAATTACGTCTAATGGCACTGCGAGAGTATCCTCGTTCCTGTATAATTGAATTTACCACTATAGAAGGTGTACCCGATTTAAGGACAATGCGTAACGGGTGTTACCCTGTTGACTTCCCGCGTCATTTACCACACGCTGCAAGACGTTCAGGCAGCTGTGCTATGTTTAACGTTCACGCAGTTCATAGTTGGTTTATTTCTTTAAATTTCTTGCAGCTATTTTTAGCCGAGTGCAGGCATTGTAGGGCAGACCCTCCGATGAGGGTGGGCGGCATCTGCCATGTGTAGGTAACTGCGCGTTTTTGTGGTGGAGGAACATCAGTTAAATGAGCTCTGGAAGTATCTGCTAGAACATCTTAAAGCAAACTTACACCATCCCTAACAAGATTCAGGAGCCAACAACTTACGTCTCAGCTTAATTTCAACTAGTTTCAACAATTATTAAGGTGAAGAAATAGATAGTAGATTCCTTTTTCATGCCTTCTTTTTCTATTTCATTCTGCTATCAACTATTGTTTTCTCCTCGGCAGGTGTGCATAAAGATTAAGTACAGGAAGACCGAGGATGGAAGAAGAGTAAAGTTTTAAAATGTAAATTGTGAAAAATACTAAAAATATAAATTATGTACAATTACAGTTAAATAAAAAAGTGAAAATAAAAAGAAATGATTTTAATTCTCCCACTCCTACTGTGCCATATCAAATATGCCCCAAGAGTACAATGCGTAATACTATGGACTCATTGTAAGAAGGAAGCCCTGGTGTAAAAGGAAGTGGTATGACGCAAGCTCTCGGGAGCGCGTGGCATTGAAAATATGCCGTTATCTTCCATGGTAACAGCGAACAGTTTGTATATGTCATATGAGTCAGACGGGAATATTACGAGATTGTTTGAGAGCGGCAGATTCGAAAGAGACCAATCACAAGCTTAGAAGCGGAATGCAGGGATCTACAGAACAAACGAATTCTGACCTACCAACTTCGATTTTTACAGTGCTACACCATCATTGATTTAACTAGGCAATCTGTTGTAAAGCCATACTCGACGTTTTTGTTATGAAAGAAGTAATTCATGTATTTAAAAGTACCTGTAGACAGCAACAGTAATTAATTTCGATCTAATAAAGTAATAAATATATATATTCATTGAGTCAGCGCTTTCTATTAAGTAGGCGGCTGGGCCATTGCGTCATCGTATCAGTGGAGATCCCCGAGGTGTTACTAATACAGGAAGTCTTGTGAGCGCATGAGGTTTTGAGACAGAATCGGACATTCCTTCTACAGGGTACTCTGTATTTTTGGACCGTGCGGGTCGGAACTCCTTACACTAATCACATATGGAATTGTGGTAACATTAACAGTGACGATTTTCTTTAACAAGTGGACAGATTTATATCGTGAAATGTGCGACCTTATTTAAAGAGTAATATGCATTATCCAGGTGCAAGTGATATTACATAATCACGGAAGTGTACAGTACAATTTACAAAGCAATTACCTTTGCTATATATAATCATGTATTACGTTGCAGTATGCCAGAGTGCGGTTTTGGCACGGGATTGTTAATTACTAAGACGGTATTTATTATCGATATCTCCAATCCCGTGTATTCAGTTTGCATTCGCGTAGTCCAAAAACTGTAATCGGTACGCGTTCCGAGACCGTGCGTATCGTCATTTACCGTTCGATATAAATTAATGGTGTATGTGTCGGAGCACCATATTTCAAAGACGGCGTTGGTGTTTTGTAACACCATGCAGTGTGTTGCAATGATGGCGTCATTTGCGCAGACGTAGCGGCCTGGGGACCATTATGGAAGCTGAGTCGACACCAGTTAAGTTTATCATAAATTATAAGCATGCTTAGATAGAGGAATTAGCCTAGTTCGATCCTAATGTAGTTTAATTTAAATGCCAGTCTTTTGCGGCTGAACTATGTTTTTATTATTGTGAAGTAATGTTATGTTTCAGGGGAAATGCATGTTCGAACCCTAAAGTTTTATTATTATTATTATTATTATTTTTCCTTTTTATTAGTTTGTAAATAGGGAAATTACTAGGTGTAGATAGGGGTATGTGTTTGTCATGAAGTTACTGTGTATTCCAATTTATGTTACGAGATGTATACTCTTTCATTAAGGAGGCTGCACAGCCTTAACTTTGTATGGGGATAATTTTCAGCAGGGAACAGTTTGTTATAAGGCGTGGAGCATGTCTTACAGGTGTTTGCATGGCAGATGTAACCAGCTTGAAAGTGCATCGTTCTTTCAGTTAGGCAAAGAGGACCAGCTAATTGTGAATGTAATACCAATACAATGGTCCGTTATTGGACATTATAAATTTTCCAGATATCATTCTTGGTTGCCTGCGTTTCGCTCTCGTGTGCTAAGCTGGGCTCATCAGTTGGTACTTAGCACATCTACCAAGACGCAAGGCTAGTGCATACCGTGGAGGCCACTACATAGGCTACTTGAAGCCACCAGCAGTGCCAATGCACTATGAGAGACTATGTCTCACTTCCAAAAATTGATACCTGCCTGGCCATCAGATGATATAGATGTTCATTTGCTCATTCAGGACAAATATTTGATGTTCCCTATGGGAATCAACATCTGTATCATAATTGTGAATGTGTTGTGGTACTACGAGAGAAAGGCAAGATTAGCCTGATAAACAGAGATTTATATATATGTGTGCTAAGACAGGACGGGGGTGCCCGCTAAGTATTATAAGGGGAAAATATAATGGTGTTAGCTGCGTAATGAGAGAAAGGCTTGATTTGCCTAGACTGTTCTTTGATACTCTTGTACCACGGGATGTCAGGCCACATGTGCCGTTTGTCATATAAAGTAGCCGTGTTGAATTGAAATGTGTGTTTAAGGCCGTAGTAATGCATATTGAAAAGCATTGAGTTGACTTCGAGGCCTATTGATTGTATAATGAACAGAGCAGTGATTTGCGGCGTTAATATGTGTCCCCCGATATATTAGAATCTCTCAGGCAAGAATTAAGAATCCAATTAGCTGATGTTGTCTCTTGCGAGGCAGGCTGTCTCATAGCTGGAGTATTAAAAGTGTCAGAAAATTTACGATACGACGTACAAGATGATCTACCTTCATCATGTTCAACTGAGCCAGGATTTCCTTGTGGGTTCTAATAAGAAGTTTAGCATCTCATAAATTGTATTTTAGATATGCGGATACACAGTGATATTCTGTTTACTTTCTTTGCATGATATTTACAGGTTTTTTAAGTGTTTCATTTATATTGAATTGTGTCATATATGTTATTGATGTTTGTTATTATCAGCGTTGTTAAAGACTTGTTTCTTACATATGAGCCCGTAGCTCACTTTGCTGGGAAGTCGGCTATTTAAGCTGTCCACCTGTAACAGAACGGTCTGTAAATTCAGTGTAGTTTTAAGTAGGAACCCCTGGAACAATGTGAATTGTTTATAAATGTTGTAAATAGAACTTGTAATAAGGATCGAATCTACTATAATTCTATTCTGCCGCGGTAAGTCTTATAAAACGTTTATTGAAATTATATCCGCCAGGATTTGTTAAGATGAATTTGACTGCGTCGACTTGAAGCGAAGTGTGTATTTTCCCCCAGATTTATTTTGTAAATAATTTTATATTACTACGGGATATTGCCCGTCTTTTCATGTAATGTTTTAGTAATTTGTTAACAATATGCATGCCACATATCCGTGATTTTGGCATTTATTTGAGCCATTTTCAGTCGGTTTCATTTATTAATTTGTTTATTATGCGAATTATCCATGATGTTCTTAGACAATAAATCTATCTTACCCCCTATTTTGCATTTTATTCACGGAATTATGTTACTGTTTTCCGTTCACATACCTATGGTATATTTATCCTGAGATTTTAAATTTATTTTAGCGCTGATCTTATTTTATGAACCGAACAGGCAGCTCTCCGACGACGCCAGTAGACTATTATAGGACGAGAACGGTACATAATTACCTTGGCTTCCGTAACGTGGGGCTTGATATGTTGATCGGGTAAGCTCCATAGCCAGGATAGCGTATTGTTGTCGCCCATTATCATTGCTATGTCCGAATATTGTTATTTAGGGACGGAGTAGAATATTATTTAAATTTATATTTTTAACCCTGAATGTGTGATTTAATTTTTAAGCAGGCAGACGTTATATATTTTTGTTAAGGCTATTATACTGGTGTTGAAACCATAAATAGTGAAAAGACGTACCTATTTTCGAGCCAATAGAATGATGCTCCTCGCACACATAGCAAGTTGTTATATGGGCTTTTAAAGGATTTTGAAATTCGAAATTTTGGTCATGTCCGTGATGGGCACCTGAGCTTAAATATTCATAAATTTAGATAGGTAGACATAATTTCGAATGGGCGTATGATAGATGATGAAGTCTGAGATCCATATTCGATATCCAGACGGAGTCGTGTAAACCGGCAACCTAACGTATTAGACAATTGAGTCTAAGGTCCTGTGTTCGATATTACTTCTTGATATGAGAATACAAGAGGGCAATGTATATTTAGAGAAAGTTAGTAATTATCGAATATATTAAATTACGTTGGGTAAATATGGGCACTTAAATTAAATTTTTATGTGGTAGATAATACGTGAATATAACATGTTAGCCGATGAGATAGGCATGTCAAATATTATATGATTCCATTGGAATTCGTGAACAATAAAATTCCACGTGAGGCAAAATAAATGATGTTATATACTTCAGATATAAGTGATCGGAGACGTAGCCTGAAAACATTTTGTGTACAGCAAATTTAGAATAGCTAGTGAGTTAGTAGATTTTGTTATTTAGATTCAGTTAGCGACACGACATAGCCTCAATCTCGGATGGAAATAGATAACTATAGTGGCATGGTTATCAAAGATTGAAGGTGTATAGACCATTGTAACGGAAAATATTATTTTAGCTGGAGATAATATGCAAATATAGTTAGGCATTGTTGTCTAATGTATGGATTTGAGACCAAATGAGGAAAAGACTATATTTAATTAAATATTTTGGGCTAAGAATTAATTTTTAATTACTTGAATCCGTGTAGATTTTATGTTTATTGTGCGTGAGAAGAACATTATCGATATTCGATAGGCAGTTTCTGTATGGCGGATTGTAAAGCCATATTGTTTGTTGTTTGTGTAACGTAAATCGCAGAAATTAATCGATGAAATTAATTGTGAATCTGGGGAATACACTTAAAACTTTCATAAAGGAAGCTAGGCCGCGTAGCCGTATTTTGATTTGGAACTATGGCAGTGACCTTAGCTGACCTTATAGCTAAGATGGACTTGGGGGAGAAAGAAGCAAAGGAGCGTGAGCCTTTTCGTCATGCCAATATATGAGCAACCACAACCACATGGAGCTTCATACACGCCCGGTGTTTCAAGATGTGTTTTTTCTTTGAATGGTCGAAACAGGGATTTGAGCTTCCGGTCTGTGGTGAAAACTGGAATTATATTGTGCTTCCAAAGAATGCGCCCTATTCTGTCAGTTATACTTGCCACGTAAGGAAGGAATACTTTCTTGTCATTGCTGTAGTCCTGGTTGGTACTATCCCTGTTAGACTCCTTGATCTTCGCAGCTCGTGCTGTGTCTCCTGATGTATAGCCGTTTTTCTTCATGGATGTTGTCAGTTCTCTTAATGCACTTGAGCGGTTATCAGCGTCTGCAACGTTATTCACGCTAGTAAATACCGTTCGAAGGAGAGCTGCTTTTTGGCACGGATTGTGATGTGAGGACTTATGAAGGTATCTTTCAGAATGTGTAGGTTTCCTGTACATTGCATGGCCTAGTGTACCATCATTCTTCTTGTATACTAGTACATCCAGAAGAGGTAATTTACCTTCATTTACTGTTTCCCTTCAATGTGGTCAGACCGAAAATGTGTCATCCACGTAACGATAGAAGCACTTAGGTTTCAATGGCGCTGTAGTTAATGCAGCAGACTCAAAGTGTTCCATAAAAATATTAGCAGCCACTGGTGACAGAGGTGAACCCATTGCTGCTTCCTCTGTCTGTTCGTAATAATCACCTTTATAGTAGAAATAAATAGATTTTAAACAAACTGCTGCAAGATTTGTCAAGTCCTCAGACAGGTATTATCTGATGTAAGCGAGCGTTTCTTCTATTGGTATATTAGTAAAAAGAGACGTAACACCAAAGTTTACCAAGATGTCACCTTCGTCCACTCGTAGCTCACGTAACTTCTGTATGAAGTGTTTCGAATCTTTAACGTGATTTTCTGTCTTCCCTGTTTCTGGCTGTAACAGTGATGACATATACCGGGCTAACTGATGGGTCGCAGAACCAATGGCACTCGCGATTGGTCTTAGGGGCACGTCATTCTTGTGTAGTTTTGGGAGGCCATAAATGACTTGAGGTACCGGGTCTGAATTTCGTAAGGTCATCTGCAAGTGTTCTGGAAGTGTTGAGTTATTCACTAGTCGGATGACTTGTGTATTAATTTTCTTAGTTGGATTTCTTACTTTCTTACTCGTTTCTTCTGCTAGTAGGTTGTACATTTTTGTTTCATAATCAGCTGTATGCATGATGACTGAAACATTACCGTTGTCAGCCGGAAGTACAATTATACTATCGTTTTTTCGAAATTTATTAGCTTCCTTAAGTTTACCTTTGATCAGGTTTTGACGTGGTGGCTTCGCTTTTCTCAGCACGTAAGATACATCTTGACGGATTTCTTCCGCCTTGTTTAAAGGTAAATCTCTGATGGCACACTCTACCCCACAGACAATATTCTCTACTGGGATTCTTCTCGGTGCCACAGCGAAGTTAAAACCTTTCTTTAGCACTGATATTGATCACCTTTTTGATCATCTAGTTCGTATTTATTTTTAAAAAGAAAATGATGTAAACAAGATTGTTGAAATTAAGGTTTACAATTCCCTTTAATACAGAAAGTAGAAAAACATATATTAATAGTACAATAATTCGAATAAAGAAAAACAAAATAAGTTTAATGTTTATCTAGTTTGTAATTATTTTACTTGAAAATACAAGGTCACTGATATTACATTGAGGTTACAAATAAAATCTTTATATATTTACATGATAATATATACAGTACTATTACAATTATCTTAAAATACAAAAGAGCTTCTCCTGCTATTACTTGATAAATAGAAGATAGTGAGAATGCATTTTACTACTACTGTATTACCTACAGAGTAAATAAGACAAGCGATATTAAATTACATTATTTTTACATACGAAGGTGTAAATCGATGAAGAAGAGGAGATGGTGCTTACAAAAACTGTTACAAAAAGAGGGCTTCCGTGCAAGATATCGCTCTCGAGGCAAGATGCCCGCTATACATTTGTTATACGAGAGTAAATTGTTGATTTCAGATTTTTCTTTCTTCATTTTGCCTATTCTTTCTCTGCAAGACTGTAATGTCCAAATGGTAATGTATTAATATTTTTGTCCGTGGTGTACCTTTTGTCGGTCTTGAAAGCCAAGAATGACGGCCGAGAGGATCCGTCTAGCTGACCACACGACACCTCATAATCTGCAGGCCTTCGGGCTGAGCAGTGGTCGCTTGGTAGGCCATGACCCTTCGTGGCTGTTGCGCCATGGGGTTTGGTTTAGATTTTATGTACCTTTTGTCATCATTACATGGGACTGCTAGTTTACTTTGACGAACCGTGAGCACAGAACGAAAAGTGGAAGTGATGTACACTTGTAGTTTGTTCAGTTGTTCACCCTCATAAAGGCAACGTCTATATTGATCAATTGTAAGACGATCGATAAAAATGTTTAACACCGTTAGCTTTACTAGTAGGTTTCTCCATTTTACACCTACAAATTCTTCAACAATACTTCCATCGTTCTCATCGATCATTACAACTAATTCACATGATTTTTTCTTTCAATTTGGAAAGGATTATATTCGTCGTAGTTTCCTGTGTCAAACCAATATGAATGTTTCTTCACAAATACGTATATATTAAAAGAAAATATATATATTAAACTGTCGGTATCAGTGTATAGTAGTTGTGAATTTGAATCAGTGTTTGTCAAAATGACGGTGTAGTGAAAAATTCATTTTCATTTTTGATAAAGCTAAAATTGGAGCACCGAGATAAACCCGTTATTGTGAAGTATTTGAAGTGTCTTAATTTTTATGATCATACACTGATCGTCCACTATGATCCGACGATTGTAGTTTAACTCTTGCGGTTAATGAACGAGCACCATAACGACCCACCCACTGTGTGACCCACTGTATGTCGCGCAGCTTCCTTACGTCAATTAATGAACGACCGAAAATGGCGTTATTCATTAATTTATAAACACTATTTTCAAACTCATTGTTTTTTAGCTTTCGTTTCTCAGTGTTAGCATTAATGTAGCTTTTAAACCACGCACTCTGATTAAATTGGATTGCTCTGAGAATGCGAGCTAATTGCATACCTAATTCTACACACTGTTTTAATAGTCTATAATGAATAACATGCCATTCCTTATTGCAAGGGGTACACATTACTTTCTTGGATTTTTCGGGGCACAAAGGATAATCGGAATGTTTGTCATGATATTCTGGGAATAAATTAAATCAACCTTCCGAATATATATCCTATATTCGTTTCATCTCCTACGTTCATAACGTGAACAATCTCGACGTTCTCTACCTATTGAAACCCGCCTGTTGGAAAAAACTGTGGCATAGCGAATCCATACAAATTGTTCACATCAAAATAGATTAAGCTTGATTCTGATTTCGACTTATGCAACACCCACAACAATTTAACAAAATAAATGACGTGTGTCATAGGCACGTGCACATAAGACAAAATGAAACGGGCCAATAATACATAACACATCAAATAGGAAGTGTGCATGAACCAACCCAAAATGGAAGGAGAGAGGAGTGGATCAAGGGACTACGAGGCAAGCAACATCAAAATGACACCGATATTTTCAAAAATAAATATATAATAAAATAAAAAAATCATTTACATTACACACTAAATTATGAACCAAAAGGAAAACTCAAAAAATAATGAAGTAATAAAAGAATTTAAAAAATGTTCATTAAATAAATAATCTATGGGTAAATAAAATAAATTCGGAATTACATAAATTCATTATATTCCCCTAACTACACTGGTGCACCAGTTCCTTACCATCCCCATAAGAAAATATTTATACGAAATAAAATTTTAGATTAACACAGAAAAATTGGGTTGCAAGTTAAATCAAGGGCTTCCGACAACACTCAACAGAGGTAAAGTCCACACAAACCCCAACGTAAAACAAGCTCACAAGACACATCACGTTAAACACACGGGAACACAAATTTCAACATAATGTCATCGCCCAAGATAAACAGAATCAGGAGAATAGCCCAAATAAAAATAATTTAAAAAAAGGCTTTCACAGCCGCAGATCTTAAAATCACAGGAATAGAACCAGCTTTTGGGTGGTTAGGCCGTGTGCATTATGCAGAGTTTCGTCCAGTGGTCTGCCACTGCTAAGCAGAGTCCTGGAGGGGCGTGCCATTCCAGCTGATGAGTCCAAATGGCACGTCTGGACGAAACTCTGCATAATGCACACGGCCTAACCACCCAAAAGCTGGTTCTATTCCTGTGATTTTAAAAATAATTTAAATCTTAGAAGCACAAGAAGGCCAGGGCGATAACTAAGACGCTCAACACATATTAATATAGAAAAGGCAGGTAAACTTCACAACACCGAAACAGGAAAACAAAATGACATGAGACGCAAACAATGCATTGTCATCCACATGGAGCACAAACCAAAACGTTTTCTCGGCCGATACCACACGCAATAATAATAATTTACATAACAGCCGAGCACAAGAGATAACCAACAGTAAGAAGTGCGATAAGCCCCAAACATCTCGCGCTAGGGCTGTCCAAAACCCTTGACTTATACCAAGCAGACGTTGCATGTGCATTGTTGGAATGTGATGTTAATATAGTGCGGGATTACATGCATTAGTGAGTAAAGATCACCTTAAATACCAACAGTAGAAATAAAACAAGGAATTCCAACCCAATCCAAGTAATACCTAGCCATGAGAAATTAAAAGTAACATAAGATCAATAATAATAATAATAATAATAATATTTTTAACATACATACTTTTAAAAATTGAAAAAATTAGTGCAGCATAGCATTAGCTCGAATCACGGACACATTAGCGATACATACCAAATTTTAAAATAGTAACCGCACACGAATCCAGGAAAGTGCAGAAAACAAAACATATATATACGCAGGGAAACAAATGGATACCGGGAAAGACAATATTAAATCAATGCAAAAGCGAATTTCAAAGTTACGCAGACAATAATGACCTTCACTGCTATACAGGACGTTCACTTGAAGCGAGAACACAATCACACCAAACTTAGATAAAAATTCAAACCATAGTTCAAAACACAACCTATAATATAAATGACTCACCTCAAGAAACAATAGTATTAATACAAATTAAATAAGAACAGCGTACTTACAGAGAGGTCATATGACTGAGTAACCGACGTGTTTCGAGCTAGCGCTAGAACACTCACTAAGGATGATATAATTAATCTTACACTACATCACACGACTATTCTAATACAATAGATAAATATTAATATGAGAACAATCCCCAGCTGGGGGCAGTGATAGCCAATACCCGTAGGTAGGTTCATTGTTTCCTGTGTCTGAAGGCACACCATATTTAATAGTCAACGCCCGCTCAGGTCCGGATCAGCCAGTCGACACACACACTCAGAGCAAGACCACTAGGAGCGACACTGCCCAGGCTAGCAACACGTCCTGGAGAGCTCCGTCAAAACACACCTAGCAGTACCAAGTCACGCGCATAGATAGCGCAAGCATACATGTTGCTGTACACAGAACTGTCAAACACACTAGAAACCACTCCCAGGATAATGTCCTAATATCCGTACGTTAAATGAGTATTATTATTATCCACTCAGGCACATGGTGTAAAATTCCAATTTCAAATGGATAATGCCAATATTACAGCTTATCACATCGGCACTTTGTCAATAAAACAGTGACCGGCAATAACATGTCTAATTCACAAAAATGTTACTTGTGCGGATAGTTCACAAAATTTAATAAGTGTCGCGTAGACAGTTGATAGTCCAAGTTTATGGCACAAGTGGCGTATTTAGTTAATAACGCTACACTTATCACATGTTGACATGTACTTGTCATTTGTTATTGCATACCGTATAACGCATTGCACACTGCCACCGCATATAGAGCGTTCGAAAAACTGCAGCGAGTCGATAGCTTGAAGTAATCCTAGCTGCACATCTGTTATTTTCTTCATTGAAATCCAGGCCATAGAAGGTGCCGTGTAGATTTATTTAGCGTATGGCTTTACAGATACAGCACACAATGATTTTGTGAAGAACAAACTATATATTTATATCCAGATTATTTATATAGCTAACTGTCTCTGGAAGTGCATGAGCAAAGTCACTGATATCGCCACTGTACTTTCTTTATGGACATTCGCTGATAATGTGCAGGATGGTCTGCATATAGGCGCCACAGTCGCAGTTAGGCGAGGAATTCTTTTCCACTTGTAGTGGAAATCTGCGCAGTTACCATGGCCCGATCGTATCCTGTTAAGAGTGACCAGGTTTTCCGAGGAAGCTCAAATCCAGGTGGTAGTGACGATCCTATGTGTGGCAAAGTTGACTCAGGCCTAGTAAATTGTCTTCCCTGTCATTCCTTAGTAATATTGAAGTTGGTATTCTTTAGTTCTATTGCAGTCCTTATTGGTGGATTTCGGGACCTTAGACGATTCAGATGAACATCGGCGATGTCGTCATGTATTGGTAATTGGGGATTATTTATTAATTCCTTAAATTCCCTGAGGAGAGCGTTTTTACGTCGAAGATCTGGTGGGGAGATATGGCTGAGAAATAGGTAGACAATATGTGGGTGTAGACCTTACTGTGCCAGTGACGAGACGCACCGTGGTGTTGACCTGCGTATCTATGAGGTTGGTGTGAGGGCTATGCAGCCAAACAGGAGCGCAGTACTCAGCAGCCGAGAAGACAAGTCCCAAAGCGGTGCATGGGAGTAAAGTTGCTGTTGAACACCAAGTTGTACCACATACTTTTTGGATTACGTTGTTGCGAGTTCTTACTTTGGATTGGACGTGACGAGGGTGTTGTCCAAAGGACAGTGTTCTATCTAAGGTAATCCTAGGTATTTAGGGAATCTATTACGTCTCAGTAACCGATTTCCAATGTACACCAGCAATTGTTTGTTAGCCATCTTGCTGTTTAGATGGAAGCAGCATACTTCTGTTTTATAGTCATTAAGTGTAAGTCTCCACAATTTAAAGTACTGTACCAACACTTTTATGTCGTCCGTTAAGGTCATCTCGTATTTCTCGAATGTTGTATCTCTGGTAGCAATAGCCCAATCATCGGTATATCCAAATTTTCTTGAAAATATGGCAGGCATGTTTGAGATATACAGGCTAAATAAGATTGGAGCAAGAACAGAACCCTGAGGAAGTCCATTATTTAGTGATCTTTTGGTGCTCACAGTATTCCCCATATGTACTTGGAAAAGTCTTTGGCTTAGCATAATATTCAAGAGCCGGGCAGTCGTCTTACGTGGTATCTCTTTCAGAAACTTGAAGAGTAGGCCATCCTTCCAGACTGTATCATAGGCTACCGTCAGATCCATAAGAGCCACTCATGCCTTAAGCTTTCTCTGATAGCCTGCTTCTATGTAAGTTGTAAGAGCCATTATTTGTTCTGTAGTGCTTCTGTTCGGTCTGAATCCTGCCTGCTCCACTGGGATTTTCTCAAGGATCTCTGGGCCAATTATATTGAGAAGGAGTCTTTCTAGTAATTTATATGTCACACTAAGCAGGGCAATAGGTCGATATCTCTCTGGTTTATCGCTGGCTTTGCGTTTCTTCAAGATGGCTATGAACTTTGTTTGAATAGCTTTGGCAATTGCCCACTCTGTAGGATGTTCGTGAAGAGGTGGACAACCATACTCTAGCTCTATCCCCACAATGAGTGATAAATTCTGGGTGAATACCATCCACACCTAGTGCTTTGCCTGGCTTGATAACAGCAATTGTAGTATTCATCTCATTCTCAGTAAAAGGTCTGGAGTACTCCGATTTATCTGGGACACTATCTTTCAGGATTTTCATATTCTTCTTTATTCGTTTCGTGAATACTTTATCCCTTTGGATATCGTGACTATATGAGATGCAATTTTGTTTGTAAGAAGTTCTGCTCACTGGTACAAGTGAACAAAGAACAAATATAACCAGAAAACTTAAAATTTCCAAGTTCATTCGGAAGAAGATCAATCAGAATTGTTATTCGTAGGACGGAATAATATCCACACATTTAATCAAGTTTTGAGGCGAGGCAATCCAGGAACAGGAGAAAAGAACATAAAATTATCTAGAAAAACATAACTTACTTTTGGGCCTTGCACATAAGCTAATGCATGGCGTCAGCCGGGATCCTATACTCACAACTTTCTAAATGAATAAAATTAGTACGTAAGTTGCGGACGTCTACTCCCAGAAGAATCATATACAAATTTTGAGGGCATAAGCCCTCATATCCTTTATGAATTACCCAGGCATGTTGTGGTATTTCAAAACTCTAGCAATGAGCCAACGCAACACACATCCAACATTCATGATGGACGACAATGAACTCCCCGCACACCAATCAGCTACGCGAAGCCGAACTCAGCCGAACAGCGGACGAGCCGCGGGAGACAGACTCGCTCCAGAGCTGGTCCAACACCGGACCAGGAACATAACAAGGATAAGAGCAGAATACATCGTATATGGACGATGGAGCACAACCTCGCGGACGGAGAAGATGCAATTAAACTTAGCGACGTAAGTCGCACAGGAAATAAAATTAAACAGAGTTGGGATAAAATTCCCAGGAGATACAAATTTCAAAGGTGAGACACCTAGGCCTAAAATGTTCGGGGAGAAAGGCTAAAATCGTGTCCCACCTGGAACACGTGTAATGGGTTTTCCATCCCCCAGCTTGCTGAGAAGGGACCATTCTTCACGACTGGCTTTTGTAAAGTCAAGAGATTCAACTTTCGAAATACACTTTTTGTCTTCTTGCAGAATCTAAGCTATGCAAAAGTTGATCTGCAATTTCGTGATCACCACTATAAACGTATTGTTGATAAAGATTATCTGTTTCCTCACTCCATCCAGGGATATACTCTCTACGAAAGCCCCTAGGGATGTGCTTTTTTGCTGTAGATATCAGAGCTCCCACGAATCTCTCATATCCTGTACTTGTTGGTGGTATATTTCGCAAAACATTGTCAAGGTCCTCTGTAAAGGCATACCAGTTAGCTTTACTGAAGTTCCAGCGTGGTCGTGGGGTAGTTGAAACTAGAGGAATCTGGATTCCAAGCTCATAGAGGACTGGTCGGTGGTGGCTATGAGGAAAGTCTGTGAGCACTTTCCGGATGATTGGTAAGGATTTATCGTCTTTGTTTCTAGACACAAAGCATAGGTCAGGGCAATACTCTAATCTCCATGCTTCAGATCTGAAAGTACCTCGATCCTTGGCGTCAAAAACATGGAAAAGGTCATTAATTTCAACCCAACCCATTAGCGCCTCTCCATTGTCGTCGTTGGTTCTATTATTCCACTCCTGATGATGGCTGTTGAAATCTCGTACATAGACAGCTGGGTGTGAATGCACATCTAAAACTTGACTAGGCCACTTGACATTGCGTGGTTTATAGATATTTGAGACTACAGTGTCACCTATTCGAGTAACAACAGTGTGAATATCCTCGCTTGTACTGGAAGAGACAAGGTAGTCATTATATACGGTGGAGCGCACTTATTCCAGATAAGGTGAGCAAACGCGTATTTTTCTTCCGATACAGTTGCACCATTCAATGAGCTAAAGAGTGAGCTCCTTGACGGCAAACTAGTTTCGTCTAACACCTCCATACTAGTGATATATTCGTATGGAAATATTCCTTTCCGAGAAGGAAGTTTAAACTAAATCATCACTGACATACTGCCTCGTTACAAGCTTTGAGTCCTCACGAAGTAAGGATGACATTTTGTCCAGCGAAAATGGAATAAAATTTGTGTGTCTATAAATCTTAGTTCAACAAATTGTCATTCGTTATAAAGTATACATTTTTAAAATCACTTCCGTCGCTCCATTTTCACCGCTAATGATTTAATATTTCCTCCAAGGTTTGCTGCAACATCCCCTCTCTGCCTATGCTGTTCTTAAATTTTAAAATGACCGCCATAGGGCGTCAGATTAGGAAATGCTACCGTCAATGTAGAAATTTTACCCTATTGTAAGTTACACGATTGATGTGCAGATCCCCTGTAAAAACACCAGTTGAATGACAATGATTGCGAACTTCATTATCTGCAATTTCTTTCTCACATGTGTGACACAATGTAGACGAGAGGAAATAATTTGTTTGCTCAACAGATGCAGGTAACATCGGTTTCGTTTTAAAATAATATGGTACAAGCGTTTCTACGAAGTTATACATCTCATCTGCGAACCATTTAACACAATCTTTAACTCGATAGAGTTTGAAAGAGCATAAATATATGTCAAAACTATAGTGTAGATTATAAGCCAGGCTGTATGGCACATGTCGTTGTATTGGATTTGAATGCGGAGTATTATCATCTGGAAAACAAGTTGACACAGGTTTTAGTAAGCATTCTGTGTCAGCGAAATCGATATTAAACCTATTAGGTCGTGTTACTTACATTTAGTACGTGTTGAAGAGATGTTAAGTACAGAGCAAGAATGGCCAACCGGACACCAGTGGGATCCGTACCCACAACCTCCCGATTTCGCGTGGGTTGCTCTACCAATTGAGCTATGGTGGCGTAGGCCATTCTTGTTCTGTTGGAAAGGATCTAACCTACAGGTATGGCACTACTGTCATCACACTGCAGTGAGGCATAATTATGCAAAATACACTCCTCTGCGAACCATGTGACCTTGCCGCGCTGGGGAGGCTTGCGTGTCCCAATGATGCAGATAGCCGAGCCGCAGGTGCAACCATATCGGATGGGTATCTGTTGAGAGACCAGACTAACGAATGGTTCATCGAAAGGACGGTAGCAGCCTTTCGGTAGTTGCAAGGGCGGCAGTCTGGATGATTGACTGATACGGCCTTGTAATAATACTCAACATGGATTAGCTGTGTTGATACTGCTACACGGCTGAAAGCAACGGGAAACTACAGCCGTAACTAACTCCCGAGGACATGCAGCTCTCTCTGTATGAATGATGTACTGATGATGGCTTCCTCCCGGGTAAAATATTCCGGAGGTAAACTAGTCCCCCATTCGGATCTCCGGGTGGGGACTACACGAGAGGGGGCGATCATCAGGAAGATGGATACTGACATTCTGCGAGTCGGAGCGTGGAATGTTAGAAGTTTGAATCGTTGTGGTAGGTTAGAGAATCTGAAAAGGGAGATGGATAGGCTAAAGTTAGATGTAGTTGGCATAAGTGAAGTACGTTGGCAGGAAGAACAAGATTTTTGGACAGGCGACTACCGAATTATCAACACAAAATCAAACAGAGGAAATGCAGGAGTTGGTTTAATAATGAATAAGAAAATAGGGCAGCGGGTAAGCTACTACGACCAGCATAGTGAAAGAATTATTGTCGTCAAGACAGACACCAAACCAATGCCCACCACAATAGTGCAGGTCTATATGCCTACTAGTTCAGCGGATGATGAAGAAATCGAAAGAATATATGAGGAGATAGAAGGTTTAATACAATATGTAAAAGGTGACGAGAATCTAATTGTGATGGGAGACTGGAATGCAGTGGTAGGCCAAGGAAGAGAAGGTAGTACAGTAGGAGAATTTGGATTGGGACGAAGGAGCGAAAGAGGAAGTCGTCTGGTTGAATTCTGCACTGATCATAATTTAGTCCTTGCCAATACTTGGTTCAAACACCAAAAACGACGGCTGTATACGTGGACGAGACCTGGAGACACTGGAAGGTATCAAATAGACTTCATTATGATTAGGCAGAGATTCAGAAACCAGGTGTTGGATTGCAAAACTTTCCCAGGAACAGACGTGGACTCTGACCACAACTTGTTGGTTATTAAATGCCATCTGAAGTTGAAGAAATTGAAGAAAGGAAAGAATGCAAAAAGATGGGATCTAGACAAGTTGAAAGAAAAGAATGTGAGGGATTGTTTCAAGGAGCATGTTGCACAAGGACTAAATGAAAAGGCTGAAGGAAACACTATAGAGGAAGAGTGGAGAGTCATGAAAAATGAAGTCAGTAGGGCTGCTGAGGAAATGTTAGGAAGGAAGAAAAGATCAACTAAGAATCAGTGGATAACTCAGGAGATACTAGACCTGATTGATGAACGACGAAAATACAAGAATGCTAGAAATGAAGAGGGCAGAAAAGAATACAGGCGATTAAAGAATGAAGTGGATAGAAAGTGCAAGGTAGCTAAGGAAGAATGGCTGAAGGAGAAATGCAAGGATGTTGAAGGCTGTGTGGTCCTGGGAAAGGTAGATACTGCATACAGGAAAATCAAGGAAACTTTTGGAGAAAGGAAATCTAGGTGTATGAATATTAAGAGCTCAGATGGAAAACCACTTCTAGGGAAAGAAGACAAAGCAGAAAGATGGCAGGAGCATATCCAACAGTTGTATCAAGGTAAAGATATAGATAATTTGGTTCTGGAACAGGAAGAGGCTGTTGATGCTGATGAAAAGGGAGACCCAATTTTGAGGTCAGAGTTTGACAGAGCTGTGAGTGACCTCAATAGGAACAAGGCACCTGGAATTGATGACATTCCCTCTGAATTACTGACTGCCTTAGGAGAAACCAGCATGGCAAGGTTATTTCATTTAGTGTGCAAGATGTATGAGACAGAAGTCCCATCCGATTTTCGGAGGAATGTAGTTATAACTATTCCCAAGAAAGCCGGTGCTGACAGGTGTGAAAACTACCGCACTATTAGTTTAGTATCTCATGCCTGCAAAATTTTAACACGTATTATTTACAGAAGAATGGAAAAACAAGTTGAAGCTGAGTTGGGGGAAGATCAATTTGGCTTCAGAAGAAATGTAGGAACACGTGAAGCAATCCTGACTTTACGTCTGATCTTAGAGGATCGAATCAAGAAGGACAAGCCCACGTACATGGCATTCGTAGATCTAGAAAAGGCATTCGATAATGTTGATTGGACCAGGCTATTTACAATTCTGAAGATGATAGGGATCAGATACCGAGAACGAAGAATTATCTACAACCTGTATAAAAATCAGTCTGCAGTGATAAGAATCGAGGGCTTTGAAAAAGAAGCATCAATCCAGAAAGGAGTGAGGCAAGGCTGCAGTTTGTCCCCTCTCCTTTTCAATGTTTACATAGAACAGGCATTAAAGGAAATCAAAGAGAAATTTGGAAAGGGAATCACAGTCCAAGGAGATGAAATCAAAACCTTGAGATTTGCCGATGATATTGTTATTTTATCTGAGACTGCAGAAGATCTCGAGAAGTTGCTGAATGGTATGGATGAAGTCTTGGGTAAGGAGTACAAGATGAAAATAAATAAGTCCAAAACAAAAGTAATGGAGTGCAGTCGAACGAAGGCAAGTGATGCAGGAAATATTAGATTAGTCTTAAAGGAAGTAGATGAATATTGTTACTTGGGTAGTAAAATAACTAACAATGGCAGAAGTAAGGAGGACATAAAATGCAGACTAGCACAAGCAAGGAAGAGCTTTCTTAAGAAAAGAAATTTGCTCACTTCAAACATTGATATCGGAATTAGAAAGATGTTTTTGAAGACTTTCGTGTGGAGCGTGGCATTGTATGGAAGTGAAACATGGACGATAACTGGCTCAGAAAGAAAGAGAATAGAAGCTTTCGAAATGTGGTGTTACAGAAGAATGCTGAAGGTGAGATGGATAGATCGAATCACGAATGAAGAGATACTGAATCGAATTGGTGAGAGGAGATCGATTTGGCTAAATTTGACGAGAAGAAGAGATAGAATGATAGGACACATCTTAAGACACCCAGGAGTTGTTCAGTTGGTTTTTGAAGGAAGTGTAGGGGGTAAGAACGGTAGGGGTAGACCAAGGTATGAATATGACAAGCAGATTAGAGCAGATGTAGGATGCAGTAGTTACGTAGAAATGAAAATGTTAGCACAGGATAGGGTGGCATGGAGGGCTGCATCAAACCAGTCTATGGACTGATGACTCAAACAACACACACTCAAACGTAATTTGGACTATGAACTGTCTACGAGATATATATTTAAATCGCGTGCCTTTTCGGGACAGCTCATCTTCAGTGATTTGTGCCTTCTGCAATTGAACTCTGCATACTTGGAACGGTACGCGTGTATCGAACGGTGACATTGGCACTGTTACAATAACCATTTTAAATTGGGATATGGCGCTATTACACGAACTGTGTTGTTTATCTATGAGTCTGGATGACACAGATCTTTCTCAGTGCAAGTGTGCACGGAACATTGGTCTACATGCCGACTACCCATTTAATATGTGACTATTGGAACATTTCGTCACCTAATTATTCTGCTATTTTCTTTCTTTCTTTCTTTCTTTCTTTCTTTCTTTCTTTCTTTCTTTCTTTCTTTCTTTCTTGAGGAGTTTGGTTGGGATTGAATGTTCTGTTTCCCAGTCACAAGCCGTTGTAGCAGACAGGTGGTCTAATGTTCTAAGGGGAAGGAGATTGCAGGCTAAGGGCTCTATTCAGGATCAGAATTCAGGACAGGTGTCTGTGCGAAATCGGTACGAGTTACTCCAGGTAGAACAACAGAGGGAAGATGAGGGACAGGGAACTGTTGCTGAGATGCGTGGAAGTAGGAGGAAGGGAAAAGGTAGGAAAGGGAAATGTAGAGTAGAGGATAGGAAAAGACAGTTGGAACAGGGTCATGGGAAGGAGAAAAGGGAGGAGGAAGTAGCTTCTGCAGCTATCAGGAAAGATAGGGCTGACCAGGAGGGGAGGGGATCAAATGAGGTGGGTAGGGTTGAGGCTCTGGTCATGGGGAATTCCATCGTTAGACACGTGGGGAAAGTGTGTGGAGGAAAGGGAACCAGGGTAGAATGTTATCCAGGAATTAGGCTGAGGCAGATGTTGAGGAAAGTAGAAGAGAGGAAGGAGGGGAAGGAGAAGGTGGTAGTGTTTCACGTTGGTACCAACAATGTAAGGCAAGCTGATATAACCCTTTAAGTTTCTTTGGGATATATTCTTCCCACCTAGTATACGCCAGTGCTCCAGGGAGATATCTAGTTCCCAACGTGCAAGGATTATGTAGTTTCATGTGCTGGACACAGGAAGTGCATAAATTGCCTCAGTCATATATTTACTCTTTGACTAGCAAGTCAGATGTTACCAGGTGGGAAATATATATCCCTCTGGTTGCTTGAAGTTCTTTACAGAAGATGTTGTGTTGTAATCGGCGAGTTTGAAGCAATTTATTGAAAACCTAAGCCAAGGAGGAAGTCTAATTGGTAAGAATAGTTTTCTGTAACATATACACAACTAATATTATGCTTTAGTTTTGCGCCTTCAATCATTGATTTACAGTTATAAATGTTAAATGTCAAGTAATGATTCAGGTGAAATTTTTGTTTACAAATTATGATGTTTCAGAAATAAATTTGGATCCTACAGATCACAAGTATCGGACTGCATATCAATGAATTACATATTTAGTTGTTTGTGTATGCAATATTTTGTTGTTCTCTATCATGGCAAAGTTGTTATAGCAACTTGAAGTCATGTATGCAGATTTTTCACACCAGTTTATCAGCATACACACCTTGGTGTACATTTGAAGGCTGTAAGGTACACTTTAGCATCTGGGTATATGATCTAATTTGTAGTATGATACAAATGAACATGTTTACACGCTTATTTTGTAGATTTCCCGTAGTTATCGCCAAGGAATATGGAGAATATTGCGAAGTGGCTAGAAGAGGAAATTCCAGATGAGCAGGCAATAGTGATGCTAGTGATGCTGAAGATTGCTCACTCAGTTCTGGTAAGTTTATTTAGCAGTTAGCTTGACTGTTAAAATTTTATTACTGTATAGTGCCAACAATTGCAGTGATGCCATATGGATACATGATGTTGATTGATGAAAAATTGTGTTATAAGCTTTATATTTTCTTTCTCTTAGGAAGGAGATCTAATTCACAGCCAGAAATGGAACCTTCCACAGTGGTGAAGGAAGAGCGAAGAGGAAATGCTGTAGGTCTCTATTGTTAGAACGACCTGAGTCAGATGATTCTGAATTAGGATTATCTGACAACTCGCTGGCTGACCTAGACCGCATACCTGCTTCTCCAACAGTGAAAAGACGTCCATTATTCCCTGCTGTTGTGCCAGACAGCGATTCAACCCTTTCTTCAGAAGACGAATTACTCAACAGTGACACTGCTATGAGAAATACTGGAGAACAAAAGCCTCAGCCAGAAAGTTATGCTACTTGTGATAATACTACGTAATTTACTAGGTGGGAAATTATTATCCCAATGAACACCCCGAGAATGTCAGCTGTCGGGAAGTGGCAGTGGGATAAATATTTCCCACCAAAAATATATCACTAAATGAGTATGATTTTCTAAAATAAATATGTATGTATGGTAGTCTATTGTATTTGATTCTAAATATACAATAAAATTTATTTTTTTCAGTCTCCCAGTCTTTTGCAACTTAAAGGGATAAGTACCAACATAGTTGGAGATGTGTGGGATCTGGTAAATGCAGCACGGGTGAAGTTTAATAAAGCGGAGATTGTTATTAGTGGAATACTGTGTAGGAGGGATACTGACTGGAGGGTGATTGGGGATTTAAATGAGACTATGGAGTGGGTATGTGGGAAACTGGGAGTGAAATTTCTAGATCCTAATGGGTGGGTAGGAGATAGGGATCTGCGCTCGGATGGCCTTCATTTAAACCGCAGTGGTACGTATAAGTTAGGAAATTTGTTTGGAAGGGTAATAGGGAGGTACATTCAGGGAAACGGGATGGCCTAGGGAGCGGTGATAAGGGAACAGGGAACTGGAAATCAAGTAGGGATGACATAAAAATGTTAGTATTGAACTGAAGAAGTATTGTAAAGAAAGGAATAGAATTTAGGAAATTTGTTTGGAAGGGTAATAGGGAGGTACATTCAGGGAAACGGGATGGCCTAGGGAGCGGTGATAAGGGAACAGGGAACTGGAAATCAAGTAGGGATGACATAAAAATGTTAGTATTGAACTGAAGAAGTATTGTAAAGAAAGGAATAGAATTAAGTAATTTAATAGATATATATTTACCAGATATTGTAATAGGAGTTGAATCAAGGCTGAGAAATGATATAATGGATGCAGAAATTTTCTCACCGCACTGGAGTGTGTATCGTAGAGATAGGATAGGAATGGTGGGAGGGAGAGTGTTCATTCTGGTGAAAGAAGAATTTGTAAGCTACGAAAAAGTTAAAGATGAGACACATGAAATTCTAGGTGTAAGGCTCATTTCTAAAGATAATAGGCAACCTGATATATTTGGAGTGTACAGATCGGGAAAGGGTAGCACTGACGCGGATTCGGAATTATTTGATAGGATAGTCAGCTATGTGGGAAATGACGTGGAAAGAAATGTGATTGTAGCGGGAGATCTGAATTTGCCAGATGTAAATTGGGAAGGAAATGCGAACGACAAGAAGCATGACCAACAAATGGCAAATAAGTTAATATGGGAAGGACAGCTGATTCAGAAAGTGATGGAACCAACCAGAGGGAAAAATATTTTGGATGTGGTGCTGATAAAACCAGATGAGCCCTATAGGGAAACTGAAGTAATAGATGGTATTAGTGATCATGAAGCTGTTTTTGTGGTAGTTAAAAATAAATGTGATAAAAAGGAAGGTCTTAAAAGCAGGACTGTTAGGCAGTACCATATGGCTGATAAAGCAGGCATGAGGCAGTTTCTAAAAAGTAACTATGATCGGTGGAAAACGGTAAATAAAAATGTAAACAGACTCTGGGATGGGTTTAAAGAAATTGTTGAGAAATGCGAAATTAGGTTTGTACCTTTAAGGGTGGTAAGGAATGGTAAAGACCCACCTTATTATAATAGAGAAATAAAGAGACTAAGAAGGAGGTGCAGACTGGAAAGAAATAGAGTTAGAAATGGCTGTGGAAGTAAGGAGAAATTGAAGGAACTTACTAGAAAATTGAATCAAGCAAAGAAGGCAGCTAAGGATAACATGATGGCAAGCATAATTGGCAGTCATACAAATTTTAGTGAAAAATGGAAGGGTATGTATAGGTATTTTAAGGCAGAAACAGGTTCCAAGAAGGACATTCCAGGAATGATTAATGAACAAGGGGAGTGTGTATGTGAGGATCTTAAAAAGGCAGAAGTATTCAGTCAGCAGTATGTATTGTTGGTTACAAGGATAATGTCGAGATAGAGGAGGAGACTAAGGCCAAAGAAGTAATAAAATTTACATATGATAACAATGACATTTATAATAAGATACAAAAGTTGAAAAGTAGAAAAGCGGCCGGAATTGATCAGATTTCTGGTGATATACTAATGACAATGGGTTGGGATATAGTACCATATCTGAAGTACTTATTTGATTATTGTTTGGTCGGAGGAGCTATACCAGATAAATGGAGAGTTGCTATAGTAGTCCCTGTGTATAAAGGAAAGGGTGATAGACATAAAGCTGAAAATTACAGGCCAGTGAGCTTGACATGCATTGTATGTAAGCTTTGGGAAGGCATTCTTTCTGATTATATTAGACATGTTTTTGAAATTAATAACTGGTTCGATAGAAGGCGGGAAGGAAGGAAGGAAGGAAGCTCAACTTGTAGGATTCCAGCAAGATATAGCAGATATCTTTGATTCTGGAGGTCAAATGGACTGTATCGCGATTGACCTGTATAAAACATTTAATAGGGTGGATCATGGGAGACTACTGGGAAAAATGAGTGCAATTGGACTAGACAAAAGAGTGACTGAATGGGTTGCTATATTTCTAGAAAATAGATCTCAGAGAGTTACAGTAGGTGAAGCTTTGTCTGACCCTGTAATAGTTGAGAGGGGAGTTCCTCAGGGCAGTGTTATCGGACCTTTATGTTTTCTTATATATATAAATGATATGAGTAAAGGAGTGGAATCGGAGGAATGGATTTTTGCGGATGATGTTATTCTCTATAGAGTGATAAATAAGTTACGAGATTGTGAGCAACTGCAACGTGACCTCGAAAATGCTGTGAGATGGACAGCAGGGAATGGTATGTTGATGAATGGGGTTAAAATTCAGGTTGTGAGTTTCACAAATAGGAAAAGCCCTCTCAGTTTTGATTACTGCGTTGATGGGGTGAAAGTTCCTTTCGGGGATCATTGTAAGTATCTAGGTGTTAATATAAGGAAAGATCTTCATTGGGGTAATCACATAAATGGGATTGTAAATAAAGGGTACCGATCTCTGCACATGGTTATGAGGGTGTTTAGGGGTTGTAGTAAGGATGTAAAGAAGAGGGCATATAAGTCTCTGGTAAGACCCCAACTAGTGTATGGTTCCAGTGTATGGGATCCTCACCAGGATTACCTGATTCAAGAACTGGAAAAAATCCAAAGAAAAGCAGCTCGATTTCTTCTGAGTGATTTCCGACAAAAGAGTAGCGTTACAAAAATGTTGCAATGTTTGGGTTGGGAAGAATTGAGAGAAAGAAGAAGAGCTGCTCGACTAAGTGGTATGTTCCGTGCTGTCAGCGGAGAGATGGCGTGGAATGATATTAGTAGACGGATAAGTTTGAATGGCGTTTATAAAAGTATGAAAGATCACAATATGATGATAAAGTTGGAATTCAAGAGGACAAACTGGGGCAAATATTCATTTATAGGAAGGGGAGTTAGGGATTGGAATAACTTACCAAGGGAGATGTTCAATAAATTTCCAACTTTTTTGAAATCATTTAGGAAAAGGCTAGGAAAGCAACAGATAGGGAATCTGCCACCTGGGCGACTGCCGTAAATGCAGATCAGTATTGATTGTTGTATTGTTGTTGTATAAATCATATTGCAATTAATTCACTTTTTGGTTACACACGCATCACTAGTAGTCTTTAGAACCACTAAAATACTTAATAACATGTAATAGAAGGAAACGCTAGATGACCTACAAAACGGGATGTGAGGAATGCCCTGGCAACTTATACAAGTGTCACTTCCATGCATTCAAGAAACAACTGAATGACTATAGCGTAATTACAACCTTATTTGTGTGGAATCAAGATAATCGTTAAGAATAGTGATGATTTGTGATGAAGGTTGGAATAGCAAGACTGAAACTCGCGCGGGCAAAGGTACGTGAAGACTGATTAATTTCCTCATTAAGAGTCGCTATTGAGGCGCATATTGGGGGCACTGAAAAAATAAATGATCACTATCTCCATTATTATATCCACAAGAACAAGATGGGCTATTTGTTATGTGAAACCGATGTTGATAAACAGGGGTTAGGGAATGATTAAAGCGTAATCTTATAATATTAATAATATGGCGTCGCGTGTACGTACCATTGACAAACCATGGTTGTTTCGGAATGGTAGGCTGCAATTGATAATAGTGTTGTCCCTTCGTACCGGCAGGAAGTCGCCATAGTGTATTCCACTCTTGAAGAGCTTCCCTTTTAATACGTGAGAAGAAATCGGAAACCGGGATTTTAATTTGCAATAAATGTGCGATATCAGTACTTGCCTCTTTGGCTGCTAAATCGGCTGTATCATTACCTACATGATTACTATGTCCTTTTATCCAAATTAACGTTATGGAAAAACCAGACTTCTCGAGTTGAAAAAGAAGGTATTTAACCTCGTATACATACATATTGTAAATTTGTGAAAAAGATTGTAGAGCGTGAAGCACACTTTGGGAATCGCTAAAAATATTCATTTTTCTGGAACTCAGTCGTTGAACATATAAAAGAGCTTGGTATATTGCATAGAGTTCCGCTGTAAATATAGTTAGACTATTCGGCAACGGATGTTTAAACCTTGTGTGTGTTTGGGGATCAAAGAATGCTGCCCCTACGCCAGTAGACGATTTTGCCCCATCGGTATATATATGATAATCTTGGGAATGTAATAAACCTTTAAATCTCTTATGAGGAAGAGTTTACGAGTTAATTTCACGTGAAGATTGGGTAGGTGGACAAGAAGAAGCTATAATTATGGACGGACGGAATATGATTATGTCATAAATGTATGAGTACATGATGAAACGCGGTGTTCGTTGTATGGAATCGTGAATATTTTGCATTTCAACGTACGCCGTATATATTGCAGGGTATCGGTGATTCTTTTGGGGACGCTGTTGGTAGTATTCATATAGTAATTTCAATTTAGGAAATACACTGACTGACAGAGCAAATGCAACACCAAGAAGGAGTGGTCAGAACATTATGCCAATTGCAGGGTAGACTGACGTCACTGAGGTATGCTCATGATGTGAAATGCGCCGCTGTGCTGCGCACGTAGCGAACGATAAATGGGACACGGCGTTGGCGAATGGCCCACTTCGTACCGTGATTTCTCAGCCGACAGTCATTGTAGAACGTGTTGTCGTGTGCCACAGGACACGTGTATAGCTAAGAATGCCAGGCCGCCGTCAACGGAGGCATTTCCAGCAGACAGACGACTTTACGAGGGGTATGGTGATCGGGCTGAGAAGGACAGGTTGGTCGCTTCGTCAAATCGCAGCCGATACCCATAGGGATGTGTCCACGGTGCAGCGCCTGTGGCGAAGATGGTTGGCGCAGGGACATGTGGCACGTGCGAGGGGTCCAGGCGCAGCCCGAGTGACGTCAGCACGCGAGGATCGGCGCATCCGCCGCCAAGCGGTGGCAGCCCCGCACGCCACGTCAACCGCCATTCTTCAGCATGTGCAAGACACCCTGGCTGTTCCAATATCGACCAGAACAATTTCCCGTCGATTGGTTGAAGGAGGCCTGCACTCCCGGCGTCCGCTCAGAAGACTACCATTGACTCCACAGCATAGACGTGCACGCCTGGCATGGTGCCGGGCTAGAGCGACTTGGATGAGGGAATGGCGGAACGTCGTGTTCTCCGATGAGTCACGCTTCTGTTCTGTCAGTGATAGTCACCGCAGACGAGTGTGGCGTCGGCGTGGAGAAAGGTCAAATCCGGCAGTAACTGTGGAGCGCCCTACCGCTAGACAACGCGGCATCATGGTTTGGGGCGCTATTGCGTATGATTCCACGTCACCTCTAGTGCGTATTCAAGGCACGTTAAATGCCCACCGCTACGTGCAGCATGTGCTGCGGCCGGTGGCACTCCCGTACCTTCAGGGGCTGCCCAATGCTCTGTTTCAGCAGGATACTGCCAGCCCACACACTGCTCGCACCTCCCAACAGGCTCTACGAGGTGTACAGATGCTTCCGTGGCCAGCGTACTCTCCGGATCTCTCACCAATCGAACACGTGTGGGATCTCATTGGACGCCGTTTGCAAACTCTGCCCCAGCCTCGTACGGACGACCAACTGTGGCAAATGGTTGACAGAGAATGGAGAACCATCCCTCAGGACACCATCCGCACTCTTATTGACTCTGTACCTCGACGTGTTTCTGCGTGCATCGCCGCTCGCGGTGGTCCTACATCCTACTGAGTCGATGCCGTGCGCATTGTGTAACCTGCATATCAGTTTGAAATAAACATCAATTATTCGTCCGTGCCGTCTCTGTTTTTTCCCCAACTTTCATCCCTTTCGAACCACTCCTTCTTGGTGTTGCATTTGCTCTGTCAGTCAGTGTATAATAGAGTTCGTTCTACTGATGTGCTTGAGCAGAAATGTTTTCGCAATTTTTAACCGTCGAATATGAAGAGGCTCTTCTGTGGCTTCAACTAACAGAGCGTTAGTCGGTGTTGTTTTGAGAGCACCAACACTTATACGTAAAGCGGAAAACTGTATTCGATCTAATGGTAAAAGATTTTGTTTGGAAGCTAACACTATTATGTGCGCACTATAATCTAAGGTAGATCGAATGGTAGCGCGATATAACTGTAACGCTGACAAGGGATCAGCTCCCCACGTACGTCTCGTTACTGTTTTCAAAATGTTGATATAGCGAACTGACTGTCTAATTAAACGCTAAATTTGATGATTCCATTTTAACCTTTGATCTATGTATATGCCTAAGTATAAACGTTGAGGGACGAAGGGGATGCTTAATCATCGAAAATAAGAGGACTGTAATCAAAAACTCTTTTGTTAGTGAAAACCATTGCCGCACACTTAGGTAAGGAAAGATGAAGGCCATGAGACATTAGCCACCGAAAAATAAGACTCAGAACATGGGATATTGTGGTTCTGCAATTGTCAATGCTATGATGTGAACAATAAATGACATAATCACCTGCAAAAGCTAATATCCGGGCATACGGTGTTACAATAGATTCTAGATCCTTCATATAGAGAGAAAACAAGATTCCACTCAGTATGGTTCCCTGTGGAAAACCCTGTGAAGTATGTCGACTGTCAATTTGATGTTGGGTTATTTAATTGTTAAAATGCGTCTGGTGAATAATTGGTGTAAAATAGAAATGAAATGGTAGGGAAAGCCATAAGTAGACAATTTCTCCCATAACATATGTAATAAAACTGAATCATAAGCACCTTTGATGTCCAAAAAACTGCAATAGTAGATTGCTTCCGCTATTTAGCTAATAAGATATCAAGTATCAGGATGGTAAGAGGTTCTTGTGTACTGCAGCCGCGCATAAAGGCAAATTGGTACTTAGGGAACAAAAAATAATATTCTAAAATCCACGCATTTCTTTTCATTAGGATTTTGAAAAATATTTTACGTATACATGATCCTAATACAATTCCTCGAAAATTTTCGGATGCATTCGGTCGTTTGGTGGGTTTTAATATGGGGGTTATAAAATGTTGTTCCAGTGTATTGGCACTTATAGAGACGTAAGAATATCATTATAGTACTGTAGTAAATAAACTTGCGCTTGCGAAGGAAGGGATTTCAGCATAATACACGTGATAGCATCTGGTCCTGGTGAGGAACTGTTGACATTATATAGGACAGATTGAAATTCATTATAGGTTATTGGTTGTAACAAAATAGTAAATCGGCGAGAATCACCAGATGATGAGGGTAGAAAGGGAGAAATTGCTGAGTCTGGGGTGATTGCTTGGAGAAGTTCTTCTAAAACCGTTCGAGGAAAAGAATATTGAGGTTGATATTGAAACGTTCTAGTTATCATACGAATAACATTCCAGAATTTCGCGGCGGGTAGCTGATGGGTTAAAGATGAAATAAAAGATTGCCAAGCCTTACGTTTCTTGGTGTTAGAAATGAGCCTTGTTTTTGCGATATGCTTGCGTAATAGTAAGTAATGACGTGTCATGGATTGACGATATTGCTTAAATAACTGTTTCTTCTTATTGATGAGTTCCTGACATTCTTTATCCCACCATTTAATTTCGTGAACCGGGGGAGGACTCGATGCTTTGATAGGCCTGCACGGGTGAAACATGTTTAAGTAATGGGTGAAATAGGTAACCAAAGTTGTAAAAGTGATAGGGGTGCCACATTCATGCTGCAGAATATGATTTATATATGCTTGATAAGTTTGGGTATTGAAATGTTTGTATGAACGTACGTTATTTACAATGTGTGAGGCATAGGATTTAGAGACAGATGGGCTATTACCATACGTTATAATTATGGGACAATGATCGCTGGTGTAAGTGTCTGCTAAGGTATGCCATGTGGTAATAGGAACCATGTTCATACGACACAGCGTGAGGTCCATCGCGCGTGGTGGGGATCCGGGAGGTTTAAGACGTGTTGGTGAACCATCATTTAAAATAAAAAGGTCGTGATTACTTGACATGACGAGTAAATTTGATCCCTTTATTGTATCAGTTGTACACCCCCATTCGGTGTGGTGACAGTTGAAGTCTCCGACAATGAAGAAATGCTGAAAGTGTGTAAATTGTTCAAATAATTGTGCCCATTGTCCTTGGGTGATATAAGTTTGAGGGGGGCAATATCTATTCAGAAAACAAATGTTATTATAGACTATCCCTACCGCATAAGTACGTGGGATAATATATTGTAGAGTTAGCGTGGTATAACTTAAAGTCTTCTGAATGCACGTGGCTACACCATCATAACCGTTACCATCATGGATTATGACGTGATAACCTCGTAATCGAAAGGAAAAATGTGTTTGAAACCACGTTTCCTGCAGAATGATAAGATTAGCCTGCGTCGCATTTATTAAGAGATATAATTCGTGTTGCTTGGGAATGACACTTCTACAGTTCCATTGCAATAATCTCATCATGTAGTAATATTCATAATATGGTCCCTCAATTTATAGATTATATTACTTAGTTGTGGCTCGTGACCTAAATGTTGAATTAACATCACTAGGATACGATGAATTTCATGTTGGAGGTATTCCTTCGTAGAGATAGAACTTGTGGCTTGGAGGGCCAAAGGAGTTCGCTGCTCACGTTGTTGTGGCGAAGTTTGTGTACGTAACACTGGTTCAGTTGTTATCGTTGTACTCGATGATGGAATAAGACGTTCTGAAGCGGCGTGCTCATTCCTAAGAATAGCTAAATTTCCCTGCTTATCGTATCCAGGCTCGGGTGTGGGGGGTGGAGATTGTAAAATAACTTGGGTAAACTTGCGCTTTCGTGGGATTTTTGTGAGTGGAGATTGTAAAATAACTTGGGTAAACTTGCGCTTTCGTGGGATTTTTGCGGGTGGAGATTGAAGATCTGTTGGTAAGGGGGGAAATTGGTTTGCCTGTTGGTCGGAGTAATACACTGGAAGCGCTGTTCTAGCCTTTGCCTCCGGAAATGACAGATATTGCGTATTCATAAGCCGTTTAATTTTGACTTGATATTTATGCTCAGGACAATCCTGGAAGCCCGTAATATGGCCTTTCTTGCAAAATACACATTGCAAGAATTGTTCAGTACAGGTATTGGTTTCATGTTGTTGGGAACATTTGCCACATTGGGAATTTTTTGCCTGACATTGTCTGATAGTGTGTCCATATCGCTGACATTTTCGGCAACGGATAGGTGAAAAAATAAAAGGCTCAACCTCCATATAAACTTTATATAAACCAACCTGTTGAGGGAGCATTTGCGCACGAAACACTATCTTAATGGAACCTGTAGGGAGATACTGTGTTTCACCGTCTTGGACAACCCTACGATTTAGCCTTTTCACAGATTTAACTGGAGCCACAGATTCAAGATGCTGGAGAATGTTCTCATTTGGGATACCCTTATCAACCCCGCGTATTATTCCCACTCGCAGAACTTGGGAGGATGGAATATAGGCTTTAATTTTCAAAGTTTCTAAGATGGAGTTGTTCAAAAAAGCATTGGCTTGCGCAGCAGTGTGGACGGTCACCTGTATTCGGTTTCGGTCTTTACGCTGAATGGTTTTGACATTTAATTGTTGTTCATAGAAATGGCGACCAAGGGCCATGGATGTAAACTACCAACATTCTGATCGGTCGTAGATTCTACAAATACGAAATATGGCCCTTGATGAAACCTGTTATAATACTCCGGTGTAGGTACTGCTTGTTGCACTGCTGGTTGTTGTTGAGGTTGTTCATCATTAGAACGAGGTGATACCTCTGTATTGAGACGTCGCTGGTCACTCTGAGTTGACTGTGATAACTGCTGTTGCTCAGTATTGATAGAGGTATCAGACATGGATTCCACTTCCATGGAAAGCTCAATTTCACTGTTCACTAGTAATTTATCCCCTGTCACCGCCAATGGCCCTCCACTAGTGGCAGCCATGGCTTACTACTCCTTCAACACACACTCACTAAGCACGATTAGTCACCAATGCCACACTCAACTAACACTCACGACCGAGGTAGTGTACCGCACGGCAAGCAACGACGAACTCTGCTATTTTAACTCTCATGTGGATGATCGTACAGTGGACAGCATCACGAACTCCTACGCCATCTGTGTGCGTCTATTGGGACTGCTGGTTTTAGTTCTGGCTGTGCTCGCCGAGCGTGTACCTATGCTAGACGGTGTCGCTGTTAGTGGCTTAGACCTGAGTGAGGCTGTTCACCGAGAGTTCTGTTTGAAAGCAGACGTTGACTGGAGCTATGGCGTGCGTACCCGCTGCTGACGCAATGAATCTACCTTCGGGTATTGGGTGAAGGCCTAGAACTACCCCAGCTGTGGAATTGTGTCCTTTTAACCTTTTTTATTACATTATAATCGTTGTTTGAGTACAAATATGTAGTACCGTATTTAATTTTTATTTCTTACCGGTAAGTGTAGTAGTGTAATTCGAAACACGAGTAACTTACCTAGACATTACTGGCTTCAACGTAAGTACGCATTTAATGTTTTCTTTAAGCTTATATTATTTCTTTGGTGTGATGTAGTTAAATTTTAGTTCGTGTGTTTATTGTATTCTAATATAATATCTCAGTTTTATGCTATGGCGTTCTTGCTCCTAGTGTATGCCGTGTGTAAATGAAGCCCACTGTGCTTAGGTAACCGTTAAAATTCTCCGTTGCCTTTATTTAAATTGGTTTTTCCCTTGGATTTATTATATTTTTCTGTGTATTTACGCGTGTTTTTCTGTGCTTTGTCCTGGATGCGCGTGTGGTTACTATTTTGAAATATTTATCTAATTAATTGCCATCATGGCCCTGTTTGTTGCAAGTACTCGTGTTTATTTGTGTTGGGTATTTCATCTCGTTATTCCTGCATCCTTTCGTGTGTTTCGGCCTTCTCATAACCGTATTTCGAGTTAATACTACGCTTACACTAGTATCTACTTTTATAAATATTATTACCGTAAATTTATAAATTTTAATATCTCTTGGGGAAAATATAATTTGGGTTGGAACGCGTTGTTTTCATCTCTACTACAATACACACGTAACGTTTCTGGGGTTTTGGATAGCCTTAGTGCGAGTAACATGGAATTCTGTTCTTATCTATACTTTCTATTATTTTTGCTTATCTCTTCGTGCTTGGCAGTTACGTAATTGATAATTTATTATTGTTGTCGGGATATTTGATGTTTTGATGTTGGTCATGTTTTTTTGTGAACTGTATTTGTTGTAACCTTCAAACAAAAGAAGTGTAGATCGATCAGTCCTTGTAAAATTGTAGTATTCGCGAGTCTATGTATTTTATTAAATGGATTTAAGATACCTACGGTAATTATTACATGACATATGATATGTACAAAACATTAACATCTGGCGACCGTGGCAGGACAGTTCTGGCCGTGTAATAATCCTATGAAGGTAAATAAGAGAAAACTTGTTTCGCCGTACACATTTCGATTTCGACCGACGTAAAGACATGGCTGCTTTAAATGTATTATTGAAAGAAAGAACACTGTTACGCCGTTTATTAACAAGAGCATTTAACATAGTCCAGAACAAGATTGCTGAGGAAAATGTGACGCAGGAAGATGTTTTCACCAGTTTTAAGCTACTCGAAGATAAGGCCGATCGACTGTTTACACTTGATGAGAGAATCCATGAAGCTTGGCATACCAATGAAGGCACAGACGAAGATATAGCTGCGGAATATGAAGAAGTCGAATCATATCGAGATAAATGAACAACAGTGAAATGTAAGTACGAAAAATTCAGTGAATGTCAAATAACGTGTGATGCTTCTTCCATAAGTTCGAGTGTTTCTCAGACTAGCAGATTGGTTAGTAAATTGACGAAGTTACCGCTTGTGAAGTTCTCGGGAGGTATTAAGCAGTGGTTTTCATTTTGATCACAGTTCAAACGAATACACGAAAGTAGCGAGCTGGATGATGCAGAAAAGATTCTCTATCTAAGAGAATCTATGACTCCTGGGACAAGGGCTTATGTGCTTGTGAATGGTTTTCCACCTATTCCTGAAAATTATAGTAAAGCTGTTCAGTTAAAAAACACGTTATGGTCGAAAGGATTTATTAATAGAGCTTTGCGTAAGAGACATTATAAACCTAGTGACTGCAAACCTTCCCTGTCAGTGTTGTATGATCGAATTGAGGTTAATGTTAGTTCGCTAGAATCAATGGGTCTAACTACTGACAACTATGCTGCATTATTATTTCCTCTCGTGGAGTCTTGCTTGACTGATGAATTGATCCATGTATGACAGAGGAGAAGAGATAATATGCAAGACGCTGGGTCACAAGAAAAGCTCAAAGGACTGTTAGAATTTCTGAAATCTGAAGTAGAAAATGAAGAATACTTACAGCTAACTAGGAAGATCAGTGATATTAGTGTGGGTAAAGCTCAAACATCAAAACCTTTGAGAAAATCTGATGTTCCAACTGCTCAAGGTTTAGTTTACACAAGTGGTGTAGGTAATGCATGTGCTTTCTGTAAACTAGAGACTCATGCTTCATCGCAATGCCAGCAGATAAAAAATATGACTCTCGAAGAAAAGAAAGCTAGACTCTCCCAGAACGGTGCATGCTTCAACTGCTTCAAGGTTGGGCATGTTGCAAGAAAATGTTACGCTCGCCTCTCCTGCAATGTATGTAAGCGGCAACATTATTCGGACATGTGTGATCTTTCAGAAAATAAAGTTGAGAAGGAGTCACCGGCTTCACCTCAGTCTAGGTCAGTAACTAATTTCTGCATTAATTCCTCGTGGGCCTATCTTCAAACTGTCTTGGTTAAAATAGTGCATGGATATAATCAGGAAATTGTGCGTGTCCTTCTGGACTCTGCTTCGCAGCGTTCTTACGTGAAAGAAGAACTGGCAGAGAGGTTAGGTCTTCAGGTGATTAGAACAGTGACTATGAGCCATGCTGTGTTTGGTGGTATTACTGGGTCTCCTGTAGAACATCGTGTATTTGAACTTGTTCTTCAGAATCTTGATAATTCTAATCAGTTGAGACTGACTGCTCATAGCCATCCTGTTATTTGCAGTCATGTTCCTCGCATTACAGCAGAACTCGTGATGCAACTGGGACTGTCACACCTGGATGTGGGGAGAGATAAAGAAATAGAGATCCTTATCGGAGCAGATTTGCTAGGGTCAATTCTCTTGAATGAGCGTAGAATAGTGGGAGATTTGACGGCAATGTTGACTACATTAGGGTGGACGGTATTCGGCAGAAAGCAGCGCTCAGGTTGTGATGAGAGGAAGCGACACCTATTCTGCTGAATATAGAGAAAGTGAATGACCTGTGGGAACTGGACCTTTTGGGGATAGAAGATCCTATCTCTGAAAAGAAGAAATATCAACTGGAAGAAGAAGCAAGACTAGATTTCCTGGAAACCGTACAGATAAAAGAAGATGATAGGTTCGAAGTTCGACTTCCATGGCTGAAAGATCATCTGCAATTAGGTCCATCATACGAGACAGCCGAAAAGCGGCTAGAAATTACAAAGAGAAAGCTTGACAGCAACGGGCTCTTAGAAGAATATGATAAAGGCTGGCTTGATGAAAGGTTAATAGAAGAAATTCCGGGTGATCAGGCTGGAATCTGTGGGCATTATCTTCCTCATCGACCTGTCATCAAGAATTCTGCAACAACACCAGTGAGGTCAGTCTTCGATGCTTCCGCGAGAAGAGGTAACAATCCTTCCGTCAACGATTGTCTAGAAAAGGGTCCAAATCTCATCAAACGAATTCCTTCTCTCCTCTTACAGTTCCGAAAGAAGTCAGTTGGGGTTATTGCTGATATCCGTAAGGCTTTTATGCAAATTTCAATAGCACCAGAAGATAGAGATTTTTTGAGATTCCTGTGGGACAAGAAAGAAGTGAAAACCTATAGGCACAATCGAGTAGTTTTTGGAGTGACATCGAGCCCTTTTTTACTGGCAGCGGTGATTGACCACCTTCTAGACCAAGCCTTTCTAAATGCTCAAGATGAAAATAAAGTGACTGTTGGTATTATTAGACACGTTAAGGACTTTTTTAATGTTGATAATTGTATGACAAGTGTCTCAAATGAGGAGGAGCTGGAACTATTTGTCAGTACTGCTCAAGAGGTTTTTTCCCAAAACAAGTTTGAGCTCAGAGGTTGGGAGAGCACTGATCCTTTGCTTGAAAATGATTGTAAGTTGTCACGCGTCCTTGGAATAATGTGGAATCGCAAGGAGGATGTGCTTCGTTTGAATTGTGAGCCTCTGGAAAATATTTCACAAGAGAAGATAACTACAAGGATAGTGCTGTCTACTGTCCATCGGATTTATGATCCAATAGGATTTTCAGTGCCCATTATGCTGCTGCCGAAGCTTTTACTACAGAAAATAAATAAGGTCTCTTGGGACACGGAAATACCTTTGGAAATGAAAACCACATTTGGAAAATGGCTTTGTGAACTTCGAGAATTACATCAGTTGGAGATCCCCAGAAAATTCTCTGAGGTATATATAGAACGTAGCCTTCACGTCTTCTGCGATGCGAGTCAAGATGCATTGTATTGTATTGTATTGTATTGTATTTTATTTTATTTCGTCCAACTGATCATACAGTGATATGGGACACGTCAATAATCATATTTACAGTAACAAAGGATAAAACAGTAATATACATGCCATGATAAATAAAGAGAAATATACAATGTGGTAAAGAGGCACAGATTTAAAAAAAAAGTGATACATAAGTTAATTTTCAAGAGCTAAGTATTCTTCAATAGAATAAAAACAATGGTTAGAAACAAATTTGAATAATTCTTTCTTAAATTTTGAACATGGTTTTATCTGCTTAATGTAGTCTGGTAATTTATTAAATAAATGTACTCCTGCATAACTCAAACTTGATTCATATAGCTTAGTTTTGTGTGGTTCTATGTGCAGACTGTGTTTATTTCTAGTATTATACCTATGTACATCAGAGTTTATGGTGTAGCTGTTTACATTCTCCTTCATATATACAAGTGTATGGAAGATATAAAGGCTAGGCAATGGTAAAATAAAATAAAGTTTAAAGTATTTCTTGCAGCTTATCCTCCTGCCGACACCGGCCATTCCTCTAATTATTTTCTTTTGTAACTTAAAAATAACTTCGCTATATCGTGAATTCCCCCAGTAAATGATTCCATAGGTTAGTATGGGATGGACATATGCAAAATACATAATTTGGCAAGCCTTTAAATTAAAACTATTTTTCAAAGTTATTATCATGAAATAAATTCTACTAAGCTTTTTCCCTATAAACTCTGTATGTTTTTCCCATGTTAATGATTCATCCATCCACAAGCCAAGAAACTTTGTTGATGATGAGTACTCAATTATGGTCTCTCCAAATGATATTGGACTAACTTCCATATTTAAATTAATCGCAGTGGTAGTTTTATGTACGCATACGGAGTCAGGAGTTCACGTCCAGCTCCTTCAAGCAAAATCAAGAGTAGCTACTCTACCCCGGCCGACCATTCCTCGACTCGAGCTCATGGGAGCAACAATAAGTGCTCGATTGTTGTCAACTGTGAGAAAAGATTTTGACGCTGAGTCAGTTTACTTGTGGACATATTCTATGACAGTGTTGACATGGATGGTCAGTCTTCGTTGAGAACAGGGTTAGGGAAATAAGAAAACTATCTCAAAAGGAATCTTGGAGGCATGTGCCTGGTACAGTGAATCCTACTGATCTGCCTACTCGAGGATGTGGGACAACAGAACTTATAACCTCCAGATGGTGGGAGGGGCCATCCTGGTTGTACCTTCCAGCGGAAGAATGGCCTTCAGATTGCAGGGTCAGGAATGAAGATGAAATTATGCACGAAAGAAGAAAGACTGCCACAAGCCTCGTCGTCACAGAAGACCCATTAAGGTCAGACTGGTACTACAAATATTTTTCTTGATTTCACAAGATAGTGAGATTGATTGGTTGGATCAAACGGTTTATTTAACTGTAAGTCTAAAAGGAGGAGAAGTGGAGAGCTGAGTTGTTCAGAATTGGAAGACTGCGAAAGAACCGTTATTAAACTTATCCAGAATAGTTTTCGGGGGCCTGAGGATCAAAAACTGATTTCAGTTGTACCAATCCTGGACGAACATGGTATTTTGCGAGTGAATACGAGAGCATCAAAGAGGGAGGATAAATTTGAGTTTCGTCAGCCCGCTGTCTTGCCGGGAGATCACCCTGCTGTCCAGGGACTTATTTACGGTACTCATGTTCAGAATTGTCATGTAGGCCCACAGACTCTGTTGGGTATTCTCAGAGAAAGATTCTGGATCTTAAATGGAAGAAGAGTCGTGAGATCATGTGTGCGAAAATGTGTTATTTGCAAGCGATATAAGAAAGAGGGACTAAAGGTTTCTACACCACCTCTACCTCAAGATCGCGTGAGAGATGCCAAAATTTTCGAAGTAGTTGGTCTTGACTTGGCTGGCCCGTTGATTGTGAGAGGTAATCAGAAGATGTGGGTATGTTTGTTCACGTACGCTGTGTACCGAGCAGTACATTTGTAACTGCTCGCATCACTATCTACAGACTCTTTTCTTCAAGGACTACGAAGATTTATATCACGTAGAGGAAGGCCTTCGACAATTTATAGTGACAACGGAACAAATTTTAGAGGTGCAAGTAACATGAGGCCAAGCTTAACTGGCAGCAAATGGAGTCTTATTGTAGCATACGAAGAATTGCATGGAAATTTAACCCTCCCATAGCCTCGTGGTTGGGTGGTTGGTGGGAGAGATTGATCGGACTGTTGAAAGACCTGCTTCGTAAAGTTCTGGGAAAATCTTCCCTGACATCTGAAGAATTAATGACTGTTTTATGCAAGTGTGAGGCAGTTATCAATAGCCGACCCTTGACTGCAGACACAAAAAATCCTGATGACTTGAGACCAATCACACCAGCGATGTTTCTGCAAGAGGCCCATGAGATAGGTGTACTGGATCTGGATGCGATGGGTGGACCTCAACTGAGGAAGAGAGCAGCCTATCGACTGCTATTGAGAAATGCACTTCGTCAGAGATTTCGGAAGGAGTACCGTGGCCAACTTCAGTTGAAACAGAAGGAGCACGACAAATTTAGCAAAGGAGATATTATGCTCATTGAGATGGAAATCTTAATAAACTAGAGTGGCTGCTGGGCATTATCGAAAATCTGTTACCTGGGAAGGACGGCCGTGTAAGAGTTGTGAGGCTTCGTACGAAGAGAGGAGTAGTCATGCGACCTGTTCAGCGTCTGATCCCGTTAGAATGTTCCCTGCAGTTGAAGAGACCGAACACAAAATTGATGCCTCGAAGAGAGAGGCAGACTTAGAGGTAGACCGTACTAAATGTGGAAGAGTGGTGAAGCGACCTGCACGGTTTCTGTAATGAATGGCTGATTGTTGCAATTTTGTTGAATGACAGAAAATTGCAAGGTGGGAGAATGTCGGGATATTTGATGTTTTGATGTTGGTCATGTTTTTTGTGAACTTTATTTGTTATAACCTTCAAACAAAAGAAGTGTAGATCGATCAGTCCTTGTAAAATTGTAGTATTCGCGAGTCTAAGTATTATATTAAATGGTTTTAAGATACCTAATTATTACACGACATATGATATGTACAAAACATTAACAATTATTGTCTCGTCTGTGATAGCGTTAACTTGTGTGTGCCGTTGTGAATATAGTAATGGATTGTTTGTGGTCTTGAAACGAAATCGTGTGTTTACTGTCTTGTGGTTGCGTGTACTGCCTCATTCCATTATTATATATCGGGTTGTGTATTTGTTAATTTCCATGCCTATAATGGCTTGAAAATTTAAATATTTATTTTTTGATGTAATATGCTCGATTCTATGCGTGCTTGTGTAGTCACTATGGTCTGTATTTTTGTAATATTTTGATTTAATATGATGGTTTTGTGGACCAACGCTAATGTGGGTATTGCGGGAATGATGCTCCACTGGGTGCTGTCAAAAGCCCTCATTTGCAATCCAACCCATTTTTCCTTTTGTTAAATTTCAAATTTCATTTAATGTAGATATATTTCTAATATGTGTGATGTTAGGGGTCTGGTGCACCAACATTTTGTTAGTTGATGAAATAGTAAATTTAAAAAAATATTGCATTTATTTTAAAGATTTAATTTATTTATTTACAAGATTTTAAGTATACCACTAATATTTTTTTCACTTCATTGTGAATCAACATTTTAATGCTTCCTTTTTATTTTCGTGCTATGTAAATATTATTTATTTAAATATAGATTAATTTTAAAATTTTTGAAAATCTTGGCGTTGTTTGTCGGTGAATGCCTTCGCATTTCCTTGGGGTCCTTGCCTCTTAATTTTTATTATGGGTGGGTTCCAGTACTCTTCCTTGCTTGCGTGATATATTACCGCCTGATTGTTCTGTCAGTTTGCTGTATTTTTAACTTTTCTTGCGTGCGCATTTCCCTATGGCGCTACCCTAGTGTAGCGTCATTTACTATAATTGTTAGGGGGTGTTGCAGCAGAGTGCGTCTTTTTAAGTCGCCCATTGAGGGCCAAGTCAATTAATATTGAATATTCACGACCTCATTGCAATCGAAACCCATTTTTAACCTATTAGGTCGTGTTAGCTAAATTTAGTTCGTGTTCAAGAGATGTTAGGTACAGAAAAATGGCCAACTGGACACCAGTGGGATTCGAACCCACATCCTCCCGATTTCGCGTCGGTTGCTCTACCAATTGAGCTATGGGGGCCTAGGCCATCCTTGTTCTGTTGGAAAAGATCTAAGCTACAGGCCACTACTGCCAACACACTGCAGAGTGCGGATTTTTAAGTCTCCCTTTTAGGGCCAAGTCAACGAATATTGAATTTTCACAACCTCATTGTAATCGAAACCCATTTCCAACCTATTAGGTCGTGTTACGTACATTCAGTACGTGTTGAAGAGATGTTAACTCTTTCTTTCTTAATCTGTTTACCCTCCAGGATCGGTTTTTAACTCGGACTCAGCGAGGGATCCCACATCTACCGTCACAAGGGCAGTGTCCTGGAGCTTCAGACTCTGGGTCAGGGGATACAACTGGGGAGGATGGCTAGTACCTCACCCTGACAGCCTCACCTGTAACTATTTTGAATGACTACCATTAATAAATAATAATAAAATATCATAAATAAATAACATTACTCAAAATTTCATAAAATACTTGAAATAAATTAAATTAATAAAATAATTAACCGAAATATCCGTAGTATGGGCGCCAGAGTTCACCAGAGTGTATCCCTCGGATTTAGATACAGCATGATAATTCTTTTCATCCCAGGGCGTGTACATACAAGCTGCATACTGGTGAACTCTGGCGCCCATACTACGGACATTTCGGTTAATTATTTTTATTATTTTTATTTAGTTCAAGTATTTTATGAAGTTTTTGTGTAATATTATTTATTTATGATATTTTATTATTATTTCTTAATGGTAGTCATTCAAAATAATTACAATTGGCTTCCCAACGTGTGGCTGAATGATTGGTACATCTGTTTGGCTCATAAGCGTAGGTGCACTTGTCAGGTGTGGTTGGAATTCTGCAAACTATGTCAGTGAAGTGTTTTATATGTATGTGATATGTATCTTGGAGTGTGAAGAAATGTTGTAGTGAGTCGATTATTATAAAATTAAGGAATGGAGAGGTCGTTAAAGTTGCTGGTACTAAGAATCAGGAAAAGAGAAGTCAAAAGAATTCCAAGACATTGAGTTTTTCTAATTTAAGTGAGACTAGCAAAATGGCTGATAGTAGAAATGATCAATTGGCAACGATAGGTGAGGAACCGAGTAACCCTTCTGACTCAGCATGTAACGGTTCAAGGGAAGTCTTTAACTTTTAGTATGATTAAATCGCTATTTAATGAAATGTCCAGTAAGACTGATAGTAAGAATGAAGAGTTGAAGGGTGAATTGTCCAGTAAAATCGATAATAATAACGTTGAACTGTCCAGTAAAATCGATAATAATAATGTCTAACTGTCAAGTAAAATCGATAATAATAGTATTGAATTATCAAGTATAATAATAATAATAATTTATAATTTCGTGTGGCTATTTCTAGCCGAGTGCAGCCCTTGTAAGGCAGACCCTCCGATGAGGGTGGGCGGCATCTGCCATGTGTAGGTAACTGCGTGTTATTGTGGTGGAAGATAGTGTTATGTGTGGTGTGTGAGTTGCAGGGATGTTGGGGACAGCACAAACACCCAGCCCCCGGGCCACTGGAATTAACCAATTAAGATTAAAATCCCCGACCCGGCCGGGAATCGAACCCGGGACCCTCTGATCCGAAGGCTAGTACGCTGACCATTCAGCCAACGAGTAGGGCAATTTTCAAGTAGGATTGATAGAGTAAGGAATTGAAGAGTGAACTGAGTTTTTTAAGTAATGGAATATACAGTATCAATAGTGAATTAAATTCAGGTAATACGGAGCTGTCCAGTAAGACTGAGAAGCAGAGTAAGGAGTTAAATTTAGCTAGTATTGAATTGTCTAGTAAAATTGATAGTTTAAGTAATGCTGTGAATGATGGAATAGATGAATTAAACCAGAAATTTGACCATCAAAGCAGGGAAATTCAGGAAGTCAATAATAAGATAGAAGCTCAATGCTTGGAATTGGCTGAGAAAATTAAATGCCGATTTAATGTAGTTAGGAAGGAATTTGTTGAAAACAGCAAGGAATGTGACAAGAGAATAAAAATAGTGGAACATAAAGTCGAAGAAATAGATAGAATTAAAACCAGTCAGAGTGTTTTAGGGAAAGGGAATAGATGAAAAGACTGAGAAATTGGAGAAATACTTCAAATCAGTGGAAGAAAATGCCAGAATGGTAGTTGAAGAAGGAATTAAAGCATGCCACGTGAAGTTAAGGCAAGAGATTAGTCAAATCCAAGTAGGTTGCAGTATATGTAGTATGTACGTATCTGGTACGAAGGACTCTGAATTACCCAAGTTTAATGGTCGGCAGTTTAATCCTCACAGAAGGCACAAAAAGAAAAAAGAAGTAATGGAAAACAACCAGACACACTGTACGAGAAGGAAGGAGACAAGACACGGTACTGGAAGGAGGTAGTGTTAACAGACTGTACGAGAAGGAAGGAGTGCTGACACACACTGTACGGGGATGGAGGAGTGCTAACACACACGGGAGTGAAACTGGATATACGGTACTGGAATGACACTGCTGCACTATACTGGAGCGGACTTCAAACGTTCGTGGAACGTTGTTTGTGCTTACGCATTAAGTATTGTAGCACTTGTGGCGGTTTGGCATTATATGTTGGTGAAAGCTATCTCAGACTTTCCATAATTTATGTTCAGTTCGACAAGCGTGTGTTGCTCAAATGTATACAACACCTGCTAAAGTCAGTAAACACAGTAATAAAAGGTACAGTATCTGCGTGATATTATAAGTGCCGATTATGAGAACCGGCAAGTCGTGTTGATACAAAGACAGTGAAGGGTTCTTATCTACATATATGTCCATTATTACAAGTGATGAAAATCATTTTTCGTCCGTATTGAAAGTTTCATAAACTGTATATAGGATAATATTTTTTGTTTATTTCCACCTATTCAATACATGTATTGAATTGAATGTATTGAATAGGTGGAAATAAACAAAAAATATAATCCTATATACAGTTTATATGTCCATTGTTTAACGAACCGACTATAAAAGGTAGCTTAGTTCTCGCTTTCATTTTCCCACTGTTTTCATTGTTTTTTGTAAATATGGAGTCTTTCGGTAAAATTTTGTTTGTGTATTGTAAGTGTATTTTGGTGTGTTGATGAGGTGCCCATGCACGGATTTTATTGAGAATATAGTTAGATATTTTAGAATCCGTGGAGTTATTGACGAACCTACGTGCAGTTCCTACCTATTTAGTCGTTTTCAGGTTAGGTGAGGCCTGCAGCAGATGTACCAGTACGCAGCATTATGTACACGATCTGGGATATAAAGAATTATCATGCTCTATCTAAATTCGAGGGATCCATTCTGGTGAACTCCGGCGCCCATACTACGGATATTTCGATTAATTATGTTTATTAATTTAATTTACTTCAAATATTCTATTAAGTTTTCGAGTAATGTTATTTATTTATATATTTTTATTCGTGATTTTATTTATTGGTACTCATCAAATGTTACACACCTGCAATGCTCAACAGGAGCCTGGCGAGGAGATGGGAAGTTTGGAAGGGATAGACAAGAAAGAGGGAAGGAAGCGGCCGTGGCCTTAAGTTAGGTATCATCCCGGCATTTGCCTGGAGGAGAAGTGGGAAATCACGGATAACCACTTACAGGATGGCTGAGGTGGGAATCGTACCCACCTCTACTCAGTTGACCTCCCGAGGCGGAGTGGACCCCGTTCCAGCCCTCGTACCACTTTTCAAATTTCGTGGGAGAGGCGGGAATCGAACCCGGGCCTCCGAGTGTGGCAGCTAATCAAACTAACCACTACACCACACAGGCGGAGCAAGAGATCTTAAGTAAAGAACAAAAATGGCCAACCGGACACCAGTGGGATCCGAATCTACAACCTCCCGATTTCGCGTCGGTTGCTCTACCAATTGAGCTATTGTGGCATAGACCATCCTTGTTCTGTTGGAAAGGATCTAAGCTACAGTTCTGGCACAACTGCCATCACACTGCAGAGTGCGTTTTTTTAAGTGGCCCGTTGAGGGCCAAGTCAATGAATATTGAATTTTCACGACCTCATTGTAATCGAAACCGACTTTCAACAGAACAAAAATGGTCAACCGGACACCAGTAGGATCCGAATCTACAACCTCCCGATTTCGCGTCGGTTGCTCTACCAGTAAAGGAACAAGGACAGTCGCACAGCCCGCCAGTCAGAGGCCGCGTCCTCTTCCCCCTCTGTCAAGGTAAACACTACTATAACAACGCGATCTTATGCATAAGGCAGTGCACATACTGCGTGGCTATTTCGCTCAGTAAACGATAATTTACAATATATATATATATATGGTTCACGTGACTGATCCGAAGACGACATAATACCACGGCTTCCCTCCCAGAAGCCCGAAGGGAAGTCCTCCATACCTTCGTTGTTCCCTTTATCGCTGCTCTTATGGAAAAAGCTGGCTGAGAGGGCCCCCTACACACAAGATGGCGGCTATACTCAGGCTTATATTGGGAAAGCTAGCTTAGAGGCTACTGCACAAGATGGCGGCTATACATAGGCTGTTATGACCTCCTCCTCCTCCTCTGTCAAGGCATAGCTTTATGTCTCTATCGAACAAGTTTAAACGTGATATTTTAAATTTTTTAAACAACTTGGACCAAAATATAAAATTTACTAAAGAAGACGAAATCAACGGATCCTTAAATTTCTTAGACATCACAGTAACACGTATAATGATAATTTTGACTTGCAAATTTATAGGAAGCCTACTCACACCTCAACAACAATAAAAAATTCTTCATTACATCCAAAATCTCAAACTAGCTACTTTTCACAGCTTAATTTACAGAGCCTTTAAAATCCCTCTATCACCTAATAACTTAAAAACAGAACTCAATTATATAAAGAACTTAGCAAAAAATAATGGGTAAAGAGAGAGATTTATTAAAGAAATAAATCATCCGTCCTCCAATGAGGGTGACCATTTGGATCCGGAATACAGTTTCAATTTCAATGGTTTAAAAATATCAAAAGATGAACATTTAATCGTTAATGCTGTTATCTTCTTTTTTCCAGGGTTAGTTGGGGAGGAATGTAACTCACGTTCTCAGGTATAGGTGGAAATGAATGATTTGCAGCGAGTCCCTCAGTATCTGTATTACTATTTTTTCTAGCTCGCAGAATGGAACTTTCAAATTTTGTAGGAAGTTCGATGTCTGACTAGGGAGGGTGCCTCTTGCTCCGAAAAGCAGGCCTGTGACAATCCACCGATCAATAGGTATTTTATACTTAGATGAAAGGTAAGGCAAACATGGAACATAAATAGCTTGCTTTTCTAGGTCCACATCCCGTGCCTGATTAAGGTCTCTTTCAAAGCGAATGGTGGGATCTAAGACCATCGCTTTCATGTCCTCTCTGTTGATGGCTACGATGTCCGCCCTCCGATTAGAGTCATCGGTAGAGATGCAGTGAACCTCCTCGTGCACCTCCCATCCACGCTGTCTCAAGCCTTGAGCAATCGACGTTCTTACACGATGGTGGCGATGGTTGCGCATTAGCTAAGTACTCCGGCAGAATCCCAACATATGTCCAAGGGTTTCTGTCTCGCTGCAGCCATTTTGGCGGCAACGGGTTGTGTTGAATGACCTACCGGGAACCGACCTGACTGCGGTGAGGTTGCATGTCATCTTCACTGCGTTTATATATTCAGAAGAGGACAGAGGTGATTTACGAGTCATCCAGGAGTTTGCTTTCGGGCAGTCTGAATATAACACTACTCCTTTTCCTTTATGTGGTAGCTGGTACCACGACTGAAAGGATCGATTTCTCATAATTTCACGTAGTTTTCTTCCGTCAGTCTTTGAAGGAAGACTTTCTTTTTTTATGTCAAGTCTGTGGAGTGCCATATCTTGTTCTTCAGGTAACTTCCTTACGTATGGTAGATGAACGTCCTGAACATGGAGTAAGCGATTACAAATATTGTAATGCTGTATATTTGCTTTCCATTCTGCGCAAATTATTCCCATCCCTCTGACCTTCCTTACACTATACAGCATCGAATTTGGAGTATCATCTGGCAGCATCATTATTTCTTTTACAAAACTTCTTATAATTTCGTCCAGATCTTTAAGAAAAGTGTTTGATAGTTGTGTCAGAGGGGCACATTGTAGAGGATAGATCAAACCCGGCCAAACAAACTCGTTAATAATCTTGATCTTTTGCTCTGGTTTTAGAAGCTTTGTTTTTACCAGATTATTTAAGTCAGAAGTTATTGTGCTTATTAGTTTATGTCTGTCAAGAGAAATTTCACTGTTGAAGTCAATTCCTAAATACTTGATTCGTTCATTGTGTGTTTTTATCGATGGGATTGTTGATCCCTCAAGTGTAGTGACGTTTCCTTCAGTTAATTTTCCTTTCTTCAGGATTATAGATTTGCTTTTATGAGGATGGATATGTAAACCAATTTCTGCAAAGCTGCTTTCAGCTAAATTTAACAAGGTAGTAGCATCATTTTCAGTTTTGCTGAGTATGACTAGGTCATCTGCGAAAGCAAATGAGGATAACGGCGGTAGATCATCAGATAAAGTATAGCCATAACGTTGGCATATGTCATGGTCGGTGAGATTTTGTATTACAGTATTGATTGCTAAATTGAACAGCAGTGGTGAGATAGGGGACCCTTGAGCTACGCCACACTTAATTTCGATGGGTTTTGATTTCTTATTATCAGCTTCCACTTGAATTGTGTTCTTTGTAAGAAATGCTTCAATTAATCTACATAAGTTAGGAGGAATTTCAGATTGTCGAAGAGATCGTTTGATATGTTCATGTCCGATAGAGTCAAATGCTTTTGTGACATCTAAAAAAATGACGCAACAATCCTTTTTGTTGCGTTTCGCATCTTGGAGGCAACCATTCACGAGGGAAGCGTTGACATGAGTTCCAGGTAATGGCACGAAGCCACGCTGGTGAGGACTTAGTGTGACATATGAACGCAGTCTCATATCTAGTACTCGTTCAGTTATTCTCCTAATCACCGAATATATGGTTATAGGTCTCCATTCTTTAATATCATTTATGTCTCCACCCTTATGTATTAAAATTGTTCTGGCCATTTTGAGTTTTGTAGGTACGTAGGAAAAATGAAGCATCGTGTTGATGAGTAACGTCAGAAATTTTGTAGCCTTGAGGTGCCTTAATACACGAACTGTAATATGATCTGGGCCTGGTGAGGTGTCAACTTTAATGTTGTATAATGCTTTATGGACATCATCTACTGAAATATTAATATCAGCAGGCAAGTCATTGCTTTTTTCCATAATAAAAGAGGAGAATTGTTATTTTCGGTACCAAAAGTCTTTTCAAAATGATCCGAAATCGTAGTTATTGGGATTTTACAAGAATGGGCCTTATTCGTTTTGTTCAAAATTTTGCGAGCAATATTCCGCCTCTGATTATAGAAATGATATTGGGCTACCTCGTAGGCATAACGCTCTCTGTTTTTCTCTCGTTGCCTTTTAGACCTCCGCTGTGGGTTACTAGAGGTTTTATGGTCATATTTACGATTATTTTGTAATTTTCTACTTTTATAAAATCTAACAGCAGGATGTTGAGGGCCAGGTAATTCATTTACCTGATCAGCAAAGAACTGCATAACCTCAGAAGTAAAAGATTCCAGCTGATTAGCATCACCGTTTTGCATAATGTTTGAAATCCTATCCTCCCAATTTTTCATAGGATTAATATTTTCATTTTCATGATCAGCGACCACTGGGGTGTCTTCTGTCAACTGTAAGCTTTCCCCAACATTCATGTTACCGGTATTAGCATATTGTGTTGAGAGTTTATTTCTCCTTTTCTCAGGGTGAGCTTTTCCTATGTGAATATTTACTCCTAACGTAGACTTACAACATTTATTACAGATAGGACATGGAATTTCGTCACCAGACTGTGAATCAACGTTGGGCATTTTAATTCATTATATTTATTTGATCGTGGCAAGAGATGAATATTATTTTGTTTTTCATAGAGTTATTAAGGTAGATATCGGAGCTGTAAGTATTCTTAGCGCTGGATCAATGATAATTTTGAGAATATAAGATAGATTGGACGTGCTGAATACTGAAAAGAAAAACATTGTAAATATAATGTATACGAGGTACGTAGAATATACAAACGGGTAGATATACCCACTCCATATGATGATGTCAGATGTACCTAATGCGAATTCCGCCAGATGGTAGTGCGTTATAACTTCCAAGATTTGGTAACGTTTAAGTTAGTCTGCCTCGAGAAGAACAATGTGTAATCAATGCCAAGCAATAAAATAAAGATGGCTCTCGACTTTGGCACTAATTTAATTTCACAATTAAATGAAGAATCTCTTAACAGGAAGATCGCACAAGACAGACAACACTACTACTTACGTAGAACATATTCTTGCACCCTAATTTTGATTAAATGGCATTACGGAAGTCATAATTTTCGTGATCAGCATTATTAAACACCACGTATGATATCAAGTAAGATCGTTGTTCAAGGCCACTTGATACTGATGATATCGTTTCTCTTAATATTGTTCTAAGAATTGAACTCCTTTCCCGCTACCCGCCACGGCCAATAGCATATAAACCTGGCACACCGCTTCGAGCCTCTCCTCCATTAATCTCACATCATCTGTAACACTAGTAACTTAAATATCAGTCATTTCAACACTACCATAGCAACTATTTAACACTATTACAATTAACAAAATCAAACTCAAATTAACAACAAAACTCATCCCTGACAAAGCCAAAAAGAACAAGTTTATTACTTTCACATACATCATTCCAGGCATTTAACAAATTTCAAACCCCATAAAAAACCAAAACACTTGCATAACCTTTAAAACTTCCAACACTAACCAAAAATTATTTTTCAACCACAACACAATCAATTCAAACAACAACTTTTACACAGGTTCAGGCATATACAGTCTCACATACACACAATGTGGCGCCTCTTACATTGGTCAAACAGGCCGAAGCTTTCAAACTAGGTACCGTCAACCGGGGTGAGATTGGTCCGTTATCTGTGTTCACTCATGTTTCAATTGTGTTGAAACTGATATCTAAAACTGCAAAAATTTAGAAAAATTCTGTTATCTAAAATAAACTAATATAGAAGCAATCTAATATTTAATAAACCAAGAATACACCATAGGACTTGAGATAAAGAGTCAGAAAAATGTGGAACAATCTCACCCAGAGATGGGGTGACTTTGGTCCATATTGTGAATATACCTTTTACAGATGGATATTTCACTCTGGAATAATGTCACCCCTACACCAGGTAAGGTTGAATACAATCTATGATTAAAGTACTCCAAAAAATTAAGTTTATTGTACAAAACATAGAAAACAAAAGGGAAAATGTCAAAAAACTTAATTTTAAAAAGATAAAATGCTAAACAATTCTTTAAACACCAGTATGTAATTGTCAAATGAACAAAAACTAAACATATTTAACACAGTTCAAAGTACCAGTAAGACCTCGTTAAAGTACTGCACCCGTTAAAATTCTACTTAAACAAAAGAATTTAATTCTGGCACACTGAAGAATCCCCTTTTACTTAATAGTTTAGGAGGGGCAATTTTACTGATAACATTCTCCCATTCATATTCTAGGGAATCTTCTTTCTTAGGCCATTTCCAACTTTTAACACACTTCTCCATACAGCTGACAGTAGGTCCTTTCTCATCATCAGTAGGTAGCTTCTGGATAATTCCTGGATATTCTTCTCCATTGTAACGAACAATTATAAAGTCACCTTTCCTCAAATCTTTCTTCTGTTTGAATGTCAAGGATGATGTACTGGTAGTTGAATGATTGAAGTCTTGATTTTCTTCATCACTGAAGGTCTCACTCAAATTGTCGGATCCCAGTTCCATTTCTATGGAATCATTTGAGTCATCACTTGTATTCAGATCTACTGCTTGTTTGGGACGTCCAGGTTTTCTCTTTGGCTTTTCTCTTTCAGACTCAGTTCTCAAATCTTCAAATGTAATACTCTGCCCAGCAGGCACTCTTAGCTTTTTCTTCCTTTGCTTTCCAGTGTTGATTCCTTCAATGTCTTTACGTTTCTCCAGTAGGTGTTTTAGAAAAGCATCCCCAATGGTATTCATGTCAACCTCTTCGAGCCTCTGAAATCTGTCCAAAAGTTCTTGTTTGTTCAGTGGATAGATACTGCATTTTCTGAAGCCTGAAATCAAATTTTGCCGGGCTGAGTGGCTCAGACGGTTAAGGCGCTGGCCTTCTAACCCCAACTTGGCAGGTTCGATCCTGGCTCAGTCCGGTGGTATTTGAAGGTGCTCAAATACGACAGCCCCGTGTCGGTAGATTTACTGGCACGTAAAAGAACTCCTGCGGGACTAAATTCCGGCACCTCGGCGTCTCCGAAGACCTTAAAAAAAGTAGTTAGTGGGACGTAAAATAAATAACATTATTATTATTATTAAATCAAATTTTGCTTCACATTGGGGGAGATTGCTTCAATTAACTTCTTTAGAAGAGAAGGAAACATATCTTTCGGGATACCGGATACTCTGCTACCACTCTCGGTTTCTCTCCATTCTGAGAGAATTATTCGCCATGCCATTTTCACTGGTCTAAATACTGCAACATCTAATGGCTGCGTTAAATTAGTAGAATTGGGTGGCAGGCATATGAAGCGAATATTAAAATCTGCACAAGCTTTAATAACTGTCTCACTGATATGGGAAGCAAGATTATCACCAATTATTACTTTTGGACCATCCAGTCGTTTCAACCTTGGCAACATCAACTTCATAAACCAGTCCTCGAATGTGGAATTGTCGAACCAGCCACTGCTCGTTCTATTGTAGTGGCAATGTTTGGGCCCATTCAGTGTCCGAGTATCCCACAAATGCTCTCCCTTATATACAACATAGGGAGGCATTAGTTCCCCACTAGCACTGCCTGCAAACATCACTGATGTAGATGTTTTTGTTGTATTACAGACCTGCTCTAAATACTTAGTCCCTCTGCGACAAATTACATGTTTTAGACCTGGATCATCTCGCAGGTTCGTTTCATCATAGTTCCAGATGTGTGTTGGTGGAATATTTTCGATCTCTTTCGCTAAATTGTCTTGGTATTCCTCAATCATTTCTTTGCTGACAGCAGCTCTAATTCTTTTTATGTTTGAAGAAAAGCGAGTTGTCAGAATGGGATGACGTTCCAAAAATGATTTTACCCAATCAGGCCCTGGCATATTATTTTTGAATTTGGAGACAACTCTGCCAGTCTTGACTAAGTAATTCTTGATGGAGAACCGTAAGTCTATTTCAGTAACAGGAAATCCAAATTCTGCAAGTTTCAACAGATGGCTCTTGAAACCCTCCTCTTCCTGCGAAGTGAACACTGTTGGCCCTCCAATAACTGAGCTGCGCACACCTTTCAGCTTGTTTATTATTGTACTGCGGGGAATACCATACTATTCTGCAGCTTCACGTTGAGAGAGGCGCTTACATCTGATGTCTTCCAGGCATTTGCTTAATGTTTCAGCTGAATATCTAATATAGGGACGAGATCCAACCACACGTTTGTACTTTCTAGGCATGGTGAGCTGAAAGTAGGGGAAAAGTTCATTGTATTTTAGAAACTTGGTTTCGAAAACTCAATTAACATCATTTTGATTCAATTCATCAACTCCAATGTATCAAATTACTTTCCTCCAACTAGTTAACCTAAAATGGGGTGACATTGTTCCAGGACCAAAGTCACCCCTTTTTAACCTCAAAATTGTCTTCTTAACTAATTTGTTGATTATTGCAGAATATATACATTTATTCTTTAAAATATTGGCTGCTTCTTGATCAGCATAATATTCAGCACTAAATGTATACTTACCAAATTTTTGCCACTTTTCTTGCCAATGACACATGTGAAAGTTTTCAGATGTTGTTCCCGCCAATAAAATATAAAACCAAAACAAACTAGTGCTGCCCCAATGGGAATTATCCTGAAACTCAAACAGTTGTTTCAGTGTGGCCAACATATGTCCTTAAAAACATGAGAGGCCACGAAATCCAAATTTCCCCCACCGACTGCAAAGGGAAAAAATATATTTAAAACTTCCCCAAGTGGACCAATCTCACCCTGTAGGACCAATCTCACCCCAGTTGACGGTACTTGGAACATTTTAAAGCCATCAAACCCAACAAATTCTCAGCTATGAGTTCCCATATGAAAGAAACAGGACATCATTTCACCACTATAGTTCAAGACTTCACAATTAGAAAAAAAGTAGGTAAAGGAAAATTACCGTAATGAATGAATTAGAAAACATCTATATATTTTTAGACGAATACTATATCAAAAATCGAAACCTCAATGATATAGTTGAAGTAAAAAACTCATTATATGAAACTTTACCAAAATTACTGCAATCACTAAATTAAAATCATCATAACATTCTAAATAATATTAAATTTTTAACTTCCAAGTCCCCTTTAATTTCAAAATACACAACTCCTGTCCTGCCCGTACCCACAATCCCACCACTATCAACAACACATAATCATAACACCCCACCTGCACCACATCCACCTCCCATACCGTTATAATACCAGAAGCACAAGTATCAAGTATCAAACTACTGATTAACTCTATAATCTCATACTTTTAATACTTTATTCTCCTCTTTATTACAAATTTCAAACTAAAATCTCTTTAAAAAAAAGAGCCACAGCTACTTACCATCGAACACTCTTCCTCACTCTTACATGCTTCAAAAGGACTAAAACTTATCTTTTCAAAAAAAAATCCCTCAGCTTTATTCTAATTTCAAGCTGTTTAAGATTTAATTTGATTTCCTATAGTCTCAATCCGTTGCTGAATGCCTTTTAGCAGTATTAACTGTTCCCACAACACTCTTACTCTATTACAGAATTTTTCCAAAAAAAAATTTCTTAGCTTCGCCAGCCTATTAATGCTACAATTTGAATTCTTAAACCCTTTACAGGACACCTTTTAACAAAATTAACTGAGTTCTTATAGAACTTTATAATTATGGATGTTTACACTCACACTTTCCATCACTCCCGCATCGTAATTCGAGAGGAAGGCTAATTTATCTCCGCACAAAAGACCGACTATAGACTGGTCCTAACTTCTACTTGAAATCCACTTGATACTGATGATATCGTTTCTCTTAATATTGTTCTAAGAATTGAACTCCTTTCCCACTACCCGCCACGGCCAATAGCATATAAACCTGGCACACCGCTTCGAGCCTCTCCTCCATTAATCTCACATCATCTGTAACACTAGTAACTTAAATATCAGTCATTTCAACACTACCATAGCAACTATTTAACACTATTACTATTGAAAATAAATGAAATTACACACAACGTTTTTCTCCCCAACTCTTGTTTACGTCAACCAATTTCAACATTAATAAAGAGGTAAGTGTTTTTACACACTTCGATTTCCCTTTAAACTCCTTTCATTCAATTTCATTCATTAACACGTAAATTTTCGTATTGTTACAGACTTCATATTTAACACAGCTACTTACCATCAAGCTCTCTTCTTCACTCGTGCATCTAGAAGACTGCAGTTTCATCTCTTCACATGAGAGTTTCAACAGTCTAACAATTTTTATGCTGACGCTTGAACTGTTTAATACCCAATAAATTTTCTCTAACACCCTCAACCATCGAAAGGCCCCGCTTTACTTGTTTCAACATAATTTATTTCAAACCTCACTTGAAGTGAGCAACGGAAACGTCTCTTTACAAAATTTACGTTCTTAAAAAACTACCAGTATACAATTTGTTAATTTTTAACCAAGGACATTCATAAAAATATGACTATTTGTATATTAGACTTTATTAAGGTTTCATTTTAAGAATACCAAAACTATTGTCAACCATTTTGATCACCATTTGAAACACATTTCCAACATCATATTCATATGTATTTTAATTATAATCAGGTACCTGATTAATTAACTTTCTGATTGAGATTAGGCTGAAGATCCCTTAATTAAAGGGCGAAACATGTCCCTATAGTTTTATTTGCAGATTTAATTCTTTATTAAGATCTCTTTTTAATGCATTGAATAGGTGGAATAATTAAACTTTATTATTTATTTGACTTCATTGTACATTTCAATATGGACCAAATTATGAGAATTATAACATGTAAAGTGGGGTAAGCCGATCAGCCGTACGACGAATTCTGAAGGCCTCTAAGTGGAAAGTGTACATTCCAAGATCACTGCATGCTATGAACAAGGATGACCTGGATTGAAGGATGGAGCACTGCGAGTGGTTTGAAGGCATGTTTCGCGAGGATGAACGGTTTGCAGGGATGCTTCAGAGGCATCGATATTGTTTGGCTGCAAATGGGGGTCACTTTGAACATATGAAATAAACCTTCCCCCCGTGCAAGAATTGTAATGGTATGCCATTTTGTTCCATTAATATGTATGCTTCAAACTTGTTGTGTTCAATACAAGGAAGTTTTCTGCAAGTATGTATGGTCCAATCATTGTCATTTCTGTGATTCCCCTGTATGGTGACAAATCATTGCAAATATTTAGAGTAGTTTATTGGATACACAACATACGCAGCTTGACTTCAATGAAATTAAGCAATCAAAATCCATCAGATTTCCAGCATTTCCAATGATGATCCATACAAGACAGAAAAGGGATAACAACCTTGGAATAGAAATGACAAAAAGAATATGTTATGTTCAGAACAAGTCTTTATTATCCTCAACACATCTGTTTGACCTTGTGGCAGCCTGCAGACAGTATCCAAGACCAGCGCCCCAGCTACACACTTCCCCGCTTAGACTCATCTAACACACTTTGAAGCTGATCAACATTCCACATGAGGAATTTCAACTAATTACATAAGAGGAATCAATCAATCAATCAATCAATCAATCAATCAATCAATCAATCAATCAATCCTGATCTGCATTTAGGGCAGTCGCCTAGGTGCCAGATTCCCTATATGTTGCTTTCCTAGCCTTTTCCTAAATGATTTCAAAGAAATTGGAAATTTATTGAATGTCTCCCTTGGTAAGTTATTCCAATCCCTAACTCCCCTTCCTATAAATGAATATTTGCCCCAGTTGGTCCTCTTGAATTCCAACTTTATCTTCATATTGTGATCTTTCCTACTTTTATAAACGCCACTCAAACTTATCCGTCTACTAATGTCATTCCACGCCATCTCTCCGCTGACAGCTCGGAACATACCACTTAGTCGAGCAACTCTTCTTCTTTCTCTCAATTCTTCCCAACCCAAACTTTGCAACATTTTTGTAACGCTACTCTTTTGTCGGAAATCACCCAGAACAAATCGAGCTGCTTTTCTTTGGATTTTTTCCAGTTCTTGAATCAGGTAATCCTGGTAAGGGTTCCATACACTGGAACCACACTCTAGTTGGGGTCTTACCAGAGACTTATATGCCCTCTCCTTTACATCCTTACTACAACCCCTAAACACCCTCATAACCATGTGCAGAGATCTGTACCCTTTATTTACAACCCCATTTATGTGATTACCCCAATGAAGATCTTTCCTTATATTAACACCTAGATACTTACAATGATCCCCAAAAGGAACTTTCACCCCATCAACGCAGTAATTAAAACTGAGAGGACTTTTCCTATCTGTGAAACTCACAACCTTACTTTTAACCCCGTTTATCAACATACCATTGCCTGCTGTCCATCTCACAACATTTTCGAGGTCACGTTGCAGTTGCTCACAATCTTGTAACTTATTTATCACTTTATAGAGATAAACATAATCCGCAAAAAGCCTTACCTCCGATTCCACTCCTTTACTCATATAATTTATATATATAAGAAAACATAAAGGTCCAATAATACTGCCTTGAGGAATTCCCTTCTTAATTATTACAGGGTCAGATAAAGCTTTACCTACTCTAATTCTCTGAGATCTATTTTCTAGAAATATAGCAACCCATTCAGTCACTCTTTTGTCTAGTCCAATTGCACTCATTTTTGCCAGTAGTTCCCATGATACACCCTATCAATTGTGATACAGTCCATTTGACCTCCTGAATCCAAGATATCTACTATATCTTGCTGGAATCCTACAAGTTGAGCTTCAGTGGAATAACCTTTCCTAAAACCGAATTGCCTTCTATCGAACCAGTTATTAATTTCACAAACATGTCTAATATAATCAGAAAGAATGCCTTCCCAAAGCTTACATACAATACATGTCAAACTTACTGGCCTGTAATTTTCAGCTTTATGTCTATCACCCTTTCCTTTATACACAGGGGCTACTATAGCAACTCTCCATTCATCTAGTATAGCTCCTCCGACCAAACAATAATCAAATAAGTACTTCAGATTTGGTACTATATTCCAATCCATTGTCTTTAATATATTCCCAGAAATCTGATCAGTTCCAGCTGCTTTTCTAGTTTTCAACTTTTGTATCTTATTGTAAATATCATTGTTACCATATGCAAATTTTATTACTTCTTTGGCCTTACTCTCCTCCTCTATCTCAACATTATCCTTGCAATCAACAACCTTTACATACTGCTGACTGAATACTTCTGCCTTTTGAAGATCCTCACATACACACTCCCCTTGTTCATTAATTATTCCTGGAATGTCCTTCTTGGAACCTGTTTCTGCCTTAAAATACCTATACATACCCTTCCATTTTGCACTAAAATTTGTATGACTGCCAATTATGCTTGCTATCATGTTATCCTTAACTGCCTTCTTTGCTAGATTCAATTTTCTAGTAAGTTCCTTCAATTTCTCCTTACTTCCACAGCCATTTCTAACTCTCTTTCTTTTCAGTCTGCACCTCCTTCTTAGACTCTTTATTTCTCTATTATAATAAGGTGGGTTTTTACCATTCCTTACCACCCTTAAAGGTACAAACCTGTTTTCGCATTCCTCAACAATTTATTTAAACCCATCCCAGAGTCTGTTTACATTTTTATTTTCAGTTTTCCACCGATCATAATTACTTTTTAAAAACTGCCTCATGCCTGCTTTATCAGCCATATGGTACTGCCTAATAGTCCTACTTTTAAGACCTTCCTTTCTATCACATTTATTTTTAACTACGACAAAAACAGCTTCATGATCACTATTACTTCAGTTTCCCTATAGAGCTCATCTGGTTTCATCAGCACCACATCCAGGATATTTTTCCCTCTGGTTGGTTCCATCACTTTCTGAATCAGCTGTCCTTCCCATATTAACTTATTTGCCATTTGTTGGTCATGCTTCCTGTTGTTCGCATTTCCTTCCCAACTGACATCTGGCAAATTCAGATCTCCTGCTACAATCACATTTCTTTCCATGTCGTTTCCCACATAGCTGACTATCCTATCAAATAATTCCGAATCTGCGTCAGTGCTACCCTTTCCCGATCTGTACACTCCGAAGACATCAAATTGCCTTTTATCTTTAGAAATGAGCCTTACACCTAGAATTTCATGTGTCTCGTCTTTAACTTTTTCGTAGCTTACAAATTCTTCTTTCACCAGAATGAACACTCTCCCTCCCACCATTCCTATCCTATCTCTACGATACACACTCCAGTGCCGTGAGAATATTTCTGCATACATTATATCATTTCTCAGCCATGATTCAACTCCTATTACAATATCTGGTAAATATATATCTATTAAATTACTTAATTCTATTCCTTTCTTTACAATACTTCTATAGTTCAACACTAACAATTTTATGTCATCTCTATTTGATTTCCAGTTCACTGTTCCCTTATCACCGCTCCCTAGGCCATCCCGTTTCCCTGAATGTACCTCCCTATTACCCTTCCAAACAAATTTCCTAACTTATACATACCACTGTGGTTTAAATGAAGGCCATCCGAGCGCAGATCCCTATCTCCTACCCACCTATTAGGATCTAGAAATTTCACTCCCAGTTTCCCACATACCCACTCCATAGTCTTATTTAAATCCCCAATCACCCTCCAGTCAGTATCCCTCCTACACAGTATTCCACTAATAACAATCTCCGCTTTCTTAAACTTCACCCGTGCTGCATTTACCAGATCCCACACATCTCCAACTATGTTGGTACTTACATCAGCTTGCCCTACGTTGTTGGTACCAACGTGAAACACTACCACCTTCTCCTTCCCCTCCTCCCTCTCTTCTACCTTCCTCAACATCTGCCTCAACCTAATTCCTGGATAACATTCTACCCTGGTTCCCTTTCCTCCACACACTTTCCCCACGTGTCTAACGATGGAATTCCCCATGACCAGAGCCTCAACCCTACCCACCTCATTTGATCCCCTCCCCTCCTGGTCAGCCCTAGCTTTCCTGATAGCTGCAGAAGCTACTTCCTCCTCCCTTTTCTCCCTCTCGTGACCCTGTTCCACCTGTCTTTTCCTATCCTCTACTTTACATTTCCCTTTCCTAACGTTTTCCTTCCTCCTACTTCCACACATCTCACCAACAGTTCCCTGTCCCTCATCTTCCCTCTGTTGTTCTACCTGGAGTGACTCGTACCAATTTCGCACAGACACCTGTCCTGAATTCTGATCCTGAATAGAGCCCTTAGCCTGCAATCTCCTTCCCCTTAGAACATTAGACCACCTGTCTTCTACAACTCCCCTCTTTCCTTCCCCTCCCTATTGTACACCTACTGTAACCTGTACATCATTTGAGGGAGTCCTATCTTCCTTCCTGTCTTCTGTGAGAATCCTAATTATCTCCCTCAAACTTTCCAACTCCTCCTTCATACCCCTCAATGCCTCGCACAGGAAGCACAGATAAACTTTGCAATTTGAAAAACACTTCAGTCTTCACAGTTAAGGTATCAGAGTTCGTTCACAGAGCGAAATTACAAAACCGCACAGGCAATCGAGAATGTCTACCATCTACAGACACCTACATTTGCTGAAACGTTGGGATTCTGTTGTGGTATCACTGCCATACCAGAAGTTGGTGGATCATGGCGTGGTGGTACTGTCAAATCAGACATGCCAATCTAGAGCTCTAGGCACATTGTATGACCGTGTTGGTTCAAATGTAACCTTTTAGGTTGAATTAGTGTCCTACACGTTTCAGCGTTCTTCCTGATTCGTCCAAAACAACTAGGTAGTGTTGCTGGCCATACTTACTTCTTTACAAATTTCCAAGTATAGTACTCTCCCCCCACTTGAAACAATCATCCTGGTTTAGCTACGGATAATGGAGGTTGATGTCTGACAGGGAAGAAAACATCAATGCGGATCCTCATTTTTCAGTTTAGGTACAGCTCTGCTGGCGACTTTCCACAAGCAAGGGGTATACTAGGGACATTACCATCTGAGGCAGCACGGACGCATTTCGATCTGCTAAGCCATTCGTGGCTGGGTGACCAGGTGTAATGAATTTTTGGAAAATTTCATTTGTTGAACAATAGGTGTGAAATTCATTGCTTTGAAAAATGGCTGGTTCGAACCCCACTGTCGGCAGCCCTGAAAATGGTTTTCCGTGGTTTCCCATTTTCACACCAGGCAAATGCTGGGGCTGTACCTTAATTAAGGCCACGGCTGCTTCCTTCCCGCTCCTAGCCTTTTCCTGTCCCATCGTCGCCGTAAGACCTATCTGTGTCGGTGCGACGTAAAACAACTAGCAAAAAAAAAAAAAAAAAAAAAAAAAAAAAAAAAAAAAAAAAAAAAAAAATGGCTGCATTATCCGAGACAATGCTTCCTCAGATTCCATGAGAAGCAAATATACAGTTTAGCAACAAAATTGTGGAGGTACTTGCACTTCAGCCCATTTCAATTTGGTGTCTTATACAAACCATGAAGTTGCAGTAATCATTATGCACTGTCTTCCATTTTGTTCCATGGATGCACTGGTGATTTTGGTTGATTTGCTTCAGTCAATGCGCATGTTTGACATCCATTTACTACGCGTTCAATGTCTCTATCAATTCCAGGCCAATACATGTAGCATAGCCCGAATGATTTTCATTATGTTCTTTCAAAACGTGAAATCTCAGTCTGGAAGGGATAACAGCTCTATCACCCTCATTCAGAAACTATGAGTTCGCTCAGTTTCTGATCTTTTCGCGTTTCATCCTGAACGGTGCAAAATGCAAATCGTTCGCTTGAAATTTGAAAAGTTAGGAGCATACATAAATATACTTGCTGTAGGGAAGCTTGAGATGAACAGTCAGTGTTTTGCTAGGTAGCGGCTCCTTGTCAGTCACTACTGCGAAGTGCCTGCCAAAGCCTCCCTGTCTAGTTGACTAAACGTCAGTAATTGTGGTACATAAACCGATTGCTTTCTTCTCCATCAATCAGATGGCTAGGGACAGTGTTGGACTGGCATCTGACGTTAAAATTATTGGTAATTTTAGATCATAGGGTGTTAAGACTATACACAACTCTGCCTTTAACATGCAGAATGCGGCTTTACATTCTGAAGTCGATATGTAACTCTGACCTGTGTGGAGCAGGCATCACAATGAATATGGCAAACCTGAGGTAGTACGTGATTAGACTAAAAAATCCGCCTGGATCATCAATGCTAATAGGATGAAGCATGCCATTAACAGCTCTAACCTTTTCTAGGGATTTACTAATGGTAGTATACTTGATAACATGGCCCAAATATTCAATTCTCTCTTCAGAAAAAGAACACTTAGCTCGGTTGATATGCAAATAATCTGTTGAGACACAACTGCAGATTGAGTGTGCTCTCCTTCATCGACAAACTGTGTATGATTATGTCATCAAAACAGGCTTCTGTTTTTGGAAGTCCCCTGAGTATTTGTGAATTCGGACGGTGCTGTTTTAATTCCGAAACAGACTGTACAGGGTCTCTCATATAAACTACGGTGTTTGTACTCTGCTCTGCTTTAGGCGTGCATACAATCTTACCTTAAAAAAGAAGCTGGAAATGTCATCCTTCCTGGGTTATACAGGCACTGTATCGGGTAACCACATTCCGGCTGACGCGAGTAAGTTCTGCCACTGTAATATTTCTGATTTTATTCCTAATGTTTTCTTTCAGTTTCTCCAATGTGTGAGGATTTGTTCAATACACTTTTTCTTTCACTTTACCCCACAAGTAAAAATCACACGCTGTTAGGTCTGGAGAATGAGGGGGAAATACACCACCACTGATGACTCAGTCTGCGAACACTTCCGAGATTATGCTGTACGAGCAGGGGCTGAATCTTGTTGAAACCACCCACGTGATTTTTCTTCTTCCATTAGGTAACTGATGGAAGAATGGCATCAAAATGTCATCTTGGTACCTCTGCATTTATTGTCGTCTCAAAAAATAAAAACCCGGCCCAACTATTTGTCTTCCACTAACACACCAAACACCAATCATATTATCATAATGAGGACTTTGTAAACACCATTAGGATTTTCTGCACACCAAGAGCGAGAGTAATGACCATTAAAATGAAACCAGAACTTTTACATGGTGTTGCAATGATAACTCTTAACAGCTGACATTCAAGTCGAACACAAGCAGGCTGCTTCCCGTATTACAGCTTCGACAGTCTTAGAGACTCTGTAGCACTTTCATCAACTTTTGAGTGTAGACAATCACACAAGCATTATAGAACAACTCCTCAATCTGGTGACCAATAGGGACTTACAAAGCAGTGTTGGTTGAATGCATCTAATGGTTTAGCAAAGAGTTCTGCATCCTTTCCTGAGCGTAACGAAGTTGCAGCATACATTTTTGGTGGTCGATCGTTAGTACCGTGTGGGGATATCAGCAACCGAAATGGTAACCTCACTTTGTGAAAAAGGATTGAAAATAAATATATAACTTGAAAGTTCTTTGAATGAATGATTCAGCAATTTTCACCTTGTCGCCAACTGGTATGTTCTGAACAACACTGTACCAATTATACACACAAATTCTTAACACACTTTATTATCCTTGAAATGCTGGTGGCTTTACGTCCCACTGACACAGATAGGTCTTATGGGGACAATGGGATAGGAAAGGCCTAGGAGTTGGAAGGAAGTGGCCGTGGCCTTAATTAAGATACAGCCCCAGCATTTGCCTGGTGTGAAAATGGGAAACCACGGAAAACCATCCTCAGGGCTGCCGACAGTGGGATTCGAACCCACTATCTCCCAGATGCAAGCTCACAGCCGCGCGCCCCTAATTGCACGGCCAACTCGCCCGGTATCCTTGAAATGAATCTACTGCACAGCATACACACATATTCAATACAAAGACTTTCACAACAAAAGAAGAATAGTTCACTCCAGAGAGTATATAGCCTATGTCGAGAGGAGGTCGATAAATCACAGCCTGCTACTTTGTCACCAATATATCAGATGGAAGTATCTGTAACAAAATATTGTTTAAATTGAGCACTTGGATCACTTTCACAGTGCTGTGTTACACTAGCCAACATGATTTTGCGGTAAAATAGAAAATATGTAATTCTTATGGAAATCGCTGCCCTGATTCCGAAAATGATGCTATCTTTTTCCTATCACATCTAGTTTTGACGCAATTCGGTGTTTTAGTATCTGCATAAATTCGTAAGATGTAATGTTGACAGATGTTCTCGCGCAACTTTTTTTAGAATACAATTATGTGATTTGATTTGTTATTGTTTGCATTTTATTATAGGTTTATTGCTGTCTAAATTTTCATTTTGTAGTTGGGGATTTCCTGGTAAATTCATAACAAACTCCCCCAGATACGCAATAGACCGCGAGGTATGTAGGATTGAAGATAAGACAGTTGGGAATTTGTCTTTCATCTTAGACCACTTGAATAATCAGACGTGTTAAAAGCCCCAGTCCTTATGCAATGTTTATGATGGACTGATAAAGCAGTTTCCTTTCAAAGATAACAGTCCAAAAGTATTATACTCAAGAAGATGAACTTGTATTTTGTACGGATGTTTCAAATCTTCTACGTCGATTGGGAGAGAAAGAGTATGATCCTAGTAACTGGCGTGTTTTTATTGACTCTTCCAAAATAAGTTTAAAGGCTGTTTTGCTTCATAATACAAATGTTCTGGCATCCGTCCACTTGCACACTCCACAAAAATGTCTGAAAACATATGAGACCTTAAAGTTGGTGCTTGAAAAACTTAAATATCATGAGCATGGGTGGCAAAATTGTGGTGATTTGAAGATCATTAGATTGTTGCTGGGACAACAAAAAGGCTATACAAAATTTCCCTGTTTCCTATGCGAATGGGATAGCAGGGCACGGGATAAACATTGGGATACAGTGAATTGGACAGAAAGGAAACAACTACAACCAGAATCCAAAAATGTCTTGAATGCAAGTCTTATTGACCGTGAAAAAATTCTACTTCCACCCTCGCACATTAAATTTGGATTGATGAAACTGTATGTCGATACAGTAGATAAAGGTAGCCTATGCTTCCAATATTTATCCACTAAATTTCCCTCATTATTAGATGCAAAAATCAAAGACGGCGTATTTGATGAACTACAGATTCGTAAACAGATGAAGGATAAAATTTTCACAGACACGATGACCAAAATTGAGAAAGAGGCATGGAACGCATTCAAAGATGTAGTGACTAAATTCCTTGGCAACATTAAAGATCCTCAATACAAAGAAATTGTAAGGAAAATGTTGGTAAAATTTAAGGAGCTCGGTTGTAATATGAGCCTTAAGCTTCATTTCTTAGCTTCGCATCTGGATTATTTCCCTCTAAATTTAGGAGCTGTCAGTGAAGAACAAAGTGAAAGGTTTCACCAGGATCTCAAAGATGCAGAATGGCGCTATCAGGGACGTTGTGATGTGAATATGATGGCCGATTACTGTGGGTCGATTGCACGAGACGACCCTTCTAGAGATCTTTCAAGAACTTCAAAAACCCGGAAATTCCACGGAAAACGGGAAAAGATGGAGGTATGAATCTAACCTGCACATAATGTAAGTAACAAAACTATGTATGTTTAACCATGTAATTTTTATTCAAGGTACGGTTATATTAATTTAAAAGCAACTGTACAGTCAAAACTAAATAGGCGCTTTATGCTTCAGTTTCACGAATTTCAATATACATTAAAAATATAATACATACTATCTACTTGCTTCCAAAGCAGCATTTATGTGTATTCAATGCATGAAAAATATGATTACATTTTGTAAGCTGAAATTTACATTAATACATCAAATTTAATCAATACTAAGTATCAACAATTTTACGTAAGAACAAAATAATATTTTGTAAAATTGCCACCAAACCAGATGCGATTTGCCAAAACTATTTTTTTTTTTCGAATTCTGCGTTAAGAAATTCATAAAACCCACCTAGTTTCATTTTCACCACACAAAAAAAGTTTTATTTTGCAGGCTAGTGTTATCTGCTGTAGCTCAAGGTCTATGTCCGTTTTTCATTCACATGCTATCTACGGTGATAATAAAGGTGTTAAATCATACATTTTAACAGAGTATTTATGAACACAGTACAGATAAGTTGATACCTATCTAACAACTCTATACGTCAATAGCTAGCTCATGTATCATATGTAGCACAAATGGAACAGGTCAGTCTTCAGCTGGCAAATGAAGCATGTTTGAATACATCATTTTTTTTTTTTGAGAAGTAGCCTACTTGTCAGATTTTCAAAATAATCATGGTGCTGAATTTGCAATGTTTGTAGATTTAAGGATATGTGTACAAAATAGTGTGGTACTGTTTAAAATAAGCAAAGTTAGTATCATGATCTCAAAAAATATTAACGCCATAAAACAGTTCTGTAAGTTAGCCCCTTGGTACCATTACTGAAAAGTGTCAATAACTGTTCACGAGTTATTAGCTGAATAACTCTGTATAAGGGAGGAATCTTTGTATCAAGTTCATAAATTTCTTATTTGTTGGTAGCAAAGAAATTATGAATATAATATGACTCAGTTTTTCAGTTCCATTTTCTTCAGTTTTCAATGTGCTTAGGTACTGTAATGAGTATCAGGCCTTGTTGTATGTTAATCGTTTTATTTTTAAACCTACATTAAGTACTGTAAGTAACTGGTATCCCGGAGACACGACATGGGTGATCACATTCCATTTATTACTTTATTGCACACCATGTTAACAAACTTTTCCCTACGCATTATTAAAACTTTAAAATTATAAAGGTGAATACTATTTTCCCCACTTCTAATGCCCTGAATCTTCCAAAAATACTACCCGACACTGTCATCATATCCACTAGAAGTATTTCCATACTGGCCGCCTGTGACCAAAGAGATACCATAACGATAATCGTGCTTCCTGTGACTGAATCACAGCTAAAAGTCACAGATATTTTTGTGTCAGATATGACAGTCACAGGTATTCTGAAATATCATTAAGCTCATCTCTATCTATATATATGTGCGTATCCTTGTGCCCCCAATAGTATATAAAATACACTACAGAACATGTATTTAGAATGACTGGTTAAGGAGGTTCAAACATTGCCCTACGCCGGACTTTGCATTTAAAACCTACTGCATAATGAGCCAGTGCTGGAAGTAGAATGTATGGCAAATTGGCTTGAAGGATTAAAATTTGCCACAAGGCATTTTTCCCATATCAATCATTATTTTCAAATGAAAAAAATCTACACTGTGTTAAGAAAAATAATTTATTAAGACATTTACAATCATTTACCTGATAACAGGAAATATGAATAGATAACTTGGTTACACAGGATGGCTATGATGCTAATAATGGTTGTAACTTATTATTATTATGGTCAACAGCTTTCAGGAGGAATTCAACCCAGGCATGGTCTTCTTTCAATATGTAGTGACTCTGCCTTGCCAGCTGTAAAATTGCTCGAATCTCACTCACCACCGATAAAGCCTGGGGAAAATAAAAAAGTAAATTTCAATATTGTAGAAGAAAAATTGCAAGTAAAGAGGAAATTCATGTGTAAACAACTTACGCCACTTCTGACAGCTGTTCTATCCATTGGTGGATAAACAGAAGAGACAAACTCATCAACTGCAGGGCTCAGTCTTTCCACAGCCATAACTAAATTATCCAGTTCAGTAATTTTTTCCTCTGAGTCACATTTCCCTTGGCTTTGAACCGTCCTGTTGATCCTTTTAAGACACGACCGTGCCGTTTTCACCAGACCTATGCAGGGCGGCAGCAGTTCACGATCTTGATTGCTCCAGGTTTCTGAATTATCCACTTCCTCTCTATTCTCATCAGCTTTTACTTCCTGAAAAAAAAAAAAAAAAAAAAAAAAAAAAATCTTGTAAACAATTTACAACTCTGAAAGTTGATCTAACAAAGGTAGAGTGAAAACATGCTTTACGATAAGATATTGGGTGTGATTGTACCGCATGGATTTTTCATGCTTGTTACCTGGCCTTTTCATGTCTTTGTCATTCCCCTTCAAAAAGACTGACAGCAGCAGGGATGGTCTAGCGCGTCCCAGGTTTGTGGACTGAGAACCATCATCTTCATAGCGTCCTTGTAATGCCTCATAGAGGCTCCATGAGATCTGGTGCCAGAACAAAGGTCATCATACAGGATTTGGCAAGGAAATCTGACGGACATGGCCAATCCATCTAAACTGATGACTCTTGTCATGTGCTTTTTCAACAACAGCGATGTTGGTGACATGGTCTTCCCTTCTGATCCTAAAGATGGATCAATGGTTTTGTTGGTGGAAGTGCTCAAACTTTTTCAAGTGACGTCAGTAAAGGGAGTGCTACCATACAGCAATGCTGTGAAGGCAACAGCACAGTTTACCATGCGTTTCGTGTTCATGGTCAGGCCTTTATTTGCGAACACCTGGTGTGATAGTCACCTAAATGCTGCAAGGGCAGCACAAATTCTCCCTACATCTTGCTCACAATTACAAAGCACATATAGGATACTACCCCGGTACGAAAAATGGTCTACCTGCTCCAGTGGAGTACCCGAGACGATGATGTTGAAAAGTAGAAGGGTTGTTCCAGGAACTTGGTCTTTTGAACATTGGTAGTGCAACCAAAACAATCACATTCACTCTTGAAGCACTTAACTGACATTGCAGTGGCACTCCGCATGTCATTTAAGTCCAAACTGGCAGAGATTATGGATGTACCAGCATAACTCTTGACCAAACATTGATCCTAATGGGTGGGTAAGAGATAGGGATCTGCGCTCAGATGGCCTTCACTTAAACCGCAGTGTTATGTGTAAGTTAGGAAAGTTGTTTGGAAGGGTAACAGGGAGGTACATTCAGGGAAATGAGGTGGCCTAGGGAGCGGTGATAAGGGAACACCGAACTGGAAGTCAAGCAGGGATGACATAAAAATGTTAGTGTTGAACTGTGGAAGTATTGTAAAGAAAGGAATAGAATTAAGTAATTTAATAGACACATACCTACCAGATATTGTAATAAGACTTGAATCATGGCTGAGAAATGATATAATGGATGCAGAAATTTGCTCATGGAACTGGAGTGTGTAACGTAGAGATAGGATAGGAATGGTGGGAGGGGGAGTATTCATTCTGGTGAAAGAAGAATTTGTAAGCTACGAAAAAGTTAAAGATGAGAAACATGAAATTCTAGGTGTAAGGTTCATTTCTAAAGATAAAAGGCAATTTGATGTCTTCGGAGTGTATAGGCCGGGAAAGGGTAACGCAGATGCTGATTCAGAATTATTTGATAAGATAATCAGCTACGTGGGAAACAATAAGGAAAGAACATGATTGTAGCAGGTGATCTCAATTCACCAAATGTCATTCGGGAAGGTAATGCGAACGACAGGAAGCATGACCAACAAATGGCAAATAAGTTAATATGGGTAGGAGAGCTGATTCAGAAAGTGATGGAACCAACTAGAGGGAAAAATATCCTGGATGTGGTGCTGGTAAAACCAGATGAGCTCTATAGAGAAACCGAAATAATAGATGGTATTAGTGATCATGAAGCTGTTTTTGTCGTAGTTAAAAATAAATGTGATAGAAAGGAAGGTCTTAAAAGTAGGACTATTAGGCAGTACCATATGGCTGATAAAGCAGGCATGAGGCAGTTTTTAAAAAGTAACTATGATCGGTGGAAAACTGAAAATAAAAATGTAAACAGACTCTGGGATGGGTTTAAATAAATTATTGAGGAATGTGAAAACAGGTTTGTACCTTTAAGGGTGGTAAGGAATGGTAAAGACCCACCTTATTATAATAGAGAAATAAAGAGACTAAGAAGGAGGTGCAGACTGGAAAGAAAGAGAGTTAGAAATGGCTGTGGAAGTAAGGAGAAATTGAAGGAACTTACTAGGAAATTGAATCTAGCAAAGAAGGCAGCTAAGGATAACATGATGGCAAGCAAAATTGGCAGTCCTAAAAAATTTAGTGAAAAATGGAAGGGTATGTATAGGTATTGTAAGGCAGAAACAGGTTCCAAGAAGGACATTCCAAGAATAATTAATGAACAAGGGGAGTGTGTATGCGAGTATCTTCAAAAGGCAGAAGTATTCAGTCAGCAGTATGTAAAGATTGTTGGTTACAAGGATAATCTCCAGATAGAGGAGGAGACTAAGGCTAAAGAAGTATTTACATTTACATATGACAACAATGACATTTACAGTAAGATACAAAAGTTGAAAACTAGAAAAGCAGCTGTAATTGATAAGATTTCTGGGGATATACTGAAGACAATGGGTTGGGATATAGTACCATATCTGAAGTACTTATTTAATTATTGCTTGCATGAAGGAGCTGTACCAAATGAATGGAGAGTTGCTATAGTAGTCCCTAAGTATAAAGGAAAGGGTGATAGACATAAATCTGAAAATTACAGGCCAGTCAGTTTGACATGCATTGCATGTCAGCTTTGGGAAAGCATTCTTTCTGATAATATTACACATGTTTGCGAAATTAATAACTGGTTTGATAGAAGGCAGTTTGGATTTAGGAAAGGTTATTCCACTGAAACTCAACATGTAGGATTCCAGCAAGATATAGCAGATATCCTGAATTCAGGAGGTCAAATTGACTGCATTGTGATTGACCTATCTAAGGCATTTAAAAGGATTGATCATGGGAGACTACTGGCAAAAATGAGTGCTATTCGACTAGAAAAAAGAGCGACTGAATGGGTGGCTATATTTCTAGAAAACAGAACTCAGAGAATTTGAGTAGGCGAAGCTTTATCTGACCTTGTAATAATTAAGAGGGGAATTCCTCAAGGCAGTAGGTATTATCGGACCTTTATGATTTCTTATATATATAAATTATATGAGTAAAGGAGTGGAATCAGAGGTAAAGCTTCTTGCAGATGATGTTATTCTCTATGGAGTAATAAATAAGTTACAAGATTGTGAGCAACTGCAACGTGACCTCGAAAATGTTGTGAGATGGACAGTAGGCAATGGTATGTTGATAAACGGGGTTAAAAGTCAGGTTGAGTTTCACAAATAGGAAAAGTCCTCTCAGTTTTAATTACTGCATTGATGGGGTGAAAGTTCCTTTTGGGGATCACTGCAAGTAGCTAGGTGTTAATATAATGAAAGATTTTCATTGGGGCAATCACATAAATGGGATTGTAAATAAAGTGTACAGATCTCTGCACATGGTTATGATAGTGTTTAGGGGTTGTAGTAAGGATGTAAAGGAGAGGGCATATAAGTCTCTGGTAAGACCCCAACTAGAGTATGGTTCCAGTGTGTGGAACCCTCACCAGGATTACCTGATTCAAGAACTGGAAAAAATCCAAAGAAAAGCAAGTCGATTTGTTCTGGGTGATTTCCGACAAAAGAGTAGCGTTACTAAAATATTGCAAAGTTTGGGCTGGGAAGAATTAGGAGAAAGAAGACGAGCTGCTTGACTAAGAAGTATGTAATTTGCATAAGAAAATAAAATAATAAGGGGTATGTTCTAAGCTGCCAGCGGAGAGAGGCGTGGAATGACATTAGTAGACAAATAAGTTTGAGCGGCTTCTTTAAAAGTAGGAAAGATCACAATATGAAAATAAAGGTGGAATACAAGAGGACAAATTGGGGCAAATATTCATTTATAGGAAGGGGAGTTAGCGATTGGAATAACTTACCAAGGGAGATGTTCAATAAATTTCCAATTTCTTTGAAATCATTTAAGAAAAATCTAGGAAAACAACAGATAGGGAATCTGCCACCTGGGCGACTGCCCTAAATGCAGATCAGTATCGACTGATACACGTATAGCTTATACATATACTGGTAGTTTATATATAAAATGCACAATATCTGTCTGTCCGTTCCTTATACAAATCCATACTGTTCCACCAATTGGAACCCAATTTTGTATACTTACTTTTTAGGACTCTGCAGGTAATCCCATCTATAAGAAATTTTAACATCCCTCTCCATTCCCTAGATTTAGGCCCTTTGGCACATTAACTCAGGCTAATATAGGTGAAATATTGAATTTGTTGAACAAGGACGAGACAAATTTTACACCTCACAACATGAACAATGTTTTAAGAGCCTGAAACCAAGCATTTTGGAGATATTGGTATCACGCTACCCTGCTCTAAGAATCGGATGAAGAAATGACTATCTGTAACCATGGCAACATCAGCTCAAGAATTCTACAGTAGAATACAGGGCTAAGCCAAGGAGAGATTCTGCTAGACATATGAATGCCTGGAAGAAAGTATTGTATGGGCAGGACGGGGTGGCATATCAAAATAATAGAAAATAGTGTTGAATCCATAGTTTTTGGGATGAACAGTGGCACTCCACATGTCGTTTAAGTCCTAACTGGCCAAGATTATGGATGTACAGGCATAACTCTTGACCAAACACAGTACATATACACCTTACTATCTGAAAAAATGACTGTGGGAACAGGACTCTGCTAACACAGTGACAATCTGGATGCCATTTAAATCATAGGCAGAATGGAGGTTGAGAAGGGGTGAAAAAGAATGTCAAAAATGGCAGAGATTACGGATGCAAGTGTTATATTCCAGCATAGCTGTCAACTAAACTTGAACGCGTGACTTACTATACTATCTGGAAAAAAAAATTATGTGGGGTAAGACACCCCTAGCGGAGGTGATATTTAAAAATAATCGAAAACTACGAATGTTACTGTTGAATCCATAGTTTTTGGGGTCACTTCGATGAACACTGACACTCTGAATGCCTTTAAGTTAAAGGTCATCCCCTATCGGCAAAGGGGGCGGGGGAGAGGCTGTGAGAAGGTGTGATAAGTAAAATGTACAAAATGTCTGAGATTATGTATGTTCCAGAACAGTTCACAACTAAACTTGCTATGGATATGAATTACTATCTTGAAAAGATATTGTAGGGGTAGAACATCCCTAGGGGAAGGGGAGTGACATCAGCCGATATTAGTGTCGAATCCATAGTTTTCGGGGTCACCGAGACACTCCGGATGTCATTCAAGTTCAGCCTCCATTGGCATGATGATTGTGAAGGCGTGAAAAATAAAATGTCCAAATTGACCAAGATTAGTGTTGATTACACAGTTTTCAGCAGATTGGTGACAGTTGGAATCGTGTTCATCATATCTATAATGCGATGCATTATAACTTACTTTTATGAGTTGTTTGAAAGGATCAACTGGGCTGCCACAAGGAAACACTTTAATGTGAAACTAAATAATCTCAAACTAAAATGTCAAGTTATACACAATAATCTACAAAAGAGTTCATAAACTTGCATGCAGTCAACGTCACAATTAAGAAAACCAAATAAATCACTTAAAACAGGTAATAAAAAATTCCAAAAGTAAAAGAGTTGAAAGAGAAAATGATGATGATGTTTGATGATGATGATGATGATGATGCTTGTTTAAAGGGTCCTAACATCTAGGTCATCGGCCCCAAAGAGAAAATGACCAGAATGACCGAGAGTGATGTATAGCTCTAAACTGAACTTCGTACAAATATGAATTACTATCTTGAAAAGATACTGGAGATTGTAAGATATCCCTAGTAATCGTAGGAGAGAACTACATACAAGAATAATAAAAAACTACAATATTAGCGTCGAATCCATAGTTTGCACAGTCACAGTGAGAAGTGCTGATGAAGTTGCCCAAACCGACCAAGATTAGTTTCATTAACAAGAAACAATTAACAATCAATAAAATGCCTGGGTAATGCCACAAACCTTTCTTGAAGATTGTGATGATAGTGGAAATTATTAGCTCACCACCAACTAGGCCTAATTCTCTGACTCCCCAAATTTTAAGGATGAGTGAAAATCTGCATTTTGAGGGAATGACCATCGCCTTGAATTAATTCTGGGCCACATGCCTTTCTAGGTTTCACCTCATTGAGAACTACACTGAATTCTTGGTAAGCTGGCAGAAGGACGATTTAGAAGAGTGGAGACATGCTCCTTAGAAAGCTCCAGGATTTCATGGCTGTCAGTGGTGGAGTTTTCAGTGTACCTGACAGAGCGAGATAGGCCATATTGTCTCTGAAGTTCCGGAGCTTTCTGTTGCTTTCTCTTATCTGTGTCTGACATGTTCTTTTGGATTCTAGAAAATGTGCTTTCTTCGTGTTGGAGGATGGATCCTGAAGACTGGATAGATAGGCTTCCCTTTTTGCATTGATGAGAGAAAATTTCCTCATTGTTGACATCTATAAAACATATATACAAGGGTAATATATTTATGGGTATATGTTAAATTGGAATGCCCAACTTCAACAACCGGGAGATTATTATCACCTTGAAGTGGCAGTCATGCGTTGCTTCTAGTAACATGTGCCAGGCTCTTCAATTTCATCTTTCCCATCTGCCTTCCCTTCCCAGGTCATTCTTCCAACCTCAGCGATAATAGAGTCAATAGAGTCTTACGTTTTCATGCCTTTCATGGCTCTTCCCTTTCCTTTGGAAATACCTCTATTCGTTAGACCTCCACCGTTTTCTTCAAATGATGTTAAGAAGAAACAATTCTCTATTACTAATTGTTACGGAGTTATCCGTGGTAGTTAGAGGTGAAAGAAGGTGCGGGCGGGAATAGGTCTCAACTAACGAAATTGACGTTAATTTAAAACTTTAACAAAGGTTATATTTTCTTTTCAAAATCAACAAATGATAACAAATAACAAAGATGTGACAGGTACCAAGTAGCAGGTTAACAATTTAAGAATTTACAGAGCCCCAAGATTAATTTCTGAGCTCTCAGCTCACCACCACAATAGTTACAGGGCAGAAAACCCCTAAGTACAAGGAGCACTTGCTCCTAATTACAATGTTAAGATGAAAAGAGCAGACCCGCTCTCAATTTTACCAGCCTGTCAAAGGCTACAACCTTCATTCCCAACTGCCCTTAAGGCACACATACAGTGAAATGGGGGTATCTTGTACCCAACCTACAGGGCCTTCACATGAAGAAAACAAACTCTGGGTTAATTAAATGGCCCAACAAACCAACTTGACTGGAGGCGTAGCTTGCACTCCTACATGAAACTTCTTAAAACCTAGGTGGCACTCTGCCAGTTATACTGGGGCTAATCCCATACTATGGAGGTGACACGATAAGAAAATTTTATTACATTACGAAGAGAAGAAAAACGGTTATGAAAACGTAGTCACCTCAAAACAATATGAGTGGGAGCTCGAGAGGGTTAGGCACTCTCTATCCCAATTTGTAGTTAAAGAGACGAAATTTTACCAAATGTCTATTACATTTTAAAGATAGGTTACATGAGAAAAGTTTCGAACCTGCCCCGAGGGTTAAACTGCTGAGCTGGCAAGAAATAAAGTTATTAAACGGCCTTTACCTTGTGGATAAACTGCTGCCCGAAGAAAGAGGCGCTTCCCGCCCCCTGCTATATATGTTCACACACTGCGAAAGATGTTACTGAAGTGACCCCGAGACCAAAAAATCAGCAGTTTTTATACCCTCGTGGAACATTCGAGACCTTTCATGAATGATAACAACCCGCTCATAAATTTTTATTGGTCGGCTAAAGATTACAAGTCAAAACTAAAGAAGACATCTAGGATTGGTGGAAAATTAATTACAGAAATTACTCTTTGGTCAAATTCAAAACTGGCGGAAAGAGAAGGGTTATACTGCCAACCCAAAAAATGAATGAAAGAAATTTAACAAAGAACAAACTTATGAATACCAAATTTCTTCAAAAAAAAGTTCCTTCACTTCGCACTAGGGTGCACAATTGTAGTTCTTAAGTAGTGCCATCTAGAAGAGAATGTTCACACTTCTTACTACAGAGCAAACAAATACAAATAGAAACAGACATAGTTCAGAACACTTCAAAATGTACAGTAGAGACATCTTCCGTGAAACCTTTGATTTAATACAGATTTTAAAGTTCAGAGTTTCTCCTGTAGAGAGGTTTCAACTGGCGCAATATTTGAATTAGCAGCGTGGAGGTGTACCGCCTGGTACACTAATAATTACTGGATGTGGTACACCCCTTTTGCCAAGTGGGAAACAACTGCAATCAGCCACACGGTGGGAAATCTAAAGTTATGATTTGTAAAAAGGGCTGTAAACGAACGAAGAATGAACAATGGACGATAGACGGATGTAAAGTAGGCGTCACAAATAGATTAAGAGTACTTGGGAATATATATATAGCAAATAACATGAAATGGGTCCACCAGATAAAACAAGAAAAATGGAAAGGTCTTTCAGCATTATCAGTAATTTGAATTCTTGGAAATAAATTCCCAAATATAGATTATAGGATTCAAAAAAAGTCCTACAAGCTGTAGTGAAAAAATCAAATGTTATGTGGAGCTGAACTTTGGGAGGTGGAGAAAGAGCGTGGGAAGCTGAATCAGGTAATGAGTAAGTTCTGTAAAACTATAATGGGTTAACAAACTGTACAGCAAATTGTGAAGAAAGTATTCAAGTTGATATTCTTAAGAGAATTTTGAAATAGTTGTTAAGATTGAAAAGAAGAGAGGGTGGCCAGCTTCTGCAGATTGCATATCAACATTAGAGAGACAATATTCAGGGAGAGTACTGGCTAACTTATGTTATAAGTATTCTAGACAGGCTGGGATTTGGAAATTATTGGGAGAGCTTGGAGGCATCAACGAGTAAACTAATTATTATACGACTTAGGGATATTCAAAGACAGTAGTTGGTATCCAAATATAGGAGCAGGGCGACCGTGTCAGAATTCAATTGAATAAGTCAGGGTACGAGCATAAATACTGTGAATGTAAATAGAAGAGAAGTCCGAGGTTTGATCTGGTGGATGATGGAAATTTATAAAACTAAAGGATGGATTAGGGGGAAGGATACAGTAAGGTGCCTTCAGCTGCTGAAATCCTGTAATGTAACCCTAGTGGTTAGAAGCAAATTTTTGAATAGTAATGAACGACATATGTTACGTGAAGATGAGAATGGCTATAGAATTATTAGGATGATAAGCAAACAATGGTATAAGCCTAGTAATTTCAGCATGTTAGTAATAGTAATTAGAAATTTATATAGAAGAAAGCTGCAAGATCCTGTAGAGTAGACTATGGCTAGAGAGATAACTTTGAGCCATGAATCTGTCAATAGTGGTAATTAGTATAGCGAGTACTAGTATTATTATCGTTCTTACTCCACAATGTAATTCATTGTTAAATTGCTTGTTAGGAGTCCGGGTCCAATAGATGGTATGTTTCTTCCTCAGCTGTTAGTGTTCCATAGCTGCAGGATGATAACAGTCATTCACTCAATAATGAGGGCTCTCTCCATAGTTACTTGGTTATCCCTGACTGGGTGTGAAGAGTTTCCTTTGATTTTCATGCACACATAAAGTCTCTACAAAATTCATTCATTCATTCATTCATTCATTCATTCATTCATTCATTCATTCATTCAGAATTGGATATTTTCTCTGTAGCTGCTGGGGTTTCGTAGCTAAAGGTCAATTGCATTTAATTCATCCATTCGTTGTGCATTCATCCATGCATTCATTCATTCATCGACTCATTCAATTAGGAATGCTCTCTCCCCAGTTGGTGGCTATCCGTGACTGGGAGAAGAAGAATCTAACAGCTGCCAATGGAGACACAGAATGCCAAGAAGTACTGGAGCAGAATAAACAGCTGAATGCTGTAGAAATACACCAAGATGCAATAGTCACCATTAACAAAACACAAGAAATCCATCAAACAATTAGCCCTGCAGTTTGCAACCAAGTTCTGTGGCCTAGAGAATCACCAGTAAACGGACAAAGGAAGAGGAAGGTTTGATTACCGTACAGCGTTACCAGCACAGTATCACGAAGATTTGGATTCCAAGAGTTCACACTCAGATCCTGAACTACTGAATATAACCTTTTGTAAATGGATGTTTCCGAGGATGATACCTAAGTAAGAGAAAGAAGTATGGTCCTTGCAAAATGTCAGACTAGAAAAACTTCTTTCTTTGCAGATAAAGTGAAGAAGAGGATGTAAAAATACTGTACATGTAAGTCATCTGAGCAGAGAACATGGCGCAGGGGATTCTTCCTGAACACAAACACCCGATCCCCAACCCAGAGGGAATTGAATCCAGGGCCCTCTGAACCGAATGCTACGACACAGACCTTTCAGTCCAGGATCTGGACTCTTGTTTACTGTTTTTGTAAATTTATGAAGACTTGACCTTTGTTGACATTTTTATCCTTTCAAGTTGCATTTTTCAAACTTCTGATGTAGAATTCAACTTTCCACTGTCGACTCAGTTAAATGTAACTTATAATTCAATAACAAATAAGTGCTTAATGGTGCTTTTTAAGTTATAACCAGCTGGTTACAAGGGCGGATCAAATATAAACAGGAATTTGAATGTACCGCTGTTGTTAGTGAAAATTCTGAGGCGGGGCTTTGCCAGGATGTTGGTGGGGGTCTGGAGAAGGGGTTTGCACACGCAAACAACGCTGGAGAGCTAGGCTGCTTCAGTGTTGCGTATTCAGATTGAGAGGTGGTGGAGAGGGGGAAGCACACTCCCGACTATACTTAAGGACATATCCAGCCCACACGTAAGTAACACACACTCTATAGCACACAAACCATTTAGCAGGCACTCTCTATCAGCTATTCTAATTACTACCTCCGTTTTCTTTCTCAGATTTTTGAATTTACCTGAGTGTAAATGCAAGTATGAAGAGGGGAGCTCTATCAACCTACTTTCTTTAATTTCAATATGTCATACATAGCATGATATGCCTCAACAAGGATCCTGAAAACTAGCATGTATCAGTAACAACATAGACTAAGAATGAACATAGTACCTGTTAAACAAGGTACAGAACCTCAATCTACTGAACGCAACGTTCCTCGCAAATTTGTGGCCCAACAATGCACCTTCATTCTATCTATACAACAGTTGGACATAATGCTGGCACATTGCATAGATATTTGAACTTGACACCAAAACCTCAGTGACCCTTTATTCTCTAAGAACTATACCCTATTTTTAACCTCAGCTATACAATTTTTTGAATATGTGGCATTCATGGCACTCCAGCATGCCAAAGCCCTTCACTGTACCATATGTATATATCTTGTTTGACGAAATGTTGGCAACAGCATAGATATTTGAATGGGACTCCAACAAGTAAAAGCCCTATAACTGTACCATATGTATATATCTTAACATTAGTATTATGTTAGAATAAGGCATTCTTGTTTAATTAGTTTTTAGTAATGTTTTATCATGTACAATCGCTATTAAGCAGGTTCACCAACAGCTGATGATCTATTTACAGGTCGAAACCGGTACTGTTTTAATGTAAATTGTTGTATGTCCGGCGCTCCCTTTCTCGCTCCACCAGCCAGCTGCACGCGCGCCTGTGTATCATTCTGCTAGCTTCGACGCGCAGCCCTCAGTGCGCGTGCCTGACCATCGAGTGTACTATAAATAGGAGCTCCCTGCCTGCTCAACTGCCCACTCGCCCCGGTGTCCAGCTCCAGAATACACCCTACGTCGAGCACGGAGGCTACTCCTCTTGAAAATGTGCTTCGACCAGGTGGACTGAATTTCTGGCAGTACGAGGTTTCACCTCTGGTCACCGCTCCCTTACCTGTTTCCGCTGCCCATGTTCCGTAATTCTTTTACAAGCCATTTTCATTCCCTAACTTATGCAAGCTCCCTTAGTTTCGCTAGGTGGAATTTCTTCAATCAATTGAACTTGCTTTTTAGGAATTCAGGCACTTCAACAAACAAGGACTCTCATAACATTTATGTTAGTGTGCCAGATAGTTCTCGACTATCAAAGTGTCAATTCACGAAGACTATCTTTTCAAGATAGAAGTGTATATAAAGACTGCAAACCTGTACATATTGTATAAAGACAGACTTTTCTCAAGATTCAATATTCCTTTTTGCTTCAAAATAAATTTCAGTTATTTGTGTAAATATCATAAAGTGAAGCAATAAAAGTTGTGTTCTGTAAACTTCAACCTTGGTTACAACACAACTCTATGGCGACGAGGTAAAAAAGCAACCAACTACAATTCTTCGGTCCCAGTTGCCAACTCTATAGCGACGAGGTACACACGAAACCAACACTACAATTCAACGGGCCCAGTTGTCAACTCTACGGCGACGTGTTAAACTACAACGACACTCCGACCAGTTCTGACACACAGCTTACCTTACTATTTCTTGCACGCATCTCGCAATGGCTACTGCGGAACAACTCGCTACGATCTTCCAAGCCTTCCAGCAGCAACAACAACAGTTTATGCAACAACAACAGGCAGCATTAATTCAGGCTATTCAAGCTATTTCTGTCTCTCCACAGCCATCAGCTATTCCTCCGTTCTCTGCTTTTGATCCGGCTAAGGAAGAATGGTCAGTTTATTTAGCCCGCTTGCAACAGCATTTCATCTGCCATTCTGTCACAGATGATCAACGCCGCCGCGCACTATTTCTTAGTTCGGTTGGCAATGCTACGTGTGAATTACTACGTAAATTAAGTCCAGAAGAACACTTATCTGAGGTACCCTTCACACAGCTCTTGGCCCGTCTCACGGAACACTATGCCAAAGCTCCTCACATAGTGGCTGCTCGCTATAAATTTTTTCAGAGCAGAAAGCAACCCCATCAGACACATACTGAATGGATAACTGAATTGCGTGGTCTAGCTAAACCCTGCCAGTTCATCTGCTCCAAGGACGGTTGTGGTTCATCCTACACTGATTCTCTCATTCGGGACATGATAATTTTACATACTCCTGAAGACAAAATACGTTTTGACGCTGTCAAGCACAGTAACCCTTCTTTAGAAGACGTCCAGCGTATTGCTACGGTTTATGAGCTTACTACCAAGACTGCCGCAGCCATAGCTTCTCCCCACGAAGTTGCACAAGTCTCGCCTCAGGCCCGCAAGTCCTCTGCTACAGTGAACCGTACGGATAAGGCGCTCTCCACCAAGCATTCTCGCCAGGTTCCCTCTCGTAATGCTACACGGAAGCCCAATTCTAAAAGCACCTCGAAACTCCTGCCTTCCTGCCGAGGTTGTTTCAAGCATCATGAACGTCGTGACTGTCGTTTTTTCAAAGCTACTTGTCAACGATGTAATAAACTTGGACACATTCAGACTGTCTGTCAAAGTTCGCTCCGCCCTGCTAAGACTACTGCAGCGCGCCGGACGCATATACAGCCCCGCCAAGATATGGAAATTGATCAAATCAATCTTATTCTTCCCACAAAAGATTCTCACAAAATCATCATTCCTCTCTCATTCTCTGATCAATCTGTCGATTTTCAATTAGACACTGGATCACCTGTCTCTATTATTAACCTGACTACCTACCACGACTTAGGTTCACCTTAATGCTCTCCAGCTGACATCCAGCTCGTGACATTTAACAAGAAGAAAATTGACATCAAAGGTCAAATTAAGCTTCAGGCTAGTTATAAAGGAATTCAGAAGGCCATTCCTCTTCTCGTAGTTAACAACTACACTGCATCAAACATTATGGGCATGGATCTATTTAACTTATTTGGTTTCCAGATACATGACAACATTAACGTCGTATCTACATTGCATCCTACTTCTGACGTTACCGCTCTCCTAGCGCAGTTTCCTGAAATCTTCGACTCTCAGCTCGGAACAGCAAAAGACTATACAGCTCACATACAGCTGAAATCCGGAGCTAAGCCTCGCTTTCTCAAAGCACGGCCAGTACCCCTAGCACTTCAAGACCAGGTCACGAAAGAATTAGAAAGATGGATACAAACTGGAATTGTAGTACCAGTTACTTCTAGTCAATGGGCTACTCCACTCGTGGTAATCAAGAAACCTGATGGTAATGTTCGACTTTGTGGCGATTTTCGATCTACAGTCAACGCACAACTCGACACCGATATCTTTCCTATTCCACGTCCAGAAGACTTATTCCGTCGTCTCTCTGGTGGACAATTCTTCTCTCGAGTTGATCTTAAAGAAGCATATCTCCAGCTACTTTTAGACGAAGAATCTAAGAAATTTCTAACACTCAACACTCCTCTAGGACTGCTACAGCTCCAGCGGCTCCCATTTGGTGTTTCATCCTCAGCGGCTATTTTTCAGCGCTATTTGGCTCAACTCACCGCCTCAATTCCCGGTTGTGCTAACTACCTGGATGATATTATTGTTACTGGAAAAGATCATCAGGAACATCTAACCAATCTCCGCCTTCTTCTCCAGAAATTGAAAGACAATGGCCTACGAGCGAATCTCGCTAAATGTACCTTCTTTCAGCCTCAAGTTCACTACCTCGGACATATACTTGATAAGAATGGAATTCGTCCTAGTATGCAGAATGTCTCCGCGATAGTTAACATGCCAGCACCTCAGAACCTCAAGCAGCTTCAGTCCTTCATAGGCAAAGCGAACTATTATAATAAGTTCATTCCACACTTCGCTACAGTGGCAGCTCCATTAAACGCTTTACGTAAACAAGGTGTTAAATTTCAGTGGACTCCGCAATGCCAACAGGCATGGAAAACAATCAACAACGCCTTAATTCAAGCTATACAACTCACTCATTTTCAGCCCGACAAGATCATCACGCTAGCTACTGACGCTTCAGACTATGGTGTCGGTGCCGTTCTCTCCCAGAAGGATCGTAATGGACAAGAACGCCCCATCGCCTTCGCTTCGAAAACACTCAATGACCATCAACGTCGATACTCACAGATAGAGAAAGAAGCTTTAGCCATCATCTTTGGTATTCGCCGTTTCAATGAATATCTTTATGGCAACCATTTCCTGATCATTACCGATCATAAGCCTCTCGTACACTTATTCCATCCTGGTAATAAGATCCCAGAGAATTCCCTCAGAAAGCTTCAAAGATGGTCCATGTTCCTTTCTGATTATTCCTATCAGATTGTATATCGAGCCACATCCCAGCATTGTAATGCTGATGCCCTCTCCCGCTTACCCGTTGGTCCTGATACTGCCTTCGATTCTCAAGAATCTGAATGTCTTCAGTTGGACATAGAACTTGAAGATACTGTATCCAGTTTTCCTATTGATGCTACCTGCATAGCTAAAGCTACGGATAAGGACAGTACACTTGCTACTGTACGTACTTACATCCGCAACGGTTGGCCTCTTCAGAGCACACTTCCTGCCCACCTGGCACCTTATCATCGTATGCAGCATCGTCTCACGACTCGTGCCGGAGTTGTACTCCTAGAAGCAGGCACCATCTTCCGAGTGGTTATCCCACTTAGCCTACGGAAACAAGTTCTCGAATTATTACACCAAAGCCATTGGGGTATATCCAGAACAAAGCAACTCGCCCGTCAACACTGCTACTGGCCCGGTATTGATGCCGCCATCGAAAAGCTAATACGTCATTGTGAGCAATGTCAAACGAATCAGAACGCCCCTTCTTCTGATCTTGCTTCATGGCCTCCTGCTACTACTCCATGGGAACGAGTTCACATCGATTTCGCAGGTCCTTTCCTCAATTCCATGTGGTTAATAGTCATCGATTCACTGTCAAACTTTCCATATGTCGTGGATATGCATTCGACTACTACAACCGAAGCTACCATTCGTGCTCTCCAGAAAATCTTTACTACAGAAGGTTTACCGCAAGTACTCATTTCGGACAACGGACCTCAATTTACAGCTACTGCTTTTCAGAACTTTTGTACACATAATGGCATTCGTCATATCCTAGCACCACCTTTTCACCCTCAATCTAATGGTGAAGCTGAACGCTTCGTACAAACATTTAAACGAAGTATGAAGAAAGCTGTCTCTTCAGGCTTAACTAAAGACCAAGCCTTGCTCCAACTCTTAAACAACTACAGAACTCTACCCGGTGCTGATAATGTCACTCCTGCACAGAAGCTCCATGGACGACCTCACAGAACTTTACTTTCTCTGTTACAGCCTCTTCCGGCCCAGCATAAGACCTCACCAACGAAGTTCTCCCTCAACGACAAGGTCTACACCAGGACATTCAAATCCAACCCACTCTGGATACCTGGAGTCATCTGCAGATCTTTGGGTCATCGTCTCTACGAGATACAGACTACGGAGAAACGTATCTGCCGCCATCAAGATCAGATACGTCTACGCTACCGCCCCTGTCCAGCTATTGATGCTATTGCTAAACCTGATAAATCTATTGCTGAAAGAGCTTTAGATCATTTAATAACAATGGGTTCCTTTCAGGACGAGACAGCGCCACTCCGCCCAGTTCCAGCTCCGGACAATACAACAGAGATATCAGCAGCTCCGCCCCAGCATCGCAGTCGCCGCCAGCGCCGCCGCCGTTTCACGCCGTACCGGCGCATTTAGGAGGGGAGGGTGTTGTATGTCCGGCGCTCCCTTTCTCGCTCCACCAGCCAGCTGCACGCGCGCCTGTGTATCATTCTGCTAGCTTCGACGCGCAGCCCTCAGTGCGCGTGCCTGACCATCGAGTGTACTATAAATAGGAGCTCCCTGCCTGCTCAATTGCCCACTCGCCCCGGTGTCCAGCTCCAGAATACACCCTACGTCGAGCACGGAGGCTACTCCTCTTGAAAATGTGCTTCGACCAGGTGGACTGAATTTCTGGCAGTACGAGGTTTCACCTCTGGTCACCGCTCCCTTACCTGTTTCCGCTGCCCATGTTCCGTAATTCTTTTACAAGCCATTTTCATTCCCTAACTTATGCAAGCTCCCTTAGTTTCGCTAGGTGGAATTTCTTCAATCAATTGAACTTGCTTTTTAGGAATTCAGGCACTTCAACAAACAAGGACTCTCATAACATTTATGTTAGTGTGCCAGATAGTTCTCGACTATCAAAGTGTCAATTCACGAAGACTATCTTTTCAAGATAGAAGTGTATATAAAGACTGCAAACCTGTACATATTGTATAAAGACAGACTTTTCTCAAGATTCAATATTCCTTTTTGCTTCAAAATAAATTTCAGTTATTTGCGTAAATATCATAAAGTGAAGCAATAAAAGTTGTGTTCTGTAAACTTCAACCTTGGTTACAACACAAATATTCTAAACATTTTGGAAAACAAAGTATTGATTAGGTGGAAAACTCATCCTTCATACTTGTGTGCTTAAATTATCAATACGGACAATGAAGCTGATAGATTTTAGCAACGCATCATTATCAAGTTTCTCGCAAAAGACGGCACCAAACTTCCCGAAATTTTGAGACAGCTCCGCACAGAGTTTAGGGAAGAAACACTTTTGCAGACTCGAGTGTATGAGTGAGCTAAGAAAATTGTGGCAAGAAGACAAGCTGTGGAAAATGAACCTCATGAAAGGAGACCACGGACAAGCATCACTGTAGACAACATTGTTGCCCTTCGTGAAATTATTGGTGCAGATCGGCGAATAAAAATTTTGCAAATTGTTTTAGCCGTAGGAATAAGTTACGGAAGTGTTCATACCATCATCCAAGTTGAACTCCATTTCAGAAAATTGGCCTGTCAGGTGAGTTCCTCGTCTCCTCAACCAGAAACGAAAAACTTTACGCCAGGAAGTTTGTCAGAGACTCCTGAGTCAGTACGAGGAGGAAGGAGAGGTTTTCTCGCGTTGTATTGTGACTTGTGATGAAACTCGGGTGCATCATTACACCCCAGAGTCAAAGCAAGCAACCATGGAGTGGCAGCGAAGAGACGAAGCAGGTCCATTCAAGGCCAAAACACGCCCATCTGCTCGAAAGGTGCTTGCAACAGTTTTCTGGGACTCCAACGGCGTTTTGCTGATGGATTTTCTTCACGAACAAAGGGCAATGAATGCAGCCTATTACTGTTGCCTTTTGGATGAACCAAAAGCTACGTATTGCGACAAGCAATGACGGCAACCGATCCGAAACTTCATTCTTCTCGATGACAATGCAAGGCCGCATACTCCCGCTTTAACGCAGGAAGAACTGGAGGAAATTCACTGGACACCTCTGGAACACCCTCCGAACAGTCCAAATTTACTGTGCTTCGATTGCCATTTGTTTGAACCATTCAAACAAGACCTAGGAATCAGGATGGCATCAAAAATGTACCAATCCGATGGAGAAAAATAGTATCGAAGGCAGGAGAATGTGAAGAAAAGTTATCTCTATATATCTTTTTTGCTTGATGCAATAAATTCAAAAATATTCCTGTTTATATTTTATCCATCCTCGTAATATAAGGGAACTTTAAAAGGTAAACAAAGGTTAGGTTGAATGGAGAATCCCAACTTCCAATATATATTTTTTTTTCTGCTAGTCTGTGTAATTAGATAACATAATCCAGCTTAAAATCTAATTACATTAATTAAAAAAGAACATGTTTCATTCCTAATGTGGAACATCTTAAGCTAAAGAAATTAAAAAATGGGCATAAACAAAATAAAAAATTCTTATAATAATAATAATAATAATAATAATAATAATAATAATAATAATAATAATCCAAAACCTTCACATACATTGGCATGTTCAATGTAAATACCTTAGTCCAACCTGGTAAATTGCACAATCTTGTAACAGAACTAGATCAACAGAAAATCCAGATACTTGCCCTGCAAGAAACGAGATTCACTGATGAGGACACAAATGATTATGGAAACTATCGGATCTTCAAGAGTAAAACGGGCAGGAGAGTTGGTAAGGGAACTCCCTTACTAGGAATGGCCTTCATGGTACATAAAAGTATAGTAGGCTCAATAAAAGAAGTCACTCCCATAAGTAACCGGCTCATGACAATACGAATCCAATGTGCTAACAAGAAATATACAATAGTGAACGTACATGCACCCACTAACGTGGACAATAAAAAAGAACCGCAAAAAACTGATGCATTCTGGGCTAAACTTGAGAAAATCATGGCGAGGATTCCAAAAGAGGATACAAAAATTTTGCTGGGTGACTGTAACGCACAAATTGGTAAAGAAAAAGAACACCAGAAAACTGTTGGCAAATTCCCTGCTCACAAATTCACTAACAAAAACGGGTAGAGACTCATAGAACTGTGTCAACACAACAATCTTAAAATCATTTCAACTTCTTTGAGAAAATCTCAATGGAAACAGAAGACCTGGAGGTCTTCCGTTCCAGGGATTGGTGAATTTCAAATCGATCACATTGCCATCTCTCATCCCATGCAGAGAGAGGTACATGATGTACAGGTATGCCGAGGAGCAAACGTCGATTCCGATCACTACCTAGTGAGAATAAAGGTAAAATTCACCCCGAAGAAAATTCATCATAAGAGGTCACACATACCGAAGTTTGACATGACAAAGATTGGAAACACTAATCTGCAAGAAGTGTGGGAAAGGGAACATGCAAACACCTGGGAGAAATTCCGCAACAAAATCATCCAGAAAGCTCGAGAGCAAATTCCCCTGAAAAAGAATACTAAACACCCTTGGTGGAATTCTGAATATGAACGTGTCTTGAAGGAACGAAAAGAAGCATTCCAGAAACACAACAGCAAGAAATCACCAGAAAACCTAACATATTTCAATGAAACTAGAAAACGAGTAGCCAAAATCATCAGGCAGGTCAAGAGAAAACACTTGAAGCAACAACTGGACTCGATTGAAGATAACTTTCGTAACTACAACGTACGAGATTTCTGCAGGGAATTCGGAGGACAAGTCCGTGGATATGCTCCTCAAAACCTGGCTTTCAAAAGATCAGATGGAAAACTTGCACTCAGTAATCAGGAAAATTGTCAGGAACTAGCACTTTACTTCGCTGATCTCCTCAACTCTCCAGAGCCCCTCACAAGACTCCCTCAAGAATCTCCAAGGCACACTTTCCCAGAATCTCCACCACCGACAGAGGAAGAAATCCGCGGCCACATCCTCAAACTTAAAAACAATAGGATCCGAAGAAGATGGCATCATTGCGGAACTTCTGAAAAATCTTGGACCTAACTCCCTCAAGGAACTCACTCAAATCATTACAGATATCTGGCAATCGGAAGAATTACCACAGGACTGGAAGTGTGCCCTCATCCACCCATTACACAAAAAGGGAGATAAGACTGACGTGAACAATTACAGGGGCATTTCTCTTCTCCAAGTAACATACAAATTTCTTTCAGCTTGCCTTTTGAAGAGAATGCAAGAACAACTTGAACAAAGTATTGGCGAATATCAAGCAGGCTTCCGCCCTGGTCGCTCGTGTGCAGAACAAATATTCAACTTGAAGGCAACAGTTAAATACAAAGCATTGAGGAACAAACCGGTCATCTGCATTTTTGTTGACTTCAGGAAAGCATACGATTCGGTTGATCGACAGTCTCTCTTCGTTATTCTCGAGGAACTGGGGCTTGATTCCAAGACCCTCAACCTCATCAAGGCAACACTCACTGACACTATCTCCAAAGTTAAATTCATGGGGGAGATCTCTGAATCATTCCCGATTAAAACTGGCGTCCGACAAGGTGACGGCTTATCTCCGCTTCTTTTCAACCTCGTCCTAGACAAAGTCATCCGCGAGTGGGAGAAGGCACTGAAAGACATGGGATACTGACGCCCCATACGACTAGGACGACCCAAAGACGGTCTTGAGATATCATGCCTCGCTTTTGCAGATAACCTTGCCATACTGACAGATGATGTAGTCACAGCCGTTAAACAAATTGAAACCCTTAGTGAATGTGCTGGAAAGGTCGGCTTACAAATTTCCTTTGTAAATACCAAGTTCTTCTGCTCAAAACTTGACATCCAAAATTTGAACATGACATATGGGCAAATCAACCGAGTACCACGCTTCAAGTACTTGGGAGAAATACTTGAACCAACGGGAGGCGAGAAGGCTGCCCAGAAAATTCGCTAACAAAAATTTTGGAAAGCCTACGGTAGGGTTCACAACACATACAATAAAAAGTGCTTGTCCTGCCATGCAAAGATCAGACACTATAATACAGTAATCAAGCCCGAAGTCTTATATGCCAGCAAGACCCTTACAATAAATGGGAAAGGTGACCTAGAAAACATTTTAAAAGAAGAAAGAAGAATCCTGAGGAAAATTCTCGGCCCCCGAAAAACAGAAGATGGATATAGACTGAGGTCACGCAAAGTGACAGAAGAGCTTTCAACATTGCAGCAGACATCTGCAAAAGACGTCTGAAAATTTATGGGCACGTTCGCAGACTGCCGGCAAGTAGACTGACACACAAGATTCTCACCTACACAGAACATCTAAAAAATATTCCATGGGTACTGGAAGTGAAGAAGGATCTGGAACAAGCCCAGATGAACTCAACTGACACCGCGGACAGAAACTTCTAGAGGAAAAAAATTAATGGATGGAAAGTGCAACCAGAGAACGAAGTGAAAAAGAAGACTGGAGCAAAGTGGACAGAAGAACGAAAAAAGATCCACGGAGAAAGGACGGGAGCTGTTTGGCAACTCAGAAAACAGAATCGTTAAGAGCTTTGCGTGATCCATTGGGTCCATACGCAAATATAATAATAATAATAATAATAATAATAATAATAATAATAATAATAATAATATTCCTTCATGTTGGGTTAAAACCTCAACAAGTCAATGTTCGAGTCTAAGATAAAAAATCTGATGTAAGAGATCTTCTTTCATCAATCAATCAATCAATCAATCAATCAATCAATCAATCAATATTGATCTGCATTTAGGGCAGTCACTCAAGTGGCAGATTCCCTACATGTTGCTTTACTAGCCTTTTCGTAAATGATTGCAAAGAAATTGGAAATTTATTGAACATCTCCCTTGGTAAATTATTCCAAACCCTAACTCCCCTTCATATAAACAAATATTTGCCCCAGTTGGTCCTCTTGAATTCCAACTTTATCTTCATATTGTGATCTTTCCTACTTTTAAAAACACCACTCAAACTTATTCATCTACTGATGTCATTCCACACCATCTCTCCACTGACAGCTTGGAACATACCACTTAATACCAATATAAATGGTCCGTTATAGGACATTATAAATTTTCCAGCTAACTCATTCCTGGCTGCCAGCGTTTCACCCCAGTGTGCTAAGTTGGACTCATCAGTTGGTAAATAGCAGACCCACCAAGACGCATGGCTAGTGCAAACCATGGAGGCCACTGCGTAGGCTACTTGAAACCACCGGCAGTGCCAACGCACTATGAAAGACTGTCTCATTACCAAAAACTGATGCCTGCCTGGCCATCAGATCATACAGATGTTGATTCCCATAGGAAACCAGGAATGAGTTAGCTGGAAAATTTATAATGTCCAATAATGGACCATTTATATTGGTATTATAAATTTACTCATTCGGGTAAATATTTCAGGTTCCCTATGGGAATCAACATCTATATCACATACCACTTAGTCGAGCAGCTCGTCTCCTTTCTCCAAAGTCACCCCAGCCCAACTTTGCAACATTTTTGTAACAATACTCTATTGTCAGAAATAACCCAGAACAAATCGAGCGGCTTTTCTTTCGATTTTTTCCAGTTCTTGAATCAAGTAATCCTGGTGAGGGTACCATACACTGGAACCATACCCTAGTTGGGGTCTTACAAGAGATTTATAATGCCCTCTCCTTTACATCCTTACTACAACCCCTAAATACCCTCATAACCATGTGCAGAGATCTGTACCCTTTATTAACAATCATATTTATGTGATCACCCCAATGAAGATCTTTCCTTATATTAACACCTAGCTACTTACAATGATCCCAAAAAGGAATTTTCACCCCATCAATGCAGTAATTAAAACTGAGAAGACTTTTCTTATTTGTGAAACTCACAACCTGACTTTTAACCCTGTTTAACATCATACCATTGCCTACTGTACATCTCATAACATTATCGAGGTCACGTTGCAGTTGCTCACAATCTTGTAACTTATTTATTACTCTGTACAGAATAACATCATCTGCAAACAGCCTTATCTCTGATTCCACTTCATTACACATACTGATATATATATATAAGAAAACATAAAGGTCCAATAGTACTGCCTTCAGGAATTTCCCTCTTAATTATTATAGGGGCAGATAAAGCTTCGCCTACTCTAATTCTCTGAGTTCTATTTTCTAGAAATATAGCCACCTATTCTGTCGCATTTTTTCTAGTCGAATAGCACTCATTTTTGCCAGAAGTCTCCCATGATCAATCCTTTTAAATGCCTTATAGGTCAATCACAATACAGTCCATTTGACCTCTTGAATTCAGGATATCTGCTTCAGTGGAACAAACTTTCCTAAATCCAAACTGCCTTCTATAAAACCAGTTATTAATTTCGCAAACATGTCTAATATTATCAGAAAGAATGCTTTCCCAAAGCTGACATGCAATGCATGTCAAACTGACTGGTCTGTAATTTTCAGCTTTATGTCTATCACCCTTTCCTTTATATTCGGGGGCTACCATAGCAACTCTCCATTCATTTGGTATAGCTCCTTCATGCAAGCAATAATCTAATAAGTACTTCAGATATGGTACTATATCCCAACCCATTGTCTTTAGTATATCCTCAGAAATCATCAATTCCAGCTGGTTTTCTAGTTTTCAACTTTTGTATTTTACTGTAAATGTCATTGTTTTCATATGTAAATGTTAGTACTTCTTTATACTCCGTACGGCTCTACTTCTAAATTGACGTTTTAGCAGATTTTGGCTCTGTCCGGTGGTTATGCGCTGAAGTATAGACATCCAACCAATCCCAAGCTGCCATTCATATCGATTTATATCGGCAGAGCACGATCTCGAAACCTAGTTGCCAACTCTCATATATACATTCGCCACGTGGTTAACCTATCTCGCTCAGCGTGTATGGTATTCGGTACGGTTCGCGATGTTTTGCATTTTCCTTCAATATTTAGTGTGTTTCTCATATTGTTGGAGGGTTCCAGTGACTCTGAGATCAGTAGTGTTCCCTTTGTAGGCCATAATCTCCTTTCTGTCCCAGCCATTAGCCGTTAGTGATGTGTTATTTCCTCATTCTCTTTTATTGTTAATAATATATTCTCTTTTAGTGCCAGATATTGTTAGAAAGTGTAGTTCTTGTGAATTTGTTTTGAATCCATATTCATTCGTTTTTCTGAGTACTGTATTACAATTTACAAGGGCTGTTTACCGCGGTCATATTGCATCAGCTGTTCTCCCAGGCATAGCGCGCTGGCAACAGAGGGAAGGCGATGTTCATTTGTTTTACGAAACTTCAATTTAGAAGTAAGGCCGTGCAGAGTATAGTATTAGTCTCCTCCTCTATCTGGACATTATCCTTGTAACCAACAATCTTTACATACAGGTGACTGAATACTTTACCTTTTGAGGATCCTCGCATATACACTCCCCTTGTTCATTAATGATTCCTGGAATGTCCTTCTTGGAACCTGTTTCTGCGTTAAAGTACCTATATATGCCATTCCATTTTTCACTAAAATTTGTACGGCCGCCAATTATGCTTGCCATCATGTTATCCTTAGCTGCCTTCTTTGCTAGTTTCAATTTCCTAGTAAGTTCCTTCAATTTCTCCTTACTTCCACAGCCAATTCTAACTATTTCTTTCCAACCTGCACCTCCATCTCAGTCTCTATACTTCCCTGTTATAATATAGTGGATCTTTACCATTCCTTGCAACCTTTAAAGGTACAAAATATTTTCACATTCCTCAACAATTGCTTTAAACCCATCGCAGAGCCTGTTTAAATTTTTATTTACCATTTTCCCCAATCATAGTTACTTTTTAAAACTCCCTCATGCCTGTTTTATCAGCCATATGCTACTGCCTAATAGTCCTAATTTTAATACCTTCCTTTCTTTCACATTTATTTTTAACTACCACAAAAACAGCTTCGTGATCACTAATACCACCTATTACTTCAGTTTCTCTATAGAGCTCATCTGGTTTTATCAGCACCACATCCAGAATATTCTTCCCTCTAGTTGGTTCCATCACTTTCTGAATCAGATGCCCTTCCCATATTAACTTATTTGCCATTTGTTGGTCATGCTTCCTGTCGTTCGTAATACCTTCCCAATTGACATTTGGTAAATTGAGATCATTCGCTACAATCACGTTCCTTTCCGTATCGTTTCTGTTCCGCGATGCAGATCATATACAATTCTCTACGTTCACGGCAGTAATTAGACAAGGAAAAGGTAAAATTAGCAGCTACTCAAATGAGCCAAATAAAGCAATACAAACAGGAAGCGTAACATACGTTCACCAAACATCAAATAAGGACAAGGAAAAGACTTACCAGAAATGTGGAAGGGTGTCAGGAAATCCCAACAAAAATAAATTTACCTGGTATCAATTAATTTAAGAAAGAACAACAAATTCATAGGGAAATTTAAATCAATTAGGTTTATTCAGTAACTAATAATAATGAAAATCTTTAAAATATTAGGGAAGAAATCAACAACGTAGGGAAACTTAACAAGATAAAATTAACTTGGATAAACATATTAAGAAAAACGAAAATTAAAATTAATACTGGTCGACCAGAGGAAAAATTAAAATCAAATTTCATAACCAACTTAGGCTTCAACACACCAATGAAAATGAAGATTGAAACTAATTTCTGTTCGCCATGAACGCATCTAAGAGCCTTTCCGAATCACCGAGTTCTCACCAAGGGATTAGATGATGGGCAGTCGAGATACAAGAAGCACAACGAAAGACATGCCCAGGCACAAGGGGAGGAAAAATAACAGGAAAATTAAAAAATTTAATATCTCCAAACAAGAGTGCAAGGTTTTCAAAAATTAAAAAAAATCAATTAGAAATTAAATTCATCCCAAAGGACGGAAGCAGTCCACAAATCAACAAACAATATCCACAGACGGGAGAAGCAAATCAACACGTTAACAATCCCCAAACAAAAACGTTGTCATGGTGACACACAGACACCATGTATCAAGCATGGCAGCATGAAACCACGGAAGCAAGGCACGACCATAAAGGGAAACGAAAATATAACCCGTGGACAAAAAACAAAGGAAGAAAAATAAAAACAATACAGCAAAAGATAAATAAGTAACTATCCCCTTGGTTCAAACTCAAGTGATTTAAAATTGACTCCCATGGGGTGTTCAGATAAGCTAGAGCAATTTAACATTACAAGGGGCACTAACAAAATTTCCACAAAGCATAAAACATTCAAACTTCACCCCAATACATTATTAAATATTATAAATTTATTTTAACAACATGAAAGTTACAATATAAAATGTCAATAATGATAATAATAATAATGTTTTTAATAAACCTTTTAAAAAGCAGAGACCTAGTTTTGTCAGATTTTTAGAGTTCTCAAACACATAATGGATATTCAACCAAGTCGAACCAGAAGAGGATAAGTTTCTTAAAAGAAATGCCGAAATCTTCGCTGGCTTGAAGTGACGCCAAAAACGCCATATTAAATTCAGTACTCACATGCTGGTTGAAGAAGCCAAGTCATCAATTATAGTAAACATACAACCTAGAGCAGTTCCCACGTTGATAATAGCTTTAAAATTATTACGGGGGCAAGGGAGAAGGCCCCTTTACACCTTTCTTCAAGTTATGTCCATGTTGCCTAGGAAAATGCACTCGCAGCAGAGGAACGACAAGCGTGGGTCCATCTCAGTCTACTTCCCACTCGGTAATGCCGCTCTCGCCCAGCGTAATAATCGGCGATTAGCTTACTTTCTCGGAGCGAGCTCCTATTGGTCAAGAGGCTGAGCTAAGAAGTTCGAACACGCTGCGCAGATGGCAGTGCGTACAAGGAGCCTACTTTCGGCACCAAGATTAGAGCGCCGACTCAGAGAAGCAGTGAAAAATAAAACTTTGAAGTACGAAGGAACAGAATAGACGTAGGTACCACCAAGATATGGTAGGTTTGACACAATCTCTAGGCCGTCTTTAGGCCACATCCAAAACGTAGAGAGGAGGGGAAGGAAAAACAATGACATTACCATGTCAGTTTCCCACATAGCTGATTATCTTATCAAATAATTCTGAATCAGCGCCTGTGCTACCCTTTCCCGGTCTGTACACTCCAAAGACATCAAGTTGCATATTATCTTTAGAAATGAGCCTTTCACCTAGAATTTCAGGTTTGTCATCTTAACTTTTTTGTAGCTTACAAATTCTTCTTTCTACCATTCCTATCCTATCCCTACGATACACACTCCAGCTCCGAAAGAAAATTTCTGCATCCATTATATCATTTCTCAGCCATGATTCAACTCCTATTACAATTTTTGTTAGTATATATCTATTAAATTACTTAATTCTATTCCTTTCTTTACAGTACTTCTGCACTTCAGCACTAACATTTTTATGTCATCCCTACTTGACTTCCAGTTCCGTGTTCCCTTATCACCGCTCCCTAGGCCATCCTGTTTCCCTGAATGAACCTGTCTATAACCCTTCTAAACAAATTTCGTAACATATAGGTACCACTGCGGTTTAAGAGAAGGCCATCTGAGTGCAGATCCCTATCTCTTACCCCCACCCATTAGGATCTAGAAATTTCACTTCCAGTTTCCTACATACCCACTCCATAGTCTCATTTAAATGCCCAATCACCTTCCAGTCAGTATCCCTACTACACAGTATTCCACTGATAATCTCCGCTTCCATAAACTTCACCCGTGCTGCATTTACCAGATCTCACACATCCCCAACTATGTTGGTACTTAAACCTGCTTGTCATATGTTGTTAGTACCAACATGAAACACTACCACCTTCTCCTTTCCCTCCTCCTTCTCTTCTACTTTCCTCAACATCTGCCTCAACCTAATTCCTAGATAACACTCTACCCTGGTTCCCTTTCCTCCACACTTTCCCAACATGTCTAACAATGGAATCCCCCATGACCAGAGCTTCAACCCTACCCACCTCATTTGATCCCCTCCCCTCCTGGATAGCACTATCTTTCCTGACAGCTGCAGATGCTACTTCCTCCTCCCTTTTCTCCATCCCATGACCCTGTTCCACCTGTCTTTTCCTATCCACTACTCCACATTTCCCTTTCCTCCTACTTCCACACTTCTCAGTAACAGTTCCCTGTTCCTAATCTTCCCTCCGTTGTTCTACCTGCAGTGACTCGTACCGATTTCTCACAGACACTTGTCCTGAATTCTGATCCTGAAAGGAGCCCTTAGCCTGCGATCTCCTTCCCCTTAAAACATTAAACTACCTGTCTTCTACAATTCCCCCTTTCCTTCTCATCCCTCATTTTCACCGACTGTATCCTGTACTGGTACATTGTTTGAGGGAGGTCTACTTCACTTCCTGTCCTCGGAGAGAATCCTAATTGTCTCCCTCAAACTCTCCAACTCCCCCCTCATACTCCTTAATGCCTGGCCACACCCACAGTTCCTACACTTGCACTCCTTAACCATTCTTTACTGAATAATGAAAAGAAAAGAAAAAATAAGAAAACTTATTCTGTGCAAAATAAAAATGAAAGGAAAAAAATATTGTCTAGCATAGTTCACAAGTGAAATGAAATGTCGTATGGCTTTTAGTGCCAGGATATCCCAGGACGGGTTCCGCTCGCCAGGTGCAGGTCTTTTCATTTGACGCCCGTAGGCGACAGATCACGCAACAATAATGTAATTAATATAGGCTACTACTACACTACAATACTACTTAGTTGTACAATCTTTTTCCTACAACACCCTAACAGGATGAAAATTGCCGTTTATTACTGTAAATAGAAAATAACACACAAGAAATACAAAATTCTAAACTGCAGTTAAGTCCACCATAATTAATACAAAAGAATTCTAGTAAGAGAGTTTACTACAGATACCACAGATACTATACTACACAAATATTTCACAGTAATAGAAGAAACACACTAATTTGTAATAAGATACTATAATACACTACAATAATTTTAAACTACGTTAAGACTATGTTCAGATACTACAATACACTAAAATAATTTAATCTACACTCAGATGTATCCTAATTACAACAGGTTATTACTAAGCACAAATAGAAATTAAAATTCCAGTTAGCCCTCAAGTTAGAAATTTGCAAGAACTACTCAAGGATTACCAAGAAAGTTAAATGCGTAGACTACTACTACTACTACTTTTTTTTTTTGTTATGGCAGGGGAAAATCGTTTAACGACACCACTCTGTGTGGGAGTTGGATTTCCACCAACTAAAAACCCCTGCCCTCTTCACTCAGACCATTCTGGAACTGCTTGTCGGCATGACATCAGAATGGAGTGATGTATATTATTAAGTTCTTCCTTTCTCTTCTTTCTCTTTCATCCCCATAATGCTTGTCGCCATTGCCTTTATTGTGTTCCAGGCAAACGGGCTCTCTAACATAATCTGAACCAGATTCCCTGGCGTGAGTCGTCGGCCAAATTGTTGGCAGGCTTTCCTTCGTTCTTCTTCCCATCGAACACAGTAGAAAAAAGTGTGTTCTACTGTATCCCTTTCAGAACAGTACCGACAACCATCTCCCTGCGTCCTTCCCATCTTCATGGCGTATACCCCGAATCTTCCATGTCCTGTCAGGATCTGCGACAGATAGTAATCTACCTGCTGATGTCTACATTTAAGCCAGTCTCCTATGTTGGGTATTAGCTTTTTTGTCCATTGGCCAACATCGGTTGTGCCATCCCATCGGTCTTGCCAGTCTAGTAAGAGTTGGTTCCTCGAGGCTTTCTTTTCTTCAGCAGATATAGTTGCACCCCTTTCATGCCAAAGTTTTCTCTCTACAATGAGGAGGTCAACGGGAATACTGGCAGCTACAACTTGTAAAGCTGCTGTCGAAACAGTTCGATATGCACAGGTAACTCTGAGCAGCATTTTCCTCCGTACTCTTTCCATAGCTCTTCGGTGAATCTTCCTCCTGAGTGCATTGTGCCAGATAGGTGCAGCATAAAGTAAAATGGAATATACTGCAGAGCACATAATCTGTTTCTTAACTGTTCTTGGTCCCCCGATGTTAGGCATAAGTTTGGCTAATGCCGATGCCTTCTTCTCTGCCTTTAGGGTTACTGCCTTCACATGTGCACCAAATGTGCAATTCCTGTCAATAAGAACCCCAAGGTATCGTACAGACTTTCCTGGGATAATCACTGTATCATTTAATAAAAAACGGACATTTTTCCAATTCCTGGAACCTTTCAAAATTACAGCCTCAGTCTTATGTGCAGCCAATCTCAACTTATTATTTACCATCCAAAGGTTAACTCGTCTCAGTGATTCATTTACTCGGAAGGTCAGTTCTTCTACGTTCTCTGCTATTACCACTATTGCAAGGTCATCTGCATAACCAATAGATGATGTCCCTTTTGTCAGCTGCAGGTGTAAGACACCATCATATAGAATGTTCCACAAGGTGGGTCCTAGGACAGATCCCTGTGGAATGCCAGCACTCATTTCAAGATCTTCTAAATCATGAAATCGTATTCTTCGTCCTTTGAAGTACTAAACGATTATTTGTTGTAGATACTGAGAAATGTTCATCCTACGAAGTTCTCTCAAAATAATGCTCCAAGAAGCAGTGTTAAAAGCATTTTTGACATCTAGCGTTATCAAGGCAGCCCATTTCTCACTGCTTTCTGCCTGTATTTGAATCACCCTCTCAATAGCATGGGTTGTGGTTCTACCCTTTCTAAATCCAAACTGGTTCGAAGAAAGTCCTCCCTGTTGTTCAAGTTCTTTCTCCAGTCTAGTTTTAATCAATCCTTCGTAAAGTTTGTTCAAGGTGTTTAATAAGCTAAGTGGCCTGTATGCTGATGGATCTAATGAAAGTTTCCCTGCCTTCAATAACAGCACTAGCTTGGCTACTTTCCACTCATCGGGGAATTCACGCTTTTTTAATAAATCATTGAAGACTGACAAGATCCAACCAGGTGCCACCTCAACTGCATACTTGATGGATTCTGGTGGGATTCCATCTACACCTGGTGCCTTACCAGTCTTCATATTGCGTGCTACCTCTTGTAACTCAACCACAGTAAACGGTTCTGCAACACAAAAATCTGATTCCGTTTCAAGTCTGTCATTAGTACAAGGGATCAACTCCATTGCTATGGCTTTCCTTCTATCAGCTGGGAGCTGAACTGGTACCCTGTTGATTATTCGACCGGTCACTATCTTATATCCTGCTCCCCAGATATCACTGTCTAGATCTTCGCATAGATTTTGCCAGAGATTTCTCTTAGAATCCTTTATTAGTTTCATCTTGTTTGATAATTGGAAAATAATCTGTAAGAGGTATTTTTATCTGAAGAGGATCACATAAGGAGTTACTCGCTACTTTCGCTGCTAGATCAGCTTGATCATTTCCTGGGTGTGCTGAATGTCCTTTTATCCATATTAATGTAGACTCTGGAATGTTCGAGTTGATATAGTATGTATTTAACCTCATATAAATATCCAATAGGACTGTGTGGGGGTACTAAGAGCGTGAAGAACACTTTGGGGATCCGTAAAAATGTTTACTTTTGGAAAAGCATTTTGTTGAACATAGAATAATGCTTGTCTAATTGCAAAGAGTTCAGACGTAAAAATAGTTATATATTCGGTAAATGATAATGGAAGCTGTAAGTGTATTGGAATCAAAAAAGTACGCTCCTACGCCGTGTTGAGACTTCGATGCATCAGTATATATATTTACGCCATTTTTGATTGACGAGATTTTAAGTTTCTTTGCTATTGGCATAATTAATGCGATACTTTGTGAGGATTGAATAATAATATGAGGTATAAAGTTGAGGGTTTTGTATGGAAAGGAATGCATGAGTAATTGAGTTGTTCGTAGTAAAGAGGCATCTCGGCATAAGCCTGATATAACGCAGGGTATCTGCCGTTTTGGGGAGGGCGTTGGTGATAATATTAATAATATTAATAATATTAATAAAGAAGTTGTAGTTTGGGTATAAGAATGGAACTCGATCAAGTAAGGTGTTTTAAGATATATATTTTTTGCATGCATTAAACATCTAATGAAGAGAGGGCATTCACTTGTTTCAACCAGAAGTGCATTTGTGTGGGTAGTTTTAAGAGCACCAATACAAAGTCTTAATGCTTTGTGTTGGATTATATTGAGTTGTGATAAAGTAGTTTCGGATGCTGTATCTATTATGTGAGCACTATAATCCATATACGAGCGTATAGTAGCCCGATAGAACATTAATGCAGTCGAGGGTTCTGCTTCCCAGTTACGCCTGATAACTGTTTTTAGAATGTTGAGGTAACCATCTGCTTTTCTGCGTAAGATCTGAATATGGAATTTCCAAGTGAGATTGCAATCGAGTCGTACACCTAAATATGTATGTTGGTTAGTAAAAAGAATGCTAAATCCGTCAAAGCAAATGGGGCTATTGTCAAATGCACGTTTATGTGTGAATATCATTGCTGCACACTTTGAAATAAAAAGCTGTAGGCCATGATTATTGAACCAATGTAATACTTTGCTCATAACAGTGGAAATCGTTTGTCGGCAGTCTTCAATGTTTGTGTGTGTGACATAAATCGCAAAATCGTCTGCGAAGGCTAACACTCTAGCAAATGGTGTTATAATTTTTTCTAAAGGCGAATAATATGCCACTTAATATTGCTTCCTGAGGCAAGCCATGACAAGTCTGTCGACTCGGAATGTGGTAGTAGGCAGATTTAATCGTTAACGTGTGATTAGAGAATAATTGATATACCAAAGCAAACCAAACCAAACCCCATGGCACTACAGCCCTTGAAGGGCCTTGGCCTACAAAGCGACCGCTGCTCAGCCCGGAGGCCTGCAGATTACGAGGTGTCGTGTGGTCAGCACGACGAATCCTCTCGGCCATTATTCTTGGCTTTCTAGACCAGGAATTGATATAGAATGGAAATAAATTTGAAAGGAAAAACTTTCATGGATAATTTTTCCCATAATAGGTGTAACAATACAGAATCATAGGCACCTTTTATGTTGAGTTAATGCCAATACAGGACAAAAATGAGATATATAAGTTGTTTTAGACAGTAACTTTACATAAACACTGTACTTTATGGTGCGTGTCTACTGCACCTGGAAACATAGCTATAGACACCTCTGTGTTACCCTACAACCTGCACAAAGCTCACTCTCCAAGTGAATTGTGTGACATCATAGAGGAGTGCTTTCTGGCCACAATGTGAAGACACAGTGACACCAATTTCATTGCCACTTACGCGTTCTTATTGTTTCATTGGTTTTATACACATTTTCTTTCTTAGTGGTAGTCCTATAATCCCCACTTGCGTAGCGTGTACTTTATTAGAAAATATTTTTAATGCATGTACACAAGAACCTCGTTTATCCGAATTAAGTGGGACCAGAACTGATCCGGATTATAAAAAATCCAGATAATCCAAAAAACTAAAAAACAAATACAGTACATGTTATATAATGTATTAACATTAGTTGTGCAGTAATACCTTTTTTCAACTGTAGAAACAAATATAAGAACACTCTTCTTACATTTACGACGCTGTTTTATGCAGTAAAATAATGTGAGAGTTTTTTCTGTTTTACATATTTGTATAGTGTTTGTGCACAGTATGATCACGAAGATAATGTTGTTCTCATCTACGTCCAAGCATCTGGGAATGCGTGCAAATGTGTCAAGGAACTCAAAAGAGTCGACAACTTCAGGAACCTCGGTAGTAGATGCACAGATAGAAAGCCATAGATGTTTCCAAGACTTTTTAATTGTCGTTTCACTAACTTGATCCCCTGCAGATGTGATCATATAAATAATATTTTTCAAATTTATTGATTTCAATACCAAAATTACACCATATTCCCCCTCGTCTTCAATCAGTTTGCTGAGCAGCTGCCTCCTGTATAACCGCTTGATGTTTTGCAATACACACTGGTCCATTGGTTGCAACATAGCTGTTGCATTAGGTGACAGAAATTTCACTTGGATATCACCACTAACCAACTCTTCTACTCCCGGATGTGACGGTGCATTGTCAATGAACAAAATTGCCTTCAGTGGCAAACCTTGTTTCGTTAAAAACCTTTTTACGTTTGGCACGAAGTCTTCGTCGATACAGTTTTTGAAAGTTCTACTGTCCATCCCTGCATTCTTTTGGGATGTGTAAGAAATCAGCAAGGCAGAGCAATTCACATTTTTAAGAGCACATGGATTTTTTGATTTCCCTATTAACAGGAGAGAAAATTTATGTCCTCCAGATGCATTGGCACATGCCATAATTGTAATGCGATCTTTACTTCTTTTATAACCCCTTGCCAATTCATCTAATTTAGACACTAGTGTCCTATTCGGTAGTATGCAATAAAACAGCCCAGTTTCATTCGTGTCATATATCTGATCCGGCTTTAAGTTATCGGAGCAAATAAAGTCCTCAAATTCCTTTATGAAACTGTCAGCAGCGACTTTATCCCCTGAAAATCTTTCACCAATCACTGAAAGCTGGCGTATGCCATGACAAGTTTTCCATCTTTCCAACCAACCCTGACTAGCTGTGAAGTTAGGATCTCCATTTGCTAGCTTGATGTTTAAACTATGCGCCTTTTCTTATAAAATCAGCCCTGAAATCTGAACACCATGCTCTCTTTTTTCATTAAACCACATGAATAATGCATCATTTAGAAATTCATTTCTAGCCTTCTTTACTGTAGCACAATTCTTTAAACTATCTTTCGTCTTCATTTTAAAGCAGCAGTCTTCAATTTCATTTTGCTTTGTCTTCCAATCAAATGCAGTTGAAGTCCCCATGCCATAGTCTACATAAATATTTTTCAAAAGTTCTTCTTTGTCCAGCCTGTTTAATGCTTCTAACATTTTGTGCATGGAAACAACCACTTTCTTCCGTTTTGAAGCCATTTCATGCTCACTCAAACAATACAATACTGCACAGGAAAATTCTGTAACTGCACAACGTGGTGGTCTCTCACAGACTACTGGATATGATCACTCATTTCCTTCCTCTTTCATCGTCTTAAGCAATCGCACAGCAGGTCATTATCGAGCAACAATGTGAACCTGAGATAACAATGTCTGCACTAGCGGATGAGTGTCATAGACTCCCTGTCAGCAGGACCGTCATAAAAAAAGTGATTGACGAAGTGACTAAACAAGGTTTACTGAGTGGCGTAGCTCTGCATGCTGAGGCACGTTAGTAGTGCGTTGCATTTGAAAGAACATGGGTTCGAATACCACCTCGGCCGTCCTGGGAATGGTTTTCCACGGTTTCTTGTTCTCAATTCCAGGCGAATGATGGGACGCTACCTTTGACAGACCGTGGTGAATTAATTACAATTCCTGTTCTTAACCATCTTTGGCGGAAAAGACATTCAAGAAGAGTCAACCCCGTAAAAAAAAAGTACAAGTAAAAATAAATTTTATTATTTTTGATCGGATAAGCCAGAGATCCGGATTAATGAGGGCCGGATAAATGAGGTTCTTGTGTAGTGTTTTATAGTATGTTATTCTAGTGATAGTGTAATTTGAGTGTAGTTATGACTGCTATCAAATCCGGACAGCCATTAATGGGACAAACTCTAACGTAGCTGCTCACCAGTGAGAAGAAAATAGCGTTCATATTCTTGTGGCTTCAACAAGTGCGTATAGTAGTGGAAGGAAAGGCGTAGATGGCAGTTTCCTACACCTGATGGCAAGAAAACATTCTATAAGAAAAGCATTGAAACAGACAACTTCATGAAAGGTGTTATACGTTGGAAAATAAGTGAATTTTATGTGATGAAAAAACTGTACCTACATTGAAGAAATTGAACAGTGTGTTAAAATGAGAAAATATACTTGACAGTAGCTGCGAGTATCTTTGAAGGTTATTGAGAGAGATGGTATTCCAGTGCACTGGGTGCCATAGTTCTCGAAAACCTTATGTCGTGGTATGGAGGGGAAAGTACCTCAGACAAATTCGTCAGTACAGAGAGAATTGTCAGAAAATAGTGTATTTAAATAAGACATTCGTTAAGTCCACTCACTCTGTCCAATCATGCTGGCAATCTGATGCAGAGCTGGGAAAATTACAAGCTACAGGGAAAGGTCCTCGCATTATTGTTGTACAAGCTACGGGAGATGAAGGCTATGTAAACAATACCTTATTGATATTCAAATCAAAGCAAAAACAGGGGATTACATTGACGACATGAACTTTCGGTGGAAAGGTAACTGCTACAAAACAAACAGTGTGATAATATCAGATAATGCTAGTTTTCGCAGCGTACAATAGAACATGATGATGATGATGCTTGTTGTTTAAAGGGGCCTAACATCGAAGGTCATCGGCCCACAATAGAACAGAAAGCCAGTACAATCATCACTCTTCCGCACAACAACATCCTCTGTATTAGAACAGTAAGTATGGTTTGCAGCTTTGGAATCATAAATAGTTCCATTTAACTCCATACTTAATACTTTTGGTCATTTTATATTTACTTTCCTACTTTGAACTGCTATGCGTTTCCAGCATTAATGAAAGAATAACCTGACTGCAGCTATTTACAGTACGTGTTAATGACAGCTTGACAGCCAGCCAAGCAGATGCTTGTCCTTGATCTCGTATTGTTGGGAAAGATCGGGATGAGCCGGAGGAAGCTGCGCGAACACCCAAGGGTTCTTTTGTTTGTTGTCGGTTAATAGGCATCCTTGTGTTAGAGGAGGTCTGGTTTTCTAATAGTATGGATAAAAGGATACCATAATGAAATTTGCCACAAATAAACTTAAGAAATGGACATGTCATCTTGACCAGTGCAATCAACGCTGAAAATGAGTAAAACAAGTACTAGGTGAATCAAATATCCAACAGGCACCTCATTTTTCTACATAGTCTCCTGAATTTGAGACATTTTTGGCCACCAAACTGCCAACTTTTTAATGCCGTTCTCAAAAAAAGAAGGAAAAAGTGCGTGCAGTCAGCTGCGTACGTAATCCCTTTCCTCTCAGTTCAAGTGGTAGTCGCTGGATGTTCCAGAGCATTTCCTGCAGTTTTTCCCATGTTAAAAGAACAGTATGTGGCCTTGCATTGTCGTGCATCTCGGATTGGTCACAACAGGCAGCTTCTGTTTGGACCAAAAGACGGCATTCACTGCAATTCGTTCATGCAGGAAATCCACAAGCCAAATGTACATTTTGTCTCAAAAAACAGTTGCAAGCACCTTTCCAGAAGAAAGGCGTGTTTCGGCCTTAACTAGGCCAGCTCCACCTTGTTTCCGCCACTCCAGACTTGCTTGTTTTGACTCTGGAATGTAATGATGAACCCAAGTTTCATCAGAAGTCGCAATGCGATGCAAAAAAGTCATATCCTTCCTCCTTGCAGCGATTCAGATGCCGCTGACAAACATCCTGGCGGTATTTCTTTTTGTTCCTAGATGAGAAGGCAAGGAACCCACAAGGCAGACAATTTCCGAAGGTGGAGTCCATCATGAAAATGGCTTGAACAGTTCCAAAGCTTATTCCGATGAGCGAAGCAATTTCAGAAATTTGTATGCGCCAATCTTCTTCCTTAATGTCATGTATAGCATGAATGTTGTCGGCAGTGATCCTTGTCCGCGGTCATCTTTGGTGGGGCTCATTTTTTACTTGTTCCCATCCTGCCAAAAATTGTTTGTGCCCTTCATTCACCTAGGTCTTTGAAAAGATTGCATCCCCAAACTGTGCCCGGAACCTTCTCAAAATTTCCGAAGCTATGGTGCCTTCTTTCGCCAGAAACTTTATAATGATGCGCTGCACAATGGACATGCTCGATCTGTGGTGTGTGATGCATCAAGACCCCTACTCCGGACATTTCCATTTGCTACCAGAACAAATTCTGGTTTATATTTGATGCAGCTGGTACTTTATATCAAATATACTTATGATCCCGTAAAACACAAAACTATCACTGACAATACATCATAAAACTATCTATGGTGACAAAAGGAAGCAGATTCAGGGATTACTGGCTCAAATACTTTTGCAAAAAATGAGAAACTGCTTTTTTGCTATTTGCTTTACATCGCACCGACACAGATAGGTCTTATGGCGAAGATGAGACAGGAAAGGCCTAGGGATGGGAAGGAAGCGGCTGTGGCCTTAATTAAGGTACAGCCCCAGCATTTGCCTGGTGTAAATATGGGAAACCATGGAAAACCATCTTCAGGGCTGCCCATAATAGGATTCGAACTAACTATATCCCGGATGAAAGCTCACAGCTGCGCGCCCCTAACCGCACGGCCAACTCGCCCGGTAAAAATGAGAAACAAGTGGCTGGAGAAGACAAGCATATATCAAAGTACCGTAACTGTCACATATAGAAAAATATGTTCCTTACATTGTCAATTTCTTGCAGTGCATCTGCAACAAGCATTTCTTCTTTCTTTAGATGTTTACAGGACGCTGCGAGATTGTCTCTTGAAAGTTTTTCAACAGTTTCACACGCTTCCCAGACCCATCCAGCGAGCTTCAAACGATCCTTCTGCCTGGAGAGCAAAAGAGAAACAATCAACAAATATTTTACATTAATGGTCAAAATTCTCCTGTACTTGTATGCTTACCCTTTAACTCCTTCATCCTTGACAGACCTCACAATAGCCATGAGTGACTCCATCAATTTCAACATAGCATTTTGCACTTCTTTCCTGAGTACTTGGCCATGCTCCTTGGGGAAACTATAGAATGTTGTCATGGCATCATTATAAAAGGATTCTATACTCCGTAAGATATCATTTATAGCTGCCAAGCTGGGCACTGGAGGCTTTGATAGCAGTAAGCATAGCTTAGTTGTTTCCTTGGAGATGGACTGAGTTGCTACACCTGTGGAATGTTCATTATGTTCACTACAAGCATCAACAATAAGCTACTGCTACCTATGACAAGACAGTAAGATTAGAATGCACATACAAATGTGAACTTCCATGATTTACAGTTTATCACAATTGCGCTTGTTACACTCTTTACTACAAAACCCCACAATGACTTTTGTTTTAGTCTACATTCATGACTCATAAGAAACATGCCAGTCTTCATGTGAAAGTGCACAACAATGGAGAAGATACCAAAGGCAAGACTTTTTACAATTTGCTTTACGTCGCATCGACACAGATAGGTCTTATGGCAACGATGGAATAGGAAAGGGCTACGAGTGGCCTTAATGAAGGTACAGCCCCTGTGTATAAAGGAAAGGGTGACAGACATAAAGCTGAATATTACAGGACAGTCAGTTTGACATGCATTGCATGCAAGCTTTAAGAAGGCATTCTTTCTAATTAATATTAGATATGTCTGCAAAATAATAACCGATTCGATAGAAGGCAGTTTGGGTTTAGGAAAGGTTATTCCACTGAAGCTCAACTTGTAGAATTCCAGCAAGATACAGCAGATATCTTGGATTCAGAAGGTCGAATGAACTGTATCACGATTGGCATGTCTAAAGCATTTGATAGGGTGGATTATGGGAGACTACTGGCAAAAATTAGTGCAATTGGACTAGACAAAAGAGTGACTGAATGGGTGGCTCTGTTTCTAGAAAACATATCTCAGAGAATTAAAGTAGCCAAGGCTTTATCTGACCTTGTAATAATTAAGAGGGGAATTCCTCAAGGCAATATTACTGGACCTTTATGTTTCCTTATATATATAAATGATACGAGTAGGCATAGGGATGTGGCCACCCCATCGCCCAGTGGGAAACGACTGCAGTCAGCCACCCGAGTATTGGCGGGAAAACCATAGCTATTGGGGGGTATGGAGGAAATGCCTACTCCCAGTCCTGACCAACGAGGGTGAACATTATCCTGGCAGAAGATATAAAATGCCCTCTGGGGCTCATTACATCAGTTGTAACAACGGTACCGATACTGCGATAGCCCAGCTTAATACTTCGGCTTGGGAAGTAACCATGGAGCACATGATAATCACTACTTTACCCCAGGGGGTTAATCCTCCATCGACCTCGGTCGATGCAAACAGGTTGTTGGATTCTGGGGAACCTGTATCGTATGCGGAGGGAGAGTCGGAGCTCCCCAATACATCAACGTTCTCAATACATCGGACACACAAGATCAGGCCCAAAAGAAGCTTTAAATTAGGAACCATCAACATACAGACCATGATCAGAGTGGGGAAACTGAAACAAGTCCTAGATGCAATGAGAGAACATGGAATCGGCATACTGGCTCTACAGGAAACGAGATTCAGAGATGAAGATAAAGTGGAATCAGAAGGATATGTAATGTTGAAGGGAAAACCGGGTATCAAGATGAAGCAACAGCCGTTTATGTTTGGCACGGCGTTTATAGTAGACCGAAGCTTCTTGAGTAGTATCTTTGACTGGAGGGGTGTGAATGAGAGACTGTCATACTTGATGACGAAAATTGGCAATAAAACGTATACACTTGTCAATGCACATGCACCGACAAATGATAAGAACAAAAAAGACAAGGCAGGGACAGAGAACTTCTGGAACACACTGGATAAGGCAGTAACAGAAGCAAACATGAGGTGTCACGATCTTGCTGGGGGATTTCAATGCACAGCTAGGCACTGAAAGGAGATTCAAAGGCCCTGTAGGGGATTACCCTGAGCACAAGAGAGCAAATAAGAATGGAGAAAGGCTTGCGAACATGTGCAAAAGACACAAGATGAGAATCATGACCACACACTATAAAGCCAAGGCGAGTAAAAGGACAACCTGGGTAAGTCCGGGCAATAGAACTGGTGAAAGGCAGATAACTACATAGCGATCCGAGACAAAAACCATGCGGAGATCATTAACATCAAAGTCAGGAAAAACAGCAGCATGGAGTCTGACCACTATCTCACTGAAATCAAATGTAGATGGATACCAAACAGAACTAGGAGAAACACGAACACAGACTCACACCAGATTGACAGAGAACTGCTGAACAAAAACAGAGATCAATACATGAAGAACCTGACAGTGGAGAGTAAATGGGAAAACTTCAAAGACAAGGTTAGAGAAGAATCCAAATGATTGGCCACTAATAACAAGAGTAGGAAGCATGAGTGGTGGTCAGAAGAATGTGAAGAGGCAGTAGAGTACAGAAGGAAGATGTGGGTAAGGTGGCAGACTACCAAGAAGGAAGAGGACCTGCCAACATTCGCGACAGCGAGAAGGATGGCTGCCAAGACGATCAGGAATGCCAGAAGGAAAAGGTGGAACGAGAGGCTGGAAGAAGCTGATCATGTGTTTGAGAAAAACAAATCAAGATCCTTCTTTAAGGAAATGAAGAGCAGAATAAAAGGTTATGAGGCGAAATAACCTTTTGTGAAAGGCCAAGATGGCAAGTTGAAAATAGGTGAAAAAGACATATGCGAGGAAATGGCAAGATATTTCAAAGATCTACTGAACACAGAAGCACCCACAGGGAGTATGACTTTACAGTACAGCAGAGACATCAACCAAGGACGAGCACCCACCAGAACAGAAGTTGTGAAGGCAATCAAGGATCTGAAGAACAACAAAGCAGCAGGTAATGATGGTATATGCGCTGAGGAGATCAAATGGGGTGGTCCTGCAATGGAAGAAAGCATGTACAGAATAATAATGGACATCTGGATAAAAAAGATACCTAGCAACTGGGAGGAAGCCATAATTATACCAGTACATTAGAAAGGAGACAAAAGAGTACTGGATAACTACAGAGGTATCTCACTGCTAAACATTGGGTACAAGATACTCTCGAGATTATTCCTGAATAGAGAAGCACGGCTTGAATCGACCATAGGAGAATACCAGGGTGGTTTCCGGAAAGGGAGAAACTGCATAGAACAGATCTTTAGATTCAAGAGAATCATAGAACACAGACACAGGAAAGGAAAGGACACAATAGTGACATTAGTAGACTTCGCAAAAGCCTACGACTTGATAGACAGGAACACACTATTAAACATCCTACGCGACAGAGGATTGGATTCTACGACACATGCATTGGTGGGGGTAACACTGAAGGCTACAACCGCTAGAGTAAGACAGCTTCGAAATTAAGACAGGAGTCCGACAAGGGGATAGTCTGGAAATTCTAAGTTCCCATGGAGGGAATTAAGATTCTTTTCCACCAATAGAGCATATCAAAAATCAGATCAAAAATTAGATGGATGGCTTTTCCGGCGTTTGCTCTATTAACCAGCGTTTCGTCTTAGGTCTGACACTAGACTCGTCAATATTATTAAACCAAGTTTTGGATACAGTGGTGATGCAGTGGAGAGAGTTGAATAGAACCATTGCAACTGAAGGTGTACAGCAAAAACAATGTCATAGTGGATTGCCTTGCCTTCGCAGATGATATGGTGTTGTTACATGAGAAGAAGAGGACGTGAAGTTGGCACTACCAAATCTAGCCAAGACTGCAGCAAAGGTTGGTATAAAAATAGCCTACAACAAGACGAAGGTACTGAATACGAAGACCGATTGGAATGTAAAAGAGAGTCGACAGCTTCCGGTACCTAGGTGAGAACATCACAGGTAAAGTACAAAGCAACAAAAGTACCACAGACAGAGCTCAACTGTTGCTAAAACTACGATAAGCAGCCATGACTACATACGGAAAGAAGAACCTCTCGAGGAACGCCAAACTGCAACACTACAGGATAACCATCAGGAATGCTGCATTATATGCAACTGAAACACTGACATTGGGCAAGAGAGCATGCATGCAATTGAAGTAGGAGGGAAGAAGAATCTTGAGACATATATGGGGCACCAAAAAGCAAGGTGAAATCTGGTACACAGATCAAGGCAGAAACTATATGGGAGTATAGAACCAATCTCGAGTGTGATAAGAAAGAGAAGGTTAGGATTTGTTGGACATCTCAAGAGGATGGATGACAGTAGGCTGACGAAGAAGATATGGAATGCAATCTGCTTAACTGGAAATTCGTGGATGAAGGAAGTCAAAGAAGATTGGGAGACTATTGGCATTAAGGAAAAATATCTACTGATGACAGTACAGGATAGGTCCAAATACAGAAAGCTCGCGGAAGGTCACAGATGGACAGACACCAGGATCCAGATTCAGATCACAGAAACAGAGAGAAAGAGGAGTAGTGAGAGAATGGAGAGGAATTGGGAAGAAAGAAGACATACCGAACAAGTCACTCATGATCCTCAGGGGTCGTAACGAACCAAACAAATAAATGATACGAGTAAAGTGGATCAGAAATAAGGCTTTTTGCAGATGATGTTATTGTGTATAGAGTAATAAATAAGTTCCAAGATTGTGAGCAACAGCAAAATGACCTCGATAATGTTGTGAGATGGAGAGCAGGCAACGGTATGATGATACACGGGGTTAAAAGTCAGGTTGTGACTTTCACAAATAGGAAAAATCATCTCTGTTTTAATTACTGCGTTGATGGGGTGAAAGTTCTTTTTGGGGATCAAGTAAGTACCTAGGTCTTAATATAAGGAAAGATCTTCATTGGGTTAATCACATAAATGGGATTGTAAATAAAGGGTACAGATCTCTGCACATGGCTATGAGGGTGTTTAGGGGTTTGTAGTAAGGATGTAAAGGAGAGGGCATACAAGTCTCTGATAAGACCCCAACTAGAGTATGGTTCCAGTGTATGGGACCCTCACTAGGATTACATGATTCATGAACTGGAAAAAACCAAAGAAAAGTAGCTCGATTTGTTCTGGGTGATTTCTGATACAAGAGTAGCGTTACAAAAATTTTGCAAAGTTTGGGCTGGGAAGACTTGGGAGAAAGAAGACGAGCTGCTCGACTAAGTGGTATGTTGCAAGTGATAAATATCATAATGGTTCCGTATTGAAGATACTATACTTGTAGGATGCTAATTAATTTATTATTTAACCACCTATTCAATACATTGCTGGCTGTTGATTGGTGGTTGTGACAAAGTTACATACACAGTGCTTGGTAGCAGTGGTCTGATTTGAAAATTTAAGTATTACATTATTTGGAATGTTAGGAAATATATTCCAGTAATTTGAGATAATACTTCTGAATAAGGTCTCATTTAAAATTCTCTCAAATTGCTGGAATATTTTTCCTAACATGCAAATAATGTAATACTTAAATTTTCAAATCAGACCACAGCTACTAAGCACGGCTGATATTGTTGTTATACACATTAATATCGAGTATTGTATTCTTTTCCTTAGACTGCTCCTATTGTAAAAATGTTAATATTAGATCTTAGTAATTATACTTTAATTTTAAATCAGGTGCCTGATTTAACCTTGAGGAGGTACAGTGACTGATGATGCCTTCTATGAAAGGCGAAACGTCTCGCATTCATAAGGTAACAATGATCAATTCCTAATATAAAAATTTTTAATGTATTGAATAGGTGGTTAAATAATAAATTAATTAGCATCATACAAGTAAGTGGTATGGTCCGAGCTGTCAGCGGAGAGATGGCGTGGAATGACATTAGTAGACGAATAAGTTTCAGTGGTGTCTTTAAAAGTAGGAAAGATAACAATATGAAGATAAAGTTGGAATTCGAGAGGAAAAATTGGGGCAAATAATCGTTTATAGGAAGGGGAGTTAGGGATTGGAATAACTTATCAAGGGAGATGTTCAATAAATTTCCAATTTCTTTGAAATCATTTAAGAAAAGGCTAGGGAAGAACAGACAGGGAATCTGCCACCTGGGTGACTAGCCTAAATGCAGATCAGTAATGATTGATTGATTAATTGATTGGTAGATAGATAGATAGATAGATAGATAGATAGATAGATAGATAGATAGATAGATAGATATAGGGTGTAGGAAACCTCTACATAAAGCAACGTACTTCCACCGTGCAAACCACAGTCTACAAGTTATGTCAACTATCAGCATGGAGCTTTAGTTTACAAACACAGGCCAGGTCTTGCCACATTCAACCAGTAAAGCACAGGTAAGTTACTTAAGTTTGCTATAAGACTGAGGAAATCTCTACACAAAGCAACGTACTTTCACCGTGAAAATCAGAGTCTAAAAGTTACGTCAGCTATCAGCTTTGTGTGTCATTGCCACATTCACTATTCGTTTATTAACACTATAGTTAGTTCCTTTTTGTTGTATGCTCAGAGGAGAAATAAACAGAACTGCATAGTTACATCCTTGACCAAGATTTTCTTAAGCTTTCATTTTGTATTACAGTTTCCTTTATGTTGTGTGGCCTCTGGAGAGGCCTGGTGCCCATAGCCGACCTGCGCGTCGTGATCAGGATGAAATGATGATGAAGACGACACATTGCACGGCAGTCCCTGTACCAGGGGAATTAACCAATTATGGTTAAAATTCCTGAACCTGCCGGGAATCGAACCCCGGGCCCCTGGGAACAACGGCCAGCACGCTAACCATTTAGCCATGGAGCTGGACTTGTATTACAGTAAAACTCGTAAACATGAAATCCAAGGGACCAAAAAATCAAGAGGAAATTCATGTTAAATCAGTACCCAAATGACACTAGATACGTAACCATTTTCATAAAAAAAAGTCAAATATATTCTGCTCTCGCTCACAGCAATGAAAGCACCTTGTCACTTCTAGGCCAACTGTATTCATAGCTTCCATAAACCCAGCGATGACTTGGAATGTTGCAGCAAAATGCTCTGAATTACTCAAGGCGGTTAAAATTTCCTGACAGCCAATCGGAATGACATTGTCCTCCTTACCAGTACCTCAAACTGTTCATCTTCCTTATATTTAATGTGCATATTACTGAAAACAGTTTTTTAGGCTAGGAATACAGCTAACTGTTGGCTTGACAACATTCATGACTACTGATTTAATTGCAACCTAGTACATCAATGTTAAACCACTGTCGGGCCGACTGGCTCAGATGGATGAGGTGCTGGCCTTCTGACCCCAGCTTGGCAGGTTCGATTCTGGCTCAGACCGGTGGTATTTGAATGTGCTCAAATACGTCAGCCATGTGTCGGTAGATTTACCGGCACATTAAAGAACTCCTGCGGGAGTAATTCCGGCACCTCAGCATCTCCGAAAACCTTGAAGGTAGTTAGCGGGACGTAAAGCAAATAACATATTATTATTATTATTGTTGTTAACCCACATTCTTGTAGCTTAACATCCAAATAAACTATGGTTTGACAATGGTTTACTCTCAACTGTGTGCTTTTCTTGCATACCTTGCAAAGAAACAACTTAAAAAACACACTGAATAGTGTCAGTGGTTCATGTTAAGTGAGATATAATGATGCACAGGGCTTAAAAAAATAGGTTCATAGTTTGCGGTAACCAAAATCTGTGTTAACTAAGGAAACATTCTATAAGGCATAATACATTCGCTGATGGGACCAACATTCTGTTCACGTTAACAGAGTGTAAGGCGAGTTTGTGTTAACGAGGATGAGCAACTACGGCTATGTTATAAGGCGCAGCTGGTATATGCCAAGAGGGAAGCAGAGCGTGGCAACACACAGTTCAGTACACCTTAAGAAACCTTCATACAATGTATTACGAGAACAGACACTTGCAGGAGATATGGGAGTAGTCAGATGACGCTGTGTGGCATTGAAGTGAAGCGTGTTGATTTCAGTGCTCTAAAGCAAAGATGATTACCGCTACTAGATTAAAATCAAGGTTGCCCATAGCAAAAATACATCAGAATGATATCGAGCATCACACGAAGCCTGCGGCGAAAATACATTACCATATAGGATGGTTGCATGATGGGTCGGAATGAGACTGCAGATTTGCACCGCGCAGGTCGGCTGTCCATTCTTCAAGATCAGATTGACACCGTGATTGGTCTCGTTTCCATAGACCATCGATGGAAACGTCTTAACATGAGAAAAATTGCATCCCATTGGGTTCCACATCAACTCGCTGACATTCAGAAACGCCACCGGAATGCACTAGCTGGCATCCACCTGGACAGATTCCACAATGAAGGGGACTGCAGCGTATTGTCGCCATTGATGAAATGTGGGCACAAACCTCCCAGCCTGAATTAAAGCGTCAATCGGATGAAAGGAGTCACCCAGGTTCGCCACGTCCACAGAAATTTCTACAGGAACCCAGACAGGTGAAGCTTATGCGGATTGTGGCACACGACTACGGCAGTGTTATTCTTATGCATGCTGTGCCGGAGGGGCAAACCATCAACAGCGACTATCATTGCCGATTTCTGGATCGACATCCGTGTCTGGCTATGCGGCGCAAACGTCGCCGTTTATTGCAAGGCGATCACCCTTCGCGTTGCAGGACAACGCACGTTGTCATGTCGCAAACAATGTCAAGCCTTATTGCAACGGTGGCATTGGGAGGTCTTGGAACACCCTTGTTTCCAAAGTTGAAGGAAACCCTACTCCATGCAGTAGGGTGCTCCACACTACTTTATTTACAGCAACTTGAAGAATCTTCCCCAGCCCTAAATACCCACATTCCCACCCATCTGGTGACTGGGATAAAACAAACGCTTCAATTTACTTTGAAGATGTACCATTTCCTTTCTAGAATGTACTTATTCATTCAATGCCAGAATAATTATCAAGATCAGATTTCTGATAAAAGATTTTTATTTGAAATCTAATAACATTAAGCAAGACAAAAACTGTCATATTCTGGATATGATACAGTATGTCACTAATTGAAAATGAAGTAGTCTTGAGTTTTAATAGGAAAATTATAATATGAAATAAAATGCTGATCTTTCCCCATTTCAAATGAAACCTTAAGTACGAGAAGACTAAGACATCTGTAACACACCATCACATCCTTGGACTAACATTAAAAAACAATTAGCACGGCAGCACTCATACACAGCAGTATATTTTTATGATCCATGTACAACATGTTATTCACCACCATACATTAAACATAGCGGGAAACAGAACTGCCACAGTTGACTGCTACCAGATGTAATATTAGTCATGTTTGAGCATGTGCATTCTCATCTTAACTCAATGATCAGAAGAATTTTATAACTTCAGGCTTTAATATACCTACACAATTTAAGCCAAAAGTCCTTCAGCATGAAGACATCTGTTGTTTTAATAGGTGCTTCACCACCTAAAGAAAAGAACTATATGCAATTTAAAAGAAACATGATGGTTTGTTAAGAATAAATCATTTACAAGAAAGCAGCATTGACAACATAAGTATAAGAATAGATGGTTGAAAAGGAAAACTTATCTAATGTAATAAAAGGGAAAGAAAAGACATAAAAGAAATTAAGGTTGAATACCAGCCACAGTTAGGAAAAAAACAAAACATACATAGAACGAGACAGCAACAGTGAGCGCTATGGTAGAAAAGGTTTGCAAGAAGGTGTGGGGACCACATTATGTACTCCTTGGAGAGAAGAATTTATGATCGTATGTTTTGATGTCTTTGAAGATTGTTATGACTAGACATAATCATCGATAGCACATCAGTGTAAAAGAATATTGTAGTATAAAATAAGTGTTGCATTATACTAGTCCCCTACAAATATTGGTGACTGTCAACGTCATGGAAGGCACAAAGCCAGGAGAAGGTGGTAGTTGATAAGGTAAGCATGAAACATTCTGGGCTGAGAAGTTGGAAATATGGTTTGTTCCAGCTGAAGCTCAGTTTATGATCTCAGGAATCACTTTAGAGATACTATAATCTTTTAGTTCATACTTGCACTTCAGAGATTACAAAATTTCATTATCCCCTAGCACAGCTGAGTCATGCCTTTGCTGGTGAGATATAGTGTTTACAGTGCACTATGTCTTCTAGTATGGGCCAGAATAAATTTGTTACATTCACTGACCTGTCTCAGTCTCATCCTTGGGTTTGACAGTATGAAAGTGACTGAGGTATGAGCGATGCTAGTAATACCATTCCTTATGCAGCCAATCCCTGTTATGAATGGTATGAAAATATCACTCATAGGGTCGGTTGGTGCGTGCATTTCAGTGGGATTGGCAGACTGATATGTGAGCAACTTCTGGCTTGGTGAGGAAAGCAACAGGGAAACTACCTCACTCCTCATTTCCCTAGTACTCCTCTTCAGTGATGCCTAGGCCATCTATGACAGATGTTGGCCTAGCTGTGGAGGATCAAACCAGCCTTCGGGCTGAATAACCAACATACATACAGCTGGATCACAATGTTGCGGAGAATATATGGGATCTAGTTAAACCCAAAGAAGTGAGTAAGTATAGTGCCGCAAAGAAAAAATTAACAATATTTTCTGAGAGTGAAGAGCGTCAGATCAAGAGGATGGTAAGTGAGCATGAGCATCTCAAACCCGGCATGTTATTGCGTAAAATGCATGGTTTACCAGGAACGAATTTATCAGAAAAAATCATTCACACATTATGACTAGATAAATTACCAGCACATATTAGAAGTATATTGCGATATCAGACGACAATTTCGACAAATTTTCTGAGGTAGGTGATCACATTTGGGATCTTAAAAGTGTGAATGCAGCTGAGGGCCTTTCCCCCCTCACTTTCAACATCAACAACAAAGTCACACTCAGATTCTGGCATGTCCTTACACACACTTGCTGTAAAGACAGAAGCCCTAGAGAAGAAAATTAAACGAGGAAGAAGAGTGTTGTGATCAAGCACACGTTCCCGCAGCTATCGCGTCTGCATAAAGAGCAGGAGTAGGTGTCGGCTGTTTTTGCTGGGGCAAGGATTGTAGACCAGAGAAGTGTAAAACTCACAATGGCAGTAGCAGCACCGGCCTTAATTGGAGCTTATTCATTAAAGACAAGCAATCAGGGATGAGGTTCCTTGTGGATAGTGGTGCCGCAGATAACAACACATGATACTAAAATTACCAATATTGATTTAGGACTAAAAATAAAATTCGAATGGCCATTTCTCATGGCCAAAACCTCGAGTGGCGTACTAGGAGCAGGTTTTCTTAGTCATTTTAATCTACTGATTGACTAAAAGAACAAAAGGTTAACAGATGGAAAAACTAACCTCAATGTTGCTACCGATGTTGCCCTAGTCTCTGAAACTGACACTATGAGCACTGCACATGCCACCTATTAGTTTTCTTAGCTCTGACCTAACAAAAACTTTGATTGTGCCTACTGAAATTTGTCATAACATTAGCACCACGAACACTGGATACTGGTAAATTAAGAAGTTTCAATCTCATGCTAGACCATGGTATACGACGTCCTACGGAGTCCTCTACACCTCCCGGAGACTACACACGGCTAAATGATTCGACAATACTAGAAAGGACCCTATTCCACGAATTGATGATGTCAGTCAGAACAATATCTAGATCTACTGCAGGCTTATTCTACCACTGGCAGAAAGAAGAAGACAAAGAAAAATAAGACAATTACAACAAACTTTGGGTTGTATGAGTTCAATATTTTACCTTATGGACTTCATAACGCCCCACCTTCATTTCAGAGATTCATAAATGAGGTAATAAATGGATTAAAATTCTGTTTTACCTATGATATCCCCGGAGGATCATGTGGAACACTTGAATTTGATTTTGGAAAGATTCAGCTAGTCTGGCCTAAAGATATATGCCAGTAAAACTTTGTTCAGTGCGAAAGAAGTTATCTTCCTTGGACATCAAATAAAGCCGAAGGTACAAAACCCGATCCAGAGAAAGTCACCGTCCTCAGACAATTAATTTGTACCGACGCTTCACCAAGAATGCAGCCACGAGCCAGGCATTGTTGAGCAAAGAAGAGGAGACTACAGCTCAAAGAAGAGCTAGCTAACCCTACGCTGCTCACTTAACCCACTGTTGAAAAGGAAGCTGGATTTTGTCCCTGCTGGAGCTGCCCAACAATTGAATGCAGCCACGAGACAGGCATTGTTGAGCAAGAGACTACAGCCCAGTAAAGAAGCGCTAATTAACTCTATGCTGCTCACTTATTCCACTGTTGAAAAGGAAACTGGATATTGTCCCTGCTGGAGCTGCCCAACAATTGAATGCAGCCACGAGCCAGGCATTGTTGAGCAAAGAAGAGGAGACTACGGCTCAAAGAAGAGCTAGCTAACCCTACGCTGCTCACTTATCCCACTGTTGAAAAGGAAACCGGATCATGTCCCTGCTGGAGCTGCCCAACAATTGAATGCAGCCAAGAGCCAGGCATTGTTGAGCAAAGAATAAGAAACTACTGTTCAAAAAGAAGTGCTAGCTAACTTATTCCACTGTTGAAAAGGAAACTGGAATATGTCGCAGCTGGAGCAGCCCTACAATTGAATGCAGCCACGAGCCAGGCATTGTTGAGCAAGAGACTAGAGCTCAGTAAAGAAGAGTTACCTAACCCTACGCTGGTCACTTACCCCACTCTTGAAAAGCAAAATGGATTTTGCCCCTGCTGGGGCTGCCCAACAATTGAATGCAGCCATGAGACAGACATTGTTGAACAAGAGACTACTGATCAGTAACGGAGATCTAGCTAACGCTACGCTGCTCACTTATTCCACTGTAGGAAAGCAAGCTGGATATTGTCGCTGCTGGAACTGCCCAACAACTGAATGAAGCCGCGAGACAGACATTGTTGAGCAAGAGACTACTGCTCATAAACGAGAGCTAGCTAACGCCACGCTGCTCATTTATCCCATTGTGGAAAAGGAAACTGGAATAGGTCGCAGCTGGAGCTGCCCTACAATTGAATGCAGCCACGAGCCAGGCATTCAGGCATTGTTGAGCAAAAAGAAGAGACTACTGCACAGTAAAGGAGAGCTAGCTAACTCTACGCTGGTCACTTATCCCACTCTTGAGAAGGAAACTGGATTTTGTCCCTGCTGGAGCTGCCCAACAATTGAATGCAGCCACGAGACAGACATTGTTGAGCAATAGACTACTGCTCAGTAAGAGAGAGCTAGCTAACTCTACGCTGCTCACTTACCCCACTGTTGAAAACGAAGCTGGATTTTGTCACTGCTGGAACTGCCCAACAACAGAACGCAGCCGCGAGACAGACATTGTTGAGCAAGAGACTACTGCTCAGTAAAGGAGCGCTAGCTAACGCTATGCTGCTCATTTGTACCACTGAGGAAAAGGAAACTGGAATATGTCGCAGCTGAAGCTGCCCTTCAACTGAATGCAGCCACGAGCCAGGCATTGTTCAGCAAAAAAGAAGAGACTACTGCTCAGTAAAGGAGAGCTAGGTAAATCTGCGCTGGTCACATATGCCACTCTTGGAAAGGAAATTGGATTTTGTCCCTGCTGGAGCTGCCCAACAATTGAATGCAGCCACAAGACAGACATTGTTGACCAAGAGACTACTGCTCAGTAAAGGAGAGCTAGCTAACGCTACGCTGTTCATTTATCCCACTGACGAAAAGGAAACTGGAATATGTCGCAGCTGGAGCTGCCCTACAATTGAATGCAGCCACGAGCCAGGCATTGTTGAGCAAAAAAGAAGAGACTACTGCTCGGTAAAAGAGAGCTACCTACCGAGCTTGTTAAATGCAGTCGCTTAAGTGCGGCCAGTATCCAGTATTCGGGAGATATTAGGTTCGAAAACCACTGTCTGCAGCCCTGAAGTTGGTTTTCCGTGGTTTCCCATTTCCACACCAGGCAAATGCTAGGGCTGTACCTTAGTTAGGGCGATGGCCAATTCCTTCCCACTCCTAGACCTTCCCTGTCCTATCGTCGCCATAAGACCTATCTGTGTCGGTGCGACGTAAAGCAACTATCGGAAAAAAAAGGAGAGGTAGCTAACACTACGCTGCCTATTTATCCCACTGTTGAAAAGGAAACTGGATTTTGTCACTGCTGAAGCCGCCCCACCATTGCATGCAGCTACGAGCCAGGCATTGTTGAGCAAAAAAGAAGAGACTAAAACTCAGTAAAGAAATACTAGCTAACACGGCAGTGTTCACTTATCCCACTGTTGGAAGAGGAAACCGGATTTTGTCGCTTTTGGAGCTGCCCTACAACTGAATGCAGCCACAAGACAGACGTTGAGCAAGAGACTACTGCTTAGTAAAGGAGAGCTAGCTAACAAAACGCTGCTCACTTATCCCACTGTTGACCGGATTTTGTTGCTGTTGGAGGTACCGTACAACTGAATGCAGTCACGTGACAGACGTTGAGCAAGAGACTACTGCTTAGTAAAGGAGAGCTAGCTAACAAAACGCTGCTCACTTATCCCACTGTTGGAAGAGGAAACCGGATTTTGTCGCTTTTGGAGCTGCCCTACAACTGAATGCAGCCACAAGACAGACGTTGAGCAAGAGACTACTGCTTAGTAAAGGAGAGCTAGCTAACAAAACGCTGCTCACTTATCCCACTGTTGACCGGATTTTGTTGCTGTTGGAGGTACCGTACAACTGAATGCAGCCACAAGACAGACGTTGAGCAAGAGACTACTGCTTAGTAAAGGAGAGCTAGCTAACAAAACGCTGCTCACTTATTCCACTGTTGGAAGAGGAAACCGGATTTTGTCGCTTTTGGAGCTGCCCTACAATTGAATGCAGTCACGTGACAGACATTGTTGAGCAAGAGACTACTGCTTAGTAAAGGAGAGCTAGCTAAAAAAACGCTGCTCACTTATCCCACTGTTGGAAGAGGAAACCGGATTTTGTCGCTGTTGGAGGTACCGTACAACTGAATGCAGCCACAAGACAGACATTGTTGAGCAAGAGACTACTGCTTAGTAAAGGAGAGCTAGCTAACAAAACGCTGCTCACTTATCCCACTGTTGACCGGATTTTGTTGCTGTTGGAGGTACCGTACAACTGAATGCAGTCACGTGACAGACGTTGAGCAAGAGACTACTGCTTAGTAAAGGAGAGCTAGCTAACAAAACGCTGCTCACTTATTCCACTGTTGGAAAAGGAAACCGGAGTTTGTCGCTTTTGGAGCTGCCCTACAACTGAATGCAGCCACAAGACAGACGTTGAGCAAGAGACTACTGCTTAGTAAAGGAGAGCTAGCTAACAAAACGCTGCTCACTTATCCCACTGTTGACCGGATTTTGTTGCTGTTGGAGGTACCGTACAACTGAATGCAGTCACGTGACAGACGTTGAGCAAGAGACTACTGCTTAGTAAAGGAGAGCTAGCTAACAAAACGCTGCTCACTTATTCCACTGTTGGAAAAGGAAACCGGAGTTTGTCGCTTTTGGAGCTGCCCTACAACTGAATGCAGCCACAAGACAGACGTTGAGCAAGAGACTACTGCTTAGTAAAGGAGAGCTAGCTAACAAAACGCTGCTCACTTATCCCACTGTTGACCGGATTTTGTTGCTGTTGGAGGTACCGTACAACTGAATGCAGCCACAAGACAGACATTGTTGAGCAAGAGACTACTGCTTAGTAAAGGAGAGCTAGCTAACAAAACGCTGCTCACTTATTCCACTGTTGGAAGAGGAAACCGGAGTTTGTCGCTGTTGGAGGTACCGTACAACTGAATGCAGCCACAAGACAGACATTGTTGAGCAAGAGACTACTGCTTAGTAAAGGAGAGCTAGCTAACAAAACGCTGTTCACTTATCCCACTGTTGGAAGAGGAAACTGGATTTTGTCGCTGTTGGAGGTACCGTACAACTGAATGCAGTCACGTGACAGACATTGTTGAGCAAGAGACTACTGCTTAGTAAAGGAGAGCTAGCTAACAAAACGCTGCTCACTTATCCCACTGTTGGAAGAGGAAACCGGATTTTGTCGCTGTTGGAGGTACCGTACAACTGAATGCAGTCACGTGACAGACATTGTTGAGCAAGAGACTACTGCTTAGTAAAGGAGAGCTAGCTAACAAAACGCTGCTCACTTATCCCACTGTTGAAGCGGAAACCGGACTTTGTCGCTGCTGGAGCCGCCCTACAATAAACGCAGCCATCAGCCAGGCATTGTTGAGCAAAAAAGAAGAGACTACAGCTCAGTAAAGATGAGGTAGGTAACCCTACGCTGCTCATTTATCCAACTGTTGAAGAGGAAACCGATACATGTCGCCGAAGAAGCTGCCCTACAACTGAATGCAGCCACGACACCGACATTGTTGTGCAAAGAAGAAGAGACTACTGCTCAGTAAAGAAGTGCTAGCTAACGGGGCGGTGCTTACTTATCCTACTTTTGAAAAGGACACTGGAATATGTTCCTGCTGGAGCTGCCCTACAATTCAATGCAGGCACGAGACAGGCATTGCTGAGCAAGATACTACCGCTCAATAAAGAAGAGCTCAGTAAAGGAGACCTAGCTAACACTACACTGCCTATTGATCCCACTGTTGAAAAGGAAACTATTTTGTCACTGCTGGAACAGCCCAACAATTGAATACAGCCACAAGACAGATATTGTTGAACAAAGGAGAAGAGACTACTGCTATGTAAATGAGAGCTAGCTAATGTGGCGGTGCTCGCTTATACCACTGTTGAAAAGGAAACTGGATTTTGTCCCCGCTGGAGCTGTCCAACAACTGAATGCAGCCACGAGACAGACATTGTTGAGCAAAGAAGAAGAGAAGATAGCAAACTTAAAAGGGTCCATGTTTTCAATACAAATAAATGTTGTAGTTTATTTACAACATGTATTTACACGCTGTTTGGCGTCATCTTCAGCCAAAATGTGGGAAATAGGCATAGCATGTAGACATTTATATTATACAAGGATGTTACATCAGTGTGATTAAATGAGAGAATATGAAGACTTGAAATACAATGTCAGTTTCAAAATGGTCGTGAAGGGCGAGACAAAATTGTATAAACATTAGATAACAAACACATAAATAAAAAAACATATAAACTGTAACAAAACCATGCGGAAGTACGAGATGATTGTCATTGGAGAATTCAAATTATTTCAGACACTCTTCCATTGAATGTTGCCTGCCGTGAGTGTAGTACAAAGAAAGAAGAATCCTGAGGAAAATTCTTGGCCCCCGAAAAACAGAAGATGGATATAGACTGAGGTCATGCAAAGTGACAGAAGAGCAATTGTGTCAAATAGAAAGACCTGCATCTGGCGAGCCGAACCCGTCCTGGGATATCCCGGCACCAAAAGCCATACGACATTTCATTTTTTCATCCTGGTGGTGTTGCAAACAGCCAAGCTCATGGGGAGGATAGTTTCAGATACAACATAATAACAAACTGATGTGCAAATTTTAAAATACATGAAATAGTTCAGTGGCAATCTAGTTTTTTCTCAAAATGATCATCATAAAATATATTTAAAAAGTTAAGCCTATGTGAAATAATTTGTTCCTTTCGTAAATGATTGCAAAGAAATTGGAAATTTATTGAACATCTCCCTTGGTAAATTATTCCAATCCCTAACTCCCCTTCATATAAACAAATATTTGCCCCAGTTGGTCCTCTTGAATTCCAACTTTATCTTCATATTGTGATCTTTCCTACTTTTAAAAACACCACTCAAACTTATTCATCTACTGATGTCATTCCACGCCATCTCTCCACTGACAGCTTGGAACATACCACTTAAGGCAATGCATCTGTGAATATCCTAAAATCTACAGTTTTCATCCTATCGCCTTAGAATTTTGATCATTTAATTTCAGTATCAGTATGATACAACATACAAAGTTTCAAGTTTCTATTAGTAACAGTTTTTGAGATATTCATAAATTTATCAATTTTTTAACAATTTTTGATATATTTATAAAATGCTCCTCATGCCAAACGGCTCAACAGATCTGGCTTACAATTTAATCTTGGTTTTAAAAGACCAATATAAAAGAAGTGATGTGTGGGTTTTGACAAATTTTAATTACCCTCCCTTCCAAGATGCCAGTGAATACTTTGCCTGGTATACGAATCAATGAGATACCTCGATAGTTGTTGCAATCCTTCCTGTTCCCTTGCTTATAGATAGGTGCAATTACTGCTTTTGTCCAATCTGAAGGTACCTTACCAATACTCCAAGCTAATTTTACTACTCTACTAAGCCATTTCATCCCTGCCTTCCCACTATACTTCACAATTTCAGGTCTAATTTCATCTATTCCTGCTGCTTTATGACAATGGAGTTTATTTACCATGCTTTCCACTTCCTCAAAAATAATTTCATCAACATCATAGGTTAGAATACCAATATAATGGTCCGTTATTGGACATTATAAATTATCCAGCTAACTCATTCTTGGTTGCCTGCGTTTCGCCCTCGTGTGCTAAGTTAGGCTCGTCAGTTGGGACTTAGCACACCACCCAAGACGCAAGGCTAGTGCATACCGTGGAGGCCACTGCATAGGCTATTTGAAGCCACCAGCAGTGCCAATGCACTACGAGAGCTATGTCTCAATTTCCAAAAATAGATGCCTGCCTGGCCATCAAATGATGTAGATGTTGATTCCCATAGGGAACCTAAAATATTTGTCCTCAATGAGTAAATTTATAATACCAATATAATAGTGCATTGGCACTGCTGGCGGCTTCAAATAGCCTATGCAGTGGCCTCCACGGTATGCACTAGCCTTGCGTCTTGGGTGGTGTGCTAAGTCCCAACTGACGAGCCTAACTTAGCACACGAGGGCGAAACGCAGGCAACCAAGAATGAGTTAGCTGGATAATTTCTAATGTCCAATAATGGACCACTATATTGGTATTATAAATTTACTCATTCAGGACAAATATTTTACGTTGCCTATGGGAATCAACATCTACATCATTTGATGGCCAGGCAGGCATCTATTTTTGGAAATTGAGACATAGCTCTCACAGTGCATTGGCACTGCTGGTGGCTTCAAATAGCCTATGCAGTGGCCTCCACGGTATGCACTAGCCTTGCGTCTTGGGTGGTGTGCTAAGTCCCAACTGACAAGCCTAACTTAACACACGAGGGCGAAACGCAGGCAACCAAGAATGAGTTAGCTGGATAATTTATAATGTCCAATAACGGACCATTATATTGGTATTATAAATTTACTCATTCAGGACAAATATTTTAGGTTCCCTATGGGAATCAACATCTACATCATAGGTTAGATTTCAATAAATACAATCGTCTCAAAATTGCACATAACATTTTAAAAATATTTGGGTTGAGATGAAATTTGGCAGTTAGGGATTGAAATCACTTATTCAATAAGCGTCAATTCAAAAAACAGCTGTGAAGGGCGAGATAAAAAATTGCACAATTGCAACATAGCTTCTGTTAGGCACGTAAATGAGCGAATGACGTGGGTAGATTTGTCAGTGGGAGGAATTAGGACTAGCATTGTGTCCGTGTATTCACCATGTGAGGGTGCAGATGAGGATGAAGTGTACAAGTTTTATGAAGCATTGAGTGACATCGTGGTCAGGGTCAACAGCAAGGACAGAATAGCGCTAATGGGCGATTTCAATGCGAGAGTTGGGAATAGAACTGAAGGATACGAAAGGGTGATTGGTAAATGTGGGGAAGATATGGAATCTAATGGGAATGGGAAGCGTTTGCTGGACTTCTGTGCTAGTATGGGTTTAGCTGTTACGAATACATTCTTCAAGCATAAGGCTATTCACCGCTACACATGGGAGGCTTAACAGACTTTGAATTCAGGAAATCTGTTAGGAATGTACGAGTTTTCCGCGGATTTTTCGATGATACAGACCACTATCTGATCTGTAGTGAACTAAGTATCTCTAGGCCTCTCTCTCTTTCTTAGCATTAATCCAGACTTGCAGGGTCTGCTGCTTTGCTACATCTCCTCCATTTCTGTCTGTCGTTGACATCTTCTGGTGTTAAGCCAACACTATGCATGTCTGCCCTGATGTTGTCAGTCCATCTCTTTGCCGGTCTTCCTCGTGGTCTTGTTCCCTCTGGGTTGATGTGGAGCGTTGTTTTGGCAACTGAGTCGTCCTGTTTTCTCATGACCTGGCCGTACCAGCGGAGACGGGCTTCCCTCACTTTGTCTATGATGGGCGCGACACCAAACCTTTGCCGGACGTCCGTGTTCCTTATGTGGTCACATCGGTCAGCCCCATGGACCATCGAAGCATCTTCATCTCCATGGTTGTCAACATTTGCTCCTGTTGTTTCATCATGGGGCGACATTCAGTCCCATAGATCGCTGCTGGCCGTACCACACTCTTATTAACTTTTGCCTTTAGATATTGAGGCATCTTTTTATCACAGAGGACTCCAGTGACCTGTCTCCACTTGAGCCAAGCTGCATTTACCCTCATCCGAGTATCAGGAGTAGTGTCACAGTTTGAGGTGACGACGGATCCCAAGTACTTAAATTGCATGGTCTTCTGCAGGTCTTCTTCACTGATACTTATGGTACCTTTGGTTTGGGGGCCACATTCCAGGTATTCCGTCTTCTGGATATTGAGGTGCAGTCCATTTTCAGCCAGTCTGTCCTTCCACGTTTGAACCTAATGCTGGTGTTCAGGATGGGTTTCTTGTGCAAGTACCACATCATCGGCATAAAGAAGGGTCCAGGGATGTGAAGTCTGTATGTCAGCTGTTGTCGTATCAATGCAGCGGATGAATATCAATGGTGAAAGGGCAGAACCTTGATGAACACCCACAGTGATATCGAAAGGCGGAGAGATTCCAGCAGGACTCCGGACGACACTAGTGGAATTGAGATACAGAAGTTGCACCCAGCTTATATCCTCTTCAGGGACGCCATGACAGCGAAGGGCTCGCCAAATAAGTTCGTGTGGGATACGGTCAAAAGCCTTTTCTAGGTCTAGAAATGCCATGTGTACACTCTTCTGTCTCTCTCTGTGCTTTTCCATCAAGAGGCGTGTGGCATGGATAGCATCGATGGTACTGCATCCCTTAACAAATCCACACTGGTTTGGTGTTACAGAGACAATACATCTGAGTCTGCTGTCAAGTACACGTTCAAAGATCTTGAAAGTATTACAGAGGAGTCGTATAGGGCGATAGGTCGAGCAATCACTCACATCTCCTTTTCCCTTCCAGATTGGAACTGTTGTGCTAGTTGTCCATGAGTGTGGAAGCTGTTTCTCGGCGAAGATTTGGTTGAAGAGTGAGACAAGGAACTCTGAAGCAGGCTTTCCGAGCATTTTCCAGATTTCCGCTGGTAAGTCATCTGGACCAGTTGCTTTTCCATTTTTCATTTTGCTAATGGCAAGCATTACTTCCTCGGATGTAATTGAGGGAACAGGGCCTACGATAGGATCAGGACTAGAAATTGGTGGATGCGTAAATTCTTTGTTGCTGATGTTATTAAAGTAATCTGCCCAATGCTGGAGAATGGATTGTTGATCTCGTAGCAGTTTGGCGTCGGCTCCCTTGATGTGCACGACGTGTCCAATGTCCTGAGTTGAACGGTGACGGGACTTAGCAAGACGATATATATTGTTTTCTCCTGATGGTGTGTCGAGCTGGTCGTATAGTGACTGGTAATAATGGTCCTTTGCTGCAGCTACAGCTCTTTTTGCTGCAGATTTCAGGTCGCGATATTGCTGAAGATCAGCATCAAGACGTGAGTTCCACCAAGTCTTGTAGGCTATCTTTTTCTCCTTGATTGCTTGCTTGAATTCGTCTGTTCACCACCAGGTTTGTTTATCAATATATTTTTGTCCGAGTATGGTTTTTCCCAACGTTTTTGTCGCCGCCTGATGTATCTGTTCCACAGCATCTTTCCACATGTCTTGAACCAATTGATCGGACTTCACGGAGAAGTTTGCTAAGGCTGTCATCAACTCGTTTCGTTGGGCATTCATCCGCCACCACTTAATTCGGTCAGGCCCAGTCTTAGGTTTAGGTTTGGGTTGTGTAACATTGCTACGAATATCAGATCAAAAATTAGATGTATGGCTTTTCCGGCGTTTGCTCTATTAACCAGCGTTTCGTCTTAGGACTGACACTAGACTAGACGAAACGCTGGTTAATAGAGCAAACGCCGGAAAAGCCATACATCTAATTTTTGATCTGATTTTTTATATGCTCTATTGGTGGAAAAGAATCTAATTCCCTTCATGGGAACTTACAATTTCCATTTGCTACGAATATCGAGGACAAGCAATCGGTGTTGAGGGGCAATGCTGTCATACGGAATTACTTTAGTGTCCGTTACCAGCTTAAAATCTTGTTCATGGATTAGCCAATAATCAATCTGAGTAGCATGACCACCGCTTGTATAAGTAGCCAGATGTGTTGGCCTCTTTTTAAAATATGTGTTGGTAACAATCAGATCATGAGCCTCTGCGCAATCGAGTATCCGACATCGTTTCGCACACCAAACCCATGTCCTCCATGGCATCGCATATATCCTTCTTTGTGAGACCCGACATGTCCATTTAAATCTCCTCCAAGAATAATGGACTCATCCTGGGGAATTGCTCGAAGGAGGGCATCCAGATTGTTTCAAAATTCATCCTCTCATCCTCAGTGCATCCAGTTTGAGGTGCATAGCAAGATACAATGTGGGCAGTGATGGAAGTTGAGTCAATCTTGATAAACATAAGCCTATCTGACACCCTGTTGACACTGGTGACATTGTTGCGGTAATTCTGGTCGACGACTATTGCTACACCATTTCGTGTACTGGTACCATGATAGATGAGTTTGTAGCCATCTCCGATTTCCTTTGCCTTTGAACCTTTCCACTTGGTTTCCTGGATGCAGGCAATGTTGACACGTCTGCTTTTAAGCATTTCTGCTAGTTCACGATGTCGGCCTGTCAACGTACCAATACTGAGAGTAGCAAATCTCAGTAGTTGTTTGGCTTGAACTAGCTTCTTTAGCCTACCCCGTCCATGAGTAGGTAACCCTTGCTCATTTATCACGTCACTCAGGTGTAAGTGGCGCGCGTCGCTTTGAGGGGACGCCCTAGTATGTTCCGAATTTAGAAGAGACGTAGCCATAGATGCGACAAATGATTCCTCAACCGACAGGTCGCTTAGTCTGTCGTTGAGGGCATTTTATACCTGCTGCCAGCATATAATTAGGCCGCCCCTAACCTGGAGAACAGACGCCTTTTGCAGCCGCCCCTCTAGAGTACAGACGCTGCAGCTCAATGGTGTTTCAGCAGCATTTCCTCTGCTGAGGGCCCATTACCCTCCCACAAGAGCTCATCCACCCGAAGCCATTGGCTCTTGTGGGGAGTCAGGTTATTTTCCGCCGCCCAACACTCGGCGTCGAGTCCCTGGCTGTACGGTCTACTCGGTTACCGTAGCATGGCAAGCATGGCCAGACAGGTAAGTATCTCTAGACCTAGGGTAGAGAAAGTGAAATCTGTCTGCAAACAAGGGTAGAAAATCTCCAGGACAAGGAAATTAGACAGAAGTACATGGGTATGATTAGTGAGAAGTTTCAAACAGTAGACAGTAAGCAGGTTCAGGATATAGAAAGTGAATGGGTGGCATACAGGGATGCTGTAGTAGAAACAGCAAGGGAATGCCTAGGAACAACTGTGTGTAAAGATGGGAAAAGGTGAACATCTTGGTGGAATGATGAAGTGAGAGCAGCTTGTAAACGTGAAAAGAAGGCTCATCAGAAATGGCTCCAAACAAGGGCCGAGGCAGACAGGGATTTGTACGTAGATGAAAGAAACAGAGCGAAACAAATAGTTGTTGAATCCAAAAAGAAGTCGTGGGAAGATTTTGGTAACAACCTGGAAAGGCTAGGTCAAGCAGCAGGGAAACCTTTCTGGACAGTAATAATCTTAGGAAGGGAGGGAAAAAGGAAATGAACAGTGTTTTGAGTAATTCAGGTGAACTCATAATAGATCTCAGGGAATCGCTGGAGAGGTAGAGGGAATATTTTGAACATCATCTCAATGTAAAAGGAAATCATCCTCGTGGTGTTGCGAACAGCCAAGCTCATGGGGAGGAGGAAAATGATGTTGATAAAATTATGCTTGAGGAAGTGGAAAGCATGGTAAATAAACTCCATTGTCATAAAGCAGCAGGAATAGATGAAATTAGACCTGAAATGGTGAAGTATAGTGGGAAGGCAGGGATGAAATGGCTTCATAGAGTAGTAAAATTAGCATGGAGTATTGGTAAGGTACCTCCAGATTGGACAAAAGCAGTAATTGCACCTATCTATAAGCAAGGGAACAGGAAGGATTGCAACAACTATCGAGGTATCTCATTGATTCGTATACCAGGCAAAGTATTCACTGGCATCTTGGAAGGGAGGGTGCGATCAGTCGTCGAGAGGAAGTTGGATGAAACCAGGTGTGGTTTCAGACCACAGAGAGGCTGTCAGGATCAGATTTTCAGGATGCAACAGGTAATTGAAAAATGCTACGAGAGGAATAGGCAGTTGTGTTTATGTTTCATAGATCTAGAGAAAGCATATGACAGGGTACCGAGGGAAAAGATGTTCGCCATACTGGGGACTATGGAATTAAAGGTAGATTATTAAAATCAATCAAAGGTATTTATGTTGACAATTGGGCTTCAGTGAGAATAGATGATAGAATGAGTTCTTGGTTCAGGGTACTTAAAGGGGTTAGACAAGGCTGTAATCTTTCACCTTTGCTGTTCGTAGTTTACATGGATCATCTGCTGAAAGGTATAAAATGGCAGGCAGGGATTCAGTTAGGCGGAAAATATAATAAGCAGTCTGGCCTATGCTGACGACTTGGTCTTAATAGCAGATTGTGCCGAAAGCCCGCAGTGTAATATCTTGGAACTTGAAAATAGGTGCAATGAGTATAGTATGAAAATTAGCCTTTCGAAGACTTTTTTTGCTAAGGGCTTTACGTCGCACCGACACAGGTAGGTCTTATGGCGACGATGGGATAGGAAAGGCCTAGGAATTGGAAGGAAGCGGCCGTGGCCTTAATTAAGGTACAGCCCCAGCATTTGCCTGGTGTGAAAATGGGAAACCACGGAAAACCATCTTCAGGGCTGCCGATAGTGGGATTCGAACCTACTATCTCCCGGATGCAAGCTCACAGCTTTCGAAGACTAAATTGATGTCAGTAGGTAAGAATTGAATGTCAGATTGATGATACAAAGCTAGAACAGGTCGATAATTTCAAGTATTTAGGTTATGTGTTCTTTTTTTTTTTTTTGCTAGGGGCTTTACGTCGCACCGACACAGATAGGTCATATGGCGACGATGGGATAGGAAAGGCCTAGGAGTTGGAAGGAAGCGGCCGTGGCCTTAATTAAGGTACAGCCCCAGCATTTGCCTGGTGTGAAAATGGGAAACCACGGAAAACCATCTTCAGGGCTGCCGATAGTGGGATTCGAACCTACTATCTCCCGGATGCAAGCTCACAGCCACGCGCCTCTACGCGCACGGCCAACTCGCCCGGTGTTATGTGTTCTCCCAGGATGGTAATATAGTAAGTGAGATTGAATCAAGGTGTCGTAAAGTTAATGCAGTGAGCTCGCAGTTGCGATCAACAGTATTCTGTAAGAAGGAAGTCAGCTCCCAGACGAAACTATCTTTACATCAGTCTGCTTTCAGACCAACTTTGCTTTACGGGAGCGAAAGCTGGGCGGACTCAGGATATCTTATTCATAAGTTAGAAGTGACAGACATGAAAGTAGCAAGAATGATTGCTGGTACAAACAGGTGGGAACAATGGCATGATGGTACTCGGAATGAGGAGATAAAGGCTAATTTAGGAATGAACTCGATGGATGAAGCTGTACGCATAAACCGGCTTCGGTGGTGGGGTCATGTGAGGCGAATGGAGGAAGATAGGTTACCTAGGAGAATAATGGACTCTGCTAAGAAGGGTAAGAGAAGTAGAGGTAGACCAAGGCGACGATGTTTAGACTCGGTTTCTAACGATTTAAAGATAAGAGGTATAGAACTAAATGAGGCCACAACACTAGTTGCAAATCGAGGATTGTGGCAACGTTTAATAAATTCACAGAGGGTTGCAGACTGAACGCTGAAAGGCATAATAGTCTATAATGATAATGTATGTATTGTATGTATTAATACCTACTATAGGGCCTACTTAATGCATGGTGAAAACTTCCCTTTCCTGTACCATCTGACAAAAACATGTTTTAAAATTACTCTGCACAAAAATTGATACACAATTCCCACTACCAAGGCTTCACGATGCTTCAGATGAAGTCAGTAACATAAAAAACATGTTTAAGTAATAATAATTTGCTTTTTTTGGCCAGATATAACAAACACAAAAGAGAGAAGTTTCAAAAATTACTGGTTGTGTTACCCACAAAGCTTATTTCCTTAAAAGTGATGAAACTATGGAGGATATTAGAACTACCGGTACATAATTCCCCAAAAGATGGAATTGCAGAGCATGCGAGATCATTCGCACTATCCAGGCAGGTCATACAAGATTATTTGACTAACAAATCTACACAAGAAAACCTTTGGTGCATATTCAACATATCACAGTTGTTTAACTTCAATACACTAAAGGAAGTCTACTGCTAGGATTTTAGTGTACAACTCGGGTCCACTAAAGATCTTCCACTTCTAAAGCCATACTGTTCCTTTTTTAACTCTCTTCTCTAATATCCTTTCCAGAATTTTTGTCACTTGTGATGAAAGTGTGATTCCTCTATAGTTATCACACACTTTTTTGTCTCCCTTCTTAAGGAATGGTATTATTATTCCCTTTCCCCAGTTTTCTGGTACACATTTCTGCTTCCATATGCACTTTACCAATCTGTACACCCATTGTAGTCTAATAGCCTTTATCATTTCCACACTAATTTCATCAATCCAGGGTGCCCTTCCCATTTTTATTTTTATTTCACGGACTACTAATTCGACCTCTACCGTTGAATCATCATCTACTGTCGACTCATTACTACAGTATCCTCTGCAAAATTTATCACATTTAGCTGTTTATCAAAACACTCCAACCTTCTCTTAATTTGTTTTGGATGTGTTATCAACTCTGCTCCTACCCCTTTCATCAGCTTTCCTATTACTTCATATTATTCCATACAGCATTCTTTTACTGCCAGCTCCATCTGTTTGTGTAAATTCTTCCCCACTTTTCTCATTCTGCTATGGTGTCAATCTCATCAACGTTCTACTACAGGTGCTGTCTGTCCCACTTACAAATGCCTGGTCCATTCGTCTTCCACATTTCCTACTTCAGTAACTGGAATTTGTTGTTTCACTCTCTCTACAAATTCTTCCCATACATTCTCATCCTTTAATTTCCACATTTTTATTTTACAATCTTTTATCTCCTTTAATTTTTCCATTTTCCCCCCACTCTCATTTTTGCTATCACGAATCTATGATCTCCATCGAATGCTTCTCCTGGTAAAGCTGTTACATCCATCAACTGTCTGCAATTTGTCCTTTTCACCAGAAAATAATAAATTACCAAGTTTATTTCTCTGTTACCCCAGCCATATCTTGTAATTTTTCTGTTTTTTTTTTTTTTCTTCTGGAACCATGTGTTGCACATTCCTCCCACAAAACTCAACTAATTTCCCATCCTTCATTCCTTTACCCATATCCATATGTCTGATTAATTCTTCCTTTCCTTGTCTTTCGTTTCCTACCTGTGCATTAAAATTTTTGATAAGCAAAAATACTGGTGATATTAACTACTTTGGGGATCATATTACAAATGTGAAGCATATGCTATCTTAACATCAATAGTGTTGTCATTTACAAATGTTGCCATTGACTTCAAAACTAAAGACATGCTAAAGAAAAGAATGCCTCCAGAGTAAAACAGTCCTTATCACCAGTGTTCACGCATAAAATCCTTTGTCTTTTTCCCTAAGATCTGGGTAAAGGAATGTTCTTAAAGCTAATCAACTCAATACTATTACATATTTATCTTTTAACGTTTTTTTTTTAGAATTTGCTTTATGTCACACCGACACAGGAGAGATTTTATGGCAGCAATGGGATAGGAAAGAGCTAGGAGTGGGAAGGAAGCGACAGTGGCCTTAAGGTACAGACCCAGCATATGCTTGGTGTGAAAATGGGCAACCATGAAAAACAATCTTCAGGGCTGCCGACAGTGGGATTCGAACCCACTACCTCCCGGATATAAACTCAATGCTGCGCGCCCCTAATCGCATGGTCAACTCACCCGGTACATATTTATTTAAGCAGACATGTTTTGCCTTTTGTGTGAAAACTTCTTCAGTGCACAATTCTTTCAATCAACAACTTATACATTAGGGACTGAAGCCTTCAAACAAGGTGAAATGTGTCTACTTACATAAATGATTGCCTGTAACATCATCATATTTGATCTTAATTAATCAATACAGATGAACAAGACTTTTTCCATTACAATTATCTGGGGTCCAGTTTTATGGCCGGATGTAACCTACACACTGTGGGTGTGTTTCTCTGGTGGTTGCTAGAATGATGTCCAATGAGCCAGACACTTCAAATGATAAATATAAATTACCTTATTGGTTTCACATCCCATAAGATCCTTACAATTTTCACAGATGCTGAAGTGCCACCATTTTGTCCTGCAGGGGTTCTTTCATTTGGCTGTTGAACTATTCACACGAAGCTGGCATATTTCAGCATCTTCAAATACTGCTGGACTGAGCCAGGAAGGCTCAGATTGCCAGCATTTCTCTATCTCCGCCACTCAAATTTTTGTTTTTTTTAACTCTCAATATTCCTTTGAGATTTATGAAACTTGTGGTGCCTACGGACATCAAATCAAAAAGACCTGCAGCTGGCGAGCCAAACTTGTCCTCTGACACTCCCGGCACTAAAAGCCATATGCCATTTCATTTTCCTTCAAATAAATTATGATAATTATGTCAAGAACTAACCACCTTTTAAAATATTGATAGCTTATACTACAACAGGGTATTTGTCATCGTAACATAGTGATATCGCACCATACCCCACACATCACAATTCTCCACTCTGTGTGCTAATAACTGGTGCTTTTACATGGTTGCCAATATAACAAATGCATAGCACAGTAACAACAGCATGGACAAACATCATTGATAGTCATAATGTCTCCAGGAAGACCATAGACTACAGTTACTGTTAGTCAGCTGTTGGTTCACCAGAATGCACCGTCAGTGATATGATTAGGTTAGAGTTTGGTTAGGCTGTCCAGTGTCCAAATTACCGATTGAGAAGGGTAACTTACTGTTTGTGACACAAAATTGCTGATTGTAACTCACTGACCGGAACTTAAATACCTCATTCTTTGATCCTGCTGGTGGGGGCGATCCTATTCTTTATCAACACCTCTTTTGATTTTTTGGGCATCCTGAAGTTTATATTTTAATTCTAATTTGCTGGAAAGCACAGCAACCTGCATGTCTATGAAGATGTGATGAATTCTAATGATGTACACGGCACATCGGAATCAAGCAATGAACTGAACCCAGGTCTCTCCATTTAGCCATGGAGGCACAGTTCAGTTAGGAGCAACTCACAGCCACAGGGTGCCTGGGTGGAGAAGAGGCAGCGTTGTTACTGCTCCATTTGAACTGGAAATTTAATAATACACACACTGAAGGGTGGAAATGTTAAATTGCGTGAAAACACAGAAACTTGTTTTAAAAAAATGTCTTTACCCAAACCAGTATTTCTACATTACAAGTTCTGAAAAAGTAAAAATATTATCTGCTGTAACATTTAGAAAATAATGCTCAATAAGTCTCCTCACAGATCTTTTGTAGTTTATAGTGATTATGCTCTGAACAGTCACAAGAACAAATCCATATTTTAAGGGATGGTTATTTCATACTTGCCCTTAAAACAATAACAACAGTCACCAATTCAACATTATAGCAGCTAGATGAACAGAGCCATGATCTGAATATAGCAGTAACAAGTATCTCTGGTCTGTGATCAGAGGTCGGGTATAATATCTCTCGGAGGAGGACGGACCCACTAATCTCAACAGGGAAGCAGGCAAGTTTCTTTCTGCGCCTAGTGCAGATCTGTGGAACACATAGCAAAACCCGACTTCTCTTCAGACTACTCATTAGACCAGCAATCTATGACGGCCTGCGCAGAAGGCTTGTTTTCTCACTGCTACTTCACAGATTCCATACCTGCATAAACTTCAATATTATACAAGAATAAAGAACACAGATAAATTGTTGTATACCTCTGATACCGAGATGAAATCTACAACAAAAGACAGTTAAGTTTAAGTTTCTGTCAACTTGGATGAACAACTTCTCATATTTCAAATATTATTCTGAAAATTTAGAATACCATTAGAACTTTCAACTTTTAGCTAAGTGCATTAACTACTTACTAAACTGGTTTTGTAATGATATGTTGTAAGTTTGAACTCCTACAACAATTGCAGAGGCTCTCAGTTTGCTAGCCGACCACTAGATGCTTTACATCGTGTCAAAGCCAGATTTCTCAAATACAACCCTATCAAGATTGACTTACGAGCTAATGAACGAATGTTTCCTTATAGAAGATCGGAGACTAAGACTACCCTACTAAAGAATAGAATCCAAAAGAGAAATTAAATTTGGTTGGATTTCTACAGCACAGATGCAGTAACTGGAAGCAAGCAAACAAAGACTTACGCAGTGCTGTTCATGGACTTCACCATATGTACGCGACAAGGTACACCGCAAGAGGATATGTGAACGTTACCATTTTAGCGTGTGCACTAGGAGAATGAATGGAATACAGTAAAGAACAGTGGTCACATAACTATAGCCTATGCATGTTTGTGCGCATTTCATATTAATAATAATTTACATCACACTGACTCAGTCAAGTCTTATGGCGACTGGGATCGCGGTCTGCATAGCCCCAATAGTTGTGTGGTCTGAAAATCGGAAATCCTGGAAGACCATCTTCAGGGTTGCCAACAGAGTTTGAACCCACTAACTCTCTAATGCAATCTAACAGCTACACGACTCCAACCACATAGCTACCTCACTTGCTGAGAAATGGTTTATAGTTTCATTTCATTTCTGCTCCAAGGGTGTGGCTCTCAACCTTCTTAACTAAACACCTCCATCATCATTCCTCTTTTTCAACCATCTATTTAAATACATCTATACTGAAGGATAACTAATGAGAACAACAACTTACATGACAAAATAGATATTCAAACAGGGGAATAAAACAATCCTTCAGACCTGGATTGAAAGTGATGTCTTTATCTGAGGCAATCGCTAACACAAAATTCAAAGATACAGAAACAGTACATCATTAAATAAATTTTCAGGGAAGTAAAAAGTTATGAAGAATTACTCTTAATGAAGTGAATTCTGTTTTACAGGACTATTTCTTCATAAAATGGAGAAGGAAAGATAAGCTCTTACATTACAATACGTACTTACCTTTATGAAGGTATACGACGTTCTAATTTCAATACAAACTTTATTATAAGCAACAGACATAGTCTAAATCCATCATACTATTATTTTATAATGGTATTTATTTCCTCTTGTAAATGCATTTGGTTCAAATACCAGTAATGATAATCATTTAGGTTATCCAACACGTATGGCCCATTCATTACAACAAACTACAAGAATTGTGGTTCCTAAACATACCGGTAATCAATCAATCAATCAATCAATCAATCAATCAATCAATCAATCAATCAATCAATCAATCAATCAATCACCACTGACCTGCATTTAGGGCAGTCGCCCAGGTGGCAGATTCCTTATCTGTTGTTTTCATAGCCTTTTCTAAAATGATTGAAAAGAAATTGGAAATTTATTGATCATCTCCCTTGGTAAGTTATTCCAAGCCCTAACTCCCCCTATTATAAATGAATATTTGCCCCAATTTGTCGTCTTGAATTCCAGCTTTATCTTCATATTGTGATCTTTCCTACTTTTAAAGATACCACTCAAACTTATTCGTCTACCGATGTCATTACACGCCATCTCTTCACGAACACAGTCTATGCCTGGCACATGAAAGTGTTTGGTCACACACGTCACATTGTGTCTCAAGTTACCTACCATATCTCAATTAATTAAAATCCCAGGAATAGCCTATAATGCTTCATTTAGATTGAGTAGTCTCTGAGACTATACTCAAACTAAAAGATGGAAAAGCACCGGGTCCTGACGGCATTGTCAGTGAACACATTAAAGCTTCAGCAAATGTATTACTTCCATCCATAACGAATCTTATGAACCTATGCTTCTTACTAGGAGACATCCCAAAAGCGTGAAAAACCTCCACATTGAAGGTTTTATACAAAGGAAAGGGTAACTTGCTTGATCGGAATTCCTATACGGGGATTGCTCCTATGGAGAATAATTTGTTAAAGATACTCACCAAGTTAATAACCACTTGACTGACGGAAGAAATTGAAACCAAACTTCTTGAAGAGCAATTTGGATTTAGAAGAGGAAGAAGTACTTTGCACGCAATAAGAAATCTACTGGACAATATACATAACATCTTATGACTACCAAGGGGTAAATTTCACAGTGTTCATAGATTTTTCCAAGGCCTTCGATAATCTTAAAAGAAACATTATATCGTCGAAGCTTGATTCTCTTGTTGGGGACAAGGCTCTCACTATTCTGATCCATAACATGTAAAGAAATAATACTGTCATCATTTCAGACAATATAACTTCATCGAGGGAGATCACGCAGACAAATGGCGTTCTACGGGGCGACCCTCTCAGTCCTTTATTGTTTAATGTAGCTATCTGTGATGTGGTTCAAGCGATAAAAGAGGTGTCAAGCAAAGTAACCATGTATTTGTATGTTGATGATATGGTTCTAGGATCACACGATGTTAAAGAGCTACAAAAAGCACTGGATGCACTGGAGAAGTGGACAGATACAAATGAACTGCAAGTGAACATTGAAAAGACTGTCTAGATGATTTTCAGGAAGGGAGGACGAACATCCTCAAGCGACAAAGTGACGTATAAAGCGGAAACATTAAACGACATAAACAGTTTTAAATATCTGGGCTTGACGATGCAGACAGTAAACTCCTTTAGACTTCATATTAGGCTACGTGCTGCGGCAGCTATGAAAACAATATTTGACATCAAGAATTTAAATAGATTATCTCTTAAGACGGCCATGACCTTGTTTGATGCAAAAATAATCCCTATTTTAACATATGGACTGGAAATCATTTGGGATAAGCTAACAAAGAATGACCTACACACTCTAGTAAAAAATCAAAGCCCGATTCTCGAAGACAACCCTCTGTGTGTCCAGATTTATTAGATCAAGACTGGTTAATGAACTTGCAAAGGAGCCATTTTTAATTGAAGATTTGATATTCAAGCTCGCTCTACCTTATACAGACCATTGGAAGAAACTCTTGGATGAAAGATTGGCCAAAAGGAATGATATTTGTTTTGAATTCTATTCGACTGAAGCAATGACGAATAGAACTTGGACCAATACAAACCAGGATCTCCGACATTTTATCAATTCTATGGCAATTCATGGATACCACTATAAACTCTGCAAAACTAGGATCTTTCATGAACCTGACGATAGTTGTGTGTGTGCACTGTGTGGTTTAACTTGTCCTCGTTACCATGTTGTGGAATGCTCTAAGAGAAATAGGCCTATAATAGACTTACGTTTAAATGACATGTAATCGCTTTATATACATAAATTGTGTGCTCAATTGTTCATGTTTGTGGGTTACTGTAGTCACGTCCTAGTTCGTGAACCATGGGCAACGGCTGAGTTGGCTAGAAAGTGGTCCTGAGAGTCGGGATACCAGTTGCTATGGAATGGAAGTGGGCATTTTGGACATATTCTGAGTCATGGCCCTCCTTGTGCTCAGGCGGCTGGGACTATACAATTCACCGGTGGTCCAAAACCCGTTAGAGGAGAGATCCTCACTTGGACTATGTGCAAGTACGGTAGCATCCTGCTTCATGAATTTACCAAGCTCAGAACATTTTAAGCAAGCCTCGGACCTATGGAAGTAACTGAGTCCCACTCCCATTTGATAGACGAGGGACTCCTTGGAAACAACTTGGCGAACGAAATGGAATTCGATGGTGAGCTAGAAAGCAGAACTGGCTGAGTCAGCAAAGAGGATGCATTTGGATGTGCTAGGAGTAAGTAATATTCGGGTAAGGGGAGATAAGGAGGAAGAGATAGGAGATTATGAAGTGTACTTGACAGGTGTTAGAAAGGGAAGGGCAGAGTCTGGGGTAGGGCTCTTTATCAGGAATACCATTGCACGCAACATAGTTTCTGTTAGGCACGTAAATGAGTGAATGATGTGCGTAGATTTGTCAGTTGGAGGAATTAGGACTAGAATTGTGTCCGTGTATTCACCATGTGAGGGTGCAGATGAGGATGAAGTTGACAAGTTTTATGAAGCATTGATTGACATCGTGGTCAGGGTCAACAGCAAGGACAGAATAGCGCTAATGGGCGATTTCAATGCGAGAGTTGGGAATAGAACTGAAGGATACGAAAGGGTGATTAGTAAATGTGGGGAAGATATGGAATCTAATGGGAATGGGAAGCGTTTGCTGGACTTCTGTGCTAGTATGGGTTTAGCTGTTACGAATACATTCTTCAAGCATAAGGCTATTCACCGCTACACATGGGAGGCTAGGGGTACCAGATCCATAATAGACTATATCTTAACAGACTTCGAATTCAGGAAATCTGTTAGGAATGTACGAGTTTTCTGCGGATTTTTCGATGATACAGACCACTAACTGATCTGTAGTGAACTAAGTATCTCTAGGCCTAGGGAAAGTGAAATCTGTCTGCAAACAAGGGTAGAAAATCTGCAGGACAAGGAAATTAGACAGGAGTACAAGGATATGATTAGTGAGAAGTTTCAAACAATAGACAGTAAGCAGGTTCAGGATATAGAAAGTGAATGGGTGGCATACAGGGATGCTGTAGTAGAAACAGCAAGGGAATGCCTAGGAACAACTGTGTGTAAAGATGGGAAAAGGTGAACATCTTGGTGGAATGATGAAGTGAGAGCAGCTTGTAAACGTGAAAAGAAGGCTCATCAGAAATGGCTCCAAACAAGGGCCGAGGCAGACAGGGATTTGTACGTAGATGAAAGAAACAGAGCGAAACAAATAGTTGTTGAATCCAAAAAGAAGTCGTGGGAAGATTTTGGTAACAACCTGGAAAGGCTAGGTCAAGCAGCAGGGAAACCTTTCTGGACAGTAATAATCTTAGGAAAGGAGGGAAAAAGGAAATGAACAGTGTTTTGAGTAATTCAGGTGAACTCATAATAGATCTCAGGGAATCACTGGAGAGGTAGAGGGAATATTTTGAACATCTTCTCAATGTAAAAGGAAATCATCCTCGTGGTGTTGCGAACAGCCAAGCTCATGGGGAGGAGGAAAATGATGTTGATAAAATTATGCTTGAGGAAGTGGAAAGCATGGTGAATAAACTCCATTGTCATAAAGCAGCAGGAATAGATGAAATTAGACCTGAAATGGTGAAGTATAGTGGGAAGGCAGGGATGAAATGGCTTCATAGAGTAGTAAAATTAGCATGGAGTATTGGTAAGGTACCTCCAGATTGGACAAAAGCAGAAATTGCACCTATCTATAAGCAAGGGAACAGGAAGGATTGCAACAACTATCGAGGTATCTCATTGATTCGTATACCAGGCAAAGTATTCACTGACATCTTGGAAGGGAGGGTGCGATCAGTCGTCGAGAGGAAGTTGGATGAAACCCAGTGTGGTTTCAGACCACAGAGAGGCTGTCAGGATCAGATTTTCAGGATGCACCAGGTAACTGAAAAATGCTACGAGAGGAATAGGCAGTTGTGTTTATATTTCATAGATCTAGAGAAAGCATATGACAGGGTACCGAGGGAAAAGATGTTCGCCATACTGGGAGGATATGGAATTAAAGGTAGATTATTAAAATCAATCAAAGGTATTTATGTTGACAATTGGGCTTCAGTGAGAATAGATGATAGAATGAGTTCTTGGTTCAGGGTACTTACAGGGGTTAGACAAGGCTGTAATCTTTCACCTTTGCTGTTCGTAGTTTACATGGATCATCTGCTGAAAGGTATAAAATGGCAGGGAGGGATTCAGTTAGGCAGAAATGTAATAAGCAGTCTGGCCTATGCTGATGACTTGGTCTTAATAGCAGATTGTGCCGAAAGCCCGCAGTGTAATATCTTGGAACTTGAAAATAGGTGCAATGAGTATAGTATGAAAATTAGCCTTTCGAAGACTAAATTGATGTCAGTAGGTAAGAATTGAATGTCAGATTGATGATACAAAGCTAGAACAGGTTGATAATTTCAAGTCTTTAGGTTATGTGTTCTCCCAGGATGGTAATATAGTAAGTGAGATTGAATCAAGGTGTCGTAAAGTTAATGCAGTGAGCTCGCAGTTGCGATCAACAGTATTCTGTAAGAAGGAAGTCAGCTCCCAGACGAAACTATCTTTACATCAGTCTGTTTTCAGACCAACTTTGCTTTACGGGAGCGAAAGCTGGGCGGACTCAGGATATCTTATTCATAAGTTAGAAGTAACAGACATGAAAGTAGCAAGAATGATTGCTGGTACAAACAGGTGGGAACAATGGCATGATGGTACTCGGAATGAGGAGATAAAGGCTAATTTAGGAATGAACTCGATGGATGAAGCTGTACGCATAAACCGGCTTCGGTGGTGGGGTCATGTGAGGCGAATGGAGGAAGATAGGTTACCTAGGAGAATAATGGACTCTGCTAAGAAGGGTAAGAGAAGTAGAGGTAGACCAAGGCGACGATGTTTAGACTCGGTTTCTAACGATTTAAAGATAAGAGGTATAGAACTAAATGAGGCCACAACACTAGTTGCAAATCGAGGATTGTGGCGACGTTTAATAAATTCACAGAGGGTTGCAGACTGAACGCTGAAAGGCATAATAGTCTATAATGATAATGTATGTATTGTATGTATTAATACCTACTACAGGGCCTACTTAATGCATGGTGAAAACTTCCCTTTCCTGTACCATCTGACAAAAACATGTTTTAAAATTACTCTGCACAAAAATTGATACACAATTCCCACTACCAAGGCTTCACGATGCTTCAGATGCAGTCAGTAACATAAAAAACATGTTTAAGTAACAATAATTTGCTTTTTTTTGGCCAGATATAACAAACACAAAAGAGAGAAGTTTCAAAAATTACTGGTAGTGTTACCCACAAAGCATATTTCCTTAAAAGTGATGAAACTATGGAGGATATTAGAACTACCGGTACATAATTCCCCAAAAGATGGAATTGCAGAGCATGCGAGATCATTCGCACTATCCAGGCAGGTCATACAAGATTATTTGACTAACAAATCTATACAAGAAAACCTTTGGTGCATATTCAACATATCACAGTTGTTTAACTTCAATACACTAAAGGAAGTCTACTGCTAGGATTTTAGTGTATAACTCGGCCACTTTCTAACCGATTTTAAACAATGAACATGGGACAAAGTTATAGTCTACATTATGTAGAAACATATCTTCTGCAGTACTGTTGTCAACGAATACTCCAGGTTCATTACAAAGCAACGGATATAAATAGCAAGGTACCGTATTTAAAATATTATGGCAAGGAGGCACAGACAGAAAAGCAAATTATCCGAGCGTTTTCTTAAAAGAGTTTGAACATCCTGCCCATGAAAATAGACTTCGTGCCATACAGGATTTAACGCAAGGGGGCGGACACTCCACCCTTTCAAACGTCCTTCACAAGTGATACCCAGGACATAAACACACGAGTAAATATATACAGTACGTATCATTAAAATCGAGCAGTACTCTGTACGGTATTTCATCAAACTCGTAAGAAAATCCGAATGTTTCAATATGTAAAGACGAAAAAGGATACTCGAAAACTGTATTTAAACGTAGCCTATAAACTAATTAACGAATACTCAAAATTAACTTACTACCTTGTAATTCAGAATATGCTAGTTCCATATTATCTAGCATCGATTTTAATAAATCACTCTCTTCCATTTTAAACTAAAATAGTATAAACACGTTTTTCTTAGAACTCAAAAAAAAAAAAAAAAGCTCGCAGTAGAAAACTGTACGTAACCACTTTAGGAGAGACTTCAACGTAAACAGTTTTGACCTTTGGATTATTCGAAGAAATCCAGAAATATTGTACAACTACCCGTCCGTAGCTAAAAGAACACGGTTTACTGGACAAGTATTCACCAACTGGGTCAATTTATACTGAGCGACTGACTTAACTCCGGCAACTTGTGCAATTCTGATCACAGATTCGGATATAACACGCAACACGTGCAATCACACGTAATTCAGGGAAACACGCGTCTCATAGGCAGCTGACGACTGGTCAGTCACGCCCCCTTCAACATTCGTCAGCTACATATCTTCTTTGTTTTTGCACTAAACTATTTGTATGCTCGAAGCAATACTACGATTCGAGTTTCGTTGATAACACTTTTAACAAACAAACAGGAGTTTTCAAAACTACCACGTTATTTATAAACAATATTAAGTCTCCTGGTTTGATCTTATATAACAAAACATATTTTTTTATCCCCTTAGGTCCTAACTCCATGCACAATGTGCGACATTCGTCCATAATTATATTTGATATTTCGGGGATAAGGGCTAGCTATCTTCATCTGCGATTATTCTTAAGGTCCCTATGCCTGAGATATAACTAATATATAAGTCTTGAAGAAATAAAGCCAGTCCCAGTGGATACTTTATTATTTCCAGTTTCATAGAAGTTGGTATCCTGTCGTCCAGCGGCAGCTATTTTTCTGGTGAAACAGCTGTGCCAAAGAGGATAGAATAGAAGAGCTGTGCCATCTTTCATACATTTCGTGTTGGACGTTCGTGTTCGTGCTCTCTGCTCTGTATCTGTAGATCTGTAAAGTCCTCTCCGTGTAAGGACGTACCCTAAGGGTGCAACCTTACCCTTTCTCCCCTGTAATATTAAGGTATCGATTTATAGTTACTTTTCTTGCTGTTGGGTCTTTTTCAGTGTCGGTAACCATACAGTTTAGGGACCCTACTTGCCGATACGACGTCTTACATTTACCGTTAATCTGGCACGTTGGCAACGTTCAATCACTGTTCTAGCGTGAATTGCGTGTTGCCACCGCATTGCCGTTAAAGTCACTAGTGATACATTTGCGAGAATATTTAAAGCATATTTTCTTTTTCTGTGTGATTGTAAATCTATTTGACTAATACCAGGTAAGTAAAATTGTGGCATGTTCGGAAAATGCATTTAATAACATAGTTTGTGTGAAATGATGAAAGTGTTCAAATACGCCAGTCTCATGTCTAGATCTACCGGTACATGAAATACGAGTAACTCTTGCGGGACGAAATTTTGGCAGTAGAACTTATAACATTATTATTTTCAAATCCGCAGTGAACTTGAAAGCTGACCTAATTTCCGTTTACGGAGCTTGGCACATTAGTATACCTATATGTTTCCTGATAAGCTTGAAGATATAACCAGCCTGCAGGCTGAAAATATGCCCAATAATCTCTCTCCTTACTGGTTACCGGTACCGTATTGAAGAGAGAAGGAAATGTTCGCGCAAAAGACAGGTAAGTCATTGGATGTCTGGAACTTTCGAAAATCACACTGCAAAGACTTATTAAATAAATTACATCGTTTAACACGCCCCTCTTTTCAAGAATATGGTTAAAGTTCGCCTACTGTATATCAAAATAAAGACAGATATATGTGACATTAATCTGAGTGTGCAAGTGTGTTTATTTCCTTAATTGAGCTCATTGAGCGTGGAAATCGACTTAATTATGAATATCTTGATTTATTTTATCTTAACTTTTATCATTTACTAGGGTAGGGAAACATTCATTATCGGTGTTTACATTGAGGTTAGTTTGTTATGGTTATGTCTTGTGATTTTAATATGTAACCAGGCAGGTTGGCAGCAGTGATCAGCCATTACAAAAAAGAGAAAAGAAGAGCATCGGGCGGCGATATTTACTTTCTGGGGTATTACCTTACTTGGCGATTACTATACTCTCAGTACTCTGTCTCTGTATTGTAGTTTTTGGTTCTTACATGGTGCCTCGCTGGTTAGGCGAAAACTCGGCAAAGAGGACTCTTATTTCATTCTGACACGTGTTTCACCTGAAATTAAATGCAAAATACTAATTTACTGGTATAATTCTGCCTTGGGTTAATACTCGTCCACTTTTCTGCAGGCAGCAACAAGATACAGAATATTCACCATTTACTACCGGTGGTGACCCGGGTTCACATCATAATGGAAATAATTTATGTTTGACCATCTCTTACATAACTATTTTTTCGAAACGATGAAGTATGATATAAATGTTATCAAAATGAAATTGTTTTCACAGTTCATTATTAATAGCAGTGAAGCTACTGTCAAACATAACCTCCGGAATTATCACCATGTGTCACAGGTAAACACCGCAGGGTTTTGTATCTTTGACATTTAGAGTAATTTACCCACTAATGTAACAGACCGAAAAATTATTACAATAATTTTGTTTGGTTTCTTGGCCTGCTTATGGAATCAGAAAACACTGTATTTGCACTACATTTAAGTTTTGCTCTTCTAGAATCGAAACACGGTCTCAACTATAAAATTGGCCTGCTAGTGTTGCGTACTTCATTACTGGACGAGACTTGCAGAGCAGTGTTCTTCAAACTTGTTTCACTGTGGAATCCAGTAATGATCAAATAGTGTAATGCATTTTCATTATTTTAATAAGAATATATTTTATTGCAGCCAATGACCAAAATAAATTTACATTTTCAACACAACATTAGTCATTTTCGCAGAAGGCTGTTAGCGATTTGTGCTGACAAGTACAAATCATAGCATGATAACATTCACAGCTCTTACCACAATGTTCACATATGCAGTCCGTGTCAGGTTGATGAAATTTCTTACTTTTACATAACTTATTATTATTATTATTATTATTATTATTATTATTATTATTATCGTATGGCATTTACAAGCATAATGTGTAAAAATATACGAGCATATAAATTAAAATATAGAAATAATTAAACTAGAATGTCCAGCTTCGACTACCAGTCCACTGCACTTGGTATCAATTCATGCAGAGCCCGTAAACCATTCTTAAATGCTGACAGTGGACAGCTCTCAACAACATGAAGCAATGTCTGCTTCTCAGCACCACACTCACACGCAGTACTTTCACAATATCCCCACTTTTTCATCATGTATCGGCACCTGCTGTGGCCTGTTCTTGAAACGGTTGAGTTTTGACCACTCATGTCGAGGAAGATCGAAACCTGGCACTTTCTTCGTTGGGCCTTTAATCAGAAAGGCGTTGGTGGGTGGACATGGTTCTCATCGCTGTCTCCATTCTGCTGTTACACTGAATTTTTCATGGGAGTGTAGATCAGTCCAGTCCGGGAGATAGTAGGTTCAAATCCCACTATCGGCAGCTCTGAAGATGGTTTTCCGTGGTTTCCCATTTTCACACCAGGCAAATGCTGGGGCTGTACCTTAATTAAGGCCACGGCCGCTTCCTTCCAACTCCTAGGCCTTTCCTATCCCATCGTCGCCATATGACCTATCTGTGTCGGTGCGACGTAAAGCCCCTAGCAAAAAAAAATAAAATAAAAGAAAGATCAGTCCAGAGTGGATTCTGGGATTTTAACCTCATCACAGGTGGATCTCGTAAGGGATTGAACAAGAGTGAGTTCCTGTGTGCAAAGGTCTTCTTGAGCAACTGTACTTTTGCTGCTTTTCTCCTCAGATCTGGAGGAGCAATGTTTGCTAAAACAGGCAGCCACTGAGTAGGAGTGGACCTCACAACTTATAATTAAATTCATGTATTGCAAATCGTGTAACTAAGTGTCTGAGCTCATATCCTCCTTGCCAGTCTTTGTAAATCATTGTGTCCGTCGAGTAAAATATGCTCCATAGGTCTCTCTTCTTTGCTCTTAATTTCTCTCTGAACTGTAGATATGTTGGTGTAGTTGATAGCGGTAGGTGATAATGGATATCCTCTATGTAGAAAGGTTCATGGGTTAACTCGTACACAAGCCCTGAAGGCATATACTTCAAGATACATAGTGCCTTTTTCAGAAAAGTAGCTTTCACTTTTTCTAGTTGCTTCATTTTTAGATGTGGTTGTACAATTTAGGTGATTATGGGTGAGACTTTGAGGTAAAAAAATTTCAGGGCTGTTTTGATAATAAACAATCAAATTCTGTATGTCGTTGATGGCTTTGATTGCTGCATTTGTCCTGGCATTGATGTGGGTAGAGAAAACATTACCTCTAGTTTGTAGTGTGACTCCCAAATACTTGAAGTTCGATACATTCTGTAGAGGTCTCTCATGTATATGAAACTCTGATGCTTTACCTCCTTTCCTAAATGTCATTGATACTGTCTTTTCCTCATTTAATTGAAGTTCATCTCTTCTGTCCACTTCACCAACGCGTCAAATGTCTCTTGCAGTTTCTCCCTGGACCTCGAGGCGATCAAGATATTGTCTGCATACATATATATATGCTTGGTTTTTCAGGGATTACTTCTGTAATATCAGCCGTAGCAATTATAAATAGTAATGGGCTTAGTGGATCCCCTTGTAGTACACCTGTGGTTTGTTGAATTGGGTTGGACTTCATGATTCTATCACTAATTTCTATGCAGTTTGAGGCCAGTATGTTCAGTATGTCTTTTGAGACTTATATTCCTTCTTATTATTCTGTCTAGTTTCTCCATTATAATTTTTCGGCTAATAGAGTCAAAAGATTTAGAGAAGTCAATGAAGATGGTGTATAGCTTGCCTCCCGCTGTAGTTGTACCTGCTTCAATATCATCCAGTAGACACCTGATGGCCTGTATCGTGTTCCTCCCTCTTCTAAAACCAAATTGTTCCTCTGGTAATTGGAGATCCACTTCACTAGTCAGACGTTGACATACGAGTTTTGTTAGGATCTTGAGCAGCGTGCATTCGAGGGCGACGCCTCTATAAGCGTTTGGATCTTCAGTACTTACCTTTCCTTTATATATCATTTTGACTGTGGACTTTCTCCAGTTGTTTGGAATCGTTCGTTGCTTAAGGCATTGGTTCAAGACATATGTTATTGCTTCTTTTAATATTGGCAAAGCAATTTTGATGTGCTCATTGCAGATATTATCTGGACCGCAAGCCTTATTATTCTTGGAGTTATTTATAGCATCCTGTCCTTCCTTGAATGTAAACAGTTCTGTGTCTAGATCTTCTTCTCCTGTGGCTATATGAACTAGAATACTGCATGGACGTGTGTCTCACTTACTTAATACGAAGCCCAAATGATTCTCCAAAACCTCAATAGAGATATTTCGCGGATATTTTGGGCGTCTTGGGTTAAGAGCTTTATACGGGCATTGCTCTGCTTTTTCAATCCATCTTTGTTCTTCCTGTTCCTTAAATAGCTTTTTCTCTTGCTTTATAAGTGTCTTATAGGTCTGCCTCTTGTTGGTGTAATCTTGTAGTAGATTGGTGCTTGGGGCTTTAAGGGCTGCGTGCAGCGCTTTCAGTGCAGTCTTTCTTGCCATGTAGCAATTTCCCTTAAACTTGACGCAAGTGCGATGAACGGATATAACTTGAAAAGAATATTCTCTCACCCATGGGTAAATAATGCAAGTATCGATCTCAAATAATAATAATAATAATTATTTTACGATTCTGATTATGATGATGATTATTATTATTATTATTATTATTACTTGTAATGTATGGCTATGAAGTGTTTACATCCATTTAGTATTAGTATTATTACACTAGTGTCCAAAAGTTAAGCATAAGTTACGAGCAAGCAGGGCAACAGAAAATAGACCGCAAATCGCACGACATATGCACCTACCGACGTTACGTGTTCACTCTGTATAGGAAAGGAGCGTTCCCTGCTTTGACTAGCGGCGTAACCACAAGGTAAACACAGCCAGTGCCTGCGCCACATATTCCCTCAGTTGTGTTTGCCCTGTTATAGTGTGCGGAGTGTAGCCTCGTGTGAACGTGACAACATAATGGCACAACGACGCCATTTGAACCCCGTTTTGCAGGGTAGAATACTCGGCCGCCTGGATGTAGGCCAGACACAGACCGAAGTCACCGTATCCTTGAATGTGCCACAGGGTGTCATTTCGAGGCTTTGGAGACGATTTTGAGACTCAGGAGATGTTAGTCGTAGGCCAGTACCAGGTCGACCAAGGGTAACCATCCCACACCAGAACCTATATCTGGCCTTAACCGCCTGACGAAATCGGAGTGCACCCGCAAGACAATTGTTGGCGGAGCTTGCTGCCGTCTCAGGGGTTGCCGTTTCCCGGCAAACTGTGTACCGGAGGCTCGGAACAGCAGGGCAGTTTGCCCGACGTCCAGCAGTGTGCATCCCGCTCACTCCAGCACAGAGACGGGCCCATTTACTGTGGAGCCGTCAACATCGAAACTGGACCATGAATGAATGGAGGCATGTGCTCTTCACAGATGAATCCGCTTCAGTTTGCAGAACGCTTCCCGTCGCACATTAATCTGGAGAGAACCGGGTAGCCGATACAATCACAGGAACATCTTGGAACGGGACCAGTATGGTGGTGTTGGCATCATGGTGTGGTGCGGCATCATGTTGAATGGCCGGCCGTACGGACCTGCACATCTTCATGGGTGGTCCGAGGAACATTGTTAATGCTCGGAGATACAGGGATGAGGTACTGAGACTACATGTTCGACTCTTCAGAAGTGCGATTGGTTCAGACCTCCTCTTAATGGACGATAATGCCTGACCGCGATAATGCAATTTTACAACCATATCTTTTATTAAACTCCAAGAACAGCAGCTGAGTGTACAAATGTAAATGGGACTTAAATACGAGAGTTGATGAATTGACCAACAGCAAGATACGAATGTTCATGTGCACGAAATGTTTTTTATATATTGTATTTTATCCTGTACATATATATATATTAGTTTAAGTGAAGATATGTTTTATACACTAATTTTAGGACCTCAACATAATATTTTAGACATACAGTTGTAATATTGTACATACTGACATATATGCCAATTCACGATAAGACATGCCCCATTTGTATGTGACTAAATGCACATCATCATATAACATTCCTTTGACAATGCAATTTAATCAAAGCTTCATCATATAAATATGTATTCATGGTTCAGCTGAAGATGACCTTGTTATGGGGTCGAAACCGGTCCTGTAGCTTAATATAAACAATAAAAAAACAAGTATTGATTGGTGGAAATTCTTTCCTATTTTTAATTGCATTGCCTTTAGACACTGATGATGATTATTGACAAACAGAACAATTCTTTTTAGAAAGTTCCTTTTCTACAATTAAGAAGGATCCCACCGCTAAGCTTCAACGTTAACTTAAACAAGTCCTTAAAAACACATCTTTTTTGTTAATAGATCATGAGTGCAGCATGAATTCAGGGCTTCCTAAGTATCTGAAGCTATCCATTATTGCAAAATATTGTCCCTGTATTTTTATAATTCCCTTCCCTTCCCTTTCTCCTGTGGTCAGTACCATTGTGTTACTCTTTTCTACGCTGAATTTCATTCCATAATTTTCAATAATCTCGCTGAACATTTCGAGTTGCCCTTGAACTTTCTTTCTCTTTTCTCCCCACACCACAATATTTCTGTAAACCTCATTACTAAGGCAGACAAAGGTAATTCTACTGTCGTTATTGACAATACCTTTCTTACCAATCTGCTGGAAGGAAAAATCACGGGGAAGAAAGGTCGAGGACGACCAAGGAAAAAAATTTCTTCAAGGCTTGGCACAGAGTCTCCATTATGATTCCCCTTAATTTGCCTTTATATATGTCACAATTTCGTCTATAACCAATATGAATAGCAATGGTGACAACACACTTCCCTTTCATAGTCCAGTTTCATTCTAAATCCACTGTCTACCTCTCACATGTGTCTGAACAGTTCTGCAACAATTGTTGAACATTACTAATCCTTTCCATTCCATTACTTTCCATACTTTTGCTTTGGGTATACCAGCGTAAGCATTTTCTCAATCAGGGAATGTCATCATATCTCTTCCATACGCTCTGTATTTTACCATTAACAGCCTCATACTGAAGATGGGGGTGTGTGGTGTTGATCTTCCAATTCAAAAGCCATATTGCTCTTCTTGAAATTGTCCTTCACCTTTCTCATTTGGTTTTCTATAACCCTTTCAAATATTTTTGCTATCTGATATATGAATGTGATTCCTTAACACTTATCACATAACTTCTTGTCTCCCTTCTTAAATATAAGTATTGTTACTCCAGTCATTTGGTACTGATTTTTCTCTTCAAATACTGTAGATGTAAATAGCCTGTACAGCCATTGTAGACCAACGGTTAACACTTCGACACACATTCCATCCAATCCCACTGCTTTTACCCCTTTCATTTGTTTGACTGCAGTGTTATTTCACTCTCATGCTACCTCTATCTCATCTGCTTTCCTTCTCACATTCAGGTAGAGGATGGTTGTACTTCCACCACTCTCACATTCAGGAGTTCATCAAAGTAATCCTTCTATCTTTTCCTTACCTCCTCTGGTTGCATTATTATCTCTGCGTTGTTTACACTCTTTCTTTTCTGTTCCTTCATACAAGTCCATATAACATCCTTTCACCACTGTATACATCCTCTTCCAACTCTTCTGTAAATCCATCCCAGCTTTTCTTCATTTAATATTTTCTCCTAACTTCTTCTCATTTCCTGATACTTTCTTTGTTTTTATCCCTTTTCTGAACTTGCCATGCTTTCTTCTTATTTTTTACTCCTTCTATTACTCTCTCACTCCACCATAGGGTCTCTTTATCTTTCACTCTTTCAACTGTTCTGCTTCAAGCACTCTCTGCACATGTCCCATTCCAGTTTCACACTCTCCACCTCAATCCGGGTAGGCGTTGTTTTAATTTATTTTGGTATTTTTCTTTTATTTCCATATCTTTTTATTTCTATATTTTCTTCGGTTTCATTCCTGTATTTCTTACTTTTAATAATCATGTCATTGGTTTTACCATTGACAGAATTGTCTGACTATTATAGGGAGAACCACCTGAGAGCAAATCCCAGTAAAACTCAGACTTACGCTTTCCACCTTAAAAACAGACAGGCAGCAAGAACCCTTAATATTACCTGGGAAGGAATTACACTAGAACACTACACAACTCCTAAATACCTAGGAATCACCCTCGATCGTGCATTGCCTGAATACCAAACAAAAAGTGGCAGCCAGAAACAATATTACAAGGAAGTTAACAGGCACAACATGAGGAGCTGACCCTACCACTGTAAGAACATCTTCCCTTGCACTCTGTTACTCTGCTGGGGAATATGCAAATCCAGTGTGGTCTTGATCTAGTCACTAGATGTTGCTATTAATGATACTTGTCGGATCATGACCACTCTGCTGCCTTGCTGGTATTGCACCTCCTGATATCCGTAGAGAGGTAGCGGCAAAACGTGTCATGTACAACTTGCACATCCTTTACCTGGATGTTGTTGTTGTTTGAGTCATCAGTCCATAGACTGGTTTGATGCAGCTCTCCATGCCACCCTATCCTGTGTTAACCTTTTCATTTGTACGTAACTATTGCATCCTACATCTGCTTTAATCTGCTTCTAATATACCTTGGTCTACCCCTACGGTTCTTACCACCTACACTTCCTTCAAAAACCAACTGAACAAGTCCTGGGTGTCTTAAGATGTGTCCTATCATTCTATCTCTTCTTCTCGTCAAATTTAGCCAAATCGATCTCCTCTCACCACTTCGATTCAGTATCTCTTCATTTGTGATTCGATCTATCCATCTCATCTTCAGCATTCTTCTGTAACACCACATTTCAAAAGCTTCTATTCTCTTTCTTTCTGAGCTAATTATCGTCCATGTTTCACTTTCATACAATGCCACGCTCCACACGAAAGTCTTCAGAAACATCTTTCTAATTCCGATATCAATGTTTGAAGTGAGCAAATTTCTATTCTTAAGAAAGCACTTCCTTCCTTGTGCTAGTCTGCACTTTATGTCCTCCTTACTTCTGCCATCGTTAGTTATTTTACTACCCAAGTAACAATATTCATCTACTTCCTTTAAGACTTCATTTCCTAATCTAATATTTCCTGCATCACCTGCCTTCGTTCGACTGCACTCCATTACTTTTGTTTTGGACTTATTTATTTTCATCTTGTACTCCTTACCCAAGACTTCATCCATACCCTTCACCAACTTCTCGAGATCTTCTGCAGTCTCAGATAAAATAACAATATCATCAGCAAATCTCAAGGTTTTGATTTCCTCTCCTTGGATTGTGATTCCCTTTCCAAATTTCTCTTTGATTTCCTTTACCTCCTGTTCTATGTAAACATTGAAAAGGAGAGGGGAAAAACTGCAGCCTTGCCTCACTCCTTTCTGGATTGCTGCTTCTTTTTCAAAGCCCTCGGTTCTTATCACTGCAGACTGATTTTTATACAGATTGTAGATAATTCTTCGTTCTCGGTATCTGATCCCTATCATCTTCAGAATATAAATAGCTTGGTCCTATCAGCATTATCGAATGCCTTTTCTAGATCTATGAATGCCATGTACGTGGGCTTGTCCTTCTTGATTCGATCCTCTAAGATCAGACGTAAAGTCAAGATTGCTTCACGTGTTTCTACATTTCTTCTGAAGCCAAATTGATCTTTTCCCAACTCAGCTTCAACTTGGTTTTCCATTCGTCTGTAAATAATACGTGTTAAAATTTTGCAGGCATGAGATACTAAACTAATGGTGAGGTAGTTTTCACACCTGTCAGCACTGGCTTTCTTGGGAATAGGTATAACAACATTCTGCCGAAAATCGGATGGGACTTCTGTCTCATACATCTTGCACACTAAATGAAATAACCTTGCCATGCTGGTTTCTCCTAAGGCAGTCAGTAATTCAGAGGGAATGTCATCAATTCCAGGTGCCTTGTTCTTATTTAGGTCACTCACAGCTCTGTCAAACTCTGACCTCAAAATTGGGTCTCCCATTTCTTCAGCATCAACGGACACTTTTTTTTCCAGAACCAAATCATATACATCTTTACCTTGATACAACTGATGGATATGTTCCTGCTATCTTTCTGCTTTGTTTTCTTTCCGTAGAAGTGGTTTTCCAACTGAGCTCTTAATATTCATACACCTAGATTTCCTTTCTCCTGTCATGACAGACAGGATTGAGCTTATTGGTGAGCTCTTAGGAAAAGTCAGATTGGTTGGAAGGTTGGTTGGATCGTTCCCGAGCGGTTGGAACATATAGGTTGGGAAGTTTCAACTAAGGTGCAGATCAGGAGGAAGTCGACGAAGTGGGTTCCCACGAAGTTAATATATTCTGATACTGAGAGTTGACTACAATATGTACACTATGTACAATAAAAATAAAGACTTAATGTTGGCAAGTCTTGAGCGAGAAGTCTGTCTACTAGCCGTCCGTTGAAGTATATAATACTTATTATTATTACTGATTGCGTAATCGTCCTACCGACCGCCAGGGATTCTACTGGCAACTGGTTCGCGAAGTGAATGGTAGAAGCCCTAAATAATGACTTCCTTGCCCTTATATAGCCTCCGGGGCCACACCCCATGTTCTCGAAGCTTGTGGTAACCGGCGTACGTGACCGCCTAACTTTCCGTAATTCTGGCCAATCAGAGGCCTGTATCCAAGAGACCCTTCTAGTGCTTTCTTACTGCGTCTATGCGGTTGAACCATGCCCTGGTCAACATGACTCACGTCCTATGACAAACTTCTCTGTTACTCAAGATTTCCTAACATGCAAGAAACATGATTTCCACTCTTAACTGACTATTCAATTCCATGAATATAATTATTTTACATCTTTTAATTATTATCAGGTACGCCTATTAGGTGTGCCTATACCTGACTCCTAGCCTCTATTACAGGCTGATCCCAATACGTCAGGTACAGCTATTCCTCCTACGTTCCCTGGGTTCGATCCTCGGAGGGAATAGCAGTCCTCGGTTCAAGTCCCTGGGAGGACACGACATCTCCCTCCCCTAGGGAGAAATGAATGCAAACATCTCTTGCATTCATTTCGTTACTCTCAAACTGTAATCTTTACAGCTTATGATACTTATGAATTACCGAGCTCGATAGCTGCAGTCGCTTAATTGCGGCCAGTATCCAGTATTCGGGAGATAGTAGGTTCGAACCCCACTATCGGCAGCCCTGAAAATGGTTTTTAGTGGTTTCCCATTTTCACACCAGGCAAATGCTGGGGCTGTACCTTAATTAAGGCCACGGCCGATTTCTTCCCACTCCTAGCCCTATCCTGTCCCATCGTCGCCATAAGACCTATCTGAGTCGGTGCGACGTAAAGCAACTAGCAAAACTAGCAAAAAAAAAAAAAAAAAAAAAAAAAAAAAGATACTTATGAATTACAATCTTTTGGAGCTTACTCTCCTACTAGTGGGACTACGCTGTGCCAATGTCTCTTCCGGTAACACCCTTGACTCCGGTGTTTCTATTAATTCTAACTCTGATTGCAAATCAGGCTCACTGGGGGCCCTTCCAGTAGCCCTGTGTTGCTTAAATTGGACAGTAATGTCTTCATCCGATACCCTTGCCTTACTGTTGGCAGTAATCACATTTTGATAGATACAGAGATTGGAGCAGCGTTCCTTGTAGTCCTCAATGCACTTGGGTTTATACTTACAGCTTTTACAACATCCACAACAACAACAACACAATATTACTATCATTATGGTTAAAACACTCCAAGGTACAATTTGATATACACTTATATATCTTATTGCTATATTATGCTTGAGTTCAGTTTCTTGCTGTTGCACCAAGCGTTCGACTTCGCTTACTTTCTGGCTTGTCCATTTCAGGTCGTTTACATGATTCAACAAGTTACCTACAGTCACTTTGTTTAATTCAGGAATTTCACCGAGTTTTATATTACTATAACTTGATTCACAACAATCATATTCCAGTGGAATTTCAGGTATAATGTCCTTTTTCATGGTGGAGTTTATACTCCCTGAACTTTGTATCTTACTATCTACAGAATATACAGTACACAATTCCATGAAACTTATTATACCTAGGCCATGTAATTTTACATCACTAGTTGATTCCTTACAAATGCATGTCACTTGGGTTTCATTAGGGGATATGTAAATGTATTTATTATCATTCACAGGGATCCAAGTGAGCTCAAAAATTGGCAATACCCTCTTTTCACAGTCTTCGGGGAGGTGATTCACACCTGTTAACAAACTGATTATACAAGGTCTCTTGGTAATTACATTTCTTAGAGGAAAATTATATTTACACAACCTTTGATTGTCTTCTATTAATTTGCACTCTTGCACTTATTCCTTACCTAGTTGTGTGTATGTTTGCTTCTCTTTGTCTAAGATTACATACTCTTTTTCTTCCTGTAGGTACACAAAATGGTTGGGGTTGTTCTTTATTTTTGTAGGGAAGGGGATACATCTATACAGGGAATATTTAATTCCGTTTGTCAATGGAAGCTTTAAAATATATACCAAGGAGTCTTTTGTTAGGTACACGCTCACTGTTGAAATTTGATATGTGAGATACCCATAACTTTCTCTTATATCTATTGGCAGGTCATAACATTTGGGAAATTCCCCTTGTACCTCCTTGTAAGCCTTTAAGATATCATCAGGACTAAGAATGCGTACTTGTACTAGTCCTAACCGAGCATTTATAATACTATTTAAAATTATCTGATAGTGTTCATGCAGCTGAAGTAACACACCTTGCAATTCAATCAGGTGTTTATTTAACATTATCTGTAATTCTGAATGTCGGAAAGCCTCTGAACATTGCTTAAGTTGTTCACAATTTCAGCTGAATTTATCTCATTCACGGCAATATCATTCCGTGTGTTAATAACATTAACGTGTCAAACATTGTCTTTGTTATGGTATCTACTACGTGGATTAATTCACGTTTATCTCACCTGCCTTTCATGTCTGTCTATCCCTTTGAAAAAATTATATTGTATCCCTTATCCCAAAATGAGGAAAGCATCGGAAGCTATTTCATTCTTCTTTCTCTTGCGCGCCTATTCAATGGCATTTAGGTCGTCTACGGTAGTTACGGTGGACCTTTCGAGGATCCAATCAGTCTTCGGGCTGAATACTCAATATGTCTACACGAACCCATTTATTACATGTGAATTCTTTCCTTGATATAGTGCACAAAATTGTGTCCGTTTTAGGTTCTCATGGCTACGATATACAATTCAGATAACCGATTTAATTGTACTAATCACTGTTGCGTACAGTTCTGTTTCTCTCTTCTCTCCAAAGTACACGCCGGTTGGCTTGCTGTATGGGTTATCTCTAAGTCTAACGGTGCTGTCTTATCAACATCAAAGCCGCTGTCTCTGACCGCTTACTGGACCTCATGCATGCTTGGCCGTGCTGGCCCGCAAGTCGATACATCGTATCTTCTGGCAATGCTGACATAGCATTGTCTTACGCTTGTCTTACGTTTAAGTTAGATAATCTCAACACTAAGGTGTTAACACAACAGGCTATTAATATTCATTTCCGAATGACATTCGAGTAACTCTACGGGGATTATTGTTTATACTGACCGCACGCTGGCTCGCAGAGCCAGGGGTCTCGGGTTCGGTTCTATCCTATGAGTATGGTATTCAACTCATTTTTCATCTCATGGCAATCTTCGGTATCATGAGTCCTAAGTTCGCAAGAACCTTTTCCAATATGCTATTGGATGCAGATTATGGTTCTTCTTACCTGGCTTATCCATAAGCACTCAGGTAACCACCCGCCTTACGGGGTCTTCTCAAGGGGTGACTCCCGGCCAAAGGGTAGCTCACCTTCTGCCTTCAACATCCTCTGATAGGAGACATAGCGTTGCTGGCCCAGGGTAACGGCTATGTAATTTGAAGGTCAGAATTTTACCTTGAGGGTAACGTCTTATGGGACATACATTCCCCAGTTATTCGCTGTGCGCAGAGTGGCACAGAGTAACCGTTCATGGAGCTTGATCCAAGGTGTAAGATTTCGCACCAAGAAATGATTGGATACTTCCAATGTATTGTGCTGAGTGGCATATGATGCCTTGGTCTGGATTCATTACAATTCATGTCCATAGTATGACTTTTCCTTTCTAACAACAAAACCTGGTTGTGGTTCACAACCTCTCTCTCTCTTTAGGTGGATTCTGTGTAGTGCAGAAATCGCACCTCCTTGGGTAGTCACCGGCTCAGTGGTGACATACCCCAGGTGGAATCCGTCCCAAGGGATTCACACCTCCCATAGGGCGCCCGCACTTGTGCTAAAGACTGCATGCAAGGCCACTCCCTATGAGGATCCATTTGTCGCCTCCTACGACAAGCTGGATCGGCTGTGGTGCTATTCTGGTATACAGGACTACTTATGTTAATCCCCGGCACCACACGGGGTTTTTCCGTGTGCCTTACTACTGGACTCATTCTATTCTTTCCTTCGTGAGAGAATCACTGTGTATGTGACCGTATTGTTTAATTCTTAACACCGATTTGTGACTCTGTGATTGTACCTATTCACAATTTCCTACCTTACATATTAGTGATTTTTGTGCAGCCTTTTCTCTACCATGCCCGTTCAATAAAATACTATGTTGCGTATTAGCAATGTTCCTATTAACTCTGGACTAAATTGTAAGCCTTCTGCTTTCATTACATGAGTGAGCCTTGTGCTCAGCTCAAGACCTCGTGGGTCAAGTTTGGTGAGGGTTGACATCTAGACTCACAGCCTCGCCACTGCGGTCTTTCTGACGGGTACTGAGGATCGTGCACTGTTTGACGTCCCGTACCAATAATCCTTGGCTCTGAAATTTCTAGGTTAAATTTCTAACATCAGTATCCCTAATTTGGCACGTGACTTGACAGGGTATTTCATACTAACCTTATCAGCAGCCATTGAAAGTTCACAATGCCGTTGAGGTAAAGGGAATGTGTATACCGCGGCCGAAATCAGAACCAAATACAACTATTTATGCCCGTTTCTAATCAATATACAGCTTCAATCTATTTTTGTGGACAGTAGTCCGTTTTCCTCGCTTATTCAGTTCAAGTGTTCAGTTCACACCATTTACCTTTTTGACCTTATAGGGGCCTTGATATGGTGGCGATAATTTTGATTTACTACGCCCTCGTCTTAGAGTATCATTACGGAGCAATACTAGATCTCCTTCCTTAAAGGAAACTTCGTTCTGTGATTCATCATACCTACACTTCTCTTGCTCTTTACTCTTAATTAGAGTTTTCCTGGCTATTTCTTGACTCTCCTGGAGTCGTTGGGTTAATTCTTCTACCACATTCTGATATTCATTGTAAGTTGGCTCAGGTTTTCTTTGTAGTACGCCTGGAATATTGGTCTTTCTTCCGAATATCAATTCAAATGGTGTATAACCAGTGCTAGTATGTTTGGTAGTATTATACACAAACATAGCCATTGGGAGATACTTATCCCAGTCATTCTGAGAGCTACACACATAATGTCTCAGAATCACCTAGCACTCTATGTGACCTTTCTAGACTTCCATTTGATTGTGGACGGAAAGCGGCTGTGTGTACCTTCTTAATTCGTAAGGTTCGACACAGTTTCTTAAACACGTCCGCCATGAAATTCGCGCCTTGATCGGTTAAGATCGTTCCTGGTATTCCAAAAATACTGATTACATTATTTATCAGTGTTCTGGCTACTGTTTCTGTGGTCTGATCTGGCATTGCACTCACGACCAGGTACTTCGATAACTGGTCCTGACAGGTGAGTATATATCGATTTCCGGCCTCTATTAGGTGTAGAGGGCCTACGATATCTAATGAGGCCTTATCAAACACTGTCGCTGGAGTGTCCGTTATTACCATTGGGGCTCTCACTTCTGGCCCGGTAATCTTATTCTTTTGGCAAGAAGGACATGAACGAATATAGTTTTCTATGTCCTTGTGCATCCCATCCCATTGGATGTGGTCTTTCACCCTAGCATACGTCCTGGTAATGCCTTGGTGACCTCCGACCAGCGAAGCATGCGCTTCTTCGATTATGTCCCGTTTTTCCTGCTCTGTTAGCTCAGCCTTCAATTTGCTTGTAGCAGGCGTTCCTATCTCATTCTCAGGCTCTGTCACCTCTACCGAAGCGTCCTCGGATTCAGAGCTGAGTCTGTCTGTCTGCTCACCTTCCCCGTTCGACCTAGTGTTAGGATATATTAACAATTTGTTGGTTATTTTGATCCACCTTTTCAATACAAATTACAGTTTGTGTTGTTAAGTTGTAATGTTACAACACTAATTTACTGGGACATGTTTCGCTTTTATTCATAAGCATCATCAGCCTATACAATTGTCTCAAGGTTTGTCATATTTGGATTGTTGTTACAAATTTCATTACATTGAATGTAAATCTAATTTCAGTGATAACAATATTTAAAACACAAGAATAATATACACATTAAAAATTATGACAATATGATTTGCAATGTTAAAATGGAGTAACTCTTAATTCTAAAACACATTGACGTCCAAAACACAGTTATTACAATTTGAAAATTTGGCTAAAAATTGTTTGCAATGTTAAAATAAAATTGATTCAGCTATAATTTTGGTATTAAAATTTGAGTCATAAATATAAATATTGGATGTTAATATATAGGAGCTATAGTTTCTGAAGTGCGTTGTTTTCTGGAATGCAGTAACATTTCAGTATTGAGAATTTTAGTTAAGAATTGTGCTCTCTAAATAATGTTATTTAAAAAGACTGTAATTTTGCATTATGCGTGATTAGTTTTGATGATAATCTAGAATTGAAGTCTTGGGTTCGTTGGAAAATGGCTTCTAGATTTGATGAAGCTTGCTGCTGCAGTTTGGCAATTTGATCAGAGGAAATATTGACATATTTAATTAACCTCAAGGTTAAAGTCAGTAAGATTGCTAAAGATATCTGGTTTTTGAAAGAATGTTTAAGGTGCAGTGTAATACCGAAATTCTTAAGGTCTACCCAAAGAAAGAACATATCAAGTTCAAAATCTCTTGACACCCAAAACAGAGTAAACAAAATATGGCTAAAAAAAGAATTAAAGTTACTGTACAGAAAAAAATCGCTACTAAACTTACAGCTCTACAAAGCACACTTAAGTATATCCCATTTTACATCGCCTTTAGACTGGAGCTCCATTCAACGACATACTATTGAAAAACTCTCCAACATCTTAGACAGAAAGCAAAAAACTCTAGAAAACAAACTAAAACACCTAATAGAAGATCCAAAAAAGTTAACCGTTAATCGAAAAAATGATTCAATTCCTTTGAAGATAAACAACCCCGCGACAATTAATTTATCAGACACGAAATTTTCTGAAAATGAAATGAACATACTCAACTAAGGAACTAAGTTCAATTGGCCTAACCCGTACAAAATGGAAGAATTAACTATCACAATAGCGGAATTTGAAGCAAATATAGGGAAACTGCCGGCAGAAATACAAAATGACATTAAATATGAAGTAAAAAAGAAACTCCCAAGTTTAGTAAAAGAAATGAAAACTAATTCCGACCAGACCCTCCTAAAACAAATAAAAGATTTAAAGACAAAAATAAAAGATAACGACATTATTGTGACTAAGGCAGATAAAGGCGAAACAATAGTTCTAGTAAATAAAGGTGACTACATAAAAAAAAAACGAAGAATTTTTTCTAATGATTCTTACACTATAGTAAATAAAGACCCGGTCTCTAGAATTCAAAGGAATCTAAAAACAATCCTTAAAAATACAATTTGTTTATTTAACGAGCAAGAACAACAAAAAATGGTCAACATGAACCCAACATTACCCAAGGCAAAGGCACTACCTAAAGTACACAAAAACAATACGCCCATTCGACCAATTATAAACAGCAGAAATAGCCCAACATATAAAATATCAAAATTTATACATCAGTTCCTCAAAAAGCATTTTAAGTTCCAGAGTAACTCCTCAATTAAAAACTGAATTGAATTTTGCGAAAGATTAAAAAACTTCAACTTACAACCCCACCATAGAATGAGCTCGTTTGACATTTCCAATATGTATTCAAATATCCCCATTAAAGAAACGATCGAAATTATTAACTCAAACCTTTCCAAATATAGCAACTTAAGTAAACTAGAAGTAGAAGAATTTATTACACTACTTAAATTCGTACTAAATAACAACTATTTCACCTTTAACAATAAAATTTACCACCAATTAAGTTTAGCCATGGGTGACCCCAGCTCAGGAATATTAGCAGATATTTATATGGATAACATAGAACGTAGCATAATAAAACCAAACATAGAAGGAATCTGTCTTTGGCTGAGATTTGTTGACGATACATTTGTAATAATAGACAACCGAAAAAACAACAGGGATAAATTCCTTGAATTTTTAAACAACGTCAATAGATACATAAAATTTACCAAAGAAGACGAAAAAAAAACAACTCATTGAATTATCTAGATGTTACTGTAACACGCTTGAAATCCAAATTTGATTATCAGATATACAGAAAACCAACACACACGCCAATAACAATAAGAAATGAATCACTCCACCCCAAATCCCACAAACAAGCAACCTTTTTCAGTATGGTCTACAGAGCCTACAAAATACCCTAATCACCCGCAAATTTTACAAAAGAAATAAATTTTATAAAAGAACTAGCACTAGCCAATGGATATAAAGCAGACATAGTAAATCGAATCATCAACAAAGTAAAGCTCAAAATAGCCACAAACCTCACACCGGAAAAGACTAAAAACTCCAAATACGCAACCTTCACTTACACCAGTTCAAAGATTCACCAAATAGCAAACCCACTCAAAAAACGGGATATGCAAATAGCCTTTAAAACATACAACACTAACAAAAACTTATTTTTTAACCATAACACAGTAAATGCCTACAATAACAAATTTCAAGGCTCCGGAATATACAGACTAACATGCGCACAGTGTAAATCTTCATATGTTGGCCAAACTGGACGCAGTTTCCTAACCAGATACATGGAACACTTTAACGCCTTAAAACACATTAAATACTCCGCAATGAGTAATCATATGAAAGAAACCGGCCATCATTACACCTCAATAGACAAAGACCTTACAATAATCAAAAGAATCGAAAAGGGGAAGCTAATGACAGAATTCGAAAACATATATATTTATTTGGATCCATACTTCAATAAAGGTAAAAACTTGAACTCGAAATAAAAAGTCTGTTAATAGAACAGTTGCCAACATTATTACGAAATCTCAAATCAGATAAAAGCAAATTCTTTAAAATATTCAATCTAAATACACTCACAACTGAAACCATTTCGACAACGCAAAAAAGTCCCCCTCCACATAACACGCCAAAGCTTAACGCCCCGCCTGCAGGATCGTCCTCTACCCCCACCTCGACAACAGATAAGAATACCCTACCACATAGCACGTCAATAGCAAACGCCCCGCCCAACATCTCTTCCCCTCAACCCCATACCCGCCCTTCACAACAGCTCTCTCATACGTACAACACAAGGAGTAGAGCCACAACAGACAATAGTCACAGTAACGCAATAAGGTCCACAAGATTCTGTAGCAGCAGACAAAGGGTTAAGTGATAATGCAACATCAACACTCACATTACAAGCACAACACATACACAATATTACTTAAGTTCATTTCCATTTGTTCCAGATGCTTCTTCCATTCTATAAATTGAAAGAAACATAATCAGATACTCAAAATTTGGATTGAAGCCCCTTTTAACCATAACTTACATCAAAACAATCAACTTCCAATGGAGAGTCTGGCCGCTACAAACAAGAATTAAATATGTCAATATTTCCTCTGATCAAATTGCCAAACTGCAGCAGCAAGCTTCATCAAATCTAGAAGCCATTTTCCAACGAACCCAAGACTTCAATTCTAGATTATCATCAAAACTAATCACGCATAATGCAAAATTACAGTCTTTTTAAATAACATTATTTAGAGAGCACAATTCTTAACTAAAATTCTCAATACTGAAATGTTACTGCATTCTAGAAACCAACGCACTTCAGAAACTATAGCTCCTATATATTAACATCCAATATTTATATTTATGACACAAATTTTAATACCAAAATTATAGTTGAATCAATTTTATTTTAACATTGCAAACAATTTTTAGCCAAATATTCAAATTGTAAAAACTGTGTTTTGGACGTCAGTGTGATTTAGAATTAAGAGTTACTCCATTTTAACATTGCAAATCATATTGTCATAATTTTTAATGTGTATATTATTCTTGTGTTTTAAATATTGTTATCACTGAAATTAGATTTACATTCAATGTAATGAAATTTGTAACGACAATCCAAATATGACAAACCTTGAGACAATTGTATAGGCTGATGATGCTTATGAATAAAAGCGAAACATGTCCCGGTAAATTAGTGTTGTAACATTACAACTTAACAACACAAACTGTAATTTGTATTGAAAAGGTGGATCAAAATAACCAACAAATTGTTAATATATCTTAGCATAGTTCAATACGGGCCTAAAAATGAGATTAGTTACTAGTGTTAGGAGTCGACGTCCTTTCGTTACTTCGTTCCCCTCTGCCTGTCGTGTTCGTCTCTTGGCCTTCAGAGCTAACTATTCTCACTTCCTGTTCAGGGGTAGCAGGAATTCTACTCAGAGCATCTGCGTTGCAATTACGCTTGCCCTCTTTGTACACGATATCAAAATCGTATTCGGCTAACTTAAGCCTAAATTTCAGTAGCCTAGAGGATGGGTCTCGTACACTGAAAACCCACTTTAATAGTTTATGGTCGGTCACAACTGTGAAATGCCGTCCAAACAAATAAGGACGAAAATATTTCACACCGAATACAATGGCCAGCGCCTCTCTTTCCGTGGTACTGTAGTTTCTCTCTGCCTTATTTAGTGTCCTACTGGGATAAGCCACCGGTAAATCCTTGCCTAGTGGACCCTGAGACAGTATAGCACCTAGCGCTTCCCCACTGGCTTTTCAAAGTCAGGGTACTGTAAAACTGGTTTTTCAATGAGTTTCTGCTTCAGTACCTGGAACGCAAGTTCCTGCTGTTCTGTCCACACATACGGTACGTATTTCTTTAGGAGTTCGTACAGTGGTTTTGCTATCTTACTATAATTAGGTATGAACCTACGGTAATAACCTGACAACCCTAAAAATCCCTTCAATTGTTTCGTGGTAGTGGGTTGTGGAAAATCCCTCACTGCTTCGGTTTTCCTCTCATCGGGTTGGACTCCGTCCTTCGTAATGACGTGACCTAGGAAGGTGACTTCAGTTCGTAAGAACTCGCACTTGTCCGGTCCTAATTTTAAGTTGGCTTCTCTTAGCCGTTGCAATACATCTCGTAGCTTCTGGTTATGATCATCTATCGAGCTACCATACACGATGACGTCATCTAAATAACAGAGGCATTTTATGCCTTCTAGCCCTGTTAATACGGTTTTCATTAACCGCGTGAACGTCGCGGGACTGTCCCTGAGCCCCATGGGCATTCTTAAATACTCGTAATGTCTCCCTAGTGCAGAGAATGCGGTCTTTTCTCTGTCTTCTGGCTTCAACATGACCTGATGATAGCCATGCGCCAAATCCATGGTGGAAAAGTATCGGGCCTCTCCTAGGGCATCTAATATTTCCGTAATTAACGGAAGCGGCTACGCTGTACCGATTGTAATCCGGTTGAGCTCACGAAAATCAACTACAAGACGATACTTTTGCTTCCCAGAGGCGTCCATTTTCTTTGGGATCAAAAGAATGGGCGAGGACCATGGAGAAGTAGAAGGAGCTATAATTTGATCATTTAGCATCTTGTTGATTTGTCTACCTATCTCCTCTTTCTGGGCTTCGGGCAATCTATTGAACCCGAGTGACTTAGGTCCAAAGTCAATCATGATTTGATTGATAAAATAATATATGGTACATTTATTGAAATACAGAAGTGTAGTTGAAAATATTTCATCTGTGTCGAAATAGGAGCGAAGGAAGGATGACAGACTGGAGCCTGACGGATTAGCTCGACACACCAACATTTAGCTACTTCACAGCAGGGGATCTCATTAGTTGGCGAACAAGGAAATACAGAGTCCACAAATAAGTCTTGGTCAGAAGGAGAAAGGGATAGTTTGACAAAGGAAGCTCGCTACATGAGTAATGCACTGGGATATTTTTGGCAGGACGGAAATTCCGTGACGTCATGGAAAGCTACAGCGGCTGCCAGTACATTCGCTAGCCTAGGTTCGGACAGGTGGAGATTTAAATCACGTGACCGCTTGCCGGCCAATCGTAAAAATTTGATGGAAGACTCAGGGATACCATCTTAAGGAATGATGGATGAGATATTCTCGTAACTTCAAAATTAATCAGTAATAAATTATTGTGAGTACACGGATCGATGTAATGAATTTATTAGATGTCACGCATGGAAAAATAATCAATAATTATTGGCAAATTAAATAAATTGAAGGCTGGATTTCTTGGAAACCAGACAGCTTGAATCTCATTGGCTGGACGAAGACCACGTTGTAAGGGACGCTTCCGAAGGCGCGAAATGTGAGGAGCTAAATCCACCCGTATCTCCTAAATCTGTGATCACCAGGAGTTCATATTTAATCCAGCAGATATGCTAGCGGAGTGGATTAATTTGATGTAAATTGTAACGTCCAATTCGGAGTGCAAGTACCGATATTAAAATTCCACCCCCTCCCTCAGGGGTATGACGTCAATGAATCCGCGGGAGAAAGCTTCATCCATATATACGGGACAAGGGATCCTCGCCAACACACTTGAAATGAATCTCTGGAGGTGAACCGTCGGTCGCAGCTAACTTCGAATTTTACGGGCATACAGTAACTTAACATTTAATGGCGCGAGCATCCGCCAGTGTTTGTAAAATGTGATCGCGCTCAAGCAACATGAACTGGAAATAGTTAACGTAGGACAGTGTTTGTCAGTTATAAATATCAGTGAAGTAAATTAATTGCACTGTAGGAGAGTAATAAATTGTACCACAATAAGTACGTAAATAACCTACTGTGTGACGAACAGTACTTTAAGGGAATAGTAGCCTATACTTTGCAATATCGAACCGCTATCATGAACACTTCAAGAGTGCCGTATGAAACGGGCGTATCGCGTCAGACGACATAAATCGCGACGGGCGTAAAAGTTGACACCTCGTCGTACGTGTCCAGGTCCATTGTGCGGTAATTGGACGAAGATTAAAATAGTGTAAATATTAAATTTTTGGGTCTGGGATATTAATTTGTTGTATAAAAGTTAAAGTATTTAGTGTTAACTTTGTCAATGGTGAAGTTTTTGTGATAATTAAGGTATTAGTGTAAAATGGTAATGTGCCAGGAAATCTTTTGTGGAACTACGCCATCAAGAATGGAGGAGTAAAATGCAGAGAGGGGCCGAAAGGAGCCTCTCATCTGCAAAGCTGTAATGGAATACCGAGAAACTAAGATGAGTACATAATGTAAAATATATTTGGGAAATGTTATCGTGATTGGGAAAAATGGGAATAATTTGATTAGACTTGGTTACCTTCTGTAGCAAGATGAGTCGCTTAACGACCCCATCCTAAATTTGTAGCACGGACAGTAGTAAATATAACAATGTAAATAATCGGCTCTTTTATGTATTCAGTTTGTTGGAGATGTAAATTTGTATATATAGTGTAGTACGTTAAGTCATGCATGCATTCATATTTCTTTGTAGTCAATAATTTTCTTTACATTTGATTTTGGTTATGATAGTTAAATAGACCCGATATGTCCTTTTCTGTTTGTCATTTTAACGAGCTATGTAATGACACTGAAGGAAAATCCAGCTTCGCCATACCAGTTGTGTTTTGTTGTGATTAGTATGTTCACAGTTTCAAAGTGAAGTTGTTAAATTTGGGAGAAGCGATTATAATAATAATATTCCAAGTAAATCGTATCTGGAGTTGATTAGTGCCAGAATAAATCGAAACTGTAAAAGGGGTTATGCGTTAAACATATTAAGAGTGGACTACCGTGTAACAGGCGAAAATTAATATATTTTTTAAAATTAATAATAATAATAAATAAAAATAAAACTACTTTTTTTTAGAAGAATTAAAAAAAAAATAATTTGGATATAATAATAATTCATGAGATATTGGAAATTTTTAGTGATCAATGCGTAATAATAAATTTAAGTGATCAGGTGTTGAGTTTGTCAGAAATCATTTAATGACGGGATGTCGTTTTTAATTCGGAATTATAGTGTGTGGTAATTTAACTTGATAAATTAATAATATTGAAATGTAGATCGGTGCTAATAATCCGTACATGTTAATGAACGTGTGGTCTAAATTACGGTCCAATATTTTTCTTTACGAATAAATGTCGTGTCTTAAATTTGCAATTCATTAGCCGGAACACGTAGGACTAATATTACGAAACCATGATTGTCAAATTTTGGTAAATATAATTTCAAGATGTTACGATTATTTGTGGAGAATGAACTAAGGCGTAGATCAAAATGAGATAGAAAATGTTAAAGAATCTGCAGTCAGATAATAAAAGGTCGTACGATGTCAGAAGTGAATAAATAAGTCAGTTGATAATTCTGTGAGAAATAAATGAATCAAGGAATATTGAGATAGAAAAGGAAATAAATTCCGTACGAGAGACACTTAGGATATTGAAATGAGTGTAAAATGTACGGGCAGTGTCACAGAGAAATACTGAGTTACGTAGCGGGTAGAATTCGAACCCGTGACAGCATGTACGAAATAAATAGACTGCACAGCTATTCGTCGAGATAGAACGGATCTAAGGATAATGAGAGTTCAGAGTCCACATAAATGATCGGATATTGTAATCATTGTAATGACGAGTGATGTCAATCATGATGTCGTGATAATAATAATAATAAATATTGCAGATAAAGGATTGGACCGCTTTAATTAATTGAGCGTTGATAAAGATGTTAAACGGGAATCTAAATGATAATATGCAACCGATTATAATAATAATAATAATAATAATAATAATAATAATGTAAGGACGATGTTAAATCATCGCGGTCAGCTTAATAATAATTGTCATAATAATAACAGTAATGATGCCGTTGGTTGATCAGTGAATAATTATAATTGCGACCGATATCTTAATATATTTTGGCGGAAGTGACCGGTTCATTAATAATAATAACCTCTTGAGTGACGTTAATAATAATAATAATAATAATATCTTGGGTCACCTATTTAATAATAATAATAATAACCACAAGAGGGATATAATAATAATAACATTAATAACCATCTGTGTTTGCGTCCCGCATAATAATGACGATATTAATCAAACGTGGCAGTAGTCTACTGAGGCTACTTTGTAACATTTCAGATCATGTGTAAATAAAATGTAAATGCTAATTCATTGGTATGGCATCAGCTGGACATCGTAAGATAGGAACTGTCCGTGTAATCCATTTTTCGTAATTCACGAGAAACATTACCCAGTCCGAGTACCGGTCTCGGAAAAATGTATATAGCCGGAGTACATCATCTTAGTTAAATCGAGAAGCCGACCGTAACATGGGTTATGCTCGGGCTCCCGATAGAAGGAAGCTATATCCTTGAACAACGGTTCGATTCAAATGGAATCGATCCGTAAATTATACCTCAAAATGTCATTTTATTTCAGAAGCAACCCAGCACGATATTGATACCACTTGCGGTATAGCAAGTGATTTGTTTATGTAACATGTGTGGGAATTTAAATATCGTTGCCAAATGTATCAAAGTTTCGTACGTCGGATGGCGTAATAAACTGCTTTTTCTGGCAAGTTATTTCAAAGGAAACCATTCTCATAATCTTTTTATTGTAGTTAGATAATACCCTTTTTAAAGTTAACAGTCACTTCCTAGTCCTATCATGGAGTCCTTAAATTCAAGTTTACAATCGAGCCTTCCCCATTTTAATTTTAAATTGCTCCGTTCATTCCCGTGTTCATTTATGCCGCTATATTTATATTTGATGACTTAAATAATGAACCGACACCCCTGAGATAAATGCTAGTCTGGGACTCGGGAGGTGGACGGGTGCACTATATTGCCATAAATGTAAGGGAGGTTGATCCGCGGGTGTCGGAATGGCATGTTGCAGCACATCCGTGTGCGTCAACTTATCACCTTCCAAGTAAAACACATCTTGGTAGGCGGTACAGATCGCACATATCTCTTCGCGATCTTTAGGCGCTAAGTGGTCTAAACGCAACTGCTCTCGCAATCTTTGAGCCCTGGACTTGTTGACGGGAGACCTGATCTCCACTTGTTCACCACTGACATTATTATTATTATTATTATTATTATTATTATTATTATTATTATTATTATTATTACTATTGCCATTCCTTGAGTGCTCTTGCGTTCCGCTGCTTGTTCTAGATAAGGCGGCTCGCTCGACTTTATTTACTACAGTGGGTGATTCAGCTGTCTCTTTCCCTACAGCATGAAGTTCTACCACTGGACTTAGTAATCTCCAAGCCTTATCAGTAGTGTTCAACATACTGACAATAGCCGTGTAATCTTCCGACTTGGTCAAGCACTCTGCTAAGTAAACGCCCGGTCTTACTTCTTGCTTTTCAACTAGGCCTTCGGCATTATTCTTATCTACTTCGATAGCCACTATCTTTTCGGTTCGGGGTTCCAAAGTGACCCATACGGCTTCCTGTGCACCAAAGGGATATTTCTTTCCTGCTATTTGCGCATACCCATCCTGGTAATTTAATATGCTATTATGCAGGATATCCTTCCCAATGATCCCATCTTGTTTCAGATTGAAATCATTGCCTACCAGGTGGAATTCTAGGATTTTTCCTCCTATCGGGATTCGAACTTCCCCCTTCGTGAATACTACGTCTCCACTGATGCCTTTCAGTTGGAGGATCTCCTTTCGATTCACGAAAACGTCCTTAGGTGCACACTTTTCCTTAATGAGAGATACATCATTACCTGTATCTATTAAAAATCTAGTAGGGATCTTCTGACCGGCTAAATCTATTAAGATTGAGCCTTCTGTCTTAGATAATTCTGTTGCGGCGGGACTTGATACTTTTGGGGATTTCACAGCAGTCCCTTGCTCGTGACCCTTTGTTAGTTTAACGTGTCCTGGGTATTGAACCAACAGTCTTTGCTATCGTGAGACCGTTGCTTACATATTTTACACCGTGGTTTTTTTTTTTGCTATTTGCTTTACGTCGCACTGACACAGATAGGTCTTATGGCGACGATGGGATAGGAAAAGCCTAGGAGTTGGAAGGAAGTGGCCGTGGCCTTAATTATGGTACAGCCCCGGCATTTGCCTGGTGTGAAAATGGGAAACCACGGAAAACCATCTTCAAGGCTGCCGACAGTGGGACTCGAACCCACGATCTCCCGATTACTGGATACTGGCCGCACTTAAGCGACTGCAGCTATCGAGATCGGTACACCGTGTTTTATTAGGACTATTTGGCTTGTCTTGGCTGTTTTGTGTCACACCAGCCTGGACTACCCTCTGACCCTTTCCTTGAGGGCTAACTTGTGCCTCTTTGCTTTGCTTGCCCCTTCCTTGAGGGCTGACTTGAGCCTTTCGGCTTGGCTTGGCGGTACATTGCCACCGTAAATGGCCTTGCCTCCCACAGGCATAACACCGCTTACGTGCACGTCCACGGTCCTTATTACGTTGTGGACACTCGGGCCTCTTATGGCCCACCTCATTGCACTCATAGCATCGTATGACGGGCTCAGATGGCCCCTTACGATTCCCTGCTCCCTGCGCATGCTGGGATTGTACCTTGATTGGTACTTTCGTGGACCTGACTATCCTTACTTCCCCGGTAGTAGGTTTCTCTTGGTCTCTTAATTTCCTTCTACATTCTCGCTCCTTATGGCCTAACTTTTTGCAGTATGTGCACTTAGGAGCCGGTGTGTCAGACTTGGTTCTTGGCCGTTCGCACTCTTTTGCGATATGGCCCTATTGCTTAGAGTTGAAGCAAGTTACCAATACGTTTCGGGATTTGCCTTGCCTGTTTCCCGTTGCCTGACGTCGTCCTAAATTGCCCTTAGAGCTGCCTTTTGTAGGCACTACCTGCCAACTTTCCTTACGAGGGTTTCTAACTGGTTGTGGCTTGTATAGGGCTTCACGCTCTTCCTGAGAGAGCAGTAATGCCTCCTCCTGCCTGGTTGTACTTACAGCCTCTTCGAATGTTCTAGGATCTCGGTCCTGCACCTTGTGCTGAATCCTCCTATTTCGGAGCCCTTGAGTGAAACCGGCTATGGCTATTTTAACTATAATTCGGCGCTGATATTCGCGGCCTTCTATCGGTTCTTCATCTAAAATCGCGTTTCTGAACATGACTACGATTTCTTCAACCTCGTGAGCCCACTCAGCTACGGAATCCTTAGTCCGTTGCTTGGACTGGAATAGTTTGCATAAATATAGTTCAAACATACCTTGTTTGCCATAGTATTCCCATAACGCGTTCTTTGCGTTCCTCCAATTTATGATATCCCCCCGTGATAGTAACTTCTCGCAAGCTGGACCCGTTATCTTTGTTAGGATGTATTTGAAAAACAATCCTTTCTCGTTGGGCCTTACCATACAGTGTGCGGCTTTTACATTCGCAATAAATTCGCGGAGGCGTTCCGGCTTACTGCCGTCAAATTCGTGACCTATTAATTTATGGCCTTCTGATGCCGATATAAACAGTCGTTCCTCTGGATGCACACTACCCGTACCCGATCCTACGTCACTGACATTATCTACCAAGTTACCCGTCACACTTGACTCTGCCATTATAGAAGAGGAAATTACAAGCACTCACCCTTAAGGTTGATCGGTGCTGAAGATGGGCTGGATCCTCGGTCTCTGGATGCTGTCTGCTACCGCGCGCTGGGCTGGCTCAGTAGGCTGCTGTCGAGCTGCTGGCACCTCTCACTGGAACGGGAACTTCTGGGCCGTTACTTCTTTCTTGAGCTAAGCCTCTTCTGCGGGGCTTTCAAATAAATCATCTCCTTCTCTGCTGAGGTTGTCTGCTTCCCACCCCACACCTGACTCCAAAAATTTTTGTCTTCTGTCGTGACAGACAGGATTGAGCTTATAGGTGAGCTCTTAGGAAAAGTCAGATTGGTTGGAAGGTTGGTTGGATCGTTCCCGAGCGGTTGGAATGTATAGGTTGGGAAGTTTCAACTAAGGTGCAGATCAGGAGGAAGTCGACGAAGTGGGTTCCCACGAAGTTAATATATTCTGATACTGAGAGTTGACTACAATATGTACACTATGTACAATAAAAATAAAGACTTAATGTTGGCAAGTCTTGAGCGAGAAGTCTGTCTAGTAGCCGTCCGTTGAAGTATATAATACTTATTATTATTATTACTGATTGCGTAATCGTCCTACCGACCGGCAGGGATTCTACTGGCAACTGGTCCGTGAAGTGAATGGTAGAAGCCCTGAATAATGACTTCCTTGCCCTTATATAGCCTCCGGGGCCACACCCCATGTTCTCGAAGCTTGTGGTAACCGGTGTACGTGACCGCCTAACTTTCCGTAATTCTGGCCAATCAGAGGCCTGTATCCAAGAGACCCTTCTAGTGCTTTCTTACTGCGTCTATGCGGTTGAACCATGCCCTGGTCAACATGACTCACGTCCTATGACAAGCTTCTCTGTTACTCAAGATTTCCTAACATGCAAGAAACATGATTTCCACTCTTAACTGACTATTCAATTCCATGAATATAATTATTTTACATCTTTTAATTATTATCAGGTACGCCTATTAGGTGTGCCTATACCTGACTCCTAGCCTCTATTACAGGCTGATCCCAATACGTCAGGTACAGCTATTCCTCCTACGTTCCCTGGGTTCGATCCTTGGAGGGAATAGCAGTCCTGGATTCAAGTCCCTGGGAGGACACGACACTCCAAAGGTTTCCTTGATTTTCCTGTATGCAGCATCTACCTTTCCCACGACCATACAGCCTTCGATATCCTTGCACTTCTCCTTCAGCCATTCTTCCTTAGCTACCTTGCACTTTCTATCCACTTGATTCTTTAATCACCTGTATTGTTTTCTGCCCTCTTCATTTCTAGCATTCTTGTATTTTGGTCGTTCATCAATCAGGTCTAATATCTCCTGAGTTATCCACTGATTCTTAGTTGATCTTTTCTTCCTTCCTAACATTTCTTCAGCAGCCCTACTGACTTCATTTTTCATGACTCTCCACTCTTCCTCTATAGTGTTTCCTTCAGCCTTTTCATTTAGTCCTTGTGCAACATGTTCCTTGAAACAATCCCTCACACTCTTTTCTTTCAATTTGTCTAGATCCCACCTTTTTGCATTCTTCCCTTTCTTCAATTTCTTCAACTTCAGATGGCATTTCATGACCAACAAGTTGTGGTCAGAGCCCACGTCTGCTCCTGGGAAAGTTTTGCAACACCTGGTTTCTGAATCTCTGCCTAATCATAATGAAGTCTATTTGATACCTTCCAGTGTCTCCAGGTCTCGTCCACGTATACAGCCATCGTTTGTGATGTTTGAACCAAGTATTGGCAAGGACTAAACTATGATCAGTGCAGAATTGAACAAGCCGACTTCCTCTTTCGTTCCTTTGTCCCAATCCGAATTCTCCTACTGTACTACCTTCTCTTCCTTGGCCTTCCACTGCATTCTAGTCTCCCATCACAATTAGATTCTCGTCACCTTTTACATATTGTATTAAATCTTCATCTCCTCATATATTCTTTCGATTTCTTCATCATCCGCTGAACTAGTAGGCATGTAGACCTGCACTATTGTGGTTTGCATTGGTTTGGTGTCTATCTTCTTTCACTATGCTGGTTGTAGTAGCTTACCCGCTGCCCTATTTTCTTATTAATTATTAAACCAACTCCTGCATTTCCCCCGTTTGATTTTGTGTTGATAATTCGGTAGTCGCCTGACCAAAAATCTTGTTCTTCCTGCCAACGTACTTCACTTATACCAACTACATCTAACTTTAGCCTATCCCTCTCCCTTTTCAGATTCTCTAACCTACCACAACGATTCAAACTTCTAGCATTCCACGCTCCAACTAGCAGAATGTCAGTATCCATCTTCCTGATGATCGCCCCCTCTCGTGTAGTCCCCACCCGGAGATCCGAATGGGGGACTAGTTTACCTCCGGAATATTTTACCCGGGAGGATGCCATCATCAGTACATCATTCATACAGAGAGAGCTGCATGTCCTCGGGAGGTAGTTACGGCTGTAGTTTCCCGTTGCTTTGAGCCGTGTAGCAGTATCAACACAGCTAAGCCATATTGAGTATTATTACAAGGCCGTATCAGTCAATCATCTAGACTGCCACCCTTGCAACTACCGAAAGGCTGCTACCCCCCTTTCGATGAACTATTCGTTAGTCTGGTCTCTCAACAGATACCCATCCGATATGGTTGCACCTGCGGCTCGGCTATCTGCATCATTGGGACACGCAAGCCTCCCCACCGTGGCAAGGTCACATGGTTCACAGAGGATATCAACCAAAAACCTCACGACTAAAATCAAAGAACAGCTTCTTCAGAACAGAGGCTTTTATCGGGACACCACAGCATTCCCAAACTGATCTCTGCCGTGCAAGGTTTAACAGCCCTGAGGGATGGCTCACCCTGTGAAAAACTTCCCGTTAAATACACAGAGAAATGGACCACATGGAGATCGCTCAATACATTGTGTTCAGGTGTTACTAAATGCAGAAATGACTTCATGAAGTGGGGTTTACATCGGAGGCGCCGCTATATGAGTTTGGTGAGGTGCAGACATCCTCCCATCTGGTCCAGTGTAGTCGGTGACCAGCATCGTGTACTCTGGAGGACCTGGTTAGTGCTACACCAAATGCAATCGATGTTGCTAACTTATGGGCGGCAAAAGTGTATACGAACTGTCAATTCAGTGTTATGTTGTTATCATGAACATATTATTACCAATTAACTTCAATCATTGTAAGTGCTTCTGACATGAATAATAATTGGTTTTACGTCCCACTAACTACTTTTGACAGTTTGTGCAGACACAGAGGTGCTGGAATTTTGTCCTGCAGGAGTTCTTATATATGCCAGTAAATCTACCAACTGTAGGCTGGCATATTTGAGCACCTTCAAATACCACCAGACTGAGCCAGGATTGAGCCTGCCGAGTAGGGAGTGAGGAGGCCAGCGCCTCAAACGTCTCAACCACTCAGCCCGGTTTTCCTACTTTTATGTTTTGCTACCACTACTCTGTGGTCTCCATTGTCGTATCCAAGGGAATGGACAGGCTGGGCGCTAGGGTTCAAATATCAGATTGACCTTGATAGAAAGCACTTTTCTGACACCATTAAATTCTTACTCTAATTTATTTTGAACAGATTGTCAAGTATACCCTTTTCAGCAACACTACAGCACACCTGTAGTTATTCTTCTCTCAACATTAATTTTAATTAATCAGTTTATCAGTCTTTGACTTCTTTGGAAAATACACACACTTCTACATTTCACTATACAACACTTATTAATTCCCTTCAGTACTTAAAGTCTCTTAACTAGTTGATACTTATCTCGGGTTCTGAAGCTTCTTTCTTCTTACTTTCTTGAATCCTCGCTGTACGTTTCCTCAGATCCTTCCCTGACTGTTTCAGGACTTGAACACAAAACTCTTTCTGAGATGAACGTGAACTAAAGCTACAGTCTCCTTCAACACTCAGTGAGTTCTCTACGTACTGTCTCTGTGATTTACCCTGTGGGACACAGTTAACCAGTTCTACTGCTTGGCGGGCTCAGCTGCTGCCTAATCTCAATAACTTCTTATACTGCTGTCTTCACTAACTGACGGCAGGCTCAACTACTGCCTGATCTGACTAACTCCGTATACTGCTATCTTCACTGGCTATATTTTACAGACTCTGCTTTCTGCTAAGCGAACTAGTGACCGTCCCTTTCCAAGTTAACAGAATAACTGCCCGATCAGAATGACCACCAGAACGGCGGCACCAGGATGACCAAGAGTCTCCCTTGTCACTCCCCTTTAACACTTCTCTGAGTTTCTAGAACAAGTCATCCCCTACTACAATCTTCCCTCACATCACTGATCTGTTAGCTTCCTATTGGTTACTGCAAGTGTCTCCTGCATCTACATGTGACTGGTGACCTTCCACAGAATGCTTCTAGAAGGAATGATTGCACCACAGTGTGCACCTTGCTACGTGACTAACAACAACTGGTCCTCTAATTATGACCTTCTAGTCTGTATATTCTGATTGCGCGAGTTTGCTTCACACTCTAGACTAGCTTTAGGAAATGCTTTTAATTATAATTGTAATTCTGCACTTATTCACTGCGCTGATGTTTGATTTACACTTTCCACTGTTTTTGCTTTATCTTCTCTTTATATATTACACTTAAGTTACTCATGATTATTAGTGATTTCTGACTGGGAGGTCACAGATTGAACCTCGTTCGAAGCGCTCACTCCATAATTTCCCACGGATGGACGTGTTGCGAATCGGTGCTCGCGACACCGTTAAAGGCTACGTATGACAAGGCTGTTACATGATATTACTGTCTTTGTCCTTCTGTTTCCCCATCCATATCTTATAACCAGGGCCCAGATTTTGATGACCTATAAATGTTTTTAAAATGACTGCAAATATCCCATAAAATGACCCAGAAACTTAAAAAAAGTCCTAAAAATTTGAATGAACTGACATAATTTCATCACACAAAAAATGCAAAGAGACTAAGTCGTCGTATGTTGAAATGATTCAAACTCACCAGTAACTTAGACAAATTACTATGTAATCAACATACTTTGTCCTTGTGGCAGCCTCCTCATGGGGGAAGTTGTATTAATAATAAAATAATAAATTGCACACAAGTACTGGTTATTATTTCAGTCTATTGTTTGGCACTCGAAGTTCTGTGTTCTTTTCTTCAAGGAAAATAACACTTCATGGTATGTGGAACTTTAAGGCTGCAACATCGAAGAACAAAAAAGAGAGAATTTTGACATTAGTTACTCTAATTCTTTATCGGATTACAGGTAATAAGAAAAGTGTGCACTTAAAATACATGATAGTCTTACCTCACTCCGCATTACAGTAGATGGCTGTGACCATTCGCAGATTCTCACAGGAAAAAAGAACGACAATTGTCGACCAGCACATTTTTGTACTTAGAAAAGCTCCTTTTATCATCTACGGATGATATTGGAGCATACTTGAAGTGCACTAAATCATTGGATGCAAGTTGTTCTTCAATGCCAATAATACTGAAATCTTCACCCGCCAAAATCCGAGAGATGGAGCACAAAACATTAAAACCCGAGTTCTTGTCAAGATCTCCCTGTATGTGGGAGCGGTAGAATAGCACCCACGGTATCCCCTGCCTGTCGTAAGAGGTGACTAAAAGGGGCCCCAAGGGCTCTGAACTGTGGAGCGTGGGTTGGCGACTACTGGGTCCTTTGCTGAGTCTTGGCATTACTTTCACTTACTTGTGCCAGGCTCCTCACTTTCATCTATCCTATCCAACCTCTCTTGGTCAACTCTTGTTCTTTTCCAACTCCGACGCTATACGTATGGAGGCCTAGGGAGTCTTTCATTTTCATGCCCTTCGTGGCCCTTGTCTTCCTTTGGCCGATACCTTCACATTTTGAAGCGTCAGATCCCTTCCATTTTTTCTCTCTGATTAGTGTTATATAGAGGATGATTGCCCAGTTGTACTTCCTCTTAAAACAATCACCACCACCACCACCTTCTTGTCAAGAACATATTTCAGGTTGTCTGACACTGCCACACCAGAATCACCACAAATGCATTTTAATTCGTCTGTGGCTGTTCTGACTAAATTGATCAGTTTTTCTAAAGCCACGCCTCTTTCCTGAAGATGTGCAATAATTGATGGCAAGGAACTGAAATTTGCTTTGATGCAAGATAGTTTTCCCTCCATTTGCATATCCAAAAACAATTCTTGAGCCATCTGAATGGCCTTGGCTTTTTGTACGTCGAAAAAATTGATTGCATGCTTCACTGTCTTAAAGTGGTCCCAATAGTAAATAACGTACCCTACCGTGTGATGCAAGGCTACGGTGGTATTGGAATGTCGGGTGCTTGGGATCTAAAATGTTCCCTCCATGATGGAGCCTTAGTAAATACCTTCTTAGTTAGGAACACAAGCTTGTCAACTTCAGGGAAATTTGATCCGACTTCTTCAGCCACTCTGTGAAAAGCGTGAGCTAGGCAAGTTACATGTACCATTTTTTAGTAAAATGCTTTGATTCCATTGGCAGCTTTAACTATGTAAGGTGCTGCATCAGTCACAAAGAGTAGAACATCATCATACCGTACACCCTCAGGCCATAGAGTAGTCCCATCGATTTATCAAAGAGGCGACATTGTAGAATGGTTCACAGATGGCAAAACTTTGGTCGTGAGCAGAAATATTTTTCCAGGCCTGTCTACTTCTAACGTACCCACGATAACATTGGCAATGTAAAGGCCCTCTACATCACTGGTTGCATCAATTGAAACGAATATTTTGTTTCCGCAGACTTCTTCTCTGATATTCCTTATTGTGTCGTCATAGCATTGGGATACATAGTTCTTTCTCAGAGTAGACTCATCTAGAATTACACGGCCCGTATACCTTTCTGAGAAATCTCTCAGTTTAATATTGTTCAATTTCCAGAGTGGAATGTTCGAAGAAACCAAAGCTTCACACAAGTCTTTACAAAACACAGAGGAAGTACTGCCATCGGAGGATGACTGTGAAGGTAACAGTTGAGAAACGTTTCATTGGCTACTATATTTTGCTGAAATCTCCTATCTCCTGCCACTTTCACTTCACATATTTTGCAGAAAAGAATTTCACCATCAGTGATAAAAATATCCTCAACGAATTCTGAAATTATTTGTTTGAAATGAACAGCCCTAGATGGCTTTAACTTCGCCATTTTAAATACACTCAAAAAACAATAGGGGCCGATAACACAAATCCACTTAGCACACGTTTGGTTGCACTGAGGTAGTTAACCAGACTGGCATTACTGGGCATACTGTTGTCTGTCTTCCTACCTCCTTGATTTCAGCATCACTTCCGGATTAGTTGCAAGTGCAAGTGTGTCTCCTGGAATGTGGATATTCCAAGAAATAAGGGTTGAACAAGGTTATGATTCTCATGTCTTCGTATTGGGATTGTAAATAAAGGGTACAGATCTCTGCACATGGTTATGAGGGTGTTTAGGGGTTGTAGTAAGGATGTAAAGGAGAGGGCATATAAGTCTCTGGTAAGACCCCAACTAGAGTATGGTTCCAGTGTATGGCATCCTCACCAGGATTACGTGATTCAAGAACTGGAAAAAATTCCGACAAAAGAGTAGCGTTACAAAAATGTTGCAAAGTTTGGGTTGGGAAGAATTGAGAGAAAGAAGAAGAGCTGCTCGACTAAGTGGTATGTTCCGAGCTGTCAGCGGAGAGATGGCGTGGAATGACATTAGTAGACGAATAAGTTTGAGTGGCGTTTATAAAAGTAGGAAAGATCACAATATGAAGATAAAGTTGGAATTCAAGAGGACAAACTGGGGCAAATATTCATTTATAGGAAGGGGAGTTAGGGATTGGAATAACTTATCAAGGGAGATGTTCAGGAAATTTCCAATTTCTTTGAAATCATATAGGAAAAGGCTAGGAAAGCAACAGATAGGGAATCTGCCACCTGGGCGACTGCCCTAAATGCAGATCAGTATTGATTGATTGATTGATTGATCCTCCCTTTCAGTTCCATTAATATCCAGTACCATACGCAAAAAATGCATCATAAACCATTAAGAATATGAGAAAATGACTCAAAACATATAAAATATTCAAATGAATTCCATAAAATGACATAATAATGGAGAAAATAGCCTAAAAATAAAATACTTGACAAAAAATGACTTAATAAATATGCATTTCGGTAATATGGGGCCATGAACAGGATTTGTATATAAGTTAGCAATGTCTGTGGTGAACCATTTCAAAGATAACATGTCATCAGAATCCGGGAGGGCCCTACTTATAACCTTCCTGAACCACGTATTGCTCACACTTCACCCATTTCTCACACAAAAATCGAATTTCTCTCCCTCTGCATTCCTCTTTCCATATCCAAAAGATCCAATTACTTCTTCCATTTCATTTCTGTCACAGCCCACCATTGCATTGAAGTCTCCCATGACAGTCACTTGCACAGTCTTTATTTCTCCATGTGTCTCCAGGAATTTGTGTATATCTACTTCTTTGCATCGAGTCTGGGTTGCATACACTTGAACGAAATCCATTACTCCATTCTCTGGCCTTCTGTATCTTTATTATTCCGTCACTTTATCTACATTCTCATCTAAAATCTTGTTGGTCATTATTGCCACTCCATTCTTTGCCTTATGTCCTCCACTCCAGTGTATCCCTTCCTCAACTTCTTCTTTCCTTTTCCTCACTCAATCCCATCATAGCAGGGAGACTTAAGTTACACATTTCGTCCCATGCTAAGACCCTTGAAGAACATTGTCAGAAGAGAGTACATGTTCCAGGCTTCCTTTAGACACATTTATGCTGTGGTGGTGTGCAAGTGAAATGGCGTGTCGACTGGAAACTTACTGCAAATTTTAAGTACGCAAGACAGTACGATTCTTGTGGGCACATTCACCGTGAAATACACGGACCACGTCCAGCCATAGTGAAATGGTGCCAGCAATTTGACCGAGGCTGCACAGACGTGTGTGATGCTGATCGGGAAGGGACCATGTACGACAATGTCCAGGCAATCAAGTAAATTATTCGCAGTGACACTGCTCAGTAGGCAGTGTCCGAAATCGTCTGCAGTATCAGGAATTGCGCTCATGCTGGGTTCTGCGATCACTGACGCCTGTACACAAAGATGCAAGGTTTCCTTCAGTGTTATTCGGACTTCCTAGGCCACATGAGACATGGGTCCCAGAGAAGGTCATGGCCACCGTTGTGTATGGTGAAGGGCACAACCATTAAAGCCAATGCAAAAGTGACGTCACTGCACAACGAACAAGAGGCGTGCACAACACAAGCTTTGCTTCAGCATTTTCGATGGGCGCTATACAGTCCTGATCTTGCACCATGCAATTTCTATCTTTTCAAAGAACATCTGGGGGAAAGAGATTTTCCAACAATGAGGAATTTCACATAACATTTCTTGAATGTTTCCATGCCCAAGGAGCGGATTTCTATCGTAGAGGAATTGAACAGTTGGCAGAATGTTCAGAACGTTGTTTACAGAGACTCGGTGACTATGTTGAAAAATAATATCTGTGTCACTTTATAGTGTAGTGCAGCATTCAGTAAAAGTTATTGGCCTGCCACAATATTGTGTAACTTACTTTTTTGAAGTCCCCTTGTATATTATGGAATGGATTATTGCTGTTCTCTACTGGTCGCCCACTTCTCACAGTCCCCCCAGCATAAGAACTGGGCGTTTCTTCTGGGGAATGCCCTAGCCTTATCTGAGGGTGATGTGGAGTGTCATTTTCACTTTAGGCTGTCATTACAATGTGGTCGCTACTCCCCAGGACATTTTAGAACTACTGCCAGCAGATGGTCAGGCCACTCCTAACATGGAGTACAGATGTTTTTTGCAGCCACCCCTGACCTGGTGTTGCACACTACTCGATGGGTGACCATCATCCCATCTAAGGAAACTTATTCGTATGAAGCCGCTGGTCGGGTTATTTACTGCCGCCTGACACTTGGTATCATAAGTTATGAATTTCATTATGGTCCATATTGACAATAGATCACTATCAAAGCGTTGGAAGGGTCCACCTATTCAATACTATTAGCTTGTATATTGTCTCATAAAACTGGGATTATCGGCAGCCCTGAAAATGGTTTTCCGTGGTTTCCCATTTTCACACCAGGCAAATGCTGGGGCTGTACCTTAATTAAGGCCACGGCCGCTTCCTTCCAACTCCTAGGCCTTTCCTATCCCATCGTCGCCATAAGACCTATCTGTGTCGGTGCGACATAAAGCCCCTAGCAAAAAAAAAAAAAAAAACTGGGACTAGTTTCGACCCCATATATATTGGGTCATCTTCAGCTACGCTCCAATTGGATAAGCACACATATAATCAATAATGATATAACTACTGATATGACACAATATTTATGGTCTTAACTTAAACCATTGATGAAGTCCGAATAACATATCCACACTTTAAACTAAATAACACATCAAAAATGTTGTGGTTGATGGCGAACTATTTTGTAGTTTCTACAGCAGCCATTGTTTTTGAGTTGATCTGGGAGTTGGTATCCTTTTCTGTGTAGACGAGCAACTTGATTGATATTCATGTTTGTTCAATAGTAATATGGGTCAAGACTTATGTAGCTTTAAGGGGAACATTTGTACTTTGAATAGGTTTTCCTTATCAATGTAGTGATCTATTATTTAATTTATTTGGAGGTGAATGTCTGAAAAGAAAATAATTTGAAGTAAATAATTGAGAATATAAGGGAAGCAGGAAGATCAAGATAAATATGTACAGCTATATGAGACTGATCCCTCGTAAGTTACGTGCACTTGGTACGGATTGTTGAGAGGGAGCAGGAGTATAGCTTATGATGGCAAGGATTGGAGGAGGGGCGAGTAGGTAGATTTGAACTGGTTGGTGGACTTAACGTCTCTTTTTTCCGTTTATACTATGTGTATATAAGAATGATAATATAGAATAGAATATTAGATTTTTCATTAATTTCATTAATGTTATGGTTAGGGTTAAAGTATTGTTCTAAATGAATGTAACAATTCTCCAATGAGGCGTACTAAGCAGGATGAGAAGCGAGGCACTTTGCCATTATTTTCCTCAAGCATGTCCAGCCCTATGAGTAGCACATTTATGAAAAAGTGGGTGATATTTGTGATCTTCGCTCATTGTGTCAAGGAGACAGGGAATGAAGAAACGGGTTGTAAACCTCCCGTATTTCAGGTAAAAATTTTATGTTTCATTGTTCTTTATTTAAATAAAAGGAAAACAAAATAAATGATTCAGAAAGGAGGAAATTTGAAGGAAGTTTTACACAATTTTATGATAAGAAACGTATGTCCTTCAGTTCTGTGATTTCTCTTAAGACAGTGTAGCAGCAAAGCTACAAGTGTTTAGTTTGAAGAATTTTCTTTTTCTGGAAAGTGCAGTCCTGTCTTCTGTTAATTTAGGGGATTGGTATGGAAGAGTTCTGTCTTTTAATGTTGCACCAACGTCAGTTGCCAACAATGGTATAGGGAAGGAAGCAGCCATGGCCTTAATTGAGGTTCAGCACCACCATTTGCTGCATGGTGTGAAAATGGGCAAATAATCTTCAGGTCTGTCACTGGCAACTGTGTAGCTAACTCGCTCGATGCCCTATGAAGAGTTCAGACATCCTCGAAAGTGGTAAAAATGTTTACAAAGCATAATGAAGTGTTTAAACTTAAGGCACTTGAAATATTGGCATGTTTGTACTTAGTGTTCCCGATTCAAATGTGTTTGTTGATGGCAAATAAGTGAACTGATACGAGAAATAGATACTAAATATTCTAATTTCAACAAATAAGAACATGTCATGGCAAGAATTCCTTTACAAGATCAAATCTCAAGCTGATGTTTTAAAGGCAGTAAATACACGTGGAGGAAAAGGTAATTTAATCCTGTTCTCAAATCAGAAGTGGCATGCCTCTTGCATTGTTTGGCTAAAGGTGGCATATTGTACCCAAAGCATCGTAAGGGATGCACGATTGCAGCAAATAGACTTTAGTACTGACAACCCTTTATTTGGCAAACTGCATGAAAAATTAAGATTGGTATTCATTCAAAAGAATGAACACTGCAGCAGTGGTGGAAGTTGGCCTCTACATCCTTGTTTAGGGAAGCAAGTGGACTGCCTGCTACTCTCAGAGACAAAGATTATCTGAATGTTAACTGAGTGGCTGGACAGCAGGGTATCTGGGGTGCTAGTGCTGTGGCAGTCTGTAGTGGCCCCCCTCTAGGGACACCATGACCTTGACGTCGGTGTGGGGGCTTGTGTGCTTGTTGATCCCGAGGGCTGTGCCAGCTCAGGGTTACCCATGCTGGATAGGCCTCGGTGTAGGGCCAGACTAACAAGGTGCCCCCCGAGTTGCTTGAGAGGTGTCTGTGCTCTTTATTCTTCAACACTATTTCTACCCTTCTAATTTCACCATCTTAAATTTCATTCCTCTTCCTGTCTGGCCACCCTCTCTGCCTCGGGTTGAATAGGTTAAAAAAAAAAAAAAAAAAAAAAAAGGTTAGTACGGAGGTTTTATCCTCCCCCAATCACAAGTTTCGGGTCGTGGCGAGGTGATGCATGGCTACTGGGAGAGTAGTTCCAAGCGACCCCCTCCAGATACCGGGCGCCCTCTGGAGTATATAGCCTTGCCTCCGGTAAATCTCCTTGGCTCTGCTGGAGGTCGACCTCATATTTCCGTGAGTACTCGTGGGACCAAAGACGGAACCTCTTTCTCTTCCTTCCTTAACAAAGGGTGGCACCCTTCAAAAAACGGCGTCTAAAATTGGTAAAAAACGTAAGCGGTATACTCCAGTTCCTGTAGACTACATGAGTGACGAACGTCTTCCTCGATTCCTGGTTGCTTCCAGGGTCGATGGTAAAAGTTTCCTTGATGAATGTCCTTTTATGATGAGCAATTCAATTGAAGAAATTGTTGCTGGTGAAGTCGACGAGATGCGCAAGCTCCGAGATGGATCCATACTTATCAAGACATCTACGGCTGAACAGTCCAGACGGCTACTTAAAGCCAAGTTATTCGGTAAGGTAGAGGTGAAAATCGAGAAGCACCAAACCCTTAACTCCTGCAAGGGAGTTATATTCCACAGGGATTTGGTTAAGTCTTCCGATGATACAATGATCCGGTACCTAGCACGTCGGGGCGTAACCGACGTGAAGAGGTTGAAGAGGCGTGTGGGTGATAAGCTACTCGATACGGGTGCTTTCATCCTTACCTTCGACGCTGAGACCATACCTGAACGAATAAAGGTAGCAATGTATCGCCTGACTGTCCGTCCGTACATTCCGGCACCAACGAGGTGTTATAACTGTCAAAAGTTTGGCCACACCTCATTGCGATGTACAGGTTCGACGACCTGCAAAATGTGTGGGAAGTGCGAGCATGCTGGGGTTGAATGCACACCACCACCTGTGTGCGTCAACTGCCCGGGTACGCATGCTCCAATCTCCAAGGAGTGCCCCACATTCAAGCGGGAGAAGAAGATCCAGGAGATAAAAACGCTGGATAAGCTATCTTATCCAGACACCCGGAGGAAGTTCAAGTCCATGGCTGCTCCGGAGTTCTCCATCTCATTCGCGGAAAAGGTCGCAAACGTAAGGATCACTCCACAGAGTTTTGTACAGAACACCGGTACTGAAAATGCATTGAAAAGTCAAAGCCAGCAACAAAATTCAGTAACTAAAGAAACTGGAGATTCAGCATGTGAAGCACTGAAAAGAGCGTTACTGTCAACGTTGCCTGGGAAGGGCCCTTCCCAGGAACGTTCGGCTGGGAAGTCCTCTCCCAACAGGGCGGGGGGAAAGACTTCCCCAAATAGGGCTGGAAAGTCCAGCCCTCCTTCCAATGCCCAAATCATAAAGGAGGAGAAGGTGAAGCCACAGAGCTCCCTTAAAACATTGGAGAAGAAGCCTTTTCCGACTCAGTCGGGGTCCACAGGATCACCGAAGAAATCCGGCAAGTCATCTGCTGGCTCTCCTCCCAAAAAGAGAGAAACGGTGGGCAAGAGCGAGAGGCCCCGGCGCCCTCTTGTTCGATCACTTTCTGGAGAACCTAGTTCTCCCAGGAAGAAGGCCCACTGTTCCAGACCAATGAGATCACCGTCCGCGGAGGGTCCAGTCACCGCGCCTCCTTCTTCTGAGGAGACAATGGAGACTGAACCACTCATTGTCGTGGATGGTGACAACAATACCGACAACAACGGCGGAAAATGGCAGGTAGTTGACAAAAAGAAGGGCAAGCAATTGTCCCTAATTTCGCAACACTACCAATCCACACAATGGCACTATTGCAGTGGAACTGCAGTAGTTACCACTGTCGCCTAGCTGAGTTACATCAACTGATATCCGTCTATGCGGCCTCCATAGTCTGTCTACAGGAATCTCGTTTGAGACCTGGACACGACACGACTATGAGAGGATATCGTCTTTATTGAAAAGACAGAGTAACTGTGGATGGCGCGGCAACTGGGGGCGTTTGTACCCTAGTTCGCTCCGACATCTTCAGCGAAGAAGTACCGCTCCGTACTCGGCTAGATGCAGTTGCAGTTCGCACTCAGTTGCCAGTAATGACAATGGTTTGCAACGTGTACTTTCCACCGGATTATAACCTTGATATGCATGCACTACAAGATTTGATCGCTCAGTTGCCTCCTCTTTTCCTCATGCTGGGGGATGTGAACGCCCGTAACACACTATGGGGTTCTCCGTCTTCCTGTTCTAGGGGGAGGATGCTCGAGCGAATGATCAACCTATTTGATCTTTGTGTGCTCAATACAGAGGAACCGACACATTTCAGTAGATTCACAATTAAGTATTTATTTATTTTAAAACCTAGTCGATACAATGATTGCTTAAGGCAACTTTTAATGGTCAAAAGTGGTACATGTTTCGTATATTATCAACATCTTCAGCCACATAACACTGTTTAGATGAAAAATATATAAAATTGACAAAGTAATGCTTTAGATGAAGTGTCCTTAAAATTAACATAAGATTGACAAGATTAAAACAAACAAATAACTCAAGAGAAAATATATAAATTATTTCTACAATAGAAAGCAGTCGTCAAGGAAACACTTGTACAATAATCCATAGAGAAATTGTCCTAATAAATATTCTTTTCTTAATAATTCATGAAAAAAGATCAATTTATAAATTAAAAATTATACAATTTATAAGTAATTATCGAAATGAAGAAATCCTGATATCACAGTGCGGCTCTTATTATTAATGTAGATGAAAATATAACTAATTCCTAGTTGTCAAATTTTATTAAGCCTGCTTTCCTTTGGAACAGTAACTCCTGTCATTCTTTCACAGTTTTGCGCCGGGTGTAATATTGATGATGCGTTCTTCCTTGCTCTTGCACCTGAGGAGGTGGAGGAGCGGGGGATATAGGTGTGTCAAGAACTTCCTTGCTGTCACCTATAGCTTCAACTGAGGAGGAATAAGTTGTAGGGCTATCTGTAGGTGGAGAAATTCCAATTCTTTTTTCGTGATCCTTCTCAAGCATTTTCAAATATACTAGAATTTGATAATATAATGGATTCTTATATTCTACAGCCTCATTAAGGTTATCCTTTTTCTTTACAAGTTGGTCTAGATGAATGTACAGGTCTTCATAAGTGTTCATTAAGCTGCCCTTTTTTAACTTTTTTATGATGGTCAGGTCTTGTTCTATGTTGGTAAATTTATGACCTGTGGCAGTCATGTGTGATCCCATTGCTGAGAATCTTCTATGTTTTTCAGCATTCACATGTTCCAAATATCTAACTTTAAAATTGCGGCCAGATTGTCCTATATATGTATTTTTACATTCAAAGCATGAGAGTTTATATATTCCGGAATCAAAAAATTTATCTTTTCCCGAGAGATTTATTGTATCATGGTTGAAAATACTATGTTTCATGTTGTTATTGGTGGAAAATGCAATTTTGAAATTTTTTCTCTTAAATAAATTTGTTATTACATGAATGTTTGGATTATTATATGTGAACTTGATATATTTTTCAGTTTTACTAGGTTCGACTGCTAATTTAGATTGTTGCTTCTCCGAAAATTTATTAATTATTTTATCAATCATGTTATTGTTGAAACCATTCAAGAGGGCTTGTTGTCGGATAAACAACAGTTCTTTATTCCTTTCAGATTTGGATAAAGGAATACTAAACGCTCTGTTAACGTAACTATAATATGCTGATCTTTTCTGTGCCTCAGGGTGTAACGAGTTGTTCTTGATAGTGGTCAGTGTGAAAGTGGATTTTCTGTGTATTTTGAAAGAAAATCCTTTTTCTTCTCTTGTTGTGACTATGTCCAGAAAATTCAGTGATTTTTCAACTTCTTCTTCTAAAGTGAATTTTATATTGGAATCCAAATTATTCAATATATTTAAAACTTTATTGCTATCGGTGAGTCTGTTATCTATTATAGCGTAAACATCGTCCACATAACGTGTCCAAAAATCCAAACCCTCTATTTGATTAATAATTTTCGTGTGTTCCAAATAGTCTAAGTATATATTAGCCAATATTTCTGATGCTGGGGCTCCCATTGAGAGTCCTTTTTGTTGGTAAATTTTATTATTAAACGTAAAATAATTTTGATTTAACACGAATTTTAAAACATTAATAAAATCTTCAATTTCTGGTATGCTTACTAATTTGTTCTTCGTTAAATTCTTCTTAATGATTCTGATAGTGTCTTCTATTGGAATGTTTGTATACATGTTGGTTATGTCAAACGAACATGTCGTGTGAGATGATCCAAGTTTAAAATCTTTAACTAGATTGCAAAAATCCACTGAGTTTTTGATAGGTGTTTTACAATGAAATACGTATTTACTTGATAAGAAATTATGTATAAATCTAGAAGTTTTATAAATGGGGCTATTTTTGAAATTTATGAACCGATTAGACCTATCATAGTCACAACAAGAGAAGAAAAAGGATTTTCTTTCAAAATACACAGAAAATCCACTTTCACACTGACCACTATCAAGAACAACTCGTTACACCCTGAGGCACAGAAAAGATCAGCATATTATAGTTACGTTAACAGAGCGTTTAGTATTCCTTTATCCAAATCTGAAAGGAATAAAGAACTGTTGTTTATCCGACAACAAGCCCTCTTGAATGGTTTCAACAATAACATGATTGATAAAATAATTAATAAATTTTCGGAGAAGCAACAATCTAAATTAGCAGTCGAACCTAGTAAAACTGAAAAATATATCAAGTTCACATATAATAATCCAAACATTCATGTAATAACAAATTTATTTAAGAGAAAAAATTTCAAAATTGCATTTTCCACCAATAACAACATGAAACATAGTATTTTCAACCATGATACAATAAATCTCTCGGGAAAAGATAAATTTTTTGATTCCGGAATATATAAACTCACATGCTTTGAATGTAAAAATACATATATAGGACAATCTGGCCGCAATTTTAAAGTTAGATATTTGGAACATGTGAATGCTGAAAAACATAGAAGATTCTCAGCAATGGGATCACACATGACTGCCACAGGTCATAAATTTACCAACATAGAACAAGACCTGACCATCATAAAAAAGTTAAAAAAGGGCAGCTTAATGAACACTTATGAAGACCTGTACATTCATCTAGACCAACTTGTAAAGAAAAAGGATAACCTTAATGAGGCTGTAGAATATAAGAATCCATTATATTATCAAATTCTAGTATATTTGAAAATGCTTGAGAAGGATCACGAAAAAAGAATTGGAATTTCTCCACCTACAGATAGCCCTACAACTTATTCCTCCTCAGTTGAAGCTATAGGTGACAGCAAGGAAGTTCTTGACACACCTATATCCCCCGCTCCTCCACCTCCTCAGGTGCAAGAGCAAGGAAGAACGCATCATCAATATTACACCCGGCGCAAAACTGTGAAAGAATGACAGGAGTTACTGTTCCAAAGGAAAGCAGGCTTAATAAAATTTGACAACTAGGAATTAGTTATATTTTCATCTACATTAATAATAAGAGCCGCACTGTGATATCAGGATTTCTTCATTTCGATAATTACTTATAAATTGTATAATTTTTAATTTATAAATTGATCTTTTTTCATGAATTATTAAGGAAAGAATATTTATTAGGACAATTTCTCTATGGAATATTGTACAAGTGTTTCCTTGACGACTGCTTTCTATTGTAGAAATAATTTATATATTTTCTCTTGAGTTATTTGTTTGTTTTAATCTTGTCAATCTTATGTTAATTTTAAGGACACTTCATCTAAAGCATTACTTTGTCAATTTTATATATTTTTCATCTAAACAGTGTTATGTGGCTGAAGATGTTGATAATATACGAAACATGTACCACTTTTGACCATTAAAAGTTGCCTTAAGCAATCATTGTATCGACTAGGTGGAAAATAAATAAATACTTAATTGTGAATCTATTGAAGTGCGATACGGACCATGAAGCTGATTTTATGTAACATTTCAGTAGCGCGCATGGCACATTCTCACACCTGGATGTCACTTTGTGTAGCCGTGCGCTAGTTCCCCTGCTACGGTGGCAAGTTCACGACGACCTCTGTGATAGTGACCACTTCCCGATAATTCTGTCTCTTTTGAATCAAAGACAGTCCGAAGTACCCAAGCGCTGGTTACTTCGGCGGGCAAATTGGCCAGAATTTACAAAACACGCAGTGATGACTGATGATATGCTGGAGTCTGTTGACGACCACGTCTCTTCCATTACTACTGGAATTTTGGCTGCTCCAGAGGAAACAATTCCTTCCTCGTCCGGTATTCGTCGCCGGAAACAGGTCCCATGGTGGACGGACGAAATTACAGCAGCCATACGTGATCGCTGACAGGCTTTTAAGCATTATCGTCGGAATCCTACGATGGCCAATCATATCGCATTTAAGCGTCTGCGCGCGAAGGCCCGTTTTTTGATTCGGGAAAGTAAGAAAGCTACGTGGGAAAAGTATGTGTCATCCATCACGGCACATACTCCGTCATCACAAGTGTGGACAAAGCTCCGCCGTATTGTCGGAGTACAGAGTGTGCCCTCAGTACCCGGAATCTCCATTAATGGAGATATAGTTACGATTCCTTCAGTCATTGCAGACCACATTGCGTCACATTTCGCAGATACGTCCAGCTCTAGGAAATACGACCCTGCATTTCTTCCTATCAAGCGCGAAGCAGAGGCACACCATCTCTCTTTTGCCTCTAGTGCTTCGCATCCCTACAACGTGCCCTTCACGGAGTGGGAGTTGCGAAGTGCACTTGCGCTATGCAGAGATACGGCTCCTGGACCGGACAAAATCCGTCATCAAATGCTTAAGCATTTGAGTGACAGATGTCTCAAGGATATCCTCACCCTATTCAACAGAATATGGAGTGAGGGAGTGTTTCCATCTCAATGGCATGAGGGAATTGTAATACCAATTCCCAAGCCAGGTAAAGATCCAAAACTTCTGGATAGTTATAGGCCAATGTGCCTTACAAAAGGGCTCTGTAAGCTATTTGAAAGGATGGTTAACCGGCGTCTTGTGTGGGCCATGGAAAAGGAGGGTCTCTTGTCTAACTACCAGTGTGGTTTTCGCTCTCATCGGTCTGCCACTGATCACCTGGTCAGACTGGAGAGCGCCATTCAGGAGGCCTTTCTCCGGAAGGAACACCTAGTCGCCGTGTTTTTTGACCTGGAGAAAGCTTACGACACTACCTGGCGATATGGAATTCTCTCCACACTACACCAGTGGGGATTTCGGGGAAATTTGCCAACGTTTGTTGAGAACTTCATGTCCCTCCGTCTCTTTCGAGTCCGTGTAGGGAATGCTTTTTCTCAATATTACGTTCAGGAAAATGGAGTACCTCAAGGATCGGTACTGAGTGTCACGCTGTTCGCAATCGCCATCAACGGCATAGTTGCCGCTGCTGGGCCCGCAGTCGTTCCTTCGCTGTATGTAGACGACTTAGCTCTACATTACAGCTCCGGAAAGGTGGCGTTTGCTGAGAGACAGCTACAGCAAGCTATTAACCGAGTCGACAGATGGGCCCTGCAATACGGTTTTCGATTTTCAGCAGCGAAAACCTCAGTTGTACACTTCTGTCGATGTCGGCCTGTGCATCCCGAACCAGAGCTCCGCTTGCGAAACAGTGTCTTACCAGTGGTTGACACCTGCAGATTCCTGGGTCTCCATTTTGATAAGAGACTTACGTGGCAGCCCTACATCCGTCAGTTGAAGGTTGCCTGCATGAAGAGACTTAACATGCTTAAGTTTCTCAGCGGCACTTCGTGGGGGGCTGACCGTGCAGTACTGCTGCGATTTTACATGGCTACGGTCCTCTCCCGAATTGACTATGGAAGTGCGGCTTATGGCTCAGCATCAAAATCTACGCTGAGCCTTTTAGACAGTATTCACCATAGTGGAGTAAGGCTGGCAACGGGTGCTTTCCGTACTAGCCCCATTCCCAGCCTACTCGCTGAAGCGGGAGTTCCACCTTTACGGATAAGGAGGCAGCAGTTACTCCTCACGTACGCTGCCAAAATTCGTGAAATGCTGCTACATCCAGGCTATCAATGCATCTATCGTACTCAATACCACCAGCGGTACCAAGACCGGCCGAATGCCACACGGCCGGTTGGGTTTCGGATTGATAGCTTGTGTCATGATTTGAATGTTGATATCGGTGGTTGTCTTGAAAGATCTCTTAGCGAGGTACCTCCGTGGTTAGTTCCGCGACCGGATATACGTCTAGATCTGCTGCGTGGTCAAGGTGAACACGGATTCCTCCGTTTATCGGAGGTATTTCCAGGACTTCGTTCACCAATATCCGGCTGCGAGACTTATCTTCACGGATGGTTCAAAAATCGGAGGTAATGTTGGTTGCTCTTTTGTCATTGATGATATGAGTACGATGATCTCGCTCCCTAAGGTATGTAGCGTGTATACTGCAGAGCTTTACTCCATCTTACAGGCTCTGCAGTTTGCACTGTGTGACGAAAGAAGCCACTTTCTGTTGTGTACCGATTCGTTAAGCTCTCTGCAGTCTATTAAAACCTGTTTCTCGCAACACCCACTGGTGCGGCAGATACATGACCTTCTAGCCAGGTTATGGGATGCTGGCACCAGAATCACTTTCGTATGGCTTCCAAGCCACGTTGGGATTGCGGGAAACGAACTCGCGGATGAAGCTGCAAAGGAAGCTGTACTTTTACCTCCAAGACCAGTCAATGTACCTGCTAAGGATATTTGTTCTCAGCTACGTCGAACCATCTTGGCGTCCTGGGAATCGGAGTGGCTAGATATCCGAACTCCCAACAAGCTGAGAGCAATTAAGAAGACAACTACCGTGTGGCGGTCCTCATTCCGACCTTCACGGAGAGAGGCCATAGTACTATGCAAGCTGAGGATGGTCATTTACGATACACGCACTCTTATCTCCTAAAGAGGGAAGACCCCCCTGTGTGTTCTTGTGGTGCCGACTTCACCGTGGCCCACATCCTCACAGAGTGCGCCAATCTCTCTGGCCTAAGACGGAGCCTCGGCCTGCAGGAAACACTCGAACGCATACTAGCCGAAGACGCGACTACTGCTGATCTCGTCATCCGCTTTATGTGCGACAGTGGACTTATCAAGGGTATATAAATTACAAGTGTACTGTTACTCAGGGAACGTATGTTCCCTTTTGATACGTTTGTAATCCTTTCGGTCTAATCCTATAATTGCTTTTTGTTATATTTTGTACTGCGTTTCCAAATTACTTGTTGAATAAATTATTTCTTTTTTATATTTTAAAGTTCTCTTCCACCGATTTGTTCAGAGAGGATGATTACCTCGTTGTACTTCCTCTTAAAACAAAAATCACCACCACCACCACCACCACCACCACCATCTGTAGTGGCCGTGCTGTTAGGGGTGCGAAGCAAGTGGACTCCCTGCTGCCCTCAGGGACAAAGATGATCTAAATGTTAACTGAGTGGCTGGACAGCAGGGGATCTAGGGTGCTAGTGCTGTGGCAGTCTGTAGTGGCCGTGCTGTTAGGGGCGCGAAGCAAGTGGACTGCCTGCTGCCTTCAGGGACAAAGATTATCTAAATGTTAACTGAGTAGCTGGACAGCAGGGGATCCAGGGTGCTAGTGCTTTGGCAGTCTATAGTGGCTGTGCTGTTAGGGGCACGAAGCAAGTGGACTGCCTGCTGCCCTCAGGGACAAAGATTATCTAAATGTTAACTGAGTGGCTGGACAGCAGGGGATCCAGGGTGCTAGTGCTGTGGCAGTCTATAGTGGCTGTGCTGTTAGGGGTGCGAAGCAAGTGGACTGCCACTGAGGCCTGCTGCCCTCAGGGACAAAGATTATCTAAATGTTAACTGAGTGGCTGGACAGTAGGGGATCTGGGGTGCTAGTGCTGTGGCAGTCTGTAGTGGCCATGCTGTTAGGGGCGCGAAGCAAGTGGACTGCCACCGAGGCCTGCTGCCCTCAGGGCCAAAGATTATATAAATGTTAACTGAGTGGCTGGACAGCAGGGGATCTAAGGTGCTAGTGCTGTGGCAGTCTGTAGTGGCCGTGCTGTTAGGGGCGCGAAGCAAGTGGATTGCCTGCTGCCTTCAGGGACAAAGATTATCTAAATGTTAACTGAGTGGCTGGACAGCAGGGGATCCAGGGTGCTAGTGCTGTTAGGGGCGCAAAGCAAGTAGACTGCCTGCAGCCCTCAGGGACAAAGATTATCTAAATGTTAACTGAGTGGCTGGACAGCAGGGGATCCAGGGTGCTAGTTCTGTGGCAGTCTATAGTGGCCGTGCTGTTAGGGGCACGAAGCAAGTGGACTGCCACCGAGGCCTGCTGCCCTCAGGGACAAAGATTATCTAAATGTTAACTGAGTGGCTGGACAGTAGGGGATCTAGGGTGCTAGTGCTGTGGCAGTCTGTAGTGGCCGTGCTGTTAGGGGCGCGAAGCAAGTGGACTGCCTGCTGCCCTCAGGGACAAAGATTATCTAAATGTTAGCTGAGTGGCTGGACAGCAGGGGATCTAGGGTGCTAGTGCTGTGGCAGTCTGTAGTGGCCGTGCTGTTAGGGGCGCGAAGCAAGTGGACTGCCTGCTGCCCTCAGGGACGAAGATTATCTAAATGTTAACTGAGTGGCTGGACAGTAGGGGATCTGGGGTGCTAGTGCTCTGGCAGTCTGTAGTGGCCGTGCTGTTAGGGGCGCGAAGCAAGTGGACTGCCTGCTGCCCTCAGGGACAAAGATTATCTAAATGTTAACTGAGTGGCTGGACAGTAGGGGATCCAGGGTGCTAGTGCTGTGGCAGTCTGTAGTGGCCATGCTGTTAGGGGCGCGAAGCAAGTGGACTGCCTGCTGCCCTCAGGGAAAAAGATTATCTAAATGTTAACTGAGTGGCTGGACAGCAGGGGATCTAGGGTGCTAGTGCTGTGGCAGTCTGTAGTGGCCGTGCTGTTAGGGGCGCGAAGCAAGGGGACTGCCTGCTGCCCTCAGGGACAAAGATCATCTAAATGTTAACTGAGTGGCTGGACAGTAGGGGATCTAGGGTGCTAGTGCTGTGGCAGTCTGTAGTGGCCGTGCTGTTAGGGGAGCGAAGCAAGTGGACTGCCACCGAGGCCTGCTGCCCTCAGGGACAAAGATTATCTAAATGTTAACTGAGTGGCTGGACAGCAGGGGATCTAAGGTGCTAGTGCTGTGGCAGTCTGTAGTGGCCGTGCTGTTAGGGGCGCGAAGCAAGTGGACTGCCTGCTGCCCTCAGGGACAAAGATTATCTAAATGTTAACTGAGTGGCTGGACAGCAGGGGATCTAGGGTGCTAGTGCTGTGGCAGTCTGTAGTGGCCGTGCTGTTAGGGGCACGAAGCAAGTGGAATGCCACTGAGGCCTGCTGCCCTCAGGGACAAAGATTATCTAAATGTTAACTGAGTGGCTGGACAGTAGGGGATCTAGGGTGCTAGTGCTGTGGCAGTCTGTAGTGGCCGTGCTGTTAGGGGAGCGAAGCAAGTGGACTGCCACTGAGGCCTGCTGCCCTCAGGGACAAATATTATCTAAATGTTAACTGAGAGGCTGGACAGCAGGGGATCTAAGGTGCTAGTGCTGTGGCAGTCTGTAGTGGCCGTGCTGTTAGGGGCGCGAAGCAAGTGGACTGCCTGCTGCCCTCAGGGACAAAGATTATCTAAATGTTAACTGAGTGGCTGGACAGTAGGGGATCTAGGGTGCTAGTGCTGTGGCAGTCTGTAGTGGCCGTGCTGTTAGGGGCGCGAAGCAAGTGGACTGTCTGCTGCCCTCAGGGACAAAGATTATCTAAATGTTAACCGAGTGGCTGGACAGCAGGGGATCTAGGGTGCTAGTGCTGTGGCAGTCTGTAGTGGCCGTGGTGTTAGGGGCGCGAAGCAAGTGGACTGCCACTGAGGCCTGCTGCCCTCAGGGACAAAGATTATCTAAATGTTAACTGAGTGGCTGGACAGCAGGGGATCTAGGGTGCTAGTGCTGTGGCAACAAGGCAGTCTGTTAGAGGCATGCGGCTGTGAGATAGGGGGTTTGAACCCCACTGTCGGCAGCCCTGAAGGTTGTTTTCCGTGGTTTCCCATTTTCACAGCAGGCAAATGCTCGTCCTTCCATCACTGAAAACCTTGGACGTGTTAATGCGACGTTTAACTACATAGCAGTGTCAGTGTTGTCGGCGTAAGCATTCCATGATTTGTTATCATATTGTATGATTAGAAAATTAAATTGGAATGGTAGTACAACAAAACTGTAAGACTGTAGTGTTTGTTCCATCCTAGCAATGTTTTGCTGTATAATTTTTCACCAGTCACCACTGAATGTTTCTCTGAATACACATTTTTTAAAATTTCTTGACTTGGCAATACAACAGATGGTGAGTGAAATGATATCACTCGTGAAACACCTACATACTGTAAGGTTGCCTCTGACTGTTTTTAAGAAATAAAGACAGAATTTGTCAAAAGTTTGACTGGATGACTTATTAAGAAAGATAACCCTGTTGAGAACTCTCTTCATTTAAATTAATAAAACAAACAATCTTCAGAGGGAGTAAGTGTTTCTGGGTAGGAGAGCAGCTTTTGTAGTTCATCGTTACCATTTTCACTTTCTAACTCCAGTTTCTCAGGTGTCATGTACAAGTGCTTTTCATCTCTTCCTGTCTGCATACATCTCCTGTTCTAGGACATCTTCCCATCTGAGGCCTTTCTCCTCCACATCTTGATTTCACTGTCTCTATCACACCATTTTCTCAGCATTTTCTTTTTGTAGTTACAGAATTCTTTAATGAGTGATGATGCTTGTAGTTTAAAGGGGCCTAACATCTAAGAGTAGTAAATTTCTTCTCAGTTTATGAGGAGGCATTCAGGGTAAGCAAGGTTATCTTCTCCGTGGTAACTGTCTTCATGTTTGTAGTTTGACTCGTGCCCAGAAAAATCTTGAAGTAGACCGATGACCTTTAAACAAGAAACAAACAACAAATCTTGAAGTATGTAATTGTTATTTCATTTGAATCTTTGTTAGCAACAGTAGGAATGGCTGCTGACTTCGGTAGCATTTTGTCCTATTTCTAAAGACCATGTTCAACACGCTTGTAGTGGGTGATTGTCAAAACATTGTATTTATTTTGCTCCAAACCGGTTCTCATTATTACAGGCAGGTTTTAACAAAAATTGCTGCCCAGTACATTTGGTTAAATCCTTGTGTGTTCTGTGTACTGCTAAGGAAGCTTTTGCTTCAGATTCTTTCTCTTGATTTTCTACATAGTGTTCAGAATCAATGGTATTTTGAAAGCAGACTTCCTCCTGCTGTTCTGGAGTTAGATGTATGACTGTATGTAGTGGAATGCCTGCTTGTGCAAAACTTCTGTTTTGATGTACATGTTTGGTTTTCATACATTGCATCAGTTCTACTTGCTCGAGGGGTCTGCTCATAGATTGTCCTACTGCACCTCTATTTCCTTCAGATGTTACCCATAAGAATCACAAAGTTTGATTGCACAGGACCGCAGAATATCTCTCTTAAATAATATCTTCACATGCTACTGCAGACTATTTCAAATGACATGAAGTGCCTCCTTAATAGGAGGACACAGTTACATGCTTCTGGAATGGTCTTGCTCCCTTCTTCCTCGTTAGTCGTCATCATCATCATCTAGTATTAAAAACTTCATAATTTGTCCGTATTGACTCAAGATTTTACAATGCTTAATAAAGCTAAAGGTTCCACCTATTCAATACGTTATCGTAATGGTCTATTTAGAACATCACATATTTATTTAACTTATCATAAAATACATCTTTGGGACCGGTTTCGGCAATCCACTATGCCATCATCAGCCATTGAGTTTTTTATAGCAAGGAACATTCAAAAATTTAAAAATATGCAATAGCAAGTCCTATTCTTACATGAAAAACATTAAAAATATAGCTAAATAGCATAGGCCCAAATAACATGTCTTTTTTGAAAAATACAATATTATTTAGTGCATCTAAAATTATTTTTTATATATAATTGGCAAAGTCTATGATTTGGTATACCTTATGTACAATAGAATCATGTAAAATTGATAAAAGAATCTACTTTTGCCATTTAAACCACAGTTTTTAAAACAAGTCCTATTTTACATGGAAAATGTTAAAACTTGGCTAGTTAGTATTAACCCTTTTTTATGTTATACAAGTAACATGTCTTGTTAAAAAATATAGTATTATTTGGTGCGTCTAGATTTGTTTTTTAGGTGCTTAAAAAGACTATGGTTTGATATAGTTGAAACACAGGAAATTTTCTATAAAATTGATGAATGTTTCTATAAAAACCTCTGTCATTTTTTAAACACAGTTTCTTAGTTCCTCATAATATGCGACTTGTACTGTTTTAGATAATAAATACAGGTTCTTCTTCCTTAAAACTTATTGACACAACAGTCTGTTTGACTATGTAAGGAGTAGCAGATTCTGATGTGTTTTTCTTGTTTGAATATTTGAACCTCACTCTCTCTGCACGCTGTTACATTCAACCTGAGGTCCGTACTGGTTCGAGATTAACACTATTTACGGCCCATTTCCATCTGGCACATAAAATAATATTCAAGATCTTAACCATAGTTTCGGCCTCAGCCACACAGTTATTTACATTGGAAAATACTAGAAGCGAGGTTCAAATACTCAAACAAGAAAAAACACATCAGAATCTGCTACTCCTTACATAGTCAAACAGACTGTTGTGTCAATAAGTTTTAAGGAAGAAGAACCTGTATTTATTATCTAAAACAGTACAAGTCGCATATTATGAGGAACTAAGGAACTGTGTTTAAAAAATGACAGAGGTTTTTATAGAAACATTCATCAATTTTATAGAAAATTTCCTGTGTTTCAACTATATCAAACCATAGTCTTTTTAAGCACCTAAAAAACAAATCTAGACGCACCAAATAATACTATATTTTTTAACAAGACATGTTACTTGTATAACATAAAAAAGGGTTAATACTAACTAGCCAAGTTTTAACATTTTCCATGTAAAATAGGACTTGTTGTTTTAAAAACTGTGGTTTAAATGGCAAAAGTAGATTCTTTTATCAATTTTACATGATTCTATTGTACATAAGGTATACCAAATCGTAGACTTTGCCAATTATATATAAAAAATAATTTTAGATGCACTAAATAATATTGTATTTTTCAAAAAAGACATGTTCTTTGTATAGTACAATGGGCCTATGCTATTTAGCTATATTTTTAATGTTTTTCATGTAAGAATAGGACTTGCTATTGCATATTTTTAAATTTTTGAATGTTCCTTGCTATAAAAAACTCAATGGCTGATGATGGCATAGTGGATTGCCGAAACCGGCCCCAAAGATGTATTTTATGATAAGTTAAATAAATATGTGATGTTCTAAATAGACCATTACGATAACGTATTGAATAGGTGGAACCTTTAGCTTTACTAAGCATTGTAAAATCATCATCATCATTTCTTCGCTCCAGCAAGCCGGGTGTGGTTGTGTACGAGCCTCCTCCAGTTTTTTCTATCCATCCACAGATGCTGCTTATGTATGCGACGCCAGTTCACATCTCTAATTTCAAGGTCCTTCAATATCTGTTTTTCCCAAACATCACGAGGTCTTCCTCTTGGTCTCTTTCCAGGAACATTGTGGTCTAAGTATGTTCCAGGATTCCTGTGAGGGTCCATTCTTTTCGTGTGACCATACCATTGAAATCTCTTCACTTCTAGAGTCTCCAGCAAGCTTCTCTCCAATCCATGCTGTTGCCGGATATCCACGTTCCTTATTTTATCCATTTTTGTTTTTTTGTAGACAGGAATGGAGGAACTTCATTTCTGTTGCCTGAAGACGACTCTTTATTGGTCCAGTAAGTGCTGCTGCTTCTAGGCCATACATCAATATAGGTACTAGATATATTTTGTACAAGCTGATCTTGAAAACTAACGGAAATGTTTCATCCCAAAGTATTTGACATACAGCGTGATAGAATTTGGAAGCTTCCTGTATTCTGTTGCTAATCTCTTGATGTATGATATTGTCTGATGACAGAACACTACCTAAATACTGGAAGTTGTCTACAGTATCCATCTCCTCATCTCCAATTCTTAGATGAACAGTTGGAGAGTTTCTACTCGTCACCAAGCCAGCTGTCTTCGTTTTGCTGATTTTGAGACCTAAAGTTGTAAAAGCTTCATGCCAGAGATCTAGTCTAGTTTGTACTTCCACTCCTGTCTCACCCCATACCATTACATCATCAGCAAAAATCAGGGCATTAGTTGTTGGATGCTTTCTTTTAACTGCTTTTAAAACTTCATCCATTGTGATTAAGAAGAGAAGTGGGGAAAGACAACTTCCTTGCTGGACTCCACTCTTCGTTTCTAACCAACCTGACCTTCCATTCTGGACCTGGACACAACACTTGGTTTGATCATATAATCGTTGTACTCGTGCTATGATGTCATATGGCCTTTTCTTATGTCTCAATCATTCCCATATATGCCTGCGTGGTACGTGGTCATATGCTTTCTCGATGTCCAGAAAAACAGTTACAAATGTTTTACCTTTCTCCTAATTGAGCATTCTGGTGGCAAAAATGAAGTCTATAGTTGATCTATGATGTCTAAATCCATGTTGTTCCTCCTCAAGTGTAGGTTCAACATATTTTCTAATCCTGCTCTCAAGGATGGATTAGTAAATTTTGAGGCCATGTGACAGCAGAGTTATACCTCGGTAGTTAATACATTTCTTTCTGTCACCTTTTTTCAACAGTGGGATGATGACTCCTTGCTTCCAGCCATTGGCTATTACATTCTCTTTCCAGATTCTATTTAGTACCCTGTACATCCACTGTTGTCCAGCCTCTCCTAGTGCTTGGATCATCTCAACACTTAATTCATCTGATCCAGTTTGTCGTAGGACAGGTATCATAATTAGGATAAAACCTTCAATACTCGTATTTTGAAGTTTTACGATGAGACGAAAGTATTATGTTATTATATTTATGTTTCGTGTCCATGGACGTATAACGTGCATATGCTTAACCTGGTTAACATAGCAACGGACGGACGGACACACAGACTTCCAATATGGCGTCAAGGAACAGTACCATTAGATCTCTGATGTAAAACATATATAAATTCTATGTAGATTGTTTTAGAGAGCGATTGTTCGTTTTGTATTCTGAGAGAGGCACTGAATGTTTTCTTCTTCTGACAGGAGAAGTTCGTAGTGATAATAAAGTTGTTTTTTAGAAATACGTAAAAGTGTTCTCGTGTGATATTTTTATTGCGTAAAATAGAAAATCGCATATAGAGAACGATAAGTTGATGTGTTGTTTTTCAGCTTAGATATTGATGTATCTGCTTCCAACCATGTCAGACTAGTGGTATTTGTGCTGCCAAAATAATAAGGTCTGTCGCCTAAGGGAGTGACATTTTCATAACAGTTCAGCAAAGTTTCAAATTGCCCTTGGAACTCCTGTAATAGTTTGGTTTTATCGCTAGTCACTATTAGGAAGTTCTAAAGATTGGATAGATTCATTTCAGTTCTTCTATTCTTAATAATACTGTATAACAGTTTTTTTATTTCCATCCTGCGTTATTTTGGTAGCCAGATCTTCCTTGCTTTTCTGCTTATCAGCTACAACCAACTGTTTGACCTGTAATTTTTTCCTTCTATAAAGTGACAGCTTCTCCCCTATTTCATGTTGATCTCCCCATGTTCTTGCTTGATATAAGGATCTTCTTGCATGGTTTCCGTCATTGATAGCCTTTTTAACATCATCATTCCATCAGGCAGTTTCTTTAGGTTTTCTTATTTGGCTCTGTCGTCCACATACTTTTTCTGCTGTACCAACCACAACCTTCTTTAGAGTATCCCATTCTTCATCTACTAATTTCAGTTCTTCTCTCGGCAACAAGTTGCGGACACCTTCCCTGAATTCTTCCTTTACACTTGGCTCGGTTAGTCGCCAAGTTTTTATTTTTGGGACTCTTTTGTTACAGACTTTGCGAGTTCTTTTCTCTGCAATAACTGCAACTAACAGTCTATGGTCTCCACCAAGGTCTTCCTCATTAATAACATTAGTAACTCCTTTTTCTCTCTAGTGTTGCAATTCCACTTTGTTTTACTAGTATCAGAGACATAGGACTGATCTACGCCCTTTAAACGATGATATATCTGTGTAAATGTTGTACATTACTTTAGGTTCGAACTAAGCAGTTAACATAGTGCAATGACCTAGTATTCCTTCTTTTTCGTGAACATTTATTTGTTGTTGAGATAAATGTACTAGTAAACTGATTACGTTATTTCTCTGATCTTGTGAACTCGTTGCTTTTCCACATTACTTCCAAGGCATTAATGAATCTACCGAATGTTAAAATTTCATTATGATTTTCATTTTCCAGCTTAATGGCTCTTGTAGACATATTTTTAGATGTTTGGCAATTTTAACAGAGGTGCAAAGTGGAAACTTCTATATTGATATGAGTGTTGAATTTCTGTTATAACCATATATTGTAGAGAATCACCCATCCATTGCCTGTGTGAAGCTTGTCAGTGTTAATGAGAGTTGTGTATCATTTTCTGTACATAGGATATCATATCCATCTCTACATTCTTCAGTTATTTCTCTGAACTTCTTTGGCAAATTTTACATTACACACCTTCCTTCACACCTGGTGAATACTTATTTGCATTTTGTTACAATCCCGAAGTGTATTGGGATGACATTCTTATCAGGTATTTCAGCACTTGCATGCTTGCCAAATTCATCCCTTGTGCAAATTTTTGAAACTGAATCTAACGTAAGTAAAATCGGAACCTGCAGTAGCCGTCATTTCTGTTATTCTATTATGTGTAATCTTGTAGTGGAAACACCAATCTACAGGGGTCGAAAAATACCGGGCGCCCAGTCGCCATGGCCCCAGAAAATTTTTACCTGGCACCTGAATTTTCAAATTCGGATTTGAAAAATTATGTTTTGAAATCCGGAGTTCCCTTGCATGTATGTTTCCACCACTTTACAAAGTAACAAGTCATGTGGTGGTTCACGTATTTTTTTCTGTAGCTCATATATTCTAATATGTGTAATAAACATTTTCAGTGCTTTTGGCAGAGTCTTGAATTCTGTATTTGCTCTTTGTACCTTGGAACTGGACGTTTCAGTTCTGCGCGGGAGCTGCCTAACGGCCACGGTAGATATTGTTGTAACCCGTCAAGCAGGTGGACATATCGTAACATATCGAGTTCCATTACAGATGATCAGCTATCGATAGCCGAGTTCAAAGATCAGACCAGGAGTTGTGGAGAAAGTAACAGGTGTTGCATCCGGACACATAAAATGTTTAAATAAAACAAAATAAATTTAATTAAAACCTCAGATGTGGAATGATAGGGTAGAACTAAAATATTTTAACATCACACATATTTTTATTATTATTTATCTACTTTAATTCTTCATACAAATTTAAATTACGGTGGTAACAAGTGTTACTTAAATTGGACATGGTTCCTGAGGTTTGCATGGTTTTACTTAAAACTCTGTGAATTATAATGGTTCAAAATTATGAACAAAATATAAATATTAGCTGTGACAATGACCATCAAAATGGTATAAATATTTTGTTTATTAAAAACTTATCACAGGATTTTAGCTATAAATAAAAAGTAACGGGTGTTACAAGGAAGGGTAATGGGTTTTACGGAATTGGGTTTTTTATCAGAATAAAATACTTGAATATAAAATACTAATACCGAGCATGTTTACATTGTACAGCAAATAAATACACAACTTAAACAACATTTTTATATGCCTACATGAATTAAATAAAAATGTTACCCCTGAGATAATATAGACTAATTAAAAACAAAATTTAAAAAAACTTGCCAATACTTAACTAATGAAGAAAAAACAACTAATGATTGTTAATTAAACATATGACTTTAGTTTTAAGTATGTTTATTTGTTATATTTGTATCCTATGTCTCAACGTGTTAATTAAACATATGACTTTAGTTTTAAGTATGTTTATTTGTTATATTTGTATCCTATAAATATTGATGTTACCGAGCTCGATAGCTGCAGTCGCTTAAGTGCGGCCAGTATCCAGTATTCGGGAGATAGTAGGTTCGAACCCCACTGTCGGCAGTCCTGAAAATGGTTTTACGTGGTTTCCCATTTTCACACCAGGCAAATGCTGGGGCTGTACCTTAATTAAGGCCACGGCCGGTTCCTTCCCACTCCTAGCCCTTTCCTGTCCCATCGTCGCCATAAGACCTATCTGTGTCGGTGCGACGTAAAACAACTAGCAAAAAAAAACTATTGATGTTATTTCTCAAATACATCAATTTTTCCACTGAACATGCATAGGATTGTGAAGAGACCCTTTGGCATGACTGAAGGGTTGGGGAGTTTGCCCAAAATATTATTAAAACTTACATGTTTGATGTCATCATCATTGGCTATAAAAAGACTATTGGAACCATGCGATTTTAAGAACATTACAGACACATAGTTCTCATCATCGGCACTTCCTTGGCATATGGCTGCATAACGATAGATTTTTCCTTGCTGTGACTTGTGACTCTTGACTTGCTAGGCTCTTCAACATATATATATGTATACATTCCAGAGTGAACATCTCCTGGATTTTTAAAAACACTCACGGCTAGTTTCTTCTCCAACTGAAGGATTTCTTCCTCATTCTGAATCTGAATAGACATCTTCATACCAAAGTCTGGTTGTAGAAGTTGAGGGTTGAGCATACATGATGTCCTCATCATCTTGGAAAAAACTGCTACCTTGGTCATCAAAGAAGTTGAAGTTCTCCCTTCCAAAATATGGTTATTATCGTGCACTCTAAAATGGTGGTTTGACTGAATATTTGGGGATCAGGATAACATTTTTCTCAGTAGTTTTGGAGAACTGATTCATTCTGTGAAACCTCACTTTTATCAACGTAAAAGCTTTTAATGCCAGCGTCTTTATTCTCAACATATTTGTGGAAATCTTTTGCTGATTCTATATCAGAACCATTAGAGAATAATGCTTTGCTGTTACTATTCATTGTCTCTAGCATTGGGCTAAAATGGCATCCCCTTTACATTCTTTGGGCACCATTTGAAGCTTCCTTGTTGCTTTCTCCTAGCAGCCATCAATACGTCATTTCTTTTCTCTTTTGTCTCCTGATGAAGAAAGGCAAGGTTCCTTTTGAAACATTGAGTGTGTTTACAATTATTTACACGGCATAAGTCCAAAAATATAACTCATGAATAATATTTATACTTTTAATTTAATTACAGCATCTTGGTATTGAACGGTTTGCACTTTATAAATACGGTTGTTTTTATTCATGTGCATTTATGGAAAATTGGTAACGTAGCATCTGACATGGAAGCCCGCAAACTCGGAAGCCATTGAACGGTGGTTTATTTTACGTTTCTGTGTTATACTTAGAAAATCGGCAAAATGAAATGAACAAAACCGCACAAATTGACTGAAGCGAACAGTGTACTCTTTGTAAATGTAACACAAAGTGATACAGAAGCGAATGAATGTGAGAAAACACTTGATGGAAGTGCAGATTGTAGTGTTCAGGACGACAATGACCAGCGTGAAATTTAAGGTGTTCAAGACAATGATAGGACAAACATTAAAAATACATCGAAATTTCAATTTTCAGGCAAACGGAAATTTCAGCACTTTTAGCGAAGTGTGTAAAGAAAATGAATGCTAATATGTTACAGCATACAAATGCATTGTTCATGGCATCTTATTATATTGCAAAAATAACAGACCCTACACAGATTTTGAAGGTTTGGTTACATTGTTAAGCAAGTTGAATGTTACTGATTCAGAGAAGTATGTGAATGATACACAGTGCAGAGAATCGTAGCTTGAATTACTACCGTGTCTGTGCTATGAAGAAGGAATTGCGAAGTGTAAATTATGTAGTAACTTTCGAAGTATTGTCGACAAACATTTTAAAGGTGTATCCATATTTTCAGGACCATTTAAACTGGAAACATTTAAAACATACGAAAAATCCTATCCTCACTCAAATAATCAATCAATCAATCAATCAATCAATCAATCACTACTGATCTGCATTTAGGGCAGTCGTCCAGGTGGAAGATTCCCTATCTGTTGTTTTCTTAGCCTTTTCTTAAATGATTGCAAAGAAATTGGAGATTTATTGAACATCTCCCTTGGTAAGTTATTCCAATCCCTAACTCCCCTTCCTATAAACAAATATTTTCTACCCCTGCCAATGTATGTGATCTAGATATATATAGAAAGAGTATTGCATCAAAAGTCACTTTTCTGGAGCCAAGAAAATGCGAAACATTATTAACGAAAATACGGTGATAAAAAATGTTCACAGGCACGGGATCGAACCAGGGATCTTCAGATGGGATTTCTTCACATTATCCATTCAGCTACACACAGGATTAATATATCCCAGACTAGCACAGTATCCAGTGTAAAGGATATTCCGTTTACTTTTTAAGAAATATGAGACTCTTCATGAACAATTTTCCTGCTCTCGGTTCATAGTGCTAAAGCTGGCTTTGTGTGTTGAGCATTCTGTTCCTCATCTTGAATTCATACTATTAGCCCATTTGGAAATATACAGTGATTTATTTGGGTACAGTGGCCATATTTCAATAATGATGGTCTGAGAATGCACACATTCACGACACCTAAATTAAAATGATTCCACTGACTTTTTAAGAAATCAAGGTTTTTTTGTTCATTGTTCCGAAAGCTTGGAAGAATTTGGTGCAAACCCCCATCTCCTAACTCCTTGTAGTTCAGAGCTTGAGTTTTGTGAAAGATAGATGTTAGTGTATTATATAGTGCATATAAATAGACAAAACTTAATCTATAAAGGCTTGTTTAGCAAATAGTGCTATAATGATGTAAACTCTAAATGGTTTAGGTACAAATATATTAAAATATGTATTTCATATTGTGAAACTTCTGATTTTCATATTTTAGCTAAATAACTTTCTTATTTTGGCAAAACCTCATATTGTTCTTATCTGTAATTATTTCATAATCGATTAGATGCCAATGTAGTATGCAGCCATGGTGTTTCAGACTTATTCTTTTGGTGAAATATGATAATAGTGACAACAACAACAACAAAATGACATTTGATCAGTTTTCTCTTTCATTTTCATAAGAAACATGTAAGTAGCATTAATTCGCAGAAGTGTACACTAGAAAGAACAGTGAGCCTTAATCGTTCACTGTCGGGTTAATGTTGGTTACGTACATTTGTAATTTCAGTCTATTTAGTCTTATGTTTACAAAAATCCAATTTTGCTGAGATATAGAGGTTCTTCAGTCCGCCAAAACTAATTTATTAACTACGTATCTGAAAAAGAGTGACATGTTTTGTTCTTGAAAGAATATCATGCTATAAACATTTATGTTTATTTTTTTAAACTTGAATTTTGGGACTTATTTCCACTCTAGCATAGAAACGAGATTTCAAGGAAGAGAAAGGAGTAAGCAGACACCAGATCAGGGTGTTCTGTCGAGCCAGAATTGGTCCACATCTTCCTTCTGAAATATCAGCTTTAAAATTTGATCTGAAAAAACTTTAATTAATTTCTCTTGAAATTTTGCACTCACAGCACAAAGTTCCAACAGCTGATTTATTAAATGTTCATCTATCCCTTGCAAGCCTAAATTATTGATTGATGTGGGCTTACAGCTGTTTCATACACTGACTTAGCAAATGTCATGGGATAGTCACCTAATAGCTTGTGGGGCCTCCTCTGCAGTGAGACACCGTGGAAGTGAGTCGACAAGTCCCTGGTAGTCCTCTGGACACAGCTGACACCAAATCGTTTGCAGAGCGGCCGCCAATGCTGGTCTGTTCGTGGGTGCAGAATCCATGGCACAGAGCCTGCGTTCCAGGATATCCCAGATATGCTCGATAGGGTTCATATCGGGGCTCCTGGGTGGCCATGGCAGTCGTTGGACCTCCCCAGCATGTTCCTGGAATCGTTCCCGGGCGATGTGGGAGCGATGTGATGGCACGTTACCATATTGAAACACCGCAGAACCGCCTGGGCGCTGGAAGACCAAAAATGGGTGGAGATGGTCTCCGAGCAGCTGAACATACCGCGTGCCATTCAAAGTCTCTTCCAGAACAACTAGGGGGCCCATTCCATACCAGGAAAATGCACCCCAGACCATAACAGAGGCACCAGCGCCCTGGACCACACCTTCGAGGCAGGCAGGATCCATCGCTTCCTGTGGTCTGCGCCATACACGGTCCCTCCCATCGGCATGGTGCAGTTGAAATCGTGGTTTGTCCAGTGTCAATCACTGGCGACAAATGCGCGTCGTTGTGCCCGATGACGTTGGGTTAACAGTGTGGGGCGCCGGCTCCCATACCCCAAAGAACCCATGTTCCTACGGATTGTCCACTGGGAGACATGTGTAGCACGGCCTGTGTTGGATTGAGCCGTGATTTGTTGCACAGTTGCCCGTCTGTCACTATTGACAATCCGTCTCAGATGTCGCCGGTCATGGTCATCGAGGGTGGCTGGATGGCCAATCGTTCATCTGTTGTGGACGGTGACAACCACATTCAACCATTCACAATACATCCTGGACACGGTCGATTATGTGAAGCCGAATTTCCGCACCACTTTCGAAATCTCACTTCCCATCCATCGGGCACCGACCACCATACCCTGTTCAAACGGTGTCAGCTCACGACGACATTCCATGTTACACCTGTCACATGCACAGCCACTGCTCACAAGGTCCCCTATACAACTGCCGCTGGCACAGGGGGCGTGTGGTGTGCAGACAACACACCTGCGCATCAGTGCTCCGCTATCCCATGACGTTTGCTCAGTCAGTGTATGTTGTTGGTAGTGCATTGTAATTAAGTATAATAACTTTAAATTGACTGGTTTATAACCGAATTCTGACATTGAATCAATAAACTCAGATATTGGTGGGAAATTTTCTGTATTTCTATTTTCAATGTGATTAATCCGTAATTTAAATTCTTTATTGAAGACTTTATCTTATAACTGGTATTAGCTCGGCCTTGTAGGCTACGGTAATTGTGACGGCCATGAAGGGCTCAAACAGTCTCATTGACACATAGTTATACTCACTGCTACAGTTTATATAAGAGAACAGAAAACTCTCAAGAATACTTACAAAATAGACCTCCAGCGAGTACATGCTGAAGGTTAAGTTCAAAGGGAACTGAACCCATGACCCTCATATTTTCTTGTTCTGGCATGCTGTAGTCCATTCAGATTGAATATTTAGATTTCAGAACTGAATTGTAATTCAGCTCTTCAGGTTGTGTCGAGTACCTAACAATGTGAAACTATGCAGGGTGGCTGGCAACTGCCATGTAACAAGACACGTACATGAATTCATAGCGTATTATAAGTTTGCTTGTCTCGGTTAAAATGTTGCAGAGCATCACAATTCTCTTAACATCACGTCAGAATCATGCTACTCTTGCTCTGTTAGCTCAGTTGTCAAGTGCTTTCTAACTCAGAACCTCACCCCCCAGAAATACTTTTAAATAAGATTTTATTATTTTACATTTTTTAGTTCACTTATTTATCCTTTTATTGTCATTTTATCTCTACAAATTTTGAAGTTTGCACATTGGCATGAACTGAAACAGGCACAATTTCTTTTTTTTTTTAAGATGGCGACTACTGTGTGTGAGTCTGTGATATCCGTAGTGGATAATGGTGTAAGATGCAGTGAAAAATGTGGCAAATGCAGAAGAGTAGTTAAAAATGGGATTCTGTGTCGAAAGTGTGATGAATGGTACCATTTTCGTTGTGCAAATGTTCTAAATAGGATTGATATTGAAGAAAGTGTGTGGCTGTATCCCGAGTGTAAACAAACTGATAGTGAGGCAGAACAACAAGAAAGAGAGACCTACAAAGCTATTCTTAAGATTTTAGGAGTGCTACAAGAAGACATATGTACTCTGAAACTTGAAAATGAAAGCTTAAAGGACAGAATAAAGAAACTGGAAGATAAAGAAGAAAGAGGGAAGACCGCCCAGTGTGTTCTTGTGGTGCCGACTTCACCGTGGCCCACATCCTCACAGAGTGCGCCGATCTCTCTGGCCTAAGACGGAGCCTCGGCCTGCAGGAAACACTCGAACGCATACTAGCCGATGACGCGACTACTGCTGATCTCGGCATCCGCTTTATGTGCGACAGTGGACTTGTCAAGGGTGTATAAATTTCAAGTGTATTGTTACTCAGGGAACGTACGTTCCCTTTTGATACGTTAGTGATCCTTTCGGCCTAATTCTATAATTGTTTTTGTCTTATTTTGTACTGCCTTTCCAAATTCCTTTGTTGAATAAATAATTTTGTTTTATATTTTAAATTTCTTTTCCACTTATTTGTTCAGAGAGGATGATTACCTCGTTGTACTTCCTCTTAAAACAAAAATCACCACCATCACCACCGTACCCTGAATGTCGTTTAACTTAAGAGACAATAGATCACTTACTCTATGGTAAAAATGGAACAATCTAGCTTGTACTCTTTTAAGTTGATTTGGAGATGGATCACTTACTTAAAAAAACTAACTACAGATGCTAGCTCAGTAGTGTTGTCCGTGATCGTGGAGAGAGCATCATCAATATCTTTCTCTCCCAAAGTTGGGATACTAATTGGCAATCGAAGGGATTCTTTAAGCTTGGTGGTATCGGCCGATACTTTGCCTCCAGATTGAACATTTCTAATAGCTAGTTCGTAAATCAATTCCTCCTTGCGCAAGTAGCCGGGGTGGAGGACTTCGTGAGGGCCGGACATGATGACAGAAACTTTACAAATTTAGAAACCAGCGACTGAGAAAATTGTCAGAGTACCAATCAAAGACTATGTTTAGCCGTCAAAAGGGGGTAAATTGAGACCCATTCAACCACGCTCTGCTACCACTTGATACCGTGGTTTGGTGGATTAGCAGAGGTGAAAGAAGGTGCTGGGGTGAATGGGTCTAACTACAAATGCCAAGAAAAAAAAATTAAACTGAAATGGAAGGTTATATTTTCAAAAAACAACAATTTCTCACCGAGTGAGATAACAATGACCAAGCAATTTAAAATCAAGACTTAGAAAGAGATCCAAGATTTCAAATTCTGTAACACACATTGGGTATAAGCCCTCAATTTTTGCGTTTCCAGAGCAAAATTTACAGAGAAGCATAAATTTACAAAGGGGCAGAAATCCCCTCGTACCAGGAGCACCAGCTCCGTAATTAACAAATGTGCAGCCTCCTAGAGTCACTTTTACAATGCATAAAAGAGCTGACCTGCTCTCAATTTTTCAAGCCTATTAAAGGCAATACCCGACTTTACAATTAATTGCCATCAAGGCACAACTTACAAAATCAAACGGGGTTATCTTGTACCCAACCTACTGGGCCTTAGCAGAAAAGAACAGGTTAAGTAAATAGCCCGAAATACAAAGGGATGGAGGCAAGAATTTGCACTCCTACATGTAACTTCTTAAAACCTAAAAGGCACTAGGCCGATGAAACAGGGGCTATTCCCAAACCATGGAGGTGACCCGTATAAGGAAGAAATTTAAAACATTAAGGAAAAGAAGAAAATCAATTACCAAAACGTAGTCACCTCAAACCAAACTGAAGGGGAGCTCGAGAGGGTAAAGCACTCTATCCCCGATTTACAATTAAAGATAGTTACATAAGCCAGCAAAAATTTACATTACAGAAAGGTAGGTTACATGGCAAAAGTTTCGGACCTTTCCTGCGGGTTAAACTGCTGACCTAGCAAGAAATAAGGATGTTAAATGGCCATTACCTTACTGAAGATCTGCTGCCTGATGAAAGAGGCACCACCCACTTCCTGCTACACGTCCATACACTGGGTTAGATGTAGATTGAGTGGCCAGGATACGTGAAAATCAGCAGTTTTTATACCCTCAGGGAAAGTTCGAGACCTTTCATGAATAAAACAGCCACACCCACTTAATTTTATTGGGTCGCTCAAAGTTACACACTAAAATCGAAGAAGAAACCAGTGATTGGTAGAAAATTAATTACAGAAATTCTTGATTGGTTAAAATCAAAACAGGCGGAAAGACAGGATAAATATTGCCAACCCAAGAATGAATGCACTAAATTTAGTAAAGAACAAACTTGCGAATGCAAAATTTCTTCAAATAAAGTTCCTTCACTTCGCACCAGGGTGCATGATCATAGTTTTTTGCAGAGGCATCTATGAGAGAATGTCCACAGTTCTAGATAAATAGGAAACAAAACAAGTCGAATTCACACAATGACATCTTCAGAGGAAAAATTTAAGTAGGTCCAGTTTTAAGTTCACTGTTTCTCCTGTAGAGGAGTACTTTAAGGCGGAAAATTTAAATGTGTGGCATAGGGGTGTACCACCCAATACAGTTAATAAAAAATGTGTGTGAATAAATTAATTCCATCCCTTGGTCTATGAAGTTCGGAGAGCTGAAGTTGGGGACTGCCTGTAGGAGTGAAATACAGTGGGGACTTCGAGGTCCCTGGGACCGCTACGGTAGCTGTGAAGGCCCTTCAGGAACTCTGGAAGGTGGTGGCAAAAGGGGCTCTAGTTGAGACGCAGCAGGTCGTTATGCTACTTAGGTTCCAAAATGGGTAAAAAATAAATGCAATGTAAATTTAAATCTTATACCAGTTGTATAATATTATTTGAAGTAATTCCACATACTGTATATGAGTTGACTATGTAAGTACAGGAGATATTATAAGTAGAATTTTGTAAACAATATAAATTTATTAAGGATGACCTGTATGCTTAATAGAAAAAATTGTTAGCGTAAATTGTATAATATTGTAAGAAAAGTTTCTTCTTCTCTTGTTAATTTAAAATTTAGTGCTTGACAATAATGTACAGTACTTTAGTGTACCATTTGCCACCGAGGTAGACATCTCATTTGCAAATAAAGAGATTTTGATTTGATGTGAGTGACAATACGTAATGTGCAGATATGAAATTAACATTCCAGAAATACCAAAATTAACAGTGTACATAATAATATCATTGAATCAATCCTATCTGCATGTTATCGTTTTCAAATGCGATTTTATTTGACGGAAATAAATATTACATGAGAACACGATCACTTCCTTGTGTAAATGACTTTATTGTCACTGTAAGTCACAACAGACAATTATACACACTAGCAAGTGACACTACAACACTTAATAGCAAAGTACCCTGAAGTCGATTGTGAGAAGTACAGATATCAACAACACTGACTCGCTCACTATAACATACGCTCTCTTGAACTCACCAACTCCACCTCGGAGCCCAACAGTCACTCTGAGTCCAACACTTGCCTTCGAGTCCAACCTGACTAACTCACTGACTGACAGTTCTATATATATACTGTTCGATCAACCGTCTAGAATTATTGATTTCTGGAACGCTCTAATGGAACACACTCGAAACATCAATCGATCAGCTAGTCTAATGGAGTGCTCGAACTTTCGTTACTGTTTACCAATGCCCTGGAAATCTCTCCAACATTCTGAATGTCTCTACATGTATCTGCATTTAATAAACTTTACAGTAAGTTTCCAGAACTTTTCATATATACCAAATTATAGCAGAATACACCTAATATACGAACATTATAGCGTTTTCTACAGCTTTCGACTATATAGATTTTGGGGTTGAACCTATACACAATACGTATTTGAGGTTATACAAATTTATAATACATATTTACAGGGAAACCATGTATTAGTCACATTTAACATTTAATAAAAGATAATTTAGCATTTAATAAAATATAATTAAAATATATTAAACATAATAATGGAACATTTTACACCAGTCAGGATGTCGTACCTACGACAGTGTTCAGTAGCATTTCTTCATTTACTGAAATAACACCAGCATGTTCGTTTAAAAATGCCCTCTGGTTGGTTGTTTTCATACTCAACAAACTTCAGATGACCCCACAGAAAAAGTCTAAGGGATTTAAATCAGGAGATGTGGCAGAAAATCTTGTGGAACTGTTGGAACCAATCCAATGGTCTGACCAAGTTGCATTGATGTGCCAGTGCTCTGTCTTGATAAAACCACATTCTTTCGTTTAATGGAAGTGGTATGTCTTCTATTAGTTCTGGAAGGGCATCCTGCAAAAAAGTGAAGTACGTGCGTGAATTTAGTCTGTTGGGTAGTAAATTCAGTCGTATCATGGAACTTTCTAAAATTTCAGTCCACACATTTACCAGCCGACGCTGTTGGAGGACGCTTTCTTGTTGGGTTTGAGGGTTGGCTAGAGCCCAGTAATGGGCATTATGTGTATTTAAATACTCCTTCATTTGTAAATATGGCCTTGTGACTCCAGATTACAGACACACTAAAGTTTGGGTCCTGATGGTGGTGTAAAATCCATGCACAGAATTCTTCCTTCAGTTGATAATTCTGTGGTCATAAATGTTGTACTCATGTGAAAGGGTGTAAATTTTCCTTTGTGAAGTATTTGGTTCACAGTCGAAGTAATGTGTACAGCTGCTATGCAGCGAAGTACTGAGAATTTCTCCTTACACATGCAATCCTGCATGCATCCTGAAACCACATGTGACACATGATGAACAGATGTTCAACGGTCATCATATAGTTCATGCAAAACACAGTGGTCAATCTGTGGCATCCTGCTGATTCAGTATCACCCAGTATCATGTGTTTTCCTAAGGTGACAATACAGACATAAAATTTATTGTAGTCTGTATGATGTAGATGCGGGTAGTGTTCCGTATACACAGGTGCCTCCATGTCGACACTATCTAAATGTGAGATACATATCTGCATACTCATCCCCCAGCTGTACTCCATACTGCTGGATGAACATGCTAGTATTGCGGTCAACGTTGCTACTTCATCATCATCTTCGCTGAATGTGAAGACAGTTCATTATGCTGTACAAGGGAAGAAAGAAACAAATTTTGAACAAAAAGCAGGAACAGATAAGTAAATTAAAACTTATAAAAATGTTCTATGGTTGGAGAATTTGAATAGATCATACGCTTGTTGACAAAGAGCACTTTACCGCTGTACAGCAGTTTCCGGACATCACACAACACGGAATGTTCCCATACTCTCTGCCTCAGATGATATGTGGATTGTTGTTTTTCGTACTTAAGAATCTGAAAATATAATTTACTGCTATTAAGAGTCAAAGAATATGTTTGACAAGAAAATACTCAAAGATATACATAGAAAATTAGCTTTACATGGTAAAAATCTTTAACCAAGCTCGGTAACTGCAGTTGCTTAAGTGTGTCCTACTGTTGGCAGCCCTCAAAATGGTTTTCCATGGTTCCCCATTTTCACACCAGGGAAATGCTGGGGCTGTACCTTAATTAAGGCCTCACCTGCTTCTTTTCCTGTCCCATTCTTGCCGTAAGACATATCTGTGTTGGTGGGGCATAAAGCAACTTGTAAAAAAATAAAATTCTTTTAAAGATTTATGTTAATCATTAACTTTTTGATTGTCAATTTGCAATTCACCTGAACACATTGTTTGAATTTTTACAGAAAGTTTGTATTGCCATCAGTCACTCACCGAAGGACCTCAATAGATATGGTGCCATGATCAATTGTATTGCAGCTATACCAGGACCAAGTTGTTATTGTAGATGTGTTGGGCACTTCTTTAGGATGTATTCGAATCTAAATATTCCAAAGGAAAGAGAGCATGTGACTGGTGAGTAAAAATGTTCTTTTTTTAAATTTTAGTAAGAGACAATGTTCATATCAGTGGTGAATCCTCATCAAATTTTTTAGGTATGTCATTCCCTATGGAAATTCCCTTTGCCTTCATTTTGTTTACAGGTGTAATTAAATCATTTCAAGTCAACTTAAGCCTGTTCATCATGTGTGTCTGGATTAATTGATGAATTCGTGTCACTCCTGGGTGGGACTTACGGCACATACAAGAGATCTCCATCTGATTCAGTTCGCTGTTACCATCTTAGATGTTCTTTCAGGATTTTCCAACCATTGCCACCTCTACTTCCACTGTTCTTCGTCTCTTCTAGCTTCCTGGGGATTCTGTTCAAGATCCCAGCAACCTGTTAGGACCTTGACACAGTGTGTGACCTATCCATTTCCAGTCTTTTATCTGGACTTCAGGCATGCTTTGATGGGTGCGCTTCAACTATTCTTGACTCAAAACAAGGGCGCCCATACCCCGGGGGTAAGGTGCCCCCCCCTCCCCCCCAGCTCTCAGGGAAAGGCAAAAATCTAATCTAGTCAGGTGTTTTCCTTTCAAGAAAATTATTAAGTCAGTATTACGTAGAAGCGGTAGTACCGTTCCCCACGAACAGGCACGGAACACCGTGGGTTATTCTAACACAGAATACAAGTCGCCATTTATCTTCCAAAATATTAAAAATACTATGTACCCCCAGGTCTGGCCACGACCTCCCCCCCTACAGACTGTCATGTGGACGCTGATGATTCAAAATAATGTCGGCCCATCAAACTCCTGGGATGGTTCTCAAACATTTGATAACCTATGTGCTTACCTTATAAATTATGTTGTTCATCAGAAATTGACACAATCAGTCACTACTGATCTGCATTTAAGGCAGTCGCCCAGGTGGCAGGTTCCCTATATGTTGTTTTCCTAGCCTTTTCTTAAATGATTTCAAAGAAATTGGAAATTTATTGAACATCTCCCTTGGTAAGTTATTCCAATCCCTAACTCCCTTTCCTATAAATGAATATTTGCCCCAGTTTGTCCTCTTGAATTCCAACTTTATCTTCATATTGTGATCTTTCCTACTTTTAAAGATGCCACAAACTTATTCATTCGTCTAGTAATGTCGTTTCATGCTATCTCTCTGCTGACAGCTCGGAACATAAACCTCATATTTTATCCGTATTGAAAGTTGTTATAACTTATGCAACGCCTGTACAAATATGAGGATAAATGACAAGGGTCATAGGGATATGCACGTAAAAGATAAATTTCAAAAGAGCAAATAATTCATAAGAAACAGGGAAGAATACTGGAGCCAACCCAAAATGGAATGAGAGGAAGGGATCGAGGAACTACGAGGCAAATTCAATATCAAAATGACACCAATATTTTCAAAAGGTTAAATAAAAATATAATTAATAAATAATAATTTACATTACACTAAATTATTAAAAGAAAGAAAACTTCAGAAAATAATGATAAGTGAAAGAAAAATATAAAAAATTCACATTAAATAAATAATCTACATGTAAATAAGATGAATTTTGAAGTATAAATTCATTACATTCCCCCAAGCTACACTGGTGCACCAGCCCCATTATCTTATATACTTCGAAAATATCTACATGAAATAAAATTTAATATTAACACCCGAAAATTGGGTTGTATGGCAAATCAAGGGCTTTTGACAGCACCCAACGGAGGTTAAGTCCACACAAAACCCATGCAAATAAGGATACCCGACACAACACGTTAAATACACAAGGGAACACACACATCTCAGCCCAATGTCACCCCACAAGGTCCTCATAATAAGGAGAATAGTCCCATTAAAAAAAAAAAAATCGCAGAAGCAGTAGAAAGCAAGGGTGATAAATAAGACCCCAAAACAAATTAAAATAGAAAGAGCAAGTTAACTTCACAACACCGAGATCGAAAAACAAAAATGACATGAGATGAAAAACAATGCATTGTCATCCACATGGAGCACGAACAAGATGCTGTAAACTCGGCCGATACCAGACACAATAATCATCAGTTACATAACGGCCAATGCCAGAGATTAGACAACAATGGGAAATGAGAGATAAGACCGACCCCAAACATCTCACGCTAGGGCTGCCCAAAACCCTTGACTTAAACCAGCAGACGTTACAGTCATTGTTGAAATATAATGTTAATATTACGCAGGATTACACACCTCTAATTAAGTAAATATCACTTTAAACACCCGCAATAGAAATAAAACAAGAAATACCAACCCAATCCAAGAAATAATTACCCATGAAAAAATAAAATTTATAAGGTTGATAATCATTAAAATTAATAATAATAATAATAATAATTTTTTTTTTTTTTGAAAACTTAGTGCAGCATAGCATTTATTCGAAACATGGACAAGAAGGCCAAAAAACACGAAAGGATGCCCGGAAACCAAACAGAGAATCACAACACCAAACACAGGGGCAAACACGAATACCGCAACATCAGCGATACATACAAAATTTAAAAAAGTAACCGCACTTGCCTCCAGGAAATAACACAGAAAACTTACACATATACGCAGGTAAACCAAGAATACCAGGGAAAACAAAGTTACACAAAGGCAAGGGCGAAATTTCAAAAGTTACGCAGACAATAATGACCTTCACAGCAACACATGACGTTCACTTGAAACTAGAACGCAATAACACCAAACTTAGATAAAATTCAAATCATAGTTAAAAACACAACCTATAATATAAATAACACACCCCAAGCACACAACATTAACACAAATAAATTAGAACAGTGTACTTATAAAGAGGTCATATGACTGAGTAACTAACGTATTTCGAACCAACACTAATATTCATTAGAAATTATGTAATAAACTTACATACTACACCACACAACTATACTAATATGAAAGAAGAATATTAAAGGCAAGTACAATCTCCTGCTGGGGCAGTTATACAACCTTATCCAATACCCGAAGGTAAAATCAAAGTTTTATGTGCCGGTAAGCACGCCATTATTGAGCAGTCAACCTTCCACACTCGTTGAAGTCAAACAGTCAAGAGAGACACTCCGATCAAGGCCACAAGGAGCGACACTGTCCAACCATGCAGCACGCTCTGGTGGGCTCCGTCAAAGCACACCTAGTAATAATGCTCGCACATAGATAGCGCAGGAGTACCTATTGCTATCCACAATACGATTGACCACACCAGATATAACTTGCAGAAACGTTACACGCTGTCATGTCCCAATAGTCATACATCCAAAGAGTAGTATTACCATCCACTAGTCACATAGTGTAGAATTTGAGTTCCAAATAGATAATGGCAATATTATGAATGATGATATTGGCACATTATCAATAAAGCAAGGTCCAACAGTAAAATGCTTAATCCACGAAATGTTATTGCACGGATAGTTCACAAAATTTAATAAGTGTCGCGTAGACAGTTGATAGTCCAAGTTTATGGCACAAGTAGCGTATATAGTTAATAACGCTACACTTAAAATCCAATGAAAGTATTTAATAATTCACCTATTCAGTACATTTTGTCCACTTATATGTGGTTACAAATACAAACAATCATTTATCATGTTTCGCCCCATTTAATAGCCTTGAATAAAATCTTAAAATAATACACTTAAACATAAAAAAGAAACTAGAAAATTAGCCTTGTAAAATATTGGTACGGTACATATATTGTGAAATGGATTACATTTGATGAACTCACAATATTTTAGATACCACTTAGTTGAGCAGCTTGTCTTCTTACTTCCAATTCTTCCCAGCCCAAACTTTGCAACATTTTTGTAACGCTACTCGTTTTTTGATAATCACCCAGAACAAATCAAGCTGCTTTTCTTTGGATTTTTTCCAGTTCTTGAATCAAGTAATCCTGGTGAGGGTCCCATACACTGGAACCATACTCTAGTTGGGGTCTTACCAGAGACTTATATGCCCTCTTCTTTACATCCTTACTACAACCCCTAAACACCCTCATAACCACGTGCAGAGATCTGTATCTTTTATTTACAATTCCATTTATGTGATTACCCCAACGAAGATCTTTCCTTATATTAACACCTAGATACTTACAATGATCCCCAAAAGGAACTTTCACCCCATTAACGCAGTAATTAAATCTGAGAGGACTTTTCCTATTTGTGAAACTCACAATCTGACTTTCAACCCTGTTTATCATCATACCATTGTCTGCTGTCCATCTCACAACATTATCGACGTCACGTTGCAGTTGCTCACAATCTTGGAACTTATTTATTACTCTGTACAGAATAACATGAACTTAGGTTAAGTTATAAGGAGATTCCCACCTTCCAATACTTATCAATTTCCTATACCTAGTTTATTGCTTACATGACCTAATCCAGCTTAATCTCTAGGTGTATACATACATGTTTCGTTCCGATTATGGAACATCTTCAGCTAAAAGATTTGACAAAAAATGGCAGGACAGTTAAAACAAATGTAATGATTATGGTGATGAAATAAAATGTTCATTCATGTTGGGTTAAAATTTCCAACAAGTCACTGTCCAAGTAACTAATAAAATTGGCGTAAGGGGTCTTCTTTATGATGGAGACATGTATACTCGTTGATCTTGAAGATAAAATTGAGAATATAAAAGATTTTCTTAAAAGATGGTTGTCGGGGGAACTCTTGAAACAACCATAGTTGAAGTTAGACTATTAGAATGAGTCTGAAACAAGAAGAAATTGAGTAAGGAGGGAGATATTTTAAAGGAGAAAACCTTGTAAGAATGTGTGTTGGTGAGGTATATAAGGAAATATACCTTATATATGTGTTGGTGAGGTATATAAAGATATATATATATTATATATATAAGAGGAATCTGAGAAGATGAGCTGACTGTCGGCCTCTGCTGTGCTGCAGCCATCTTCTTATACAGTAATTTGTATGCTTTCACATAGAAACAGAGGGAGTGTCTGGTCCGCTCAACACTGCCTTGTGAGTTGTTTTGTTTCGCTCAGTTTGGGGGAATCTGTCTGAGAAGGTGAGCTGACTGTCGGCCTCTGCTGTGCTGCAGCCATCTTCTTATACAGTACATTGTATGCTTTCACATAGAAACAGAGGGAGTGTCTGGTCCTCTCAACACTGCCTTGTGAGTTGTTTTGTTTCGCTGGGTTCGGGGGAATCTGTCTGAGAAGATGAGCTGACTGTCGGCCTCTCCTGCGGTGCAGCCATCTTCTTATACAGTAATTTGTATGCTTTCACATAGAAACAGAGGGAGTGTCTGGTCCGCTCAACACTGCCTTGTGAGTTGTTTTGTTTCACTCAGTTTGGGGGAATCTGTCTGAGAAGGTGAGCTGACTGTCGGCCTCTGCTGTGCTGCAGCCATCTTCTTATACAGTACATTGTATGCTTTCACATAGAAACAGAGGGAGTGTCTGGTCCTCTCAACACTGCCTTGTGAGTTGTTTTGTTTCGCTGGGTTCGGGGGAATCTGTCTGAGAAGATGAGCTGACTGTCGGCCTCTCCTGCGGTGCAGCCATCTTCTTATACAGTAATTTGTATGCTTTCACATAGAAACAGAGGGAGTGTCTGGTCCGCTCAACACTGCCTTGTGAGTTGTTTTGTTTCACTCAGTTTGGGGGAATCTGTCTGAGAAGGTGAGCTGACTGTCGGCCTCTGCTGTGCTGCAGCCATCTTCTTATACAGTACATTGTATGCTTTCACATAGAAACAGAGGGAGTGTCTGGTCCTCTCAACACTGCCTTGTGAGTTGTTTTGTTTCGCTGGGTTCGGGGGAATCTGTCTGAGAAGATGAGCTGACTGTCGGCCTCTCCTGCGGTGCAGCCATCTTCTTATACAGTAATTTGTATGCTTTCACATAGAAACAGAGTGAGTGTCTGGTCCTCTCAACACTGCCTTGTGAGTTGTTTTGTTTCACTCAGTTTGGGGGAATCTGTCTGAGAAGGTGAGCTGACTGTCGGCCTCTGCTGTGCTGCAGCCATCTTCTTATACAGTACATTGTATGCTTTCACATAGAAACAGAGGGAGTGTCTGGTCCTCTCAACACTGCCTTGTGAGTTGTTTTGTTTCGCTGGGTTCGGGGGAATCTGTCTGAGAAGATGAGCTGACTGTCGGCCTCTCCTGCGGTGCAGCCATCTTCTTATACAGTAATTTGTATGCTTTCACATAGAAACAGAGGGAGTGTCTGGTCCGCTCAACACTGCCTTGTGAGTTGTTTTGTTTCGCTCAGTTTGGGGGAATCTGTCTGAGAAGGTGAGCTGACTGTCGGCCTCTGCTGTGCTGCAGCCATCTTCTTATACAGTACATTGTATGCTTTCACATTGAAACAGAGGGAGTGTCTGGTCCTCTCAACACTGCCTTGTGAGTTGTTTTGTTTCGCTGGGTTCGGGGGAATCTGTCTGAGAAGATGAGCTGACTGTCGGCCTCTCCTGCGGTGCAGCCATCTTCTTATACAGTAATTTGTATGCTTTCACATAGAAACAGAGGGAGTGTCTGGTCCGCTCAACACTGCCTTGTGAGTTGTTTTGTTTCACTCAGTTTGGGGGAATCTGAGAAGATGAGCTGACTGTCGGCCTCTGCTGTGGTGCAGCAATCTTCTTATACAGTACATTGTATGCTTTCACATAGAAACAGAGGGAGTGTCTGGTCCGCTCAACACTGCCTTGTGAGTTGTTTTGTTTCACTCAGTTTGGGGGAATCTGTCTGAGAAGGTGAGCTGACTGTCGGCCTCTGCTGTGCTGCAGCAATCTTCTTATACAGTAATTTGTATGCTTTCACATAGAAACAAAGTGAGCTTCTGTTCGGTTCAACACTGCCTTGTGAGTTGTTTTGTTTCGCTGGGTTCGGGGGAATCTGTCTGAGAAGGTGAGCTGACTGTCGGTCTCTGCTGTGCTGCAGCAATCTTCTTATACAGTAATTTGTATGCTTTCACATAGAAACAAAGTGAGCTTCTGTTCGGTTCAACACTGCCTTGTGAGTTGTTTTGTTTCGCTGGGTTCGGGGGAATCTGTCTGAGAAGGTGAGTTGACTGTCGGCCTCTGCTGTGCTGCAGCAATCTTCTTATACAGTAATTTGTATGCTTTCACATAGAAACAAAGTGAGCTTCTGTTCGGTTCAACACTGCCTTGTGAGTTGTTTTGTTTCGCTGGGTTCGGGGGAATCTGTCTGAGAAGATGAGCTGACTGTCGGCCTCTCCTGCGGTGCAGCCATCTTCTTATACAGTAATTTGTATGCTTTCACATAGAAACAGAGGGAGTGTCTGGTCCGCTCAACACTGCCTTGTGAGTTGTTTTGTTTCACTCAGTTTGGGGGAATCTGAGAAGATGAGCTGACTGTCGGCCTCTGCTGTGGTGCAGCAATCTTCTTATACAGTACATTGTATGCTTTCACATAGAAACAGAGGGAGTGTCTGGTCCGCTCAACACTGCCTTGTGAGTTGTTTTGTTTCGCTGGGTTCGGGGGAATCTGTCTGAGAAGGTGAGCTGACTGTTGGCCTCTGCTGTGCTGCAGCAATCTTCTTATACAGTAATTTGTATGCTTTCACATAGAAACAGAGGGAGTGTCTGGTCCTCTCAACACTGCCTTGTGAGTTGTTTTGTTTCGCTCAGTTTGGGGGAATCTGTCTGAGAAGGTGAGCTGACTGTCGGCCTCTGCTGTGCTGCAGCCATCTTCTTATACAGTACATTGTATGCTTTCACATAGAAACAGAGTGAGTGTCTGGTCCTCTCAACACTGCCTTGTGAGTTGTTTTGTTTCACTCAGTTTGGGGGAATCTGTCTGAGAAGGTGAGCTGACTGTCGGCCTCTGCTGTGCTGCAGCCATCTTCTTATACAGTACATTGTATGCTTTCACATAGAAACAGAGTGAGTGTCTGGTCCTCTCAACACTGCCTTGTGAGTTGTTTTGTTTCACTCAGTTTGGGGGAATCTGTCTGAGAAGGTGAGCTGACTGTCGGCCTCTGCTGTGCTGCAGCCATCTTCTTATACAGTACATTGTATGCTTTCACATAGAAACAGAGTGAGTGTCTGGTCCTCTCAACACTGCCTTGTGAGGTGTTTTGTTTCGCTGGGTTCGGGGGAATCTGTCTGAGAAGGTGAGCTGACTGTCGGCCTCTGCTGTGCTGCAGCAATCTTCTTATACAGTACATTGTATGCTTTCACATAGAAACAGAGGGAGTGTCTGGTCCGCTCAACACTGCCTTGTGAGTTGTTTTGTTTCGCTGGGTTCGGGGGAATCTGTCTGAGAAGGTGAGCTGACTGTCGGCCTCTGCTGTGGTGCAGCAATCTTCTTATACAGTAATTTGTATGCTTTCACATAGAAACAGAGGGAGTGTCTGGTCCTCTCAACACTGCCTTGTGAGTTGTTTTGTTTCGCTGGGTTCGGGGGAATCTGTCTGAGAAGGTGAGCTGACTGTCGGCCTCTGCTGTGGTGCAGCCATCTTCTTATACAGTAATTTGTATGCTTTCACATAGAAACAAAGTGAGCTTCTGTTCGGTTCAACACTGCCTTGTGAGGTGTTTTGTTTTGCTGGGTTCGGGGGAATCTGTCTGAGAAGGTGAGCCCATAGGGGAGTCAGCTGACTGTCGGCCTCTGCTGCGGTTAGAAACAAAGTGAGTTTCTGGTCCTCTCAACACTGCCTTGTGAGGTGTTTTGTTATGCTGGGTTCGGGGGAATCTGTCTGAGAAGGTGAGCCCATAGGGGAGTCAGCTGACTGCCGGCCTCTGCTACGGTTACGAACAAAGCGAGTTTCTGGTCTGCTCAATGCTGCCTTGTGAGGTGTTTTCTTTCACTGGGTTCGGGGGAATCTGAGAAGATGAGCTGACTGTCGGCCTCTGCTGTGGTGCAGCCATCTTCTTATACAGTATATTGTATGCTTTCTCATAGAAACAAAGTGAGTTTCAGGTCCTCTCAACAGTGCCTTATGGGGTGTTTTGTTTCACTGAGTTCGGAAGAATCTGTCTGATATCAGGTGATGTCCAAGTAGAAGGTTAGCTGAAGAGACAGAGACCTTTGGCCTCTGCACTTTTGCAGCTAATTCACAAAGGTTCAGGTGGAGCTGTGTCTGCAAGAAAATTCAACATAGGTATAGGGTTCGACCTTCCCGACAAGGAAAGATTTATACCGTACCCAGCCAAGTAGCAGAGTACTGAGGCTGTAATTCTTACTATTTCTGGACAACCACCCCAACCTGATCCTGTATTTTGAGATAGACTTTTGCGGTGCTACCTGTGACAGCCAGTTCCTAACATGTACTCTTCCCACTCACTTTGCATGCAGCTTCCAGGATGTTTATTTTTTTCTTTGTTCAAAAACCCATACCTGAGTTTTTGATGTGGGGACCTCCCTGAAGATTGTGCTAGTGGGCATTCCCTACCCTAGCTGATTCGTCCACCCCAGTAACACTACATTAACAACTGGCGCTCCTTGGTCTGCCAAAATGACTGCTACCTAGTGTATACCTCACTGCAGCTGGCTAGCACGATGACATCCCCACTTTCTTGGATATGACCATTGTTAAAGTGAACAAAAGGAAATGCAGTTCAGAGGCCATGAGTTTGATTCTTGGCTGGATCAGGTATTTTAACTGCATATAGTTCGTGTTTGTCTCATTGCACATCACACTACAAACACGCAATGGTGAGTACATTCCTCCATGTAGGGAAAGGCATCCTCTGTAAAACTGGGCTGAATAATCCATACAAAGTGCTGGTAACTGCAAAGAGGCCAGGAAGTAGTAGTAAGAACATTTTAGTGAAATTCAATTTTTGATTTGCTTATTGTACTGTTTGTCCATACAATGGGAAGCTGATGGTTCTAATAAATCATATGAGGGCTGATAGTGGTAGGATCGTGCTCAACTCTCTTGCCTTAAATCGTGTATGTAACCGTACTCGGGATAATTACGCCTACACATACTAATAATAATAATAATAATAATAATAATAATAATAATAATAATAATAATAATGAACATTGACATAAAATGCGAATGAAGGAATAGTGAAATGACGCAGTGGCGGTGAATTCACCACAGAGCATGGAAACGTGATGGATAACTTTCAATACGCAAAATTAAATCATATACAAAGGAACACTTACAGGACTAAAAATGACAACTAAAAAGGATTGTGGAAGGTACAGGAACCCTATGAGGTCCATGGGAAGGTATGGCGTTATGGGGGAGAAAAGGCTCACAAGAAACACCCTCTAGCTCAACTATATTAAAAATAACAAATGAAAAATTACAAGAAACAAAGTTAAATGACAGAAAAGCTGATACTTCACACATTTGACAAATGGATACAATTATGAATCCAAAATCATAAATGAATGGATTATTGATTTTTAAAAAAAACTCAGGTGAAAGACTTGAAATTACAAACAGCGGGAATCTGTGGCAAACTCAGACACGTTGAATTTAAAACTTTGAAAAAGACATTAAGCAAGAAAATACCGAAATGCAAAGGAATTAAATCAAACAAATCAGGAACATTGAGAATAACATGAAAATAGCACTTACCGCAGAAAGGCAGGAGTTCCCGAGGGGAACTCCTCAAGGGCATCTGCACTCAAGGACAGTCAGATGGGATAGTCGCGGCCTAAACGCATCCCACATGCGAAGCAGCCTAAAGCCGGAAATTGAGAAATTACAATCCACCAATAGGACACTGTTCCACTAGATTCCTGTTCGTCAATACAATTGCATGACCATATATGGTCATTTCCTGGCCTACTGATGCGAGAGGAATTACATCACCTGTTTCAACATCAGTAACCGCACATGCGGTATAGAATGTTTCACAACTAAAGCACCTTTACATAATTTTCCATCAGATTACAATTTTGACATACAGAATTACAAAGATTAATTTTCAAATAATTCTTCAAGAAATTCTTCAAGTTAAAATGTCCCAAGTCTTTTCTTCATGCTTGCTGACATTAATTTAAATAATCAATTACATGAAATTTACATACAAAAAAAAATCACTGTTTTCATCTTGCAATGTTCATACTGTTCAATATAACTTGCTGTCCTAAATTACATTTTTCTTAAATTATTAAAAACATATTTAAGTTAATATTTCTTGCAGTAAAAATAATTCTAGCAGAGTCCAGAGTTCTTATTTCTCCATTTCTCACAATACAAAATATTACAAACAAAAATGAAATCCTTCAGACATGTTAAATTAAAAACTTAAAAATTATATTTCCCATAGTTCCAGTTCTCCGTCCCACCACATATTACAGTGTATATAACATACACCATGAGTCATCATTACCACCCATTTTAAGAAGAAATTGACATTGTTATTTACAATGTATGCAAACATTTTATCTAGCAATTTTCATTCTATGAAGAAAATGGGCTCCTGTCACTAAACAAACTATTTGTGCCTGTATTGGCATTTTTAATCAAGATTATAACAGTTGAAGTAATCAAACAGAAATGAACTTCCAGGTAGCAATAAAATTAAAGCACACCTGCAAAAGAGAGTGATAGATATGATTTAACAATTTTTAATTTCTAAGGTTATGTTGCAAGGAGTTTCCCACCTTCCAATACTTGTACAATTTCTTATTGCTAGTTTATTGTTTACATGACATAATCCATCTTAATCTCTAAGTGCGATACTAAATAGAACATTTCTAATTTCAGCAAATGATTTCAGATTCCCTTCATATCTGCTCATTCTTTGTTTAGCGTCAACGCATCGGCCAGAAAGTAAGTTTACTGAACGAAGCCATACATGTGGTGAACTGAACTCCAGTCATTTGGGTTTGAGAGTGCACCTGTGTGGTTGGGTTCATTTCGAGCGCTTGGGGAGGTTCGTCATCTTGCGTGATGCATATGGCCTTGTTCAGCTGACAGCATCAGATAAGGTAATAAACTCTTTTTAGCACTGTGTTTTATCCTGATGATTTAATCTACAGCTTCTTTTTTGTAGAGATCTATTTTAAACTGATACCTTAGCATATAGATCCAATTTAGATTGGAGAGTACGACAAAGGGAACTCTTCTTTGATCTTTCAGTGAAGTGAGGTGTTGTTCTACTTCTCTTACACATGTTTGCTGAAAATGTGCAAAAGCTTGGTAGAACGTTACATACTGTAAATTCAAATGTGTAATCCTAAAGGAGTGAAATACTTTGGTGTATACTAAACAATAATCGACAGCGTAAACTCTGTGTAGTTACTCCTGTGCTGAGTATTAAAATAAACAACACAAGCAAAGTGCGAGGGCATTTCAAGGAACTGTTTTAATTTCAGGACAGAATTGAAATACCGACGTGTTTTGTCTCAGGTTGCAAAAGCTAAAATCAGATACTATTTGTTGTCAAGGACAAAGATGAGGTCTAAATGTTTTGGCTTAGACAACTTTATGGAAAGACAGGCAACTTTCAGATAAAAGTAGAGATTGTGAAATACATTTCAGTGAAGAGTTGATTATGAAAATAGATTAGTAGGAGCCCTGAAGATGGTTTTCTGTTGTTTCCCATTTTCAACACCAGGCTGTACCTTAATTTAGCCCATGGCCGCTTCCTTCACACTCCCGTCGCCATAGGACCTCAGTGTGATGTAAAGTGGATTGTAAAGGAAAAAATATTATTTTACAGTGGAAAAAGTGCAAAAATTGTAATGCCCAGAGTGTGATAACTAAAACCAGAAGCATTTCCTCATTATATTCCCTAACTTGCCCAAATATGTGTCAACAAACTGTCGATTGACCAGTGTTATGACATGAAGTGTCCGACTCATTGGCTGAACGGTCAGCGTACTGGCCTTCGGTTCAGAGGGTCCTGGGTTTGATTCCCGGCCGGGTCGGGGATTTTAACCTAAATTGGTTAATTCCAATGGCACGGGGCTGGGTGTATGTGTTGTTTTCATCATCATTTCATCCTCGTCACAACGCGCAGGTCGCCTCCGGGAGTCAAATTGAAAGACCTGCATCTGGCGAGCCGAACCCGTCCTGGGATATCTCGGCACTAAAAGCCATAAGACATTTCATTTCATGACATGAAGTTCCAACAATGAGACAGAAAACTGAACATAAAAGCATTTCAGGTGACAGTAAAAAGTGAGGGAAATTACTGTACTTACATATTGTTCCTCTCACACAGAGAATTCAACTGAATTAGATCCTGTGTAACACAATATTCTTCTGAAGAAGCAAATTTAAAATCTTAACCAGTAATTAGTTGGAACTGAAATTAATTCTGAGCACAGCCAAGACCAGAATTAATATGCTGGAAAAGAAACTTAAATTGAATCATTGCCAGTGCACAAGTAAGAAGTGGTTATAGGTTCCCATGGCACTAGGTACACTTCCTCCTAATAGATCTGATTCTGTTAGGAACACCATTTAACATATCAAATAAAGCAGCCATTTGGCTTTTACCCTTGAGTTAACAGTTTAAGCCACGTGAAAGGAGGGGTTAACTTAACTTCGACCTTAACCTAGACTTATCCTTAACCTTCGTTGATGAAACAGGATGAATAATCAAATTCAGAGTTCGGGATTAGGTTTTAACCCACGTTGATGAAACCGGACTCTACTGAAATATTCATAAAGGTCTCTTCCTTGGAGTACCCCTCTTCGAGATTGTTTCTGTAGTGAGCAGCATGTGAATAATGGAATTATAGAAACAAACAAATGAGTAAATAAGAAAACAACAAAAATCAGAATAATAACACTGAGATTAAAAACTGTTGTACACAGTGCTACCACGCAGGCAAAGTGACCATGTGCTACAGATGGGAAGCTCTGGCAACGTGGAGTGCAAGTTGTCACTTTGCAGCCAAGCAGGCTGTCAGTTTGCTGATTCCCAAAATTCAGAGTATAGTATCACTTTCCTATATATTATTTTCACGAGAGATTAATCCTGTATGTCTACACCTCCACCAAAGAAATAGTTGTGATTTGCTGAGCGTGTGGTACCGACCTCAACCCTGTCAACATCTCTTTTTCAGACGTACAATACTGCGCATCGCATACGACAACAGTGTGAAGATCTGAACTTCTGAATGAATGATTAAACCTGGATTCTGTTCACTTAGTTTATTGAACATATTCACAGTGCACTGCCTATGGTCACTTTTGAGCGGTTTTCCTCTTTTGTGCTTCACTACACGCAATGGTCCTACCTCTTGCTCCATTTTTCTCACTATGAATACTGAATGTCCCCCTGCGAACCATGTGACCTTGCCGTGGTGTGGAGGCTTGCATGTCCCAATGAAGCAGATAGCCGAGCCACAGATGCAACCATATCGGATGGGTACCTGTTGAGAGACCAGACTGACGAATGGTTATCAAAAGGGGGGCGGTGGGGTGTGGGGGGGCATAGCAGCCTTTCGGAAGTTACAAGGACGGCAGTCTAGATGATTGACTGATATGGCCTTGTAATAATAATACTCGGCATGGCATAGCTCTGTTGATACTGCTACATGGCTGAAAACAACGGGAAACTACAGCTGTAACTAACTCCCGAGGACATGCAGCTCTCTCTGTATGAATGATGTACTGATGATGGCTTTAGTCCCCCATTCGGATTTTCGGGTGGGGACAACACGAGAGGGGGCAATCATCAGGAAGATGGATACGGACATTCTGCGAGTCGGAGCGTGGAATTTTAGAAGTTTGAATCATTGTGGTAGTTAGAGAATCTTAAAAGGGAGATAGATAGACTAAAGTTAGATGAAGTTGGTAAACTGAAGTACGTAGGCAGGAAGAACAGGATTATTGGTCAGGTGACTACAGAATTATCGACACAAAATCAAATGGGAAATGCAGGGGTTGGTCTAATAATGAATAACAAAATAGGGCAGCGGGTAAGCTACTACAACCAGCATAGTGAAAGAATTATTGTCATCATGATAGACACCAAACCAATGCCCACCACAGTCGTGCAGGTCTGTATGCCTAGTAGTTCAGCGGATGATGAGGAAATTAAAGGAATGTATGAAGAGATAGATAGAGATAGATGTGTAAAAGGTGACGAGAGTCTACAGTAATTGTGATGGGAGACTGGAATGCAGTGGTAGGCCAAGGAAAAGAAGGTAATACAGAAGGAGAATTGGGACTAAGGAATGAAAGAGGAATTCGGCTGGTTGAATTCTGCACTGATCATAATTTAGTCCTTGCCAATACTGGGTTCAAACAGCACAAAGGATGGCTGTATACGTGGACGAGACCTGGAGACACTGGAAGGTATCAAATAGACTTCATTATGATTAGGCAGAGATTCAGAAATCAGGTGTTGGATTGCAAAATTTTCCCAGGAGCAGACGTGGACTCTGACCACAACTTGTTGGTCATGAAATGCCATCTGAAGTTGAAGAAATTGAAGAAAGGGAGGAATGCAAAAAGATGGGATCTAGACAAATTGAAAGAAAAGAGTGTGAGGGATTATTTCAAGGAACATGTTGCACAAGGGCTAAATGAAAAGGCTGAAGGAAACACTATAGAGGAAGAGTGGAGAGTCATGAAAAATGAAGTCAGTATCATGAAAAATGAAGTCAGTAGGGCTGCTGAAGAAATGTTAGGAAGGAAGAAAAGATCAACTAAGAATCAGTGGATAACTCAGGAGATACTAGACCTGATTGATGAACGACCAAAATACAAGAATGCTAGAAATGAAGAGGGCAGAAAAGAATACAGGTGATTTAACAATGAAGTGGATAGAAAGTGCAAGATAGCTAAGGAAGAATGGCTGAAGGAGAAGTGCAAGGATGTCGAAGGTTGTATGGTCCTAGGAAAGGTAGATGCTGCATACAGGAAAATCAAGGAAACCTTCGGAGAAAGGAAATCTAGGTGTATGAATATTAAGAGTTCAGATGGAAAACCACTTCTAGGGAAAGAAGACAAAGCAGAAAGATAGCAGGAACATATCCATCAGTTGTATCAAGGTAAAGATGTATATGATTTGATTCTGGAACAAGAAGAGTCCGTTGATGCTGATGAAATGGGAGACCCAATTTTGAGGTCAGAATTTGACAGAGCTGTGAGTGACCTAAACAGGAACAAGGCACCTGGGATTGATGACATTCCCTCTGAATTACTGACTGCCTTAGGAGAAACCAGCATGGCAAGGTTATTTCATTTAGTGTGCAAGATGTATGAGACAGGAGAAGTCCCATCCGATTTTCGGAGGAATGTAGTTATAACTATTCCCAAGAAAGCCGTTGCTGACAGGTGTGAAAACTACCGCACCATTAGTTTAGTATCTCATGCCTGCAAAATTTTAACACGTATTATTTACACAAGAATGGAAAAACAAGTTGAAGCTGAGTTGGGAGATCAGTTTGGATTCAGAAGAAATGTAGGAACACATGAAGCAATCCTGACTTTACGTCTGATCTTAAGAGTATCAAATTAAGAAGGACAAGTCCACGTACATGGCGTTTGTAGATCTGGATAGGGCATTCAATAATGTTGATTGGACCAAACTATTTAAGATACTGAAGGCGATTGGGATCAGATACCGAGAACTAAGAATTATCTACAACCTGTATAAAAATCAGTCTGCAGTGATAAGAATCGAGGGCTTTGAAAAAGAAGCAACAATCCAGAAAGGAGTGTGGCAGGGCTGCAGTTTGTCCCCCTGCCTTTTCAATGTTTACATAGAACAGGCAGTAAAGGAAATCAAAGAGGAATTTGGAAAGGGATTCACAATCCAAAGAGAAGAAATAAAAAACTTGAGATTTGCCGATGATATTGTTATTTTATCTGAGACTGCAGAAGATCTCTAGAAGCTGCTGAGTGGTATGGACGAAGTCTGGGGTAAGGAGAACAAGATGAAAATAATTTAGTCCAAAACAAAAGTAATGAGTGCAGTGGAACATGGCAGGTGATGCAGGAAATATTAGATTAGGAAATGAAGTCTTAAAGGAAGTAGATGAATATTGTTATTTGGTTAGTAAAATAACTAACGATGGCAGAAGTGAGGAGGACATAAAATGTAGACTAGCACAAGCAAGGAAGAGCTCTCTTAAGAAAAGAAATTTGCTCACTTCAAATATTGATATCGGAATTAGAAAGATGTTTTTGAAGACTTTCATTTGGAGAGTGCCATTGTATGGAAGTGAAACCTGGACGAAAAGAAGTATAGCTTTTATGCATAATTCGGGGCTTTATTTCAGGGCCTTGCAACAGAAACAGACAGGTTATTTTTTGTATATGGTTTTCTCGTAACACATTTTGCAATTTGCTTTGCATCACTGCGACACAGGTAGGTCTTATGGCGATGAGGGATAGGAAATGTCTAGGAGTGGGAAGGGGTGGCTGTGGCCTTAATTAAGGTACAGCCTTGAAAATGGGATACCACGGGAAACTGTCTTCAAGGCTGCCGACAGTGGGTTTCGAACCTGCTATCTCCCGAACGTCAGCTCACAGCTGCGCGCCCCTAACTGCACAATGTGACGCTTCCCTTGTTGGCAGTGGGATCCAGCTCTCCTTCCAACTGGGCAACATGACGTCATTTTCGTGGATGGTGGGAGGGTCAGAGTGCTTAAAGTTTGACGTTGACTATAGTGTAGATTATTAGCCAGACTACGTTCATCAGTTGTATCACCAGTTATAAGTCTGTATTGTGTGATTTGTATGTACTTATGTACAAAATCCTGAGTGAACAATAATTCCCTCATGCCCTTAATTCTTTATGTGTTAGAATACAATTCATTACATCATTTTTAGTTTTACTTTTCAGAGGAATGATATAAAAAAGAAGATAAAATCTGTCTCCCTTGAATCGGTCGCTACTGCTACTGGCATAGTTTGCAGGCGGCCACGAGGACAGGAGAACAAGGTTAGGACTCAAGTTTTAATAGTGGATGAAAAAAATTAAAAGTTGTTAAGAGTATACATTGATGTTCTTCCTGTTGATAGAATATGCCTACTGGAGAGGTGGAAGTTGTTTTGGAAGAATTTGAAGTAGTAAGTCCTGCAATGAAACAACTACCATTCCATATCCGTGAATACAACAAGGTAAGATACAGTATATCAATTACCATCAGTAAACAGAAGGCTGTTTTAATGTTTTCTGTTTATTTCTGTATGCGTTTGGTTGTAGGCCAAGGAATCCTTGAGAATGAAATACCGTTATCTGGGTTTACGATTCCACGAACTGCAACACAATCTGCGCTTGCGATCCAATTTATTGATGAGAATGAGAAACTTCTTATGTAATGAATGTGCTTTCGTGGACGTGGAAACTCCAACTCTTTTTCGTAGAACACCTGGAGTAAGTAGTCATCCTGATGAATTGTGTTGTAATGATTAAATATGCTGAGTTCTGAGACTCTGAACCATGTTGTTCCAGGGAGCTCAAGAGTTTGTTGTACCAACACATCTTCCAGGCCAGTTTTATTCTTTGGTACAAAGTCCACAGCAATTCAAGCAGTTGTTGATGGTGGGAGGTACTGATCGGTACTTTCAGATTGCACGCTGCTACAGGGACGAAGGAACAAAGCCCGACAGGCAGCCAGAGTTCACACAGGTACAGCACTCATTACAGTTTGCTATTGTGACTATAGGTTACAGAACGGGACACAACATTACTTTAATTTTGCAGTTTTATTCACATTTTATACATTTATGTGTCACGCCTACTAATTGAACATTGTGTGGCTCAGAGTAGACATTTCTAACAGCAAAAAAATCCCTTCTGTCCTAAATTATTAAGGATAATCATTCAGCTTCTACATTGGCCACAACAAAATCTAATTTTTCGATTGTTCACCACGTAGTGATATTCAGGGTGCAATAAGGAAAGTGAAAGAAAATGTCTGCTTATTGAAGGACTTGGAGAAGAAAAAGATACCAAGCAAGGATAACAATGAAAGAAGAATGGACTGAGGAAGTCCGTGAGAAAAACAAGTGTGGCACTAATAGAAAAGGAAACGCCTAGCGGAATGACTGGGCGATGAAGATGTATGCTGAAAAGAAAATTAGATCACATTGTGCAATAGAAGAAACCACGTAGAAATTGAAGAACAAGCAGAAGAATATTAGAACAAAAAGTTGGCTGTAAAATGACTAATCATGCTGGGATAACTTTACTGCCAGAATACAGAGTAGTTCCTACTTCTTTGACTAGAAATGAATATGAAAACAAGTGATGGCAGTTTGATAAGGGATCAGAGATGAAACAAAGAGGTATTTTAGCGTCACCACCAAAAACTGTATAATAGATGAAATCCAAGAAGTCAAAACAGCACTAAAGAGCATTTGAAATGATGATCTCACCTCAGCTGGGATACAAGCTCTGAGTTGCAGATCACAGCATTAGTGAGTCTGTTATTAGACTGGGTTATTTGTGAGATGAAGTCTGGACCAGACGATGTTCATGCTCAGTGTTCTCACATCCCTCTTCAATGAAATCTACCGGTTACACCTGCAATGATTCTAGTGAATATATATCTAAATATTATGTCTGTTGGTCAAGTAGTGCTTTCCCCAGTGACGAAGGACCAACTATCATAAGCAATATAATGGAGATTGTCACCCCACACACGATCAAGTTTGGTAGTTTAGTTGCCAAAGTACCATAACATTAGACGCAGGATCGTATAAACACATACTGTTGTAATGACAGTCCTAACTTAAAAGCCACGTAAATATAACTTCTACATCAGGTAGAAAAATATAGTTGGTGGCGTCCGAAGCACAGTTACGTGAAATAGCAAATGAGTGGAAGTGTGAAACAGGTGGGTAGAGGCTGATACAAACCAAGAGTAGGATTTTACATGGTATAGAATATCAACATCACTAATTTTAAAATGAAAATTAAAGGAAATAATTACATCCAGTAAGAGATACAAAAATGAATTTTTTTAAATGAGACGAGCACAAAAGTTCTAATTGAACCAGAAGTACAGTGTAACCAAGAATTTTGAAAAGAGTAGATATAACTAAACAGTCAATTCAGATCCAACAGGTAAGTTCCAAACCAAGAAATATTTGCAATTTACACTGGTCAATGCCCATAGAGTTACAAAGAGTGACACAAAGTTCCCAACTGAACGTTCACAAGAAGAATCCAAGGGAATAATACCTAATCAAGACAGGGATATCAAAGAAAAGGGAAAGGATTAAAGGAATAACGAGAGGAGAAATAGCATAAATTTACACATAGAAAATCATCCACAAAGTGGAAGTTCAATGACTAACTGTTAGGTTACATAGTAGAGTATGCCCCGTCCAGGGACTGCACTTAAATAGAAATAATATTTCATTTTCAGATACCACCCAAGCAGTCAGTTTCATAATGAGGGAAAGAAGCTCCCTAAATGAATAAATAGTTCTAAATGTTCTCATACCTCATTTCTTCTTCTTCTTCTTCTTCTTCTTCTTCTTCTTCTTCTTCTTCTTCTAAGAAAGTTTTGTACAGTGAAACCTCGATTTTCCAGTTTTGGAGGAACCACGAAATAAAAATGTACAACACTGGGAAATGGAAAATCCGGGAATGAATGAAAAACATCCACAATTTGGCCGAACATTACAAAAATGAAACATGTATAATTACAATCTTACAAACACTCCTAAACCAAACCAAAGTACATCTCCAATGGGCCTTTGCCTGCCAGGCGACTGCTGCTCAGCGCAAAGGCCTGCAGATTACGAGGTGGATATGGTCAGTGTGACTAATCCTCTCGGCCGTTATTCCTGTCTCTCTAGACCGGGGTCGCCGTCTCGCCATTAAATAGCTTCACAATTAAGTATTTAATTTATTTTCCACCTTAAGCAATCATTGTATCGACTAGGTGGAAAATAAATTAAATACTTATTTGTGAATCTATTGAAGTGCGATACGGACCATGAAGCTGATTTTATGTAATTAAATAGCTTCTCAATTAAAGGTAATCATGTAAGCTGGGTGAACCTGGAACCAGCACTCATATCCAGGTAAAAATGCCTGACCTGGCCGGCAATCAAACCAAGGCCCTCCGGGTGAGAGGCAGGTAAGGTAGATCGCGGGACCGCCTCGAACATTAATTACTAATATGCAAGTTAAAAATCTCAATGCTTTACATTGAATTTACCCGGGGAAACTTCGTCACTGTCTCGTGAAAACTTCTTTCATTTCAACAACTTTGATCAGCCAAACTCTTCGAAAAATCTAATAACACCAAACCAAACAACAATCGGCCTCAAGTAGTTTTTAATTCTCTCATCATATTCATCATCAATGTCCCACTTCAGTCGCCTGGGTGTGGTTAACAAGCCTCCTCCACTCCTTTCTGTCTTTCCACTTTTCCTGCTCCATTACTTCCGCCAGTTTCTCTAATGTCCTTCTAAATTTGATCCAACCAACTTCACCCCCTGTGGGTGGGGGACGCAGATGAAGAATACACCCACGGTATCACCTGCCTGTCGTATGAGGCGACTAAAAGGGACCTCAGGGGCTCTCAACTTGGAAGCGTGGGTTGGCGACCACAGATCCCTTAGCTGAGTCCTGGTATTGCTTCCACTTACTTGTGCCAGGCTCCTCACTTTCATCTATCCTCTGTGACCTCCCTTGGTCAACTCTTGTTCTTTTCCGACCCCGACGGTATTAGAGCATTCGAGTCCTAGGGAGTCTTTCATTTTCATGTCCTTCGTGGCCCTTGCCTTTTTTCGTCTGCTACTTCATTTTTCGAAGTGATGTATCCCTACTTCTTTCTTCTTTTTTCTCTTTGTCTACCCCCTGTAAGTGGGGGACACAGACGAAGAATACACCCACGGTATCCCCTGCCTGTCGTAAGAGGAGACTAAAAGGGGCGACCAAGGGATGAGTGCATCAGAATCATGAAACTACTTGTGATTAGTACCATCGTGCGGGGAACACCATGGGTCGCCTTTATTTGCGAGTAGTACCACTCTGTTAGGTACTCAATAGTTCTGTGATTCGTAGTGGTAGAGCGGGGTTTACTGTGGGTTTCCAGTACCTGTGATTAGTACCACTAAATGCGGAACACCACGGTCTTACGTTGCCCGTGATAAAAGATGGCAGAGAGCTCAGTCATAGTATAAAGTGTGTGTCAAGGCAAACTCGTAAATCTGCAAGATAAACAGCAGCTAAGTGCCATTCGTGACCTAATCTCCGTAGTTTTAGTAATCACCGTCCAAGATTGACAGCGATCATGACTCTACGTGATGTAGTCAAAAGGTATCGGCAATTGAAGATGCAATGCAGCATTTCCGCGCCCAACTCAAGGAGGTGACCAGCAGCGCCAGCTGGGAGGAGATACTACAGCGGTTGGAGGAGGAGTACTGTGCGTTTCAAGAAAAAGTGTCTGGTGAACTGAAAGACATAAAAAACAATATTGTAAAAATAGAGGAAAAGCTGGACAAGGAAAGTGAACGGATGGACGAAACGGAACAATATAACCGCCGAAACTGTTTAATTTTGCATGGCGTCCCGGAAGTACCAGGTGAAAATGTGTACGCTAAAATATTATCAACTATTAAAGAAAAACTGGATATCGAGATTAATATGTCAGGCATTGACCGTTGCCATCGCCTAGGTGTTCCGATATCATAAAAAGAAAGAAAGGTTCCACCTAATCAATACTTATTTATTATCACATGTATGATGGAATATCACATGTATAGTAGGACCGGTTTCGACCTCTTACAAGGTCATCCTCAGCTTCATTAGAATCCTATGTTCGCATTTTGTATAATGCCTCATTCCTAAAAGCTTTGACATATACTGAAATTTATCAACATTATGTTGATTACACTTTTGCTAAGAGTTCCAATGTTACAATATAGCTAAAATTATAACAAGTTAAATACTCTTATTAACTAAATACACGTGTAATTATAATAAAATGGATTCGTCTTTTCTTCTAATGCATATTGTAAGAATAATTTACCACAGGCTTTTGTCTATTCAGTTAAAACAAGTTCCATTCTTATAAATGTTAGTCATGTATGGAGGCGAGCTTTGTTGATATTTGTGAATATTACAGCAGTAAATAAGCAGTAAAATATGCCAGTCAAGTGTAATTATATGCTGATGGCTCAATAAAATATATTACATATCTACATTAAAATATTAGCAAACATGGTTGAACGTGCTTAAATGCTCTTTTGAAAGTCTAAAACAGTTGAT